>NC_088911.1:37080255-37705255 GCF_963576675.1 Euphorbia lathyris
TAATTGCGAAATATGGATATTTGGTGCTAGTTAAGAAATAATTTAGAATTTTTTGAGGATTGAGTAACTAGCTAATGACGAGTATAAATGAGATTTGATGATTAGTAAAATATTGGGTGTATGAAAATGAGCAAATTATTTGATATTTGGTGATATGGATTATGAGTAAGTCATAACTTTGAGCTAGAGATATAGAGAATTATTTATATAGGTGCTGCTGGATAATCAGATTCGTACCTGTATCTTGTGATGCATTTTTAGACCAGATAGAGGCCGAATCTGTCATGGAGTCCTAAATGAAAGTTCTTTATTATTATCTTACGTTTCCAAGGGTTTTTGAATCGCCTTAATCGGACTCCGTATGAAAAAGTTATGCTGAAAACGACATATGTTGGTCATTTTAGCGTTAAACCAGAATTTGGTTTTTGCTTTGATTTTTCTCCTTATTTGAGAGACATTGCTACTGGTTTACATGATAAGTTGGTCTTCTTAGGACTATAGGAGATTGAGGAAATGATAAAGTGCTAAATTGAAGATAATAGATATGAGATTGAGATTGAGATTGAGATTGAGATTGAGATTGAGAAAGATAAAATATTGAGGTTTCATTTAATGGATTTGAATAGATTTACTGACTTTTATGGGTGTAAAGATATCATTTGGAGTTTCGAGGGAAAAAAAACATTGATTATCGTAATTTAGGTATTCTATCTTCCTTGGGTATACGGTTTTATGGTTTGGAGAAGAGATTGAAGTTTCGAGGATTATAGTCTAAATTTACATAAAGATCAAATTGAGTATATATAGATCAAATAAAGAAATTGAATGACATTATAAAAAATTTTAGGTTTTTATTGTGTTTGAGGATATTGCTTGGAGATTTCAAAAACTTTCACATTGCGATTTAAGTAAATCGTATTTGTTATCCATATAGGTTGATGAGAAACTTAAATTTATTTGGAGTTATCAATAGGATTTGGATGATGGGTATAAGAATGATCTATATTGATTTTTCTTATTGTAAGGATTTGATTATAAAGGTTTTACGAAAATAAATAAGTCAATGTGATATTCATAGAGGAAATATGTTATCGATATAAGGTTTATATTTGATTGATGATGATGACTTGGAGTTCATATTCATCATGATTGGAGTGAAAAATTATAGATATAAGTATTATTATTATGATGAAGTAAGATTATATATCAAGATTCCTCATAATCATCATAAGACCACAAATTCTAATGTTTCCTTCCATTAACTCCATGATTTATCCATATCCACATCACTGTAACTATCATTTAAATATAACTCTTAGTAACTCTCAATTTCAACCTAGTTAATTCCATCACCATAATCCACAATAAAACTTCAAATATCATATATTCAATTTTATATGATATGATACACTTTATATTCGTATTTTCCTAACATACACCAAATCTCACTTTAATAAATTTAAATCACAAGAAGAAAATTTAGATTAGAGAACGTGAATTTCGAGGACGAAATTTCTTAAGGTGGGGAGAATTGTTACGTCCGTGTCTAAATTTCTAGAATTTATACTTTGGTATTAAAATATATTATAATTATTGGTATCAGAGCCATAAGGTAGAGGTATGATTGATTAAATTAAGGAGTACAGAGGAAAGATCATTCAATCATGGAATTACCTTCAACTTCTAATTCTAATCCCATCCAACTTTCTTCTTCTCTTTCTATCCCATCATCCTTTCGACAAACCAAAACCTCAAAAATTGAAAATCTTGTGGAATACTCTTATGTTCCAGAAGATGCTCAAATCCACTCAACCAACTTACCCTTGATCAATCCCTACAACATTTATAGGCGTGATTCTTCTATCACACGCAGTATCCGGTCTTTGATCTCCACCAGACGACCGTCTGCTAAAGAATATGTCCAAACTTCCAAAATGGACCAATGTTCTCTGAAGGCTACCAGTGCAGAACAATATGTAACCTTGGAGATTCCTACTTCTTTCATATCCAAATGGAGGCAAGAAGGATACTCCCATTTCCACCTTGGGGCAGTACGTATTATTTTGACTCTTCATGGTAGGAAGGGTCTTCCAGTCACAGCACGAGTAAGCCTGTTGGATACTAGATTTCTTAAGTTTGAACATGCTGTCATCGGCACAGTTTTAAAAACACTCAATGCCGGTAGTATTGTTCTAACATTTTTTCCAAACTTCAACCTTTCATTACACGACCCAAACCTTCCTTCCACCTTTAAGATTCAAGTACAGCTAATTGGTGCTGAACAAATCTCAACAGCTGTTGCAGCAACAATTCACCACCAACTCATTTATCGGCTCCAGAATCATGCACTTGACATGCCAACCCAGAGTACTTCATCTGAAGCCTTGTTTTTAATTGCGGAGGAAGATGATAATCCAACAATTGTACAGATCCCTCGCCAGATCTCCAGGGAAGAGCTTACTCAGTTGATGCCTCTTGAATGGCTCACTGCATATGAGAAATTGCACCAGATTTCTCAGCCCGTCCAAACCACTTCTTCATCCTTTCAAAACAGGGAAGATGGACTGGTAAAAACAGTTTTTCAGCCCCCAAGGCACTCCTTTCACCAAGCCATGATGATCTCTCCGGCCTCTTTTCCGAGAGAAAAGAAAATTCCCATCCATAGTTTTGGGCCTGATGGTCGACACACCTATGTTTCACACATAGATGGTCATTTCATCTGGGATGTTCCCGGTAGTGGGATGTGTGATCCATCGTGCACATGTGTAGGAGATCCTGATTCTGATGATGATTCTTGCGATAATTACTCGCACAAGAAAACAACAAAGCCATCCAAAAAAGGAGCATGTCGCTCGTCCTCAACCAGAGCTCCGACAAAGCCTGATGATGATGATGCGCCCTGGATCGGTATCCATCCCAGAAAAGATATCACTCCAGACCCTCAATTTAAGGTCACCCCAGCTTATCTAAAGCCTCTTGCAATCTACAAAAGGGAGCTTGAATTTCTTGCAAAATTAAAAAGACGGTGTCATCCTTCTCCACCTGTTAATTCTCCAGAACTACCACCTCTTGTACAACCATGCATGATGAACACCAGTTTTACCCCAGAAGATTTCCCACCTTTGACAAAACAAACCGACACCCAGTCTAAAACAGTATCCTTTCCTTACATACCTTCACATACTGTTACCCACACTGGCCATCTTGAAGAACCTAAACCCTTTGAGTCTGTGCTAAACTGGCAGACTGACAATGCCATAGCCCAGAATAATTATCTTCAAAAGATTGATCACAAGCTTGAGCATATGGTTTCCTCCCAGAAACACATGTCCCAAAAGGTTGATTCTTTGACAGAGTTTGCACTCAAAACGCAGAAAGATCTGACACAGCAGATCCAAAAGGTTGACAACAATCTTCGAACTTTGATCTCTCAGCGAAGATTTGGTCAAGAATTCAACCAGAAAGAAGCTGAGATTAGGAGGTTAAAAGATCAGTTAGCTCAAGTAGAAGCAGACTTGGCAAAGGTTCAATCTCAACCTTCAACTTCTCCTCCAGAATTTGTGGATCCCTTTTCCAGATCCCCTCATCATTTTTCACCTTTTCCACCTCCAGCACAAACATATACTCCTTTTCAGATGATCCATGAACAACTTCAAGCTCCACCCACAAAAGTTTTATCTTCTTCCGGCTCATTTGAAGAAGATTCTCCGAAGCCAAAACATCACAGGCCCTCAAAAGACAAACAACCTATGTTTTCCAATATGGCTTCCATGATTAACCATCTCATCACTGTCCCGGAGTATTCTACAGACTCCTCAGAAGGAACATCTGAAGATCTTCCTTCAGAACCTGATGCTGATGTTACTGATATTACTCAGATACTCATGGCTGATGAACAACATTCTTCTGCACCAACCCCTGGTGTGACAGAACCCACAGTTGAAGAACCAGCTGATGAAGATTTTATGTTCTATGAAGAACCTAAAACTACCAAGCCAACATCTGGTCCTTGGTTCACATTTGATCATCTCCCTCCTCATCGATGGAGAGACCATCTCCATGAAATGGCAGCATGGATAGATTTGCAAATGACTAAACAAGATGTCACCATGAAGGAGGTGCTAACTGAATTTGTCTCCCGGTTTACAGGCACGCTTCGAGAATGGTACCAAAGTCTTGGACCATACAAGATGGCCGCCTTTCTCAATCTTCCAACTGCTAGTCATGCTCTGGGAGAGATCCATCAACAGTTCATCGGCGATCCTAAAAAATATCACAACCAGATGAAACAAGAATTCTTTGATATGAAATGCTGCTCTTTGAAGAAAAAAGATCTAGACTTTCATTATCAAAGAATGGTGAAGAGGTACTACATGCTAAATGGGTATAATGATCCGAATCTTCGGTACACTTACATTGCCTCTCTACCAACCGAACTCCAACCAGAGTTACAACGTCTCATCACAGCTACAGGCAGAAATTTCACCGACATCAGCATTGGGGAAATTCACCAATTCACTCTTCTTGCTCTAGAGAAATTGTGTGAGCAACAACGCCTCTTCAGCAATATCATGTCCCAAAGAAATCTTGCTCAGAAATTTTGCAACAAATCTTACCTACATATCAAGTGCAAGGATAGCAAATGTGACTGTCGTCCCTCAAAGAAGAAACACCACAAGAAGCTCTCTAGATTCTCTAAATTCCCTAATTCATATCAAGGGTCCAGATGGCAGAAACGATTCAAGTTTTTCAAGAAAAAGACCAACAGGAATAAGCGGACTGATCGGTGTTACATTTGTGGTCAAAAGGGGCATTACGCTCCTAAATGTCCAAAAAGGCTCAAAAATTGGTCCAACAACTTTCCTACAGTCTTGAAGATGCAGATGTTGAATCCTTGTACTCAGAGCAAGATGAAGCAACATCTGCATCTTCAAGACTGTAGGAAAGTTGTTGGACCAATTTTTGAGCCTTTTGTGGAAATTTACGAGCGTAATGCCCCTTTTGACCACAAATGTAACACCGATCAGTCCGCTTATTCCTGTTGGTCTTTTTCTTGAAAAACTTGAATCGTTTCTGCCGTTTGGACCCTTGATATGAATTAGGGAATTTAGAGAATCTAGAGAGCTTCCTGTGGTGTTTCTTCTTTGAGGGACGACAGTCACATTTGCTATCCTTGCACTTGATATGTAGGTAAGATTTGTTGCAAAATTTCTGAGCAAGATTTCTTTGGGACATGATATTGCTGAAGAGGCGTTGTTGCTCACACAATTTCTCTAGAGCAAGAAGAGTGAATTGGTGAATTTCCCCAATGCTGATGTCGGCGAAATTTCTGCCTGTAGCTGTGATGAGACGTTGTAACTCTGGTTGGAGTTCGGTTGGTAGAGAGGCAATGTAAGTGTACCGAAGATTCGGATCATTATACCCATTTAGCATGTAGTACCTCTTCACCATTCTTTGATAATGAAAGTCTAGATCTTTTTTCTTCAAAGAGCAGCATTTCATATCAAAGAATTCTTGTTTCATCTGGTTGTGATATTTTTTAGGATCGCCGATGAACTGTTGATGGATCTCTCCCAGAGCATGACTAGCAGTTGGAAGATTGAGAAAGGCGGCCATCTTGTATGGTCCAAGACTTTGGTACCATTCTCGAAGCGTGCCTGTAAACCGGGAGACAAATTCAGTTAGCACCTCCTTCATGGTGACATCTTGTTTAGTCATTTGCAAATCTATCCATGCTGCCATTTCATGGAGATGGTCTCTCCATCGATGAGGAGGGAGATGATCAAATGTGAACCAAGGACCAGATGTTGGCTTGGTAGTTTTAGGTTCTTCATAGAACATAAAATCTTCATCAGCTGGTTCTTCAACTGTGGGTTCTGTCACACCAGGGGTTGGTGCAGAAGAATGTTGTTCATCAGCCATGAGTATCTGAGTAATATCAGTAACATCAGCATCAGGTTCTGAAGGAAGATCTTCAGATGTTCCTTCTGAGGAGTCTGTAGAATACTCCGGGACAGTGATGAGATGGTTAATCATGGGAGCCATATTGGAAAACATAGGTTGTTTGTCTTTTGAGGGCCTGTGATGTTTTGGCTTCGGAGAATCTTCTTGAGTTGGCGCTTGAGTTGCTTGAGGTGGCACTTGAGGTGGCACTTGAGTTGCTTGAGGTGGCACTTGAGGTGGCACTTGAGTTGCTTGAGGTGGTCTTGATCTGGAAGAAGATGCTTGTCCTGGTTCTGGTTGTTGTTGTGAAGCCATAAATGGAGTCCGATTTGACACTAAGTGAATGTTGACTGGCTTGGCAGGGTACAGTGTTGTACTAAGAATTTGGTTAGTATTAAGATCATAACCATTAAGGCAACAAAGATAATTTTTGAGTGCCATTTTTTCATTGCCTTTGGTTTCCTGTATTGGAGTTAAAAAAGTATTCCACTCATAAGCTTCATTTTGAGTCCAAAATTTCCCTTGCATGTCTTGGAAGTATGGCCTGTGGATGATAAAGACTGCACTGGTTGATAAATGGGACGTTGCACTATCCCAGAGCTTGAGTCTTTCAATTATTTTCTGGAGTTCCTTTCGCCACCACGAAAGGGGGGCATACCAGTCCATTAAAGTCCAAATGAATCACGGATCATCATCTTTGTTTCTTTTTTTTGTTTTTCTTTTTGGTTCTCTGCCTCTGATCTTTCTCAAATCGTTATTCGACCGTTTCTCTACCGTTTCTTTGATTTACGGAGATTCGACCGTCCGAATCACTCGAAATTGAAACCATAGCATCTTTATGTATAGATCTAAGTCCTAACCGAAGAGTTTTTGAGTTTCGGCAGTGTGTGGAGGGAAATGTCTTAGACAGAATTTAGAGGAGAATTGAACGGTTCAATTAGTAGCCAAGGTAAGTAACTATAAACTATATTTTGAGTTTTATGTATATAGATAAATATATATCAAAGATTTTTCAGAAATTGATATTTTAGGGTTATGCAGGAATTTTGTAAAATTAGGGTTTTTCATGATTTTGCTTTTTATTGTGAAATTACGGTTCAAATGAAGCTATTGATTATGCTTTTATGTGAATATCAGATTTTACTTGATTATGTTGATTTAAGGCTTGATTTGGTTGGTTTACATATATACATATATGTTTTTGGTTTCGATATATATTTATATTGACCAAATTGAATTTGAAGATTTATTACGAATTGTTTTTGGATTGAGAAATCTGTTGAGGTTATTGTTGTTATTATTTTTGAAGTCCAAATATGATTTTTATGATACAAAAGGGCTAATTGAAGCCAAATGATTTATGGTTATGTAATAGTTTGGAATTTGATTGTGAGAGGAAATTTGAGCACGTTATGATTTTATGATTTTATATCCATCGAGAGTTATCCGGATCGGTGGTTTTATATTTGAAGACCATGTTCAGTGAGGGACATGGCCTGTGTACACAGTGTGAAAGACCTATTGGGTATGGCAAACAAGTGTCGGGTAAGACCATATGGGATAGGCAATGTTAAGAGACGTCTCGACTATATATGTGGTTATGGATTGATACTTAAGGGGAGAAACTCGAGGATGGATACAATGTTTTAAGTTCATTTGGATTATGTTTTCGGTTATGATTGATTTTGATATAAGGTTTTACGTTTGATTAAATACGAGTTGGTTTGATAAAACACTTATTTGATTACAATATTTTATAAGGTTTTGAACTCAAGAATTGATACAAGATTATATATTTTTATGGTTTTGGTTTACTACTTTGACTATATATGAACTTAAGTTTTGAGTATATTTTATAAGGTTTTGATTAAATCCTTTTATAAATGTATATATGTAGCTATGTTAAGTAAAGTTGGTTTTGATAGCTGATAGTTTCTTACTGAGATTTTTGTCTCACGTTTTTAAATGTTTTAATGTTTTTAGGTGAGAAAGTACAGGATATAGAGAAGGTTACCGATCGATTAGGCAAGGATCGGAAGTTGTTGCTTATTGTTAGACTTATGGGTAGAACTTTGGTATTGCAATTGTAATATAATGATATTTGGATAAATTGGAGACTTCTAAGTATTGATTATGATCTTTCTATTTCACGCCCGATACCGATTAAGGTCGTCTAGGGTCGGGTGTGACAGTTTTGATACCAATGTTGGATATAACTGATATCTATATAAGATTTCTCTAACCTCTATGGGACAGGTAATGAGCCCGGATTTAACAATTAAATTAAGGGTAAATTACACTCATGGCCACTGATCTCTACTCATTTAACATTATGGCCACTAAACTTCAATTCTTAACAGTATGGTCACTTAACTTTACACTTTTTAATACCGGTGGCCACTCAACGCCTCAAAACGACCACTGACAGTCTGAAAATAAAAAATTTGAAGAGTTAATGGTATTCTAAGGAACTTTAATTCTGATTTTTTTTTTGTTTTGATGTCATTTAGATGTTGTTTGGTTAGGAGAGAGAAAGTAAATTTTTAGAGAAAGAAAACTCCAAAAAAGGTGGTTTTGGAAAATAAAAAGTGTGATTTCATGGTAAATATCGTTCTAAACAACTTTAATTCTTGAATATTTTCATTTTGAGGTTGTTAACGGTCATTTTAAGGATTTGGTTAAAGTTGAGTGGCCACCGGTGTTAAAAAATATAAATTTTAATGTCCATACCGTTAAGAATTGAAGTTTAGTGGCCACAATGTTAAAATGGGCAAAATTCAGTGACCATGGGTGTAATTTACCCATTAAATTAATCAACAGGTTAGGGTTACCTCTTGTAGCGCAGAGCCGTTGAACAGCATTGGAATTGATCGTCTAAACATGAACCCTAACAGATCAGGTTATGGACGGGCCATAAATGGATCCGTAAATGGGTCAGGATCCGTTTACTCCATTTATTCCTACATTGGAGATGCTTTTAAAATTGAATTAAAAATTATGATTATTTTTGTCCATATAAAAATTAATATCAATTTTTCTGATAACTGTTAAAGCATATTTATAAGTTGAAATGATTTTATTTAATGCTTTTTTTATATAATTAAATGCTGTTTTTTTGGTTTGTTGGAAAAATTACTTTTAAGGTGTTGAAAATATTACATATAAGTTGTAGTTCAGTTTGACAATAAATATTGAGTTGTAAAAAGAAATAAATAAAATCATAAAAGTGGTAAAAAGTACTAAATCCCAATAAGACTACCTCCATGAGAGAATAAATGTATTCTGTACTAAAAAAAATATAGACAAAAAATTTAATAGTCGATGAAAATAAAAATACGTTTTAATAAAAAAAAAGTAATGAATATTTATGACCAAGAGTTTTTTTTAAAGTATAATAATAATAAAAAAAACCTAAATATCATTTGTCCCTTAAACTTCCGAGACGATCTATTTGCCACTTCAATTATTTAAAAGTGATATTAACAACCCATTGTTTTCATTATAAAAGAAACAATTACGACTTGTTCTTATTGCAAACACCAAGGCCATAATAAAAAGGATTGTGCACTACTAAAACAAACTCCAAATGAGGTTAGTATAAATATTATACAAATTCTCTCGTAAAAATTGCATATAGGGTTTTGCATTACTAAAAAAAGCTACAAATAATGTTTTATATATGCAGACTGATTCCAATACTTCTATGAACACTTGTACTAATATTAAAACTTCATTTTGTTTCTGTTATAATAAAAATAGAGAGTTGCTAAATACCACTTTTAAATAAATGAGAGGGCAAATAGATCGTTACGTAAGTTTAGGGGGCAAAATGATCAAAATTAACAAATTCAAAGGACTATGTATAGTTTAGACCATAAAAAAGAAAAGGAATGGGTGTTTTTTTGTTTGGTTGCTTATTTTTCGCTTTCTAGTTGTCATTTTATTTTAAAAAGAAAGTTTTAAATATTTAGTTAGACACAATGTGTTTATTTTTCGTAATTGTAAAGTAATTTTTTTTCCCTAAAATTGATAAGTTGAATCCATTTGAGAAATAATTTATCAAACTGTCTTCTCGGTCATAAACCTTGTCATCTATACTTCACATGTGTGTCAATTTATTAGTAACAAATCACAAAACGTTAGGGGTATTTTTGCATCTTAACCATAAAAAAAGAGAAGAAGATAAAAGGGTGTTTGGTTGTTCACTTTTTACTTTGTGTTTGTTTTTTTATTTTAAAAATAGAATTTTAGATGTTTGATTAAATATATTTGGTTTATCTTTTATAATTGAAAAGCAGTTTTATCATTTTTAATTAGTAAACAGTAAACCGTAATAATAAATAACAGGTAATTCATGAGGGTGGGCAATTGAGTAGGTATGACTGAAAACAAAGAATTTTTACAATCTGCCAAATTCTGAAAATTGCTGCCAATCAATTCATCTCTCTCTCCCTCCATTATTTATTTATTTACTTCTACCCCTCAAACCTAAATCAGTCTCTTTCGCTTCTGATATATCTAATTTCATACTCATTTTCAAAAAAATCAAATAATTTATTATTTTGGTGCCTATACATACTTTTATCTTTTACTAAAATAAAGTATATCTGGATGAATTATTTTATTATTTTGTCATAAGATTTTATTACTTCTATAAATGGCTTCAATTAATCAGTTACTCTAAATAATTTATCTCTTAAATAAGATGGATTGAATTGCCTAAAAAGAACTTAATAAAATATTAAAAGATTGAGTGTCAGTTTGTTTTGATTATTTATAATTCTTTTTGTTTTTTAATTCTAAACCTGTAATAAAAATATTTGGTAAAATTTAGAAAAAGATGTTTTTAGCAAAAAAAAAAAAAAAAAAATCAACTAACATTTATTACCGTAAATAAGAACATATAAATTAAACGGGCCATGAAGAACTGTTATGTTCGGTTCTACTTTTTATAACATCTTTATTTTATCACTTTGAAAATAATAATTTTTTTTATTTATAATAGAAAATGATAGCGGTTTTAAAAGGAAAATCAACTAATTTTTACGAACTTATAACGACAATAAATAGTAAATAACTGATAACAATAACAAACAATAACTATGGATGATTTAATCAAATATACCCAAAATAAAATTTGAATAGTTGGTAGTTTTTTAAAATTAATTGACTGTCTAATTTCATTTTTGAAACTGCTATTTGTCTTTCAATTCTAAACCGTAAATGACAAGTGTTTGGTAAGAATTAAAATAACTATTTTACTAATATCTACTATCTATCAGTAACAGCTAAATCAAATGGACCTATTAGTAGGGATGTAATCTAGTCGAGCTGGGTTTAACCTTCTCATGCTCGACTCAATGAAAAATGCCAAAATCGATTCATTAAGAAAATTGTTTTATCACGAGCAGCTCGTTTAATTAGTCATGAATTGTTCTTGAGCATTTCTTTAATTCCGTTCATAAACTTTACTCGAGAACAACTCATTAATTATGTTAATAAGTTACGTAATTTTGAAACCTACAAAATTAAAGTTTCACATAAAATTATACAGTTTTACAATTTTTTTCTTTTATAGAAATATTATTATTAAAAAATAATCGAGGCTCATCGCATGGTAAATAACCTGTCAATCATAATATCCAAGAATCCATTAAATGGATTCGAGTTCCCATAATTGCTTATCCAAAACATATCCTCTATCCCACACCTACCCGCTTTAGGAAGGTTTCTAGCTGTTCACTATCACGAGGCTGTTCGTGAACATTATAATTAAATTTATTCATAAATCTATCATCGATTCCGTTATCGAGTTTTAGAGTCAAGTTTCGCCATACTCAAACTCAGTTTATTTACGAATCGAACCTGAAAAATCAGAGTTCGACTTATTTATAGATCGAATCGAATACAGTTAAACATTTATCAAGCCGAATATTACCGACTCGGTCCATTTACAACCGTGATTAGTAGGCATCTTTATTTAGGCATTTAATAGGGGGAATGAATTATGATTCTTGACTTGAAGCTCTGAAAAGTTATCTTCTGTTTTAAACACAAACATAACATTCATCTCTTTCCCTTTTCTACTTTTACCTATTTTCAGCTTACTCGCATTTACCCTCCCTTGGTAAATAGATAACTTTATCTTCTTACATTTCAGGACCTCCAATTTAATTTTTCTTAAAATCTACTCCACTTTTTAACAAATTAGGACTTTATTTATTACTAATAAAATCCACTAAACATTCCAATTGAGATCCTTGGTGGTGAATAAGCACGTGGCAAGCTTTGAATATGTTCTTTTTTATTTGTTCAATAAACAATAATGTTATAAAGTAAGGGTAATTTAGGGATTTCCAATCAATGAAGCAGAAGGATCAGCCAATTAAAATAAAAAGAAAAACAGAAGCAAATCTTGTAATTGTAAAAAACCTAGATGGCCATTTATTATCTGACCCAAACCTCATCCTTCATGGGACCCACTTTTTGTCTCCTGTATTACTCTTCTTAACCCAAACTTTAATCACTTCTTTAATTAGAAAATTATACTTATTTATTTTACTAATCCTTTTTATTTTCATATATTAACAAATTATTATTTAGAATAAAAATAAAAATATATAAATGGAAATAAAAAGGAAATGAAAATAAAAAAAAAGAGAGAGAAGGGGGAAGAAGAGAAAAAGCAGAGAATAAAAAGAGACCGGATGTTGACAAATTTCATGTCACTGTTCTTAGAAGGTCGTTTGTTTGTGTAAAGATTTTCTTATCTGGGATCTCTCTCTTTCTCTCTCTCTCTCTAGGATAAATAAAAATGCTATCTTTCTCTCTCTATACTTAAAAAAATCCATATCATTTTTTTTAGAGAGAGAAAGGAGAGTGGCCCAGCAGATCGAAATCTCCTTCTTTTGTTCAATTCTGGAGACGATCTAAGCTCCTTTAATGGAGTTACAATAGAAAGAACTCACCTTTTTTTTTTTTTTTACTGCTGTTTTTCCCCCTTTCTTTTTATAATAGGCTTTATCTCTCGCTTTCTTTCTGCTTCTGTATATGTAAGTTGTTGACAGTGCCAGTCTTCGCGATTCCCTTTCTTCAAATTTTGGTCTCTGATGTGGAGGCCAACTGTTGAATGATTGAATCCATTTGGGGATTCTTCAGGAGAAGAAGAAGAGATAAGAGGATGTGGGTCTAAGGTAATATTATTTATTTATTTACTATGTAGGTAGGTAATTTGATTTGATTTTTCTTAAACAATTTGGTTAATTGGGTTTTAACTTATTGGGTGATTTGTTTATTACTCAACTCCTGTTTGAGGTCCCCAAATTGTATGGTTGATAGCTTGTCTAGTTCTCTTACATTTTTTCCCCTTTGCTTATACAGTTTTGTTCATGGATTTGTTTTGATTTGATGCTCAATCTGAATTCATGGGGTGAGCTGTGGGTTCAATTACTTATTTTTTACATATATGTCAGTTCAGATTGTGGCTGAAAGGGATCTGTTGTATTGAATTTTTGTCTCAATTAAGTTTATCTTCTTGTTTACCCATTATAATAAGTCGATCACTAGAAGGGAATTCACTTGAATTTTCCTTATTGATTGTAGAGTTCATTTTTGATATGTGAGGCTTGGTTACTAAATGCAATCTTTATGCCTTCCCCTTGAAATTCTATCTATGTTTAGAACTTCCTCGGAATTAAATCATTCAGTAATATCATGATTTATGTTTTCTTACTACGTCTCAATTCTATATTTGTTATGAAAAACTGCCTTACTTAAGCAATCTAGTTCTTGTACTTGCATTTTTGAGTTGGATGGATGTGCAGAGGCTGGTTGTGGGGTTGAATTTAGTGGAGAATACAGTCCGGATTGGACTAGAAATTGTCATCAGATCAGTTTGGGCTCAGCATCCACATTGGACTAGGACTAAGTCTTGGACTAGCAGTCCGTTTGGACCTTGGTTTTCTAGTTAATCTAAGATTAGGTTATAAGAGTTAGATAAGGATTTGTCTCCTTGAGATAGTCAAACACTTGATGTATATATATAGGGGAGTCATTAATGTTAAGAAGTAGTTGTAAGTATTTCCAATATATTATTCTAATAGAATTCAATAGGATTACCTATGTGGGGAGGTTGTTCTGGTTCCTTTTATAATTTTACTAGTCAATCTGCCTCGTTCTATCTGGTAGGCAGACGGGTATTTGTTGGGTTCATTCCATACCAGCGGAAATTGGAGAGATAAGATAAAAAGCTGAGAGATTTTTTTTTTTCTTCACAGTTGAATTACAGGTTAGAAGGAAGCCGATATTCGCACTTGGATTTAAATTCTTTGTTCACATGCAATCGATAAATAGTTTCTTAAATAGCTGAGTTAAAGAGAACTCGAGTTACTACTCTATGATCAGCTGAGTTTAAGACTTAATGGGTGATACATTAGTAACAGAAAAAGTGTTTATTAATAATCAACGACTTTTGTCTTTGTTCTAAAGCTTGAACCATGAAACAGTTAAGAGCTTATGGAGGTTCTTAAGTTTCCGTCTCGACAATTAGGGCATGTGTGGGAAATGTATCTAGATGTTCATCTTCATTGCACACCCAGTTCGTCCATTTGAACCTCTTCACTTAGGAAACTCAAAGATATCATAAATGTTGCTGAGAAACCATGTGCTCTCTTTGCAATCTTCAAGCACACACGCATTAATGGTTAGTAATTGGTGGTCTGCTAAAATTTGTTCTTGTTAAATATCTTTATCCTTGTTTCTGTGAGTTTCCGCGGTCCTTTTTCACTTTCTATAACTGCGTGCTTTTTAAGTTTCAATTTCCTTTGTATATACAGAAGGGTGGGGACTGAGGGTAGTTTTGTATGCACTCTTTTGGATCTTAGAGTCTTAAAGTGGGATGTGCAACCCTCTTTGGAATTTTACCTTTGATCTCTGCATAGCATTTCATGAGTAATGTCATGAAGTTTCTACTAATTTAAGCTTCGTCTCTTTAATATCGTATGCCAATTAAGCTTTGGATCTAGGAACTTTTTATTGATTGGTGGTGCTTAATTTCACAGATCATGCTGAACCCTTACCAGCTGGAGTTCTTGTTTCGAAATCTGTTTGAACTCCACGCCTACTTATATTCTTACAATATCATCAGGTATTTATCATCATGAATCTATCTCCTGCTTGCGAGGTCTCATATATATTATGAAGTACTGTCTATATATGTAAATCTAGGAATTCTAATCGAAATATTGGTATCATATGAAACATATGATCTTTATAACAAAGTGAAAGAATATAAAAGTATGCTGGCAGACTTCCTCTTCGTAGATCGTTTTTATTAATAAGTCGTGGTATTCTTTCTCCTACATGTCTTTAACTCTCAGAAAGATTATGTACTTGGCAGTAAAGGTTTTTGTAACCTTGAAAGAAAGTATATGATCATGAAATATGTAAATTGCAATATTTTGTGCTTATGAAAGTAGATTCCTTATGACTTTTGCCTGGTGAAAAAGAATATAGAGAAGGCAAAAAAAAAAAGGGCTTGTACAAGAGAAACATGATATAAATTTTTTTAGCAAATCTTGAGAAACATGATATAAATTTCTTCAATGTTTACCATATAATTCTAAGCTGATACCGCCTCGTTCTGTTTATCTGAACATGTCATTGCTAGCTTTTTTTGGTACTTCCAAAAATTTAACATTTCAGTATGGTTTTTGAGGTAAATATTAATTTTTCATTTAAAATGAGTTTGGTGGATCATTGAGTTTTTCAAACTCCTGCCCCTTTTATTGTGCAAAGTTCTTTTTTCTGCTTGAGAGTACCTTCTCAGCTTTATTTTTTTCTTAAATCTTCTGTAATAGTTTAATAATCTGGATATAAAGTGTTTGTTAATTGTTACAACTGATGAAACAGCTTTTGATTAATGGATTCTGTTTATCACACTGTGATTATTTAGGGGACTGGGATCCTGGAATTTCTGGTTATGATGCTTTATAATCTTACATTTGTCATGATTGTCAAAGGCACCACTTGGTCGATAACTCATGCTCATCAATTTCTTTTCATGCTCATCAATAATTGTTCTATTTGAAAGCTTTTCTGTTGTTTTTCATATTTTTACGTGGTTTATCAGGAATGGGAACAAAGGTACAGTTTGAAAGCTGCTTCCCGGGATATTTTTCAATGAGGGATCTTAATGAGGATTCTAACAGTTGTAGCTGGCCCCTTTACTATGGAGATAGAACCTTTACAAATGGACAATACTACAATGGATTTTTGCCAAGGACCATTCCGGATGTCTATTCAGGTTATGACAAGGATGTAGTAAAGCGGACCATGCTGGAGCATGAGGCTATTTTCAAGAATCAGGTATTTTCGACACCAAATTCCTTTTCTAATCTGTGAAACTTGATGTACTGTTCCCTTAATATCCTTTTCATGTGATCTGAATTTGGTCGATAACTCATGATCAACTTGAGCTAATGTGTGATTGCTGGACAACTAAATATTAATTTTATCTTGTTCTTTTTTATTTATCTAGCTGTGCGAGCTTCACCGCCTCTACAGAATACAGAGGGACCTAATGGATGAAGCTAAGAGGAAAGAATTAAATAAAAATAGAATGCCTGTTGAGACATCTTTGTCTTCAAGCCCCTTAGCATCCCAAATTACATCTGAAGATGCTCGGAAATGGCATATCCCGGGATTCCCTTTGGGTAACTCTGTTTGTGCGGGACCTTCCACCTCAGGCATTGAAGACATGCATTCTCCATTGAGTTCTATGAAAGGAAGCAGCATACAAGCTAGTCCTTTGCTACCCCAAAGTGTGGGTACTTCAAAGGATGTGGAGGTATTGGAGTCTAGACCTACGAAGGTGCGGAGAAAGATGTTTGATCTTCATCTTCCTGCTGACGAGTACATTGATACTGAAGTAGGAGAACAACAATTGGATGAAAATGTGTGCGGTATTTCTAGTTATCTGCCTGATAGAAATAGAAACCATATGGTTGCACATGAAAGTGGAATAGATCTGCTTATAGGCAGTGGCGGAAAGAATAATTGCAAAGGGGATGCATTACGAACTGAATCATGTTTGAAAAGCAAAAATAATTTGGCTGACTTGAATGAACCCATTGATGTTGAAGATACAAATACATCTTCAAATGATCATCTGGGCTGCACCTCCTCACATTATGAGATTGAAGAACTTGAATTAGCTGCTAAACCTAAGTCAGACTTTCTTGGTTTCCCTCAACAAGTTTTAGTGAACTCTCATAATGACACATGTAATGGGGCTCTCGATGATCCATATTGGTCGAATAAAGATAACAGAAAACCGTGGTTTCCCCATACGCTTGACTCAGGTATTTTCTCTTCTATTTTTTTTTTTTTTTTAAGTTGTCATCTATAGTCTGGATTTAATTTAAGTTCTTCGCTATCCCATGTTCATCAAGTCAGCAAATCTCATTTACAGATATCTTTCTTTAGCAAGTGCTAAGTGTTTTCTGTTCTCATATGAACTGTGTGGACTAGGGTTGCAAATAAACCAATCTGGCATTTAATTTGGTTAGTTTCGACTTGAGATTTTACTTTCTTATTCAATGAGCATAGCCGAATGATGAGCCGTGTTAAATTTTCTTCAATAAATTAAATTCTGATTACAAATAGTTCATAAATTTATGTAAAAATACATAAATCTTTTTAATATATTCATCCAAGTTGTTCTTATTATTTATTACAATATAAGTAGTGATTATATTTAAGAGAAGGCATATAAATGAATTTAACAATCAAGTCTAAATAGTAAATAACTGTCTGGAAAAATCTGAAGCTCGAATTGCCTTGATTGTCAAAATTACTGTGAATTGTTTATTTACATAAAGAAATGAGCTTTTGGATGAGCCCTTACCAAGACAAGTCACTGAGTTCATGAACGGCTTGATTTCTTGCAGCCCCTGTGTAGAGCTGATAGTGTTGAAAAGATTATAGAACTTAGATTTCAGAATTCACAAATGGTCGGAAGTAGTATTTTAATATTTATAAAACATACCATTTGTTAGTCCTTGTATGATTACTATTCTTGTATGACAGCTTATGGACATAGTAGTACTAATATATGATATTTATACTCGATTTGGAAAACTGTCAGGTTACAGCATTCTGTTTCCCTTGTAGGATTAAGCATTTTGATAATGACTTACAATATTCTTTCAATCAGTCGTGATGTTCTCATATGTTGTTGCAGGGCATAGTAAAAATAACTTGACATCTGTTACTCAAGAACTTCAGCCTGAAAAGATGCCTTCATCTTCTCAGTCAATGCAGGTTTTCTCAAACAAAAACAATGAATCTCCAACTCTTTTTCTCACTAATCAAAGCAAGGAAGATCAATTGAGAGAAAGAACATTTCATGGCTCACAACTTGCTGAAAGAAAAAAGGAGAGTTCTGCTAATAGTCATCCAATGTCAGTTCTTACTTCCAATCTTCCGAGCCAGTATGCAGTTGATCCTTCTTCTGATTTGAGCAAGTCCTGGTCGCACTCTATTTCATCTTGGGAAAAGTTTAATGGTAGTTTCAACCAGAAGTCAATGTCAGTTCAAGTGCAGCCTTCTCTGAACTCATCTGCGACCTTGAGTAGAAGTTCTCAGTCATCAACTCAGAGTCATGGTATTTTCGGAGATAGGTGGAATTATAACACTAATTCTACGCCGAACCTGAGAACTCAAAGTGATGTGCCGGATAAAAATGGATTTTACCATGGCTCCTCATCAGGTTCCAAGGAATTACTGATTAGGTTTCCTGCAAGCAACTACGATTATTTGAACTGCAGTAGTGCTAGTAATGCTGCCTCTGAGCATTTCATGAATCAGAATTCAGCAAAGCTCTACAAGAGTCCAAATTGCATGGATTTGAACCATGGGAAGGAGATGAACTTGAATATAGTGCATAAAAGCAGCTCTTCAACCAAGATGACTTCACAACGATGCCTGGAGGTCATTGATTTAGAAAGGAATCATGATGACGATGTTGTTGCTTTGCCTTGGCTACGAGCCAAACCCAATTGTAAAAATGAGTCTACTTACGCAGGGGTGGATCTGAATGCTGGGGGATACAGTGGCATGAATATATTACCTGATATAAGTGAAGCCAGAAAAGTGCCTGATAAACTAGTTCAAAAGAATACAAAATCGGCTTCTTGTGCCGATGGTGTTGATGGCAGCAGGATTGGGACAAGTGACTCCTCAAGTTGCAAGAAATTTCTTGGCTTTCCCATTTTTGAAAAGTCGCATATTTCAAAGATAGAATCTTCTTCTCTTACCTCGCCTTCTGTGTTTCATCCTCGGCCTCTGGAAGTAGTAGAAAATAACAGGAAAAATAGGGTTCTTGACATTAACTTACCTTTTGATCAGGCAATTGCAGACACTGGTTCGCAGACTGCAGCAGAGGTACCGCTTCTAGAAAAGGAAACGGACACACAAGTTGCCTGTGTCAGACATCAGATTGATTTGAACTCTTGTGTAACTGAGGATGAAGCTTGTTTAACGCCTTCAGTAACAGGCTCTAATGTGAAGATTATTTCAGGAATAGATTTGGAAGCTCCTCCAGTTCCTGAAGATGAAGAGGATATTGTTCAAGTACAAGAATGTCTGCAAAAGGCTGATGCAGCAGCATCTGTACAGCCACCGCAGCAAAACATTGACAGCACGCCAGATGAATGTATCAGAATAGCAGCAGAGGCAATAGTTGCCATCTCAAGTGATAAGGACAATCATCACACGGATGCCACTTACCATCCACCCGAAGCTTCTATGACAGACCCGCTTCATTGGTTTGTGGACTTAATTTCCTCTTTTGGAGAGGATCTAGAGAACAAATACGCTGCTTTGGGCGCTGAGAATTGTCAAACCAATGATCGGTCCTACTCAGAAGATTACTTCGAGTCGATGACTCTGAGGTTGAAGGAAACCAAGGAAGAAGATTACATGCCAAAGCCTTTGGTTCCAGAAAATCTTATACTTGAAGAAGTAGGTACAACTTTATTAACAACTCGAACCCGAAGAGGTCACGGAAGAAGAGGAAGGCAACGGAGGGACTTTCAAAGGGACATTCTTCCAGGCCTAACTTCTCTTTCACGACATGAAGTAACAGAAGATCTCCAGACATTTGGAGGGATGATGAGAGCAACAGGGCACTTATGGCATGCAGGATTAACACGAAGAAACTCTACGAGAAACGGGTGTGGGAGGGGAAGGAGGCGTTCATTGATAAACGCGTCTCCTGCTGCAACAGCAAGCCCACCTCCTCCTCCTTTAGTAGAGCAACTTAATAATGTTGAAGTGGGATTAGAGGATAGGAATCTAACAGGGTGGGGGAAGACAACTAGACGTCCCCGCCGGCAAAGATGCCCTCCAGGGAATCCTCCTGCTCTCCCTCTAACCTAGTATTAATTCGAGAGACACTTTGGTTATCGAATCGAGAACCAGATAGAGGGAAGGGGAGAGATTGAGTTCCATGACTGTGGGAATTGAGGTTATTTGTGGGGATTCTTTGTATATTTTTAGCCCATAATTCTGGGTCCCCTTGAATACTGTGGTTTGGGGTGGGTTACCAACTTTGTATTATTATTCATAAAAATAATGTTGCATTGCATGGTATGGTATGGTTTCTTAGATAAATATAATAGATTAATAGTTGCTTGCTTGTGTATTGACAGCGGCATGTCCATAATCCCGGTACTGGTCTGAGTCTGATAAACTGTGTAGTTCGACGGGTCAGCTTTTGCCTCCGGAACACTGGGGAAGGTAACATTTTGTAGTTATTTTAGTTGTAGATGCTAAGAATGAATGTATGTTGGTTTTTAGGTACTGGCTAGAAAGCTGAGCTATTGCCATGAAAACAATCGAAAATGACTGAAATTGAAGGAAAATAAAAAAAAAATAGGGTTTTACCGTATGCGGTAATTGAAGGAATGTTTTCTTTCTTCAGAAAAGAGATAATTGTTTCATTCATAGAAAATACAATATATCTCGAAATAAGTAATTAAAAAATTACCATTTAGAAGTACATCAGACAAGTTTGAATTTGCATCATCGATCGTAGTAAAGCATGATAGATTACAACTATCTATATAAGGAGAAATACAAGAAACTACCAAATTTATAAATCAATCAAACAATTTATTCAATAAAGAAAAATCAAAACAAAGTATAGAAAGAGTTTAGTTTTCGGTTAAAAACCGAACTCCCCAAACTTGGATGAAAAATGTTAGATTTTCTTGACGTTTAGAGTTCCGCTCCTTGTAATGAGGAAGTTTGATGAGTGAAAATATATAAGATGAAATTATTAAAACTAAGACAAGTAATGGGAGGTTGGGGCCATGTTCCTAAAAATAAGGGTTGTTTGGAGCATTGTCGTGTTTGGTGTTTGATAGCGATAATAAAGCTGTCTGTTACATTTGATTGTCTGTTTGTAGACATATATCTAAACACAAGTTTTCCTTTTCTTCTTTTCAAACATTTAAATTTAGTGTAATTAAATTAAGTAGCTGAATTATTAGCAGTAGTATTGCCTAATTATATTTTAATAAACAAAAATCAAGTAGATGAGATGACACGTTTAGAATAAGTTAAAAGTGATTTCAGTTTGAGTGGGAACTACATAAGTAGATTTGTTTTGTAAGAAAAAGTAGAGGCACGCGCGGAGAAGGTGCGCGTGGGGGAAAAAGAGAAGATCCAGCTTTTTGTAAGGAAAGTGGGTCTGCGTCAGAATTTTGTTTTCTTAAAAAAAAAGTGGTCATAGTCAAATACTTTAGATACTCTTTCATCCAATCAGATTTCTCCTAAACTCCTTTCTTTTTTTTCCCCAATTCTTTTTTTAATTTTAGAAAAACGTATCTGGTCATCATGCAAAAAGGCTCAAGCACCCAACTTTTTCTTTCTTATCTTATTATATAGTCTGTCCTTTTCTTTGCCTTTCCTCTTTCTTGTATTCTTTCCATTTCTTATCGTATAAATATTAAAATATCCATTTAGCTTTATTCTTATTCAGGAAATAATTTTAGCACTTACTTATAAAAACAGTATAATTTTAAAGTTAGGGTGCAATGCAAATTTTAAGACTAATTAATGAAAAATGAGTATTTTTCATGTATAATTTTATTGTCTAGCCATCTTTCAGTGTTTTATTTGCTAAATCACGGCAAAATCTGAAAAGAAGATACAAAAGTTTGATAACACTAAATCAAATATAAGTTTTCTCCATCTCTTTGAGTTTTTTGCATTATGTATTTCGGATAGGATTTAGGTTTTAATTTTGTTGTGATTGAGCATGAATTTAATGAGTTATATTTGGTTAGGGTTAATGAGTTATGTTTGGTTTCGAACTCGTTTGGAATGTATTTGTTTGATTTGTTCGTTTAGAAATCGAAGTAAATATTAATTGGGCGGGTTGGGTCGGGCTGAGCTTGAGAATTAAATATTTTTAGTCTGGCCCATGCAAGCATATGAGTTCTAATTTTTAGTAAGACAAATTAGACCTATATACTGAATTTTGTTCATTTTTACAATATAACCACTAAACTTTATATTAAATTACATCCATTTTTAACCTTCCACTCTTTTCAAAATCTCAACTTCTGTTACTTTCCCTATTTTATCCCTCTCTTTCACTCTATCTCTCTTCATTTCATCCCTTTCGCTATCTGTTTCTCTCTCTTGGGATTGGCTTTTCAAAGCAAAATATTTTCCTTTAATACTTTCATTTCTTCAAATTTGAACAATAGTCTTAGTTTGATTTTAAATAATGTGAACTTCAATTTCATTCCTCGGACTCGGGTTGATGTGGCAGGTTGATAATGGAAATTTTATTTGAATTTCAAAGGATCCTTAAATTCCTAATAATGTAAATTTTGCTATTTCATCTGTCCTTTTGGCCATGAAGATATAAAAAGTTTGGGATCGTGGCAAGATTATATCTACTTACTCCTAATAAGGCTAATACCATTTGCAATATTTTATTCCTATAAAAACATAGCATAATATTCATTTAGCTTCCTAAACTAAGGTTTTAAAGTCAATTAAAACCTTAAACTATTAAAATCATCAATCAAGTTTCTGAACTAATAAAAAATCATCAATCGAGTCCTCATTTTAAGCAAAAATCATCAATTGAGACCTTATCAAATATCATTCGGTTGAACAATTCTATACCATTTCCTCCAAAACTATTTTGAACCAAGACAGAGATTATTACAGTCTATAAGTTTCTAATTTTAGAATAGAATGAAGTTTCTAATTTTAGAATAGAATGGAGACTCAATTAATGATTTTTACTTAGTTTATGGATCTAATTAATAATTTTGATAGTTTAGGATCTTAATTGATTTGAACTTTAATTGAGAACCAAAATAGATGTAATGCCTAGAAACATGCTTTAATCTGGAATCATACGGAAGCCAGTCTTATTCTTTTAATTCAGAGTACAAGGCTTTAGACGCTTTCTAATCTGAATGGTCACTTTTATCTGTTTTTCTCTCTTCAAAAAGATTGGATTGCTTCCCCACTTATGCGTGCTGGCAAAAAGAATTGAGATTGAAATGATACAAATTTCTCTTCAAATTGAGATTTTAAATGATACAAATTTCTGTTCATTTTGTTGTGCGGATCTTGATGCGTTGTTTGGTCAATAACTTGATACAAACGGTTCAATAGCAATCCAGTAGTAGCAGAATGGTGTATGAAAATGGATAATGATTTAAGAAGAGAAACAGGGAGAGAAAGAAATGAAGAGAGAGAAAGAGCTTATATATCTAACACATCCTCTAGAACCATCTAGAGCATGAAGAAAATATCTATACATGACTCAATATTGAAGACAGGCTATTATATAAACAAAGGTCTATCATACCCCAAAAGGTTGCTCTCTAATTAAGCAATGTGAGATATTTAACATACACCTTTTATGACCACAACCATCGAGCGAGTTAACAGAATATATATGGGTGAATGAACATTGAATATAAAACTCCGATATCATATAAATAAAGACCTAAGTCACTCCAAAAGGTACCTCAAAGGCAAGGGCGTATACAGGGGGGCCTGGGGGGTCCGGGCCCCTCCGGACGCCGGAACCACCATGGTTACGAGTAGTTTCGGCCCCTCCCAAATATTAGTGTATATAGACTTTATGTAGTAATATTTCATTGTTTAAAAGTAGATGAGATGGTTAAAACACTTGCTTCTTTTTAAAAGGTCCTAGGTTCAATTCCCCCTAACTTCAATTTATTTTCGAAAGTGTTTTTTTATTTAAATTTTATTTTTCAATAATTATAAAACTATGTTACCATTATTTATTTATTTATTTATTTTCATAACACTCTTGAACTCATTTTTATTATGTCTTTCCATTAAAAAAATTAATTTCTTATTTTTGAGACTCAGACAACTTAATTTCTAAATTAAATTTTAAAAAAAATAAAAAGAATGTAAGAATGTTATAATTTTTTTAGAAACTAGTATTAAACTAATAAAAAAATTTAAATATATCCCATTACGTGTTAGGTTTGTCCAAAATTCAAAATTTCAATATTTTGAATCTATTAGGTACTACATAAATCCAAATTTCTAATTTTTTTGACTTGTTAGATCTCTATAAGATCTCTATAAATCTAAATTTCTATTTTTTTGGCTTGTTAGGCCTTTCTAAATCCAAATTTCTTTTTTTTTTTTTTTTTTTTTTTTTGCCTGTTAGGCCTCCCTAAGTCCAAATTTCTATTTTTTTTTTTTGGCCTCTTAGATCTCCTTAAAATTGGTTCTTGACCATTCAAATTATAACACCCATATATACAAAAAAAAATTAAGCAAGTTCGATTTAGCAAAAAAAAAAAAAATTCCCGAACGCACGTGTAAACTCGGCCCCCAACCGACTAATCCTGCATTCGCCACTGCTCAAAGGGGAGTATTGCCTGAAGCCATACAACTCCATAATTAAACAATGTGAGATATTTAACACATTATAGTTCTCATAAATGTATTTTACCCTAGAAACAAACAGTGTATAGAGCAATGATTTTATCAGTAAAACCTTGTCAGTTGAGCAGGACTAGGATAGAGGTAAATGGAAAATGTGTAAGCAATTCCAATCATACAGTAGACGAGGCAAAGTAAAACGACATAGTTGTGCATAAAACTCGATCTAGGACTGTTGAAGAAATAGAACATGGATAAGTAAAATAGAGGTTTGATAAATGTATTGAAATGGTCGACTGTATCTTTTGACAGAAAATAAGCTAAGCTGCTCATTCCAGATGCACTCTCTCTCCAGTAGTGTAATTTGTCCAGAGAAAATGATCTTAAAGCAGCAATCTTGCATAGTAATGCTGCAAATAGGAACAACAGATTGTATATATGAAAAAGAGCACACTACGAAAATAAGTTTTAAGTAAAGATCATGTGCATTGTACATCCAGCAGTGCATTATAGTTGTTTGAATATAAAAGGCTGAACACATCAGGGCCCCCTGAACTTGGTCCAAAAAACCAATTGACCTCCTGAATTTAAGGATGACCCATTAGTCTCTGAAACTTGCTTAATCTGACATGATTAACCCCTTATTGCTACACGGCAGCTTTGAGGAGACTTGGGCAAGTTGAAGCACATACAGTTTTAACCAAGTTTGGGGGACAATGGGTCACTTTAAGCAAGTAGGGGGGCAATAGGTCATTTTAAGCATTTTAAGCAATTTAAGCAAGTTCAGGGGTCAATAGCTTACTTTCAGTCAATTCAGGGGGCTAATGAGATATTTTCGAAGTTCAAGAAGCCAACTGATTTTTATGGCTCAAGTTTATTTAGCCAATATAAGAAAAATCAACTATAAGCAGGTTGACTTATGTCAGGGAACTAATTGAAGTTCAAAAGCTAAAGCTAATAGTTCAAGACCCAATTCATATTAATATCTGACACACCCCGCACGCGAATGCCAATTGGGCATGAAGCGTGAACAATTGAATTAAAAGGCTCTGATACCATGTCATGGAACCAATTGAACTAAAATGCTCTGATACCATGCCTAACTTTTCAAGTTGGTCAATTCCCAAACAATTTCTCTATTTATGGTGGATTTCAAACTATTTCGGTGTTTGTTGTGATTTTGACTAGCCTCGCTAGTCAAGAAGGCAGAGAAGGGGGGTGTAGGATTTTCCTGTCAAGGCGGACCAATATCAACCCGCTTGTGTGACAGGTGGACCAATATAAAATTAGAATTGGACACAAATATAAAAGGGGTTAGTTTTCTTCAAAAGCAGAGGATTTCTTTTTTTGTTCTATAAAGTCTGCGTTAAGGCATGTATAATTCTTGGGATGTGTTTGATTGGATACCAACTAACTGGTAAAACACGATTGATTTTTTGAGGTTATATGTATTGTGGAACTACAAATGTGTCTCCATTGATTTCAAAATTTGAAAACTTTTTCATTAGTCCGCCTTCCCGATTGGCGGGACAAGCCAAAATCTACACTAAAAAATAGTTTGAAATCAACTATAAATAAATTGTTTGGGAATTTACCAGAAATGTGTCAATAAACCTAATTTTTCATGAGAAATTGAAGTCAAATAAATATCAAATGACTTTCGTTTAACTTACAAATTGCTATGACAGTAAAAGTATAGCCTTTGGACCCAAATGTTTCATCATCCACATTCGAAAGAGTTCCTAAGCAGGCTCCAGCTATTAATAAAATCACATAGTTGTGTTAACACATCAAACATCTTGAATAGCTCATAGCTGGATCAGGGGGAAGAAAGAGCTAATTGTTACACCCTGATTATTTCTGTATTTCATATTTTACGATGATTTTCACAGATAAGCTATTGGTATTTGTAACAAATTATTGGGAAACAAGTTCATGACATTGAGCAAAATAATTGTCATGATTTCAACATAGTTACTAAAGGCTAAAGGCGCAAGGGGTCCTGGAGCCTTGTGTCCTTGCGCCTGAATGACAGAAGGTGCATTAAAGGAAAAGAATATGAAATTATGAAGGGATAATACAAAAATAAATTGTGCTTTCGCACATACGCGAAAGCAAATACATGTCTGAGGCTTCATCCACTTGCAAAGACAGAATTTCACTAAAACTGTTGGAACCTAAAAATTTTTTACTCAAAAGTTTCAAGAAAGACATCACACAAAAAACTTGAAATGGCCCAAAACTATGGATATTCTAAGGATAAAAAAAAATAGCATCCAGCACAGTATCCTCAATCTCCAGAAAAATGCAGAAAATACATATTTCACAGAATAAAACAAAAAAGTGATACATTTGCATTGTTGTTGATCTTTGGTGAATATGAATCTAAAATCAAACCCATTATAGCCATAAAAACTATATGTTGGGAGAGGAATCAAGCCATCTCAATGCTGAAAAATAAGTGATATGAATCCACAAACATATCCTATTCAACTTCGCAGACATCTCGAGATGTAAATAAAAATGAAGCAACCTAACCACCTATGCGCTTTTCACATCAGTCCGTTGCCCTCTTTTACATGTTAGCCGATTTTCATTCTCTACCTCAACCTAAATCTAGTGCTCGACTCAGACGATTTAGTCTTTAACTTTTCATTAAGTCATTGCTAGAGTCTATCAAGGTGCAGTTATCTAAACTATGCATATTTTTATATTGGTATTTCACTACTCACTAAAATCAATTTCATTAACACGCTTAAATTGCAATCATAAATGATCACGCAGCTGTGTGTTGTGACCAATTCAGACAATATATATCATCATATGAGAAAAATGGAGCAGGTCTTTCTCTCATGTATTTAACATATAGCATAAAAAGGATACACCTATGATCATTCAAATGAATAGAATATCAAAATGGCAAGCAATTCAGTGAGAGGCTGAAGAAAAAGGTAAGCAACCATGTAAGAGTTGCAGGTAAAATAAAGAAAAATATAATAAACTCTTAAACATTTTGAGTCATTATGTTTATAAATAAGTACTCACGTATCATGCAAGTGAGACCCTGTGGACAGAAGAAGCCCTCACAACAAGGTTGACAGTCTACTGTTCTAGTAGGCATATGTTTAGAATCACCAAAAACAACTTCCTCATTTGGGGGAGTACTACAACCCCACCGTGGTTCACATCCAGAAGGCGAATAGCTCAAATTGCAGTTCCTATTGGGTTTCAAGAAATTGACATCTGTTGGCTCCTTCCAAAAGACACTGGTGAAATAGAATATGATTTCAGCAGCTGTACATAGTCGACGTGTTATATCTCCTGCTTATTAAATTACAACAATAATTAGTAACTAGGTAAATATATGACCATATAAAATGGAGGTAAAGCAAAGATATGTATAAGCATGAAACATGTTTCCATAATTTAAGAAAACTGAAAGTTCATTTCTTAACATTTGGAACTCATTATCCTAATGTGTTTTAAGAAGCAGATCAATGTCAACAAACATGGAATCCCCAACATTTTCTAGATCATTTTCTACACCCTTACAAAATGAAAAAACCTATTTTCTCGCTTTGTTATGCAAGTTGTATGTAATTCTTTTTTTAATGCGTATATATATTTGAAAAAAAAAAAAGAAAACCTTACACATGCATCCTTATAATTTTAAAAAGTTACAGATTTACCACTGTATTTTTATCATTTACACCTTTACCCATGCTTCCATTTCCTACAAGTTTTACAAATATGTTTTTTCGGTGTCTGTTTCCAAACAAGAAGAGAATTAACGGACTAAACAGGCATTATGCTTTCAATCAATTAAATTGCACAGAGATATCATAAGCATGATTGGGCCTTAACTATAAGCTTGCGCTTATAGTTCAATTGGTTCCATGACATGGTATGAAAGCATCTTGGACCAAATGGTTGAGGGTTTGGCAACCTCATTAATCGGTGGGATTAAAAACACATAAGGGGCATTTGCGTGTGGGGGTGTGTCAAGATATTAATATAAGATCTATGATTAGCCTTACCTATAAGCTTGGGCTTTTAGTTCAATCGGTTCCATGAAAATTTTCCTCAGAACCATCATCAGCGCCATTCCCATAGGACGGTGGTGGTCGAAATATATTTTCAGGATATACAGTTGAGCATCTCAAACTGCCCATTTCACAACAGGTTGAATTTCTAATCTCAATGTTCATCGAATTCTTAATATTCACCCAGAATTGGCCAATAGATTAACAGATTCCCTAACTGAATTGCGGAAGACTAAATGAGAGTCGTGCTCTCCATGCATGCTGGAGCGAGTCAATGTAGCAGCCCTCAAGTCTGCCTCCTTCTGCAAACACTTCAACATAAAGTCATTTGCCTCATACAAAAGGTGTTCGGGATGGGAGGATGAGATTTCGTTGTTCCAATATGGAAGAGGTTGGCTTTTCCATATTGGTACAACGAAATCACATTCTCCTATCCCGAACACCTTTCGTATGAGGCAAAGACTTTCTGTTGAAGTGTTTGCAGAATGAGCTCTTGAGAGCTGCTGCATGCATAGCATCCTTCTGCAAACACTTCAACAGAAAGTCATTTGCCCCATACGAAAGGTGTTCGGGGATGGGAAGATGAGATTTCGTTGTTCCAATATGGAAGAGGTTGCCTTTTCCATATTGGTACAACGAAATCTCATCCTCCTATCCGCGAAAACCTTTCGTGTGAGGCAAGAACCTCATTTAGTCTTCCGCAATTCAGTTAGGGTGTGAAGAAATATTGATGGGTCTGATAGCAGATGCATGAATCAGGGAGCTGTAAGCATGGCTGGTCAGCGGCAGATGGAGACGGAAGCACCGAGAGGACGGCAGCTGGGGAGCAGTAATAAGCAGAAGCAGGCCGACAGGTCCGGGATACAGCAGAATGGTCTCGGTCGGGCAAAGGTGGTTCAGCTGACTGTTGAAATGGCACTAAACAGACAGTTAGCAGGTGGACCGCAGGAAGGGCGCAGGAGACAGTAGAGATCCAAGTTTTTCTTCAGCTTCAGAATGCATAAGCAGATTTCCCGTTTCTAACCAGTGCTAAATACAAGCAAAGAAACCACAGACCGAATTTCACTCTTCCAATCTCCATGATACCTTGATAAATCCAAACAGAACAAAAAATTTACTAAATCCAAAAACGCAAATCAAATTTCAAAGTGAAGATGTCTAAGAAACCCTTACCTATAATATTGGCCCGAGCAATCGCGCATAATTTCTGCAAGTCGGCTATAGTGTCCCTTTAGCACTTCAATTGACTCTTATAAGAGTTCCTCTAAAACCTCTACGCCCAAATCAGAAACGTTTAGCACTTCAATTGACTCTTATAAGGGTTCCTCTAAATCCTCTACGCCCAAATCAGAAACGTTTAGTGAGAAAAAAAAAAGGCATATCAAATCGCTAATACAAATTTGAATACCTGAAAGGGGGCGAGACTGGTGAACAAGAAGAAGACTGGCATGCATTATCCTGGTGGAGGATTCGATCTCTGCAACGACAGCTTGAATCCTCTGCCGCAAGGCCCCGGACTCTTCTAGATGCGTGCGGAACTCCTTGAACTGTTTCTCAAGAGAAAGAGAAGAATCGGCCGTGGAAGAAGAGGCGCGGAGAGTTGAGCAGAATGAGCGATGCGGTTGGGATTGAAGACGAAAGACAGGGGGTGGGAGGGAAAGAGTTAGAGCGGCGGCGATAAAAGGAAGAGAGTTAGAAATGGAAGAGAGGTTTTTGGGGTTTGGGTAAACCCTAAATTTTATGATATTGAATAAAATGGGCTGTTTTTCTTTTTCACATTAATTTTTAAAAGACTTAAAGTATTATCTATCCAAAATTTTATCATTTGGCATCTCAAATTGGGGAACTTTCATCAAATTTGGATACAAACTTAACTAAATCATTATCTCATTGATAAATAACGATATTTTGATAATTGAACTTAATAGATTTTAGTTTAGGATTTATTTTTTGTTTTTTTAATCTAATTAATTATTTCCACATAATGTGGGAAAAAACTTTAAGAAATATCGCGTTTCAAGTTTAAGTGTCAAAATATCGTTATTTATCAATGAAATAACGATTCCTTTAAGTATTAATACAAATTTGGTGAAATTTCACCAAATTGGATAGGTCAATGGCTAAATGTGACCAAATAATAGATCAGCGGCCAAATGACACAATTTTGGATAGGTCATGGGCCAAATAATGCTTTAAGCGTTTTTAAAATTAAGATTTACATATCCTTTAAAAATAAGTAAAAGAACATGAAACAAGCTACAATAGGTTAGAGAGGGATTTTTGATGATGTGGAAGCAAAGAAATCTCATCAGCCTAAATAATAAGGGTCATTTACATGAAAATCATAAATAAAAGTAATATTATTATTTTATTAATTTTGATAATTTAATTTTTTTTTTTTTGAAGTAAATAATTTAATTATTAATATATCAATATTGTTCATTTTTATTCTCTAAATGTCAGATTAATATTTTAAAAAAGTTAACTGGTGAATAGGTAGCGGAAGTTATACTTCCTTTAATTGTCAGTATTCTTTAACATGATATACTTGAAATTGGTGGTTGACAAACCTGTATATAAGTTTTAAAATTTGAATTTCTCTGTAAATCTCCCAAATAATAACTAGTATTGTGCCAGCGCGTTGCGCGGATAGATAAAAAAATTTTGTACAAAAATTTAAAAGTTTAACATTTTTAAAATTTTATATCTTTTTTTTTTTTTTGAAGAAGATTGAACTTGAAAGGGTTTTAAAATTTTATATCATTTACATAAAGTGATATTACTATTTTGTTTTAAAATAATTTAAATTTACAAATTGTAAATAAATTAACAAACATACTTTTATAATTGTTTGATAATAATATTCGGAAGTTGTTGAAGTCATAATCTATTGTCAATGTTGACATGTTTGCAAAGGTCCTTTCTTTCCGTTTTTGTATAATATTTTTTCTATATAATCTTGTAATTTTAAAATATTTACTATATTTTGTGGCGATGTTTTTTCAATCGAATTTTAGCTCTCCTCAAAATTCTTTTTCTCTTGCTTTCTAAAAGCTTTGATAAATCTATTTTTTCGTATGAATTTGAAATAAACATGTCTTTCTTTTTAAATTTTATTTGGTTTATATAGTAATTTGGAGGTTTAAATATTGTGTTAATTATTATAATAAAAAAATTAAATGTGTGGTTTTAATGCTATTTATTAAAGTTAAATGAATAGAATTTGAATGGATCCTTACATATATTTTAGCGTTTTATAATTTTTGTTCGTTGGGATATTTTGCAAGTTATTTTATTATATCTATTCAATATAAATATAAAAAAAATTCAGTTATATTGGTTTTAATGATATTTTAAAGTTAAATGAATGGAATTTGGATTAATCCTTACATATTTTTTTTGTTAATGTATTATATTTTTTTTCCAGTTATATTAGTTTTAATATTATTTATTAAAATTAAATAAATGGAATTTAAATGGATCCTTAGATATTTTTGCCGTTGTATAAATTTTTTCGTGGGATATTTTATAAGTTATTTTATTATATCTATTAAATATAAATATAATTTTTTTCAGTAATATTGGTTTTAATGCTATTTATTAAAGTTTTAATGGTAGGGGTTGTGATGTGGATAAGGTGAATGGGTGCTTTAGTGAAGCTGAAGTGAATGTCATTTGTGACATTATTTTATCTTTCATGGCAGTGAGGATAGAAAGTCTGGAACTGGTCAAAAGATGGCTTTTATAATGTGCACTCGGGCTATATGGTTGGGATGGAGGTGAAGGAGGAAAGGTTGGTGAATGAGGGTAAGAGGAGGATCTGGAAGTTGAATATGCCCCCTAAAGTGAAGCTATTTATATGGCGTATTTGCTCGTCCAGCCTACCCACTCGGGCAAGACTAGTCCAACGACGAGTTCCGATCACAATTGAATGGCCCGTGTGCGTAGATCAAGACGAAACGGATAACCATTTATTTGTTGAATGTTGCTTTGCAGGTGGCCTTTGGTGAATAGCTGGACTCCCAATACCACAAACTAACGGGATGAATTTTGCATATTAGCTTTTGTAGGCAATCGGGGGTCCGAATCTGGAGTTCATTGATAGGCTTTGTTGTGTTTTAAAGACGATTTGGGACCACCAGAACAGAGTCCTATGGCATTTGCAATGGTAGCCGGCAGATACTAGTTGGCGCCACAGAATTGATGAATTGCGTGATTGGAAGGCATACCAGCAAAGCTCGAAGGCTAGGCCATTTGTGAATTCCTTAACTCTACCGGGCAGCAAACAACGTCCACATCAGGGAGTTCGTGAGCCACCTACTTCGTCTGCTATAGCCATGTCGCAGGGCCCGTCTGCTATTGTCGCGTCACTAACTGTGTCGTCAGCCGCGTCGCATGGTCCATCCGTTGTAGCCGTTACAGCCTCATCGTCAGCCGTGACATCTGTATAACGGGCATCTGATCTCAACCAAGACCCGCAAAATCGCCTCAGTGAGGCTCGGGAATTGAAGATGTGGAAGCCACCAGAAAGGAGGTCAGTGAAGTGTAATGTCGACGGTGCCATTTTTAAGGAAGTTGGAAGCTGCAGGATGGGAGCAGTAATCAGAGATGATACAGGTACATTTATGTTCTATAGTAGCAGTTGCATTGCTAGTATCAGAGAAACTAAGGTGGTCGAGGCATTAGCTTTACGTACGAGTATGATTTGGCTTGCTTCTATGCGCTATACACATGTTGAATTTGAATCAGATGCCAAGCTTGTTATTGATGCAATTCTCTCCAACAAAAAGGATATCTCGGAATTCGAAATGCTCATTAATGATTGTCGAGTTATCTTTGGGTCTAATCCTACTTTTTGAGTATCATATGTTAGTCGTTTAGCGAATAGGACTGCACACTTGGTAGTTAGGCATGTCTATTCCAATGCTAACGATTTTTTGTCTTCTGTTGTGCCGGATTGGCTATCAAACGCTATTTTTGAGGATGTAAATCTCATTCATTTATGAAATGCTTTCTTTGGGTTCAAAAAAATAAATAAATGAAATTTGAATGAGTCCTTACTTTTTTTTTTTTTTTGATATTTTGTAAGATATTTTATTCTATCTATTAAATATAAATTAGATTAGATATAATATAATATTTTTAATTTTCCTTTATTATATCATAACACTCATAAAAAAAAACATCTAAAACTCTCCTCATTTATATAGATAGTATAAATATAGACATAGAATCCATCACTAAAAATGAAAAAGAAATTTAGAATGGTAATCATGACAAACCATAATTTATAATTGAAATAAATCCATTGCAAGTATAATGTTTCAATACATATTTAATTATTTTCTCCAATATGTCTCTTACTTCAATAAGAACTATTGTGTGAAATTTTTAATCTATTCGTACAAAAAATACATAAAAATAAACAATTCAATCCATATGAGTTAGATAAACCCAAATTAAAAAAAAAATCAATGGACTTCATCAGGTTCTAAATTTAGAAAATTAATCTAACTCCAATTTAACCTAACAATTGAGTTCATATAAAGCAGAAAATCTAAATTTTAGTTAGAGTTAACAATCGAAACGATTACACCTAATAACTTATACTAAAAAAGAATGAAAATATACAAAATCTTTATTTGGTCATTTTGAATAAAAGACAACTAAAAAAGAAAACATAGATAAGACAGCGAGAGATGGGGAACAACAAAATTGAGAATAAAATAACTACTACATTTGAAAAAAAAACGAATAATTACCTTCTGAAACATAACGATTTCTTGTAATTTTTGACACATTTGATTTTCCTGATTTCAGTTGGCTATGCCTCTTCTATTTCCATTAGATTTCTTCAATTGGAAATATCAAAGTCTAAATTCTGTCAATTCTTGAAAAAAATGTTGGTAATACAGTTTATCAATGCAAACCGCTCCTAAATAAATATGATTTTCTTAATTAAATACAAAATTATAAGACTATATTATTTGAAGTAAGAATAAAATTATAATATTAAGAACAAAACTAATACATAATCAAAATTAAAGTCCGAGGAGGCCTTAAATTTTCGATGGCCAATGAATATAATGATAGAATACTATATATCATGCTTTATATATAGGTTTATTTGTGACTTTTGGATTTCATTCACTTTGTGTTTTTTCATCTTCTTGTAATTCTTACTTTCTTTTATTACTTTAATCAATAAGCTAGTAATTGACAATAAATAATGTGTTAATATATTGTTAATGATTTAGAGATAATTAAAACTGATTAACTCATTTATTCTTTTTGTTCATACGATGCTAACTAAGTTGAAAAGCCTCTAAAACACTTTTTGTAATTTCTTGACAATAAATAATGTGTTAATATAGTATTAATGATATAGAGATAATTAAAACTCATTAACTCATTTATTCTTTTTGTTCATACAATGCTAACTAAGTCGAAAAGCCTCTAAAACACTTTTTGTGATTTCTCTCTGCTTTCGCTAGTATATATAGTATAGATACGATGCTAACTAAGTCGAAAAGCCTCTAAAACACTTTTTGTAATTCCTTGACAATAAATAACGTGTTAATATAGTATTAATGATAAAGAGATAATTAAAACTCATTAACTCATTTATTCTTTTTGTTCATGCGATGTTAACTAAGTCGAAAAGCCTCTAAAACACTTTTTTGTAATTTCTCTCTACTTCCGCTAGTATATATTGTATAGATGTGTGAAATGCCAAAAAAAAAAACTATCTTCTCCGTCACATGAGTGAATTACAGAATAAATGAGATATTAATTTTACTTAAATGTCAAACAGTTTCTTTTTCTTTTTATCTTCCCGCCAACAATAATTGTCCTCTCCTGTCCTCTCTATATATATTTCATTTTAATAATAACTCCTAGTGGAATTAGTGAAATACTATGATACTTTGCATTTCTGCTCTACATACTTGACATTCTCTCATCCACTTGATTATTTTTTACAAATCAAATTTATATTATGCTTTTCTAATTCAATTAAATTTCTATTTTTATGTTCTAATTCTATTTTAGGGATCCAATAATCTTTTCATTAATTATAATAATTGTGTTGTGTCATAAAAATTCATTTGGCAACAATTCATTTGATAATATTTCTTTTTTTTTTAGTTTCTGCAAGTGATTTATTTTTAATAATTATAATACCATAACAAGGCTTGGCACCAATGGAGGAAAAGAGTTGCTCTTTTAGATAGAATTATATACATATATTAAAATATTATTTATAGGAATATTAATTATTTATATAGAAAAAGATGACAAAACATGTATGCATATTTTTCATTCTATATGAATTTTTTTAATCAATTTTTTTATTTTTAAAGGTGTACAAATTAATCATCTTTGTTAAATTTAATCTTTATTTAAATTAATTTATATTCAGATAATTAAAAACATTAACAAAACCAACTTGTTTTTAGGTTATTGTAAGTTCATTTTTATTTAAATTTAAAATAAATATAAATCCTAAATATACCCGCGCAACGCGTGAACATTCCACTAGTTGAAATATGTTTTCTTAACCGCTTGTAAAAATTATATTTTGACTCTTATTTGAAGAATAATCAACAATAGTTTCCATTCAATGAATAATAAATCTATACCCTAAAAATAACAATATTTTTTACTATACATAAGTAATCAAATGAAATAAAATGATAAGGTCAAGGGCCAACTTTGAGCCATGTTTTGAGGAGAGTCTGCTTAGGGCACATGTTAATAAGGAGATAAAAAAAAATTATTATTATTATTATATATATATATATATATATATTATAGGGCAAAGTATAAAAATAATGCGTGTGGTTTACCTTATTTGCAAACAGAGGTACGTGGTTTAAAAGTTTATAAATAGAGGTTTGTGGTATGATTTAATTTACAAAATAAGGCATTTCAGATTACATTGTTATGTTCTAATGCAATCAACAACATTCACTACACCATAGATGGTCAATTGCAACATGCATGAAGTGCTGGCTTAGGCTGTAAAAGTGTTGCCTTTGACAATAGGCAACATTTTAGACCAAAATAAAGTGTTGCAATTTTGCATGTTGCTATTGGCATCTATAGCAACACTTTGCCGTCTAAATAGCAACACCAACATAAGTGTTACCATTTCTATCTATAGCAACACCTTTCATACCCGAAGGCATTCTATTATAGGTGTTGCTATTACCATAGAGAATGCAACACTTTTGTCGAAAAAAATAAGCAACACTTTCATATATAAATGCAACACTGTTTTATGCGAATACATTTTTTTGAAGCAACTCTTTCATACACTATTGCAACACTTTATATTTGTAATATAGTTTTTCAATGCAACACCTTTATTTACAATTGCAACACTTTTTATTTAACATTTTTTTGTTAGTAGCAACTCTTTTATATCAAATTGCAACACTTTTATGTAGCATATGAAATTCGTGCACGTAACTTTTTAATATAATACCTTAATATATGCAACATATTCTTTAACTTATACCACAAAAAAAAAATTGAAAGTTATTTTTAATTTAAATAATAGCATAATAATATTCTTAATTGCAAGTACAACCACAATGTCAATATGTGAACAATAGAATTTAACATTGTCATACGATCCAAAAAAAAGAAACAAACTAAAAGTACTATAATGTCATAGAAACATAATATAGCTTGTACTTTCATCTCTTTATATAGAGCACCATCTTTAGAAGAGACTACAACATTGTTATTTTCACTTGATTGCCGCCACAAATTTCTTTCATATCAACTTTGAGATTGGAAATAGCTTCTCCCAATCTATTCATCATCCACAACATTTTTTTTGTAGGCATCTTATGCATTAGGTTGTAGTCCACCATATGCAAAACAAAATAGGAATCAAACATTATGTTAGATTAATAATATAAAGTTGGCTTCTAATAAAAGTCCAAAAAAGGTCAAGCTTACTTATATCGGATTAACAATATAAAGTTAACTTCTATTAGGGGACCTTGAAGTGCAAAATCTGGTTGTTGGAACAGGGTTATTTCGGAAAATTTCCTCGAGTGTATCTAAATGGATATTATGTTTCCGTATCGATTCTCCATACATATGGATCTCTACCTCATTGCATTTCGTTACTTTTATGACCTATTTTGTTTGGCTACAAGTTTGGAGCTTATTAGAGAGAACCACACGGTGTCAAAGACTATAATGTAAAAACAAAATTTCAATTCAAGCTACATGAGCTTAAATAGGCAGTCAATACAACCCCAAACTCAAAAATAAACTCTTATCTGGGATTCTCTAAAATAAGTTAATCTTGAACTAAGAATATCAAAGCTAGACTTCAAAATAAAATCTCAAACTGAAACTTATCTAATATGCGTCCTTAATTTAGATTAGATATTGACTTTAAAACTTATGACAATGTGGCTGCTGTCTAGGATATGTAACCTCTGTATATACCACATTGGCTTAAAATTATGTTATTGTCATTGGTTTATAAAAAACAAACACAACTCTATGTCAAACTAGCTAATATCAATGATTACATACTAAACGAATTTTCCTATATGGAAAAATTATAGCCAAGAGACCATTAGGTAAGAAAGTAATGCGGTTAGAGTAAGCAACAAGCACGTGGAGTTTATAAGAAAACATCAAGCCATACATTGGTATTGAATTTGTATTTGACCACAAACATATTAGAACTCAATGCTTTAGAGAGAATGATAGCTTACCCAAACAATCAATAAGCAGAACTTAATGCATTGAACACTGAACATAATGGATGAATATAATAACATATATGAATTTTAAGTGCATCATATAAGTAGCCTATGAACAAGATAATGTTAAAGATTCATCAAATTTCTTGTTAGAACTTTAATACACAAATCAAAGGCGCACCTTGGTGCCTTTGGTGCTAATTTTTTTCTCAGATGAGGAAATCAGAGGCAGGGCAGGGCAGAAGATGAACTGGGAAGCCACATACTGCAGAAGCGCCTGCCTGCAAGCTTCTAGTAGCCTTGCTTAGATCATTATGACATAAAACTGTAATCAGAAATTGTAAATAAGCCACAGATAAGCTTGAAGTGATCCTGAGGATGTAGTTTTAAGATTGTTATAGAAATTTCCTAGTTTTAATATAACAAGTCGTCTATATTAATAGGCCAATTTGGATAGTAGAAAAGTCATAATTAAAGTTGAGAGACAGCAAATCACATCATAGTTAGGCAGTCAGTAATGGTTCACACTATATAAAATTAATAGGAATTTTCAATGCACATTTTGATTAATTGACGTCCTTCAGATTTTTGCATATTCAATGAACGGGACTTGCTATCAAATTTCATATAATAACAACGGCAAAGTGTTTGTGAAACTGTAAATTTAACTCTAAATTAATTTTTTGAACCTAGAAACAGAGGGAGAAATTTTGTTTAATAAAACTAGACCTATATATAAGCGAAATGAGCCATAGTTGATTGGAAGGAGCATTAAACATGTGTAACTCAGGCCATTGAATATCTAATTGGGCTAAATCTAGGTTCAACTTAACAATTAATGTTCAGCATGCACCTGCAATATGCTTAAGAATGTTACCATTTCATTTGTTGTTTTCTCTATTTCCATTTTTGTATCCTTTTCTGTAAATGCCACAACCTATATTCAATCACCTGTCAAACTAGATATTGCCCAACACGTCTCAGTTCCACATTTTTTTTAATGGACTCTTAATAGCAGCATCTGATACTTACCCTCCTAGCTCGACCTTCAAGAAAAGCAGCAACAACTGTTGCACAGGCTCCAGTTCCACAGGCTAGTGTTGCCCCTATAATCACAAGAGGGTGCATTTCATTCAAAGAATCCAAGAGGATCAATAGTTGCAAAACCTATGTGAATGAGCCATGATTTTGTAGCATGAGAACTTACATGCACCTCGCTCCCAACCATGCAATTTTAGATGTGAAAATGTGAATGAACTTACACAAATTCTGTATACCAGTTACAAAAAAGAGAGAAAAATTATGAGAACAAAAATGTTTGACAAATAGAATAATGCAGAGTCTTGTTCAAAACACAGCACGAAAGAACCCAAAATGTCCAAGGTGATGTGTCTATGCTTAAGGCTTTCACTATTTGACATGCTAAACACTACATATCCAACTCAACAGCTATCATCATCACCTCTCTCTCTCTCTCTGAGAGAAATAATTAACTGATTTCTCATAATGTGTCAAGAAATTGACTGAAACTCAATTCATTGTAATAACCAGGCTAAAGATTGCATCAGGGTTGACAGAAATGGACACATGTTGGCTTAATAGGGAACATAGATCTCCCTGCTTATAAATATGAGATCAATGGCTTAAAAGAGAGTTTTAAAAAACCATTAAATGTATTTCTTGCATTGTGCAGAGGAAGAGAGAACCTCTATGTAGTGGAGCATAGCCACCAGTTATTTTGGTGCTTTTTCATCACTTGTTATTTCCTTTTCTTTTGGCAAAACAAGAGATAAAATATACATGCCGTAGAGAATTGTCTAACAGGTAGATACATTGGATGCTTACTCTCAATAAATAGTTAAGAAAAAAAATACACTAGTTTAATTACATATTGCATTAAGTTTGCAAGATGCCACATAAGCCAAAAAAAGGTAAATAAAGAAAGGAAGGAAGAATAAATGCTCTAAACGAGATATATCAGATGGAGAACATGAGCATTAGCATTGAATCACAAGTTGATCAATCAATTGGCTACAGTTTATACCTTGTTTTCTTTGCTCCCAAATGTTACACAATGGGGATTTGCCATACTAACATGTCACGTTCCAGGTTACTCCATCTACATTTAGTTCTGATTTAATAACAACATGATATTTGTTTACAGATAATTTTAGGTACATCACATGCTTTCATATTGACTCACCCATATCAACCTTCACATTTCCATCCTCTTGGATTTCAGGAACAACTAAACTGACACCGGAATGAATTGTAAAACTATGCTTATCATGTAAAGTTTCCAGTTCAGCAATGAATCTACCAAAGCACCGCACCCTATTACCACACATCTCCAGCTGACTACGATCGGAGTTTAATATTCTCATGGTGTAATAAGTGCCATTTATAATCACTTAAACTATATCTCTAAGTAAAGATTAAAAAAACTAAACAAAACTAAATATGGAAAATCGAAAACCACACCAAATTAGAAAACCTGAATTAATTAAAATTGTAAATTATGGCTTTAATAGGAATGTGATATTGGGCAGTGCTCTTGTTGATGTCTATGGGAAATGTAATTAAGTGAGTGAATCATTGTCTAAAAGCTTATCCAATGTGCATATGGAGTTATTAGATATACCTGAGTCTGAGAATCATCACATGTACAATATTTTCCATTATTCTTCATTGTCAAATTGGACCCAACAAGCATCTGTCAAGAATTCTTCATCATTAAAGTGGGATTAGATGCCTTAAAATATAGACAATTTACCTAACACAAGCCACAAGAAAATGTTAAAAACACAATCAAATCCTAAGGTGTCATTTATAATTATTAATATAAATCCTATCTTCAAAAGCATTCCTCAAGTGAATGAAAGATATTTGAAATTATTCCACAACCTGATCAAATGGTGTTTTTTTTTTGATAGGAGATCAAATGGTGTTGGTTGCGCAGCTTCTATATCATAGAGAGAAAAGACGATTTAAGCAAATCAAGAAAACATTAGCAACTGTGTTCAACAAACAGAGTCTATAGAAAATAACAGATTGGGGAAGAGAACCCACTTAGACGATACCACCACTAGCAGTCTGCGGAAAAAGCTCGTCAGCCACTTCCACTCCATGGCTCAAAGAATTTGGGCGAGTTCAAGACCTAAATAACAAAGAGAAGGGAAAAATATTTAGAGACCTCAAATACCTCTGCTCAAATAAAATTGAGAGAGAAGTAAATTGAGGGAAATAGGGTCTCAACAAAAACAGATAGGGAAGAGAAATTAGAAAAAGTAACGAGTGAGATCGAAATCTCCCATTACTCAAAAATTTGGGATAAGCATTAAAAGGGGGAAAAAAATTGTTCCCTCCAAAATTTGGCACTTAAGAATAATGGGAAATTTTCAAAAAAAAAAAAAGTGGGAAACTCAAATTTTTGACTAGGTGTTAGAATTTTTTTCTATTTCCTATTTAATTTTAATAAAAAATATAATTTAAATATCTTAGCATATAAAAAATATATTTTTTCAGTAAATATAAAAATAAAAATATTTGTTTTAACAAAATATTAAATATATAAAAGTATATATTAACATTTAAAATAATATCAATTATTAATTGTAAAATAAAATTTAGACACAAAGTAATATCAAAAATAATATTTTTAAAATAATAGTCTCTTAATATTTTTATTTTTATATATTAAAATATTAAAGTTATTTTCTTTTATTAAAATTAGATAGGAGAAGGAGAGAAGAGACAAATACATGTCAATAATTTTATAATTTATAAAAAATTCAAATATAAAATTCTATTTTTAATATTTAAAATAATAGTTTTTAAGTGTAAAATTAAATTTTAGGTATAAAAATATAAACATGCTAAAATTTAGATATCCAAAATATAATTTACTTTTAATAGGTAAAGGGAAAATCAAGCATTTAAATTGATTTAAGGGCTAAATTGTTGAATATAACTAAAGTTAAGAACTTTGTAGTATATTATTGAACATAAAAAAGTAATAATGTATGGACTAATGAATAATTTATCCAAATATTTATCATTTTCTATTATTTTTTCTTAATTCTTAGAGATGCAAGACAACGTCATTTTGCATCTAAAATAAATGTATTACATAAAAATGCTTCCATTTTTGCGCATCGATTGCAACATGTCATACATAGTGTTGCAAAATATAAGAGTTAAGTTAGTCTAATATATCAATTGCAACATTTTATATATAGTGTTGCAATTGATCAAATTAAATCATAAAAATTGCAACACGTTTGAAGCAACACGTGTACTTAGTGTTGCAATAGACCATCTATGGTGTAGTGATTTTTATTTTATTTTTTAAATTACATTTACATGTTGACAAAATAAATACCCAAAAATTAAACTAAAGTTGTGTAAAATGAACTTCAATATCAATTTTAGTTCATAAACCGTGAAATTAGTAAAAAACGTAAAATTTCCACCATATGATTTATGGTTTCGATTTTGGGAGCTGCGTTTTGGAGGAAGGGTCGTGTGTTTGTCAATATGTAAGAATAATTTTTTTTCAAAATATAAATGACATTGATTGTAATCAGAACATAACAGTGTAATATGAAATACCTTATTTTGTAAATTAAATCATACCACAAACCTCTATTTGCAAACTTTTAAACTGTATGCCTATGTTTGCAAATAGGACAAACCACAAGCATTATTTTTACACTTTTCTCATATATATATATATATATATATATATATATATATATATATATATATATATATATATATATATATGGATACACTATTTTTTTTCTTTTTTCAGATTTTTTCGTATGCTTTTTTATTTTATGTTTTCTTGTTTTTCTGCTTTACTTTGATAGTGTTAAAATCAATTAGTAAATTTTATAATTATAGAAACATTCAAATTTTAGACTGGATTTTTCATTTTTAATGGTATATATTTATAAATATTTTATATTTTTAATATAGTCATGTAAAAATATCAAGAATATTTTAACATTATGATTTTTGGAGGAGAATGATTTTAGCTTCTATGTAAAAAAAAAACATTCCATTCTTAAACATAACGTTTACGAGTTGGTACAATTTCAAGCCTAGTTGATGAAAAATGAGTTTTTTTTCATTGACATAAAATGTGCAATTTAAAACCATATTGAGTAACCAGAATGACGAAGGTTGGAGCAAGTACAAAACATGAAATTATACATAAAAAACCTCTCATTTTCGTCAATTAAGCTTGAAACCATACCAACTAATAAATGTTAGGTTTGAGATTGCACTATTTTGTGCGTGGATGCTAATCTCTCTCCCCTAATAATCATATGGTTAAATTTGTACCTTATCCCTTGTAATAATAATAATAAAATCATATAGCCTCAAACTTATATAAAAAAAAATAGAAGGTATATATGAAAGGGTCCAAGTTTATCATCTCATTTCAGGCCTTTAAAATATTATTAAGAGACTACAAATTTTATCGTAAATTATGGAAACAACGACGAATGTTTATATTTAGGAACGGAAATTTTCGTCAGCATATTAATTTTTGTTATTTTCTCCTTAGATTGAGGTTAGTGAACCCTCTGTGGCCCCTAGGGTGTGTCGAAATATATTGTAGCAATGGACACCATTTTACAGCCACTACTCTTTAAAGAAAATGAAAGGAGTCTGATTGTATGTTATCCCTATGTGTGGAAAACAAGTCTTGTTTACCTGTATGGGAGTTGCAAGGTGAAGCAGAATCCTGATTTCTCATATAGAGACACATAAACTGCAAGATCTTCCTCGGAGAATCATGGTGGCAAGGGAGTAGAAGGATCAACCAATTCCATTATTTCTTGATCATCATCTCTTATTGTTGGGGGCTTGATCCTATAGAAGAGGATGTAGATGTTTTTTATAACTGTCTTAACGTCTAGCCGTTCGAAGTCTGCTTCAACTCTTATAGGCTCCTGAATGAGTTACAATTTCAAGTATTATTAGAGAACATTCTCTCAATCCCAAAAAGGAAACCCAATTATGATTTTGTTGGTTATTTTGAAAGAAATAAACTAAGCAAAATGAAAATGCAGTATACTTGAGCACACATATATTAGAGAACAATCAATGCCTATAAATTTATGTGTTAAATTTTAAAGAGAAACATGTGGTTACACTAATTTATAGATGAATATTGGATGAAGATTATCTTTTAGGCTTGCTGAGGTGTAGCATAGGCCTGTCCAATTTGGTAAGAGACATGATCTTCAAGAGTAAGATTAGAGGCTTGATTTTCCGTGTTTAGCTCAGAAGTGGTTCTTTGGGCTCATTTTGTTTTGAAGGAATTTGAATGTCAGAGGTGGTATGTTCAGTTTGTGGATTTTCCTATTCATCATCGGTGTTTAGATAATGATATCGTTTGGTTGTTGGGGAAATGTGGGGAAATCCTTTATTGTTTCCTCATCCCTTTAAGAAATTAGAAATTCATTATTGTTTTTGGAAGGAAGAGATTGCAAGCTTTTTAAAGAGAGATGAGTTAGAGAGAGAAAGAGAAAGATAAAGAGAGGCATTAGAAGGAATGAGATAAGGGTATTTTAGTAATTGCATATAATGGTATTTTAATAATTACATAAGGAGTAGGCCCCCCTTGTTTAAATGGGTAGTAGAATGAAAAATAATGAGACGACGCGTTGATCAAGCGTTAGCCGGTCATTTTTACCTATTGTACACCAAAGTGGGAGGTCACCTATAAGTTCGTACATATTAGTGAGACAAAATGAAGATTGTACACTAAAAAAGTATGAAATTGGACAAACCTTGTACACCATGTAAAAAATTTACCCAAACTCCTCATAATATGCCCATGAAGATATACATTATTGATAATTATCTAGTGTATAAGCCAACGTTTGCTTGTAACAATAGCAAAAAATAGGAGTCTTTATCAGTATATTTCACAACTTTTTTAACTGAACATTAGTTGGTAAGTCCTTTGTTTCTCCACTTGTTATTTCAAAATGTAATTGGATCATTGTCACATGAGCATTTGCTCGTATGTGTAGCGCTCTTCATAGTTTTACAAACTTACAAAAGTTACGTAAAATTATACATGGATCTACATAAATAGTTACACTTACATGTTCAGTTTATTTGTCTACATTTATTCAACTAACAAATGTGTTGTATATGCCTCAATTTTAATACATTCTTCTGTATCTGGAATCATACGAAAGACACGCCTTATTCTTCTAATCCAGGGTATAAGGCCTTAGACACTTTTTGATTTGATTGGTCACTTTTATCTGTTTCTCTCTTTCAAAAAGATTGGATTGCTCTCCTACTTATGTGTTCTTGCAAAAAGAATTGAGATTTTAAATGATACAATTTTCTCTTCATTTTCATTTTGTTGTGCGAATCTTGGTGTGTTGTTTGGTCAATAACTTGATACAAATGGTTTAATAGCAGTTCGTAGTAACACTATGGTGTATGAAAATGGATAATGATTTAAAGGGAGGGATACAATATTGAAAGAAATGAAGAGAGAAATAAAGGGAGGGATACAATATAGAAAGAGAGAAGTCAACATGTTAAAGAGGGAGTAAAGATAAAAAAAAAGGCTAATTACTAATCTAGCCCATTTGAAGGGGTCCATTAACATATTTGACCTACTTTGCTTCCATCTCACCAAATTAGACACTTTCATCCACTTTGGACAAGAATACCCTTATTTCAATTCACCTTTTTCCTCAAACTCTCAACATCTTCTTCGCCATCCCAAACTGAGGAAAAGACGGCGGTTTATAGAGAGAAGAGATTATGTTTCATTCAACCTTTGAAGAATTAGTGTCGGCAGAAGAGAATTAGGATGGAAAGCTCACAAAATGAGAAAGAAAAAAATCTAACAATTGAACTATTGCAATGTCGCATTTGTGACGAATTCGTCACAAATGCGACAAAAGTTGTCGCATTTGTGATGCGACAACTGTTGTCGCATTTGTGATGAAATGCGGTAAATTTCATCACAAATGCAACAACAATGGAGGAAAGTAGAGGAAATTAAAATGATACCGTTACAGATGAAGAAAGAGGCAAGACCAGAGAGAAAAGCATGCGTATAAGCTAAAAACATACAATTTCTACGGGAAATAGAACATAATACTTCAATAATCTCAAAAATCACTAACGATTGGTATTAGAAATTGATGAAGATGAACAGAAGAAGAAGAAGAAGAAGCGGACAAGCGGAAGAAGAAGAAGCGAGAGCATGAGCAGATGGATCGATCGAATAGAACTAAGGATAATTTTGTCCAAAATGGATAAAAATATCTAATTTGGTGAGATGGAAGCAAAGTGGGTTAGATATGCAAATGGATCCCTTTAGTTGGGCTAGATTTGTTATTTGCCCTAAAAAATGGGTCAATGACAATAGTTGCCATGGTTTAATTTAGTGTAAAATTCACTAGCTTTTATGTTACATTTTAAAGTTTAGTAGTTATACTGATAGGGGCATTTTGTCCTTATCTTTTAGCGTGATTTACGGTATAATTTCGAGCTTAATAAGTAAGTTTAATCACAAAAATAATATGTTTTCGAATAAATTACAAAATAAAAATAAATTTTATGTTTTCAGTTGATTTCCTTAGTTTTTGATTAAATTCAGAAAAATAAACGTCAAGCTAACTCAGTTCTCAAAGATCGTATTTTTCAGGTACAAAGAAGAAAACAATCAAGCACTAATTCACGGTCACGCGGGGCGCAGAACATAGCACGCGGGGCGTATCACAATGCCCTTCAACACATGGCAGTCAATTGCGCATTCCCACCTGGTCAATACCTACCACGCGGGGTGTAAGCCATAGTACGCGGGGCGTCTCCAGTGTGAATTGAAGACAAAAGTTCCAGGAACCCAACTACGCGGGGCGTAAACCAGTCTACGCGGGGCATCCAAGGCATAATTCAAGCAATTGAGTTCCAAAAACTCAACCATGCGGGGTGTACCCCAGTTTACGCGGGGCGTGGTTGAGTCAACTAGTCTAAATCTGGTCCACGCGGAAGAAATTATTAACGGGATGGGCTAATCTTGCAGATACGCGAGGCGTACTACCTTCTACGCGGGGCATACCTTGTGAAACCTACAAAAATAGTGTGAAATCTTATTTGTAACTTGTGTAACTACGATTCTACCCACGAGCTTGATGTGTATAAATAAGAGTGATTAGCACTCATTTCATCATTCAGAATTTATGTAATAAAAACTCTACCACCTTGAGAGCTTGTACGTTTATTCCGTCACTCCGTCGAAGTTCCGTTCCATCCTCTTCCACCAAGCTCGAGAGTTCCACCTCCAAGTCCTACGAGACGGCCTTGAGTTCGGTTAGCTAGTTTCAAGGGCCGATTATTCTTCCCTTTCTACTTGCTAATTAGCTTGCACTCTTCCTATGTACTAGGCTTAGTTGTATTTCGCATTTACACGTTCCACATTTATAATATATGATTTGCAATTTCCGTTTCTCTATAGTGGTGATATTTATTACTTGTTTTGATATTCGTAATTGATTATTGTGTAGGGGGATGCGATTCCCGATACCTTTTGGGAGCCATATAGGAGTTGCCTTACCGGAATTGACAACTCGGAAACCGTAGGAATTGACAAGCCACGGAACTTACTGGCCCTAGTTTTTGATCCCTCGTATTAGACACGCCTTTAGGAGGAACCACGTAGTCTAAGTACTTCATGGGTCGGTCAGTCTACACATAGTTGTCTTTGCAAGAGTAAATTATCATTCGTATATGTTCGGAATTATTGTTTCTTATATATTATAACTTATCGTCACCCGTATCACTTCTTTAGAGTTTGAGTTATATAAATCTGTTTTACTATAATCTAGGAGTAGTTTGTAGTTGTCACCCAAACTAAACTAAAGTATTCACTGCTTAGATAACGTGTAAACCCGAGTAGTTTAATACTTGTAGATATAAATCCCGTGGATTAGATACCCGGTCTTAACCGGATTATTACTTGATACGACGGGGTACACTTGCTCCTAAGTAGTAGCGTCTAGTAGAGTTAGAGCACTTAGAAAGATCATATCCATAACCATAGCACACTCATCATAACAACATAATATATTTCACCGCTCTACTAGATTCTATCACCAAGTTTTTGTCACCGTTGCCGGGGATTTATACTTTCTTGCAATATTAGAAAAAAATGTTTTATTGTTAGTCTAGGCATTCTTTTTGCATAAATTGTTTATACTCTGTTTATATACTAACAACCATTCTTTTTCTTGTTCATATTTTCTTTTATTCCCTTTTGACTGTTTATGCTCACCCGATCTCGGAGTGATACTCTCGTTCCTATTGATCTCGAAATTGAACGTACTCTTTGTAGGATTCGGAGAGAAAAGATGACCAACATCAACAATAAAGCCAACCCCGCCAACCCACCGGTGAACAACATCCAGAACGGAGGAGGCAACGATACCCGAACAATGATGGAGATCCTAGCTCCGCATCGACCATAAAATCGCAACAGAATCATCGCCCCCACCATTCCGGCCAACACATATGAAATAAAGACTAGCATGATCCAATTGATCCAACAACTTGGTCAATTCGGAGGAGAACTTCATGAGAACCCTAACGAGCATCTTGATAAATTTCTTATGTGTGCCGATACTTCTCGGCAAAATGGTGTCCCGGTTGAGGCTGTCCGTCTAAAACTTTTTCCTTTTTCTTTGACAGGCCAAGCGTTGGAGTAGTTGCACTTGTTGGAAGCCGAAACTATCACGTCATGGGACGAGCTCGAAAAGGAGTTCCTATCTTATTACTTCCCACCTTCCAAGACGGTGAAGTTGCGCAATGATATCACTTCCTTTCGGCAACTCGAGTACGAAGCCCTTCACGTGGCTTGGGTGAGGTTCCGAAAATTGCTTCAAAGTTGCCAACACCACGACATCCCCAAGCACGATCTTGTAAGTACTTTTTATCATGGTTTAACGCCTACTAATCGTGCTACCATGGATTCCGCAGCAGGTGGGGACCTGTTTAGGAAATCGTCAAGTGAAGTATATGAGCTCATCAATAAGCTCGCAAGAAAAAGCGTTCAATGGCAAGAAGATCGACTTGTCGGACCCCCGAGACATCAAGCGTTCGCCATGGAAAATGAGGCTCCGAAAAGTTCTATGGTTGAAATGAACAAGAAACTTGACGCTTTAATAGCACAATTGAGCCTCAAAGATGCATAGGTCCTGATGTGCAACCATTGTGGTGGTGATCACGACGGGCAAAATTGCCACACCGACACCCCTTTTATCGGCGACACAGAGAATGTAAGTTACATAGGAGGTAACTAAAGGTATAACTCTAACTCAAACTCCTATTCACACCACCACAATAATAATGATAACGGCTGGAGACCTCGATACCAACACCCTAATTTATCGTACGGCAATAACAATAACGTATTAAGGCCCCCACCCGATTTCCACCAAGAATATAGGGAGCACGGGCTAGGGCAATCACAAAACGCCTCTGGCGGGCGAAATGCCCAACCTCCCAACAACGTACAAGGCCAATTGGTAACTTCCTTGTTAAAGGACATTCTAACCCGCCTTGCCGATAATGAAGTGTTTTGCAGGGATTTGAGTCACTAAGTGGCCCATTTAAACCGACATCAATAGGAGAGACAACTAGGAACTCTCCCAACCAATACTGAGCAAAACCTGCGAGCTAAGAATAGAGAATCCGGGCAAGCAATAACTCTTCTTAATGGTAACAGTTCGGATCCATCAGGCTCTGGTTCGGATATCTTACAATAGACACACCTTCCGAGAAAGTCGAGCTACTTCGACTATAAACGTAGCAACGGTTTGCACTCTCCAAACCTTTGTCTATATGTATCATATACGTTTTTGAAATTATTTTCAAGTTTTTGCGTTATTTCCATTTCCGTTTTACCTTATTTTTCCTCCTTTCCATTAAAACAGAAAAAAGCAAAAACAAATCCCACTCTAAATCTAAAACAGCTACGCGGGCGTGTCCCCAGGTAAGCCCCGCGTAGGTGAGTTTCTGGCCCTTTTTGGTGCCACCAAGCATGCTACACGGGGCGTACCCTCCTTCTATGCCCCGCGTACTCTTAGACCTATAGGTTCCCCCTACATAAATACGAAAATAATAGGTCACGCGGGGCGTGTCCCTATACTACGCCCCACATACCCTTGGGGAGTTGTGAAATTCAACTCCCCATGACAACTTTTTCTCCCCTTCTCCACCATAACACTTTACCTCCTTCTCCTACTGTTGAAACACCTTTCCATAAGATTTTGATTTGACAAAATCATCCATGATTAAGAGACAATTAAATTTAAGTGCTTTAATTTAATTGTACTAATCTGTTTGTTCAATGTTGAGTATAAATATAAATAAAGATAAATATAAAAAGTAAGACAGGACGAAGTCAGCATGAGATGAACAAAACAAGCTAAGTGGAATGAAGGTCAGCATAGAAGCCTAAAGTATCAAGCTGAGTGGAATCAAACTTAGCATCAAAAGACTAAGACATAAAAGCCCAACAAAGAGAAGCGAAATAAAGCTCAGCATAAGAAGCCGCAATAATAATGGTCTTACGAAGCTAAGCTGACTAAAGATATACTCAGCTTGGAAATTGCCGAAGACAATGACTTACGCAGTAGAAGCTGAGTGATTCCTCAAGATAGCATGAAAGAGTCGTTTGCTACAAGACAAAGATTGCCAACCCTCTACACCAATAATTGAAACCTTGGAATTACACAAAAGACACATTCCGAGATGTATGGGTTAATGGATTATTGGTAAAACACAACTGGCACAAAAAGACAAGTCTGACGCAAGAAGACAAGCCTGACGTCTGAAGGTAAACAGAGGAAGGGAATGGCCGGAACAGTCTGAAGCTGACCAGAAGCTGTCCCCTAAAAGAGCCGTTTTAACGTCAACGGCAAAACCATTTCGAAATGATCCAACACAGATTTTTCCCTATATAAGGATAATCAAAATCCTTGGATCATTGCCGATTTTACAAGAGAGAAAATCATAAGAAAGAAAGATACAAATTCAAAGCACTCAAAAACAAGAAAAAGATCTTACACCAAACTTCCATTCTTTTTGTGTAAAAGCTAGATTGATTGTTTGTAATCATCTAAAGTGTTCTTTGCTTGAAAGGGAACAAGTTTTATCAATTGTAACATTGAGAGTGTATGCTGAGTACTTGGTGTTGAGTACTCAGTGGTAGAGAAATCTAGGTGCTGGCTTGTAGCACTTAGTAGGAGTTGAGTAGACGAATAGAGGAAGGTACTCTTGCATATTCAACTGCCTTGTAATCGGTTTGTGCTCTACCGTTAAAGAGCTCAGTATTGGATTCAAAAAGCCCAGAGGACTCTGGGGACTGGACGTAGGTAGAGAGGCCGAACCAGGATAAGTGATACTGAGTAATCTCTAAACTTTCTCTCAAAAAATATATATATATATTGCATGTGTTGTTTGACATAATTACTCAGCACATAAATTGCCTAAGCTGACTCTGAGTAAACTAAGGTGCTGAGTTAGAAGTTGACTCCTTAAAGTATCAATTATTAACTCACAAGATTAACAGCCTTAGTCAACATCTGATTAAAGCTGTTTCGCACCAAGCTCGCCCAAGCTGACCAAAAGCTGAGTTGACCAACTCATCCAAAACTGATAAGTCGGCATAAATAATTAACGAAAAAGTTAAATCAGTTCCTAACCCCCCCTTGGAACTAATCACAAGGGACCAACAAGTGGTATCAGAGCTTAAGCTCACTACTCAAAGATCTAACAATCTTGAGCTGATCCCGAAAAATGGGTGAGAATAGCACTCGGTTCCTTCCAGGAAACCAAACAACATAGATACTCCCTGAGGGATTATCAATCACTAGACCTCCTCTATTCTTTGGGTTTAATTATACATTCTGGAAGAATAAAATGAAGAATTTTATTCAAGCCACAAACATGAGTGCATGGCTTGCAATTGTTCAAGGTCCACATGTGCCATACAAAACTGTTAACAATGAGAAAGTTGTTAAGAGTGAAGCTGAGTGGACAGAGGATGATCTTAAAAAATTACAAAATAACGCTTCGGCTATAAATATGCTTCACTGTGCTTTAGATGCTGCAGAATACAATAAGATTTCAGGTTGTGAGTCAGCACAGGAGATTTGGAAAAAGCTTGAAGTGACCTATGAAGGCACTAGTAAAGTTAAGGAGTCCAAAGTCAATCAACATATGAGACTCTACGAGCTGTTCGAGATGAATGAGAACGAAGACATCTCTGAAATGAACTCAAGATTCACAAATATTATAAATGAGATTAAAAGGCTTGGAAAGAACTTCACTGAAGAAGAACAAGTGAAGAAGATCTTGAGAAGTTTGCCTAAGAGTTGGCAAGCAAAGAAAACGGCTGTAGAAGAAGCTCAGGACTTGACTACCTACAAATATGATGAGCTGATCGGATCCTTGCTGACCCATGAGATCTTTATGAAAAACTTTGAAGCTAAAGAAAAGTCCGAAGATAAGAAACAGAAATCACTAGTGATGAAAGCTGACTCCACAGAAGCTGAGTCAACTGATGATGAGGAAATGGCTATGTTTACTAGAAAGATGAAGAAGCTGTTCAGAAGAAATGAGAGAAACAGCAAACGGCCATACAAGAGAGGTGATAGGTACAAAGCTGAGTCCAGTGACAAATATAAGAAGGACAGCTCCAAGTCCGTCACATGTTTTGAGTGCCATCAGACTGGGCACATCAAGTCAAGCTGCCCAAACCTAAAAAGAGATAAGAAGGAAAACAAGAAGGCAATGGTAGCAACATGGAGTGACAGTGATGAGTCAACATCATCCGAAGCTGATGCAAATGAAAAGACAAACATATGCTTCATGGCCGATGATGCTGATCACTCTCAATCTGAGCAAGCTGACCGCTCCGATGAAACTGACCAGGAGGAACACAACAATGAGGTAACATCCCTACTTTTGCTCAGAAACGAAATGGTAAATGCCTTGAGTGATTTATATACACTAACTAAAAGGTGTAACAAGAAAATCAAATCACTCAGCAGGCGGTGTGACGAGATTGAAGAGGTCAAGCTGAGTGACCTCATATATCTCCTCCAAGACAATGCAGATTTACATAGCAACATTCAAATAATGCATAAGTTTGTCACAGAGGTTCAATCTGAGTCAAAGAAACTTAGAAAGGACGTTACAACCCTACAGAGTCAAGTAAAAGGCTCAAATAAACATAAATCCCATGCTGAGTACTCAAGTACCAGTCAGCATAAACAGTTCACCCAGTGTGACTGTTGCGGGAAAAGGGGACACACAAAAGATGTGTGTTGGTTCAACAAGCGGATTGTCCAATGTGACTTCTGCGGAAGAAAAGGACATACCACTAAGGTATGTTGGCATGCTCAACATAACAATGCTGACCACACTCAGCATCACCCTCAAAGGGTAGTTTATTGTGACTTCTGTGGTAAAAATGGCCACACTATAAAAGTATGTCGTCACAAACTAAAATATGATTTTGCACCTGTTTACACTAACAAGAAAGGACCCAAAAAGAATTGGGTACCTAAAGATGAATAGTTTAAAATGCAGGTTAGCTTGACATGTGTAGAGAAGTCAAAACTTTGGTACATAGACAGCGCATGCTCAAGGCACATGACATGTGATGAAACACAGTTCATCACACTAGAGCTTAAACGAGGTGGAAGTGTAAGCTTTGGAGACAATAAGAAGGGTAAGATAGTCGGCTGAGGTACTATCGGTAGTAACCCAACTATTGAGTCAGTCTCCCTAGTTAAAGGTCTCAAATACAATCTGCTAAGTGTAGCTCAGCTTTGCAAGAGCGGCAGAAAGGTTGTATTCGATGATACTAAGTGTCAAATACTCGAGGGAAACACAAATGAATTGATTTTAACTGCCCCTCGTGTAGATAATGTATACATGCTAAATTTAGAAAAACAGTTTTCTAAAAACATATGCTTAGTGTCTAAAGAGGATAACTCCTGGCTATGGCATAGAAGACTTGGGCATGTCAGCATGGACCTTCTCGCCAAATTAGCTAGAAAGCAATTAGTTGAGGGATTACCCAAATTAAAATTTGAAAAAGATCAACTGTGTAAAGCTTGTCAGCAAGGCAAACAAACCAAAAAGTCATTTCATAGTAAAAATATTGTCTCAACCAAGAGACCATTGGAATTACTACACTTGGATCTTTTCGGACCTATCCAGCCACTCAGCTTGGGAGGTAAGAAATTTTCCTTAGTCATTGTAGACGATTTCTCTCGGTACACTTTGATCATCTTGCTGAGTAGCAAGGATGAAACTTTTGAGATGTTTACCACATTGATTAAGAAACTTGAAAATGACAAAGACCTAAGAGTAGCTCATATTAGAAGCGACAATGGTGGAGAATTAAAAAACCAACAATTTGATGAATTTTGTGAAACCAGTGGTATTGACCATAATTTCTCTGCTCCTAGAACTCCTCAACAAAATGGGGTTGTTGAAAGGAAGAATAGAAATATTGTCGAAATAGCTAGGACAATGTTGAGTGAAAATAGGCTTCCAAAGTACTTCTGGGGTGAAGCTGTTCACACAGCATGTTACATACTGAATAGGGCTCTAGCTAGACCTATACTTAAGAAAACCCCATATGAACTTTGGAAAGGACGAAAGCCCAACATTGGCTACTTTTGCGCCTTTGGATGTAAATGCTTTATACTCAATACAAAAGATAACCTTGCTAAATTTGATGCTAAAGCTGATGAAGCGATCTTTTTAGGGTACTCAACAAACAGTAAAGCATATAGAGTATATAATAAAAGAACTCAGGTTGTAGAAGAGTCTGTACATGTTGAGTTCGATGAAACTGACCCTACAGGAAAGTCAGCTCAGCTCGAAGAAGATGAACCAAGCTCAGCTTCCGCTGACCAACCAGGAGCCTCTGTGTCATGTATACAAAGGCTGACCAAAGGTAAGCAAGAAACTGAAATATCATTTGCTGACCAATCTACTTCTGTAGAGATTGTAGAAACACCTCTTCCAAACGACACAACATTGCCCAAGGAAATAAAGATTCCAAGAGGACACTCAGAAAAGTCAATTCTTGATGCTGCTGATAACAAACTAATGACAAGAGATCAGCTTAGGAAGTTCCTCAGCAACGTTGCTTTTGTGTCAATACATGAACCAAAGAACTTTACCGATGCTGAGCACGATGAATACTGGATAAATGCCATGCAAGAAGAACTTGACCAATTCACCAGAAATGAGGTATGGGATTTAGTACCTAGGCCTAGAAATCAAAAGCCCATAGGAACTAAGTGGGTCTTTAGAAACAAACTAGATGAGCATGGAAATGTAATAAGAAACAAAGCTCGACTTGTAGCCCAAGGCTATAGTCAGCAAGAGGGTATTGACTATGGGGAAACATTTGCACCTGTTGCTAGGTTAGAAGTAATACGTATATTGTGTGCATATGCCAGTTTCATGAACTTTAAGTTATACCAAATGGATGTTAAAAGTGCATTACTTAATGGTTTCATAAACGAAGAGGTATATGTTAATCAACCTCCTGGGTTTGAAGATCCAAAATTTCCAAACCACGTTTATAAATGTACGGCCTGAAACAAGCTCCAAGAGCTTGGTATGAGAGGTTGACCAACTTGTTGCTAACCAGGAACTATGTCAGGGGAAAAGCTGACACAACCTTGTTCATTAAGAAAAAGGGGAAACATACCCTACTTGCACAAATATATGTAGATGATATAATATTTGGTGCTACTGACGAATCTTTGTGCAAAGAATTTAGCAAACAGATGCAAACTGAGTTCGAGATGTCCATGATGGGGGAACTCAACTTCTTCCTTGGACTCCAAATCAAGCAAGGTAAGAATGGCATCTTTATAAGTCAGTCCAAGTACACCAAAGAAATGTTAAAGAAATTCGATATGATGGACTGCAAACCCATATCAACCCCTATGAGTACTGATACTGTCTTATGCAAAGATGAGAAAAGTAAGTCAATAGACACTAAACTCTATCGAGGTATGATGGGTTCATTACTTTATCTCACAGCTAGTAGACCTGATATACAGTACTCAGTATGTTATTGTGCAAGATATCAAACTTGTTGGTCCCTAGTAATTAGTTCCAAAGGGGGGGATAGGAACTAATGTAACTTTTTCGCTTTTAATTATGCTGACTTAATGTTATTTTAAGAGTTTATTAACTCAGCGTGTTGGTCAGCACGACCGATTGATTAGTCAGACAATTTTAGTTCTATGCTGACTAAGACTGCTTGACTTGAGAGTTGGGAATTGACACTTGAGAGGTCAGCTTCCAACTCAACACTCAGATTTACTCAGTTTCAGTTTTAACAATTTATAAGCTGAGTAAATATAACAAGCAACACATGCACATATATATATATATATATATATATATATATATATATATATTGAGAGAGAGAGTTTAGAAGTTACTCAGCACGACTTATCCTGGTTCGGCCTCTCTGCCTACGTCCAGTCCCCAGTTCCTCCTGGGATTTTCAATCCAATACTGAGTTCTTTCAAGGTAGAGCACAAACCCTTTACAAGGCAGTGAGTATGCAAGAGTACGTCCTCTATTCGTCTACTCAGCTCCTACTAAGTACTACAACCCAGCACTTAGATTTTTCTACCACTTAATACTTACAACCAAGTACTCAGCTCAACACTCTCAATATTTCTATTGATCACAAACTTGTTCTTTTTCAACTAAAGAACACCTTAGATGATTACAAAACAATCAATCCAGCATTTACACAAGGAATAGAAAATTCGGTGTAAGATCTTTTTGTATTTGAGTGCTTTGAAGATTTTCTCTCTTGTATTTTTCTTTTGATACTTCGGCAATGATCCAAGGTTCTTGATTGTCCTTTTATAGATGGAAATCTGTAGATGGATCATTTGAATTGTTTTAGCCGTTAACACTAAAACGGCTCTTTTAGGGAACATCTTCTGGTCAGCTTCAGACTGTTCTGCCATTCCCTTCCTCTGTTTTCTTCAGGCGTCAGGTTTTGTCTTCTTGCATCAGACTTGTCTTTTTGTGCCAGTTGTCTTTTACCAATAATCCATTGACCCATGTTTCTTGGAATTAGTCTTCTGTGTATTTTCTAGGCTTCAATTATTGGTGCAGAAGATTGGCAGACTTTGTCCATTAGTGAACGGATCCTTCATGTTGTCCTGACTGTCACTCAGCTTCATTCGTTATTCTTCGAATGTTCAACTTCCATGCTGAGTTCCTTCTTAGTCAGCTCCGTTCTGTTTATTCAATCCTGAAGGAGTCTTCTAATTTAGTCAGCTTCGTTCTGGCAACTCTGAAGAAGACTTCTGAGACTGAGTTCTACTCCACTCAGCTTCTATTCTTTCATGCTGAGTTCCATTCCACTCAGCTTGGCTTATGCTGACTTTTGTCCTGTTTAACTTTATATATATTTTTGCACTCAATATTGAACAAACACATTAGTACAATTAAATCAAAGCATTTAAATTTAATTGCCTCTTAATCATGGATGATTTTGTCAAATCAAAATCTTGTGGAAAGGTGTTTCAACAAAGCTGACCCCAGAGAATCTCATCTAACGGCTGTAAAAAGAATTTTTAGATATTTGCAGAGCTCAATTGATGCAGGTCTATGGTATCCAACTTTAAATGACTTCACACTAATTGGATATACTGATGCTGACTATGGACGAGATAAGCTAGAACGTAAGAGCACTTCGAGAGGATGTCATTTCCTTGGAAGCTGTCTAGTATCTTGGTTCAGCAAGAAGCAATCATCTGTAGCCCTGTCTACAACTGAAGCTGAGTACGTGGTTGCTGGAAGATGTGTTGCTCAAGTTCTATGGATAAAGCAACAGCTTGAGGATTATGGAGTGAAGACTGAAACAATAGAGATCAAATGTGACAACAAAAGTGCCATTGATCTGTCCAAAAATCCAATCCAACATAGCAGGATGAAGCATGTCAGCATAAGGCATCACTTCATCAAAGATCACGTACTAAAAGATGAGATCAAGCTGACCTATGTGCCAACAAATGAACAGCTTGCAGATATCTTCACCAAGCCATTGGCACGTGAACAATTCAACATACTAAGAGAAGCTATCGGTATGTCTAATCCCCTTCAATAATTCTCTATGAAAAATTGAATGTTGTGTGATTGCCATGCGGAGTGAATTCAAAATTAGTAACTACTACATACTAAGCTTAAAATGCAGACAATCACTCTATGCTGACTTAATATACATACTGAGTGATTATCCCAAATAGATGCATATGCTGTGCTGAGTAGATATACATGTTGAGTGACTACCCTATGCTGAGTTACTAAGAGATAGGAAATTCCTCTACATAAAATTAGGTACTCAGTATAACAAACGCTTCACATTATAGAATGAACTGAGTTAAAGCCTACTTGCACCATTAAATTCCCACACGTGTAATAACTAGCACCTTGAAAACGTACGCAATAATGGCAAAACCCATGCGCCGAAGATGTCATAAATGACAGAATCTCTGTCGATTGAGCGTCCCTAGGTAAAACGGCTAGTTAAATGAATAGGGCCGACTTAGATCTCTATAAATAGTGGAAGATTTCCCACCTAATCCTCTTCACGTGTGAATCCTTTGACATTCAAATTTCTCTCTCTCGAAACTTCAAAATCCCTAAAATCTCTGAGAATGTCGAACCCTCAGAACATCTCCGGTGGTGATTCCGGCAAACATCACACCGATGAAAATCCCAAATCCCCTGTTCTTAACAAAAACCCACAAGCTGACCCAGCAAGCTCCTCGAAACAATAACCACCCAAGGCTAGAATCATGGTAAAGGTTCACAAGAAAGTCAACAACCTTGAAGTTCTCAAATGCAGATGGTTCTCTCCCAGCTTCATCACCGCTGAGAAACCATTATGTGAATGGATTGAAAAGAACCAGTGGGCAGGATTCTTCTCTCTCTCTGGGAAAACCTACCCTAGGTTAGTAAGGGAATTTTACTCAAATCTGAATGTTGATGAAGACGATGCTGACTACCTGGAAACTCATGTCAAAGGCCACAAGATAATAATCACCCATCCTACCTCTCAACTTTACTCACCCTACCAGCAGAAGGGATAGAGTTTAGAACAACAAAGGAAAAGGTATCAAAGGAACAGCTTGACCAGATGAAGGGATTCTGCAAACCCAAAAATCACAAAGGAGAAATACCCAGCACTTGTATGGGGCAAAACCAGAAGATGGCGCACTACATATTGACCAACTTCATCTTCCCCAAACTCAGCTCAGCCTCATCGGCCTCCAACTTTGAGCAGTGCTTCATATGGCACATGCTGACCTACACCCCTCTCAACCTTCCGGTATTTCTAGTTGGTGCGCTTCAGCGAGGAGGTAAGAAACTTCGATTGGGCTCTTTAATCACTAAAATCCTCGAGGATCAGCAGATAGAAACAATAAATGAGACCCAAAGCATGGGAACTGAGATTACCGCGACTCTGTTGGTTGGGTTATTATACAATCAGTCGTTGAAAGGATTTGAAGAGGTTGAAGATGATGAGGAAGAACATGATGCTAACCAAGAAGAGGAGCCTCAACAAGCAAAGGAAGTCCCTGCTGAGTCACCTAAAGCAGTAAAGAAGAGAAAAGCACTTGAAACGTGCTCCAAGGACATTTCGGCTGTTCCAAAGAAGAAACGAGCTATGTCTAAGGGGACGAACATTGAAGCTGACCAACCTCAGGGTACACCTAAGTCAGCTGAGAAAAGAAAAGGGCAAGTTGAGCCCGAAGAAGAAAGTGAAGAAACCCCAGAACAACCTCTGAAGAAGAAGGGTCGAAATTCTGGCTTGAGCATTTAAAAGCTGACCCCATTGAGTGGGTTGTAACGCCAAAATCACACTACTCTCAAAGTCTTGGAATTGACCTGGAGAAAACTCCAGTTGAGCAAACAGAAGAAGAGGAAGAACAACAACAGGATGCCAATCAGCCTGATGTTGAGGAAGAAGCTCATACTGAGTCAGATAATGTTGAGCAACATCAAGCAAAAGATGCTGAACAAGAAGGAGATGATCAACAAGAGGATATGCTCACACAACATGAAAGTCCAGATGACATTCAAGCTGACCCATCTCCTCCCAAAGCTAAGTCATTCAAAAGGCTCAAGAAGAAGGCCTTCAAGGGACCAGTTATTGATCTACTCATAGATTCTCCGCCTCTGGACCCAATCACCGATATGTCTGATATTCAGTTTGAATACTTCTCACACACCATTGAGTCTCCTCCTAAAGAACCGGCCAACAATCAAGCCTCTGTTACTCATATTGAGGAACAAGCTAAGACTCCAGAGGATCCAAAATCTGCCGAGCAAGAACTCGAAGTCACAGCTACTCAAACAGGAGACCAAACCATAAATCCACCTGCTCAACACTCAGCTCCTGGTACTGAATTACCTCAAAGAACCACTGTTGATCACTCAACTCAAGCTGATAAGCAGCCAACTCCACCACCATCCAGCTCAACTTCCATACCTGCTTCAGAGACAAATCCAACTGGTCAATTTGCCTATCTTAGTGCAACTCAATCTAGCCGTCGCATCGTAGAAACTGCTCAATCCCTTCTCCAGGAGTTCAACACTTCTGATGTTGCTGGGTCTGCTCATCCTGAGTCATCTAACATCTCATCCATCGCTCAACTTCTTAATGAAATCAAGGGGCTCAAGGACCTTATAAGTGTTATGACATCAGTTCAAACACAGCAACCCAAGTAAGACCAAATTGCGAAGCTGACCGAGCTGCTACTTCGCATGGTCAATCACATGGATTCGCTTGAAGGAAAAATCAACACTCTCTCTGTGGTCAATCCAGGATATGTCACTTCAACTGAGTTAGCCCAACACTTTGCTAAGCTGACTGCAGAGCTGACCCATCTATGGTCTATGGGAAATCCTGAATCTGCCACATCTGCTGAGTTACAAGAATGCTTTGCCAAGCTGACTGCTGATCTTACTTGTACACGTGAGTTAGTTTCTTCTTCTTCTCAGTGTACAATTGACCAACTGAGTGAAGCGGTAAGTCTACTCAACGTAAACAAAGCACAGATGGATGTTGACCCCATCACTCATGAAACCCTTCTGAGCTTCTCACAAACCATACTTCGCTCAATACGCTACACAAATGCTCAACGACAATTCTACGACTCAGCTCTGCTCAAGATGTACCATCAATCCTTTGCTCAGCTCACTGCGTCCATCTCTTGGATCAGCAAATCTCATGAATGCCTCATCAGTATGATGAGCAGCTCCTTACGAATTCCTCGAAATGTTCAGGATGACTGTGTTCCCGTTATTGATGGCCTAAGTGAGAGTACAAGAAGGTTAAAGCGTTATTCCAACGCTCTGTCTAGAGCTGCTAGAAATGATACGTTCATTCCTCCCTCCGATGATGGCAAAATGGGGGAGAAAAGCCAAGATGGAACTCAACACGCCGGTGGTGCATCAGGAAGTAAAGACAAAGGGAAAGGCAAGTATGCTGAAGCCAGTCTGAAGAAGAAGAAGTAGTCTAGTTTAAAACTTGTGCTTAGTCTAGTTTAAGATTTGTGCTTAAATATTTGTGTCTCATATCAAGTACATTTATGGTAAATTTATGGCAAGCATCACTTTATCCAACCTGTTTTACATACCATGCTTAGTAGATATACTGATCTGTCCAAATTGAACAAACAAATCATAATGAAACATACTCAGTATACATCCTCACACATAAGTAAACTGAAGTAATAAAATGTTTCTAAAAATGATCATTTCTGAAACAACTGACCTAATCCTTTCTTGGATAATTTAGAGTTAAGTTAATAGATGCAACCCTTACGGGGGAGCAATTTCAGAAATATGAAAAATAAATCAATCATGGGGAATTTCAAAACTGAGTTCCATAATCATGTATTTTGCCAACATCAAAATGGGGGAGTTTGTTGAAACACCTTTCCACAAGATTTTGATTTGACAAAATCATCCATGATTAAGAGACAATTAAATTTAAGTCCTTTAATTTAATTGTACTAATCCGTTTGTTCAATGTTGAGTATAAATATAAATAAAGATAAATATAAAAAGTAAGACAGGACGAAGTCAGCATGAGATGAACAAAACAAGCTAAGTGGAATGAAGGTCAGCATAGAAGCCTAAAGTATCAAGCTGAGTGGAATCAAACTTAGCATCAAAAGACTAAGACATAAAAGCCCAACAAAGAGAAGCGAAATAAAGCTCAGCATAAGAAGCCGCAATAACAATGGTCTTACGAAGCTAAGCTGACTAAAGATATACTCAGCTTGGAAATTGTCGAAGACAATGACTTACGCAGTAGAAGCTGAGTGATTCCTCAAGATAGCATGAAAGAGTCGTTTGCTACAAGACAAAGATTGCCAACCCTCTGCACCAATAATTGAAACCTTGGAATTACACAAAAGACACATTCCGAGATGTATGGGTTAATGGATTATTGGTAAAAGACAACTGGCATAAAAAGACAAGTCTGACGCAAGAAGACAAGCCTGACGTCTGAAGGTAAACAGAGGAAGGGAATGGCCGGAACAGTCTGAAGCTGACCAGAAGCTGTCCCCTAAAAGAGCCGTTTTAACGTCAACGGCTAAATCATTTCGAAATGATCCAACACAGATTTTCCCCTATATAAGGATAATCAAAATCCTTGGATCATTGTCGATTTTACAAGAGAGAAAATCATAAGAAAGAAAGATACAAATTCAAAGCACTCAAAAACAAGAAAAAGATCTTACACCAAACTTCCATTCTTTTTGTGTAAAAGCTAGATTGATTGTTTGTAATCATCTAAAGTGTTCTTTGCTTGAAAGGGAACAAGTTTTATCAATTGTAACATTGAGAGTGTATGCTGAGTACTTGGTGTTGAGTACTCAGTGGTAGAGAAATCTAGGTGCTGGCTTGTAGCACTTAGTAGGAGTTGAGTAGACGAATAGAGGAAGGTACTCTTGCATATTCAACTGCCTTGTAATCGGTTTGTGCTCTACCGTTAAAGAGCTCAGTATTGGATTCAAAAAGCCCAGAGGACTCTGGGGACTGGACGTAGGCAGAGAGGCTGAACCATGATAAGTGATACTGAGTAATCTCTAAACTTTCTCTCAATATATATATATATATATATATATATATATATATATATATATATATATATATATATTGCATGTGTTGTTTGACATAATTACTCAGCACATAAATTGCCTAAGCTGACTCTGAGTAAACTAAGGTGCTGAGTTAGAAGTTGACTCCTTAAAGTATCAATTATTAACTCACAAGATTAACAGCCTTAGTCAACATCTGATTAAAGCTGTTTCGCACCTAGCTCGCCCAAGCTGACCACAAGCTGAGTTGACCAACTCATCCAAAACTGATAAATCGGCATAAATAATTAACGAAAAAGTTAAATCAGTTTCTAAACCCCCCTTGGAACTAATCACAAGGGACCAACACCTACCACTCCCATCACTCTTCCCACTTCCCCACTTCTTTCTCCATTTTCCCACTCCACCTCTTCTAACCTCCAATCACTTCCATTCATTTCAAATTCAAAAATAAACTAACCTCCCTCCATAATTAATTTTCCATTTAAACCACCATCTTAATTACTCATTAAAAACCCATAAAAATTAAAAACCATTAAAAACCCCAAAAACATTAAATACATCTCCAAAAACCGAAACAAAAATTGTTCCACTTTCGTCTTCTACGCGGGGCGTACTCCCACGCACGCCCCGCGTATCATCCTTAATTCGACCACTTTCTGGTCAGAGACCCAAGTACGCGGAGCATACTCCCAGGCATGCCCCGTGTACCTTGTCTCATTGGACCAAAACTTGGTCCAGAGGGTGGGATACGCGTGGCGTGGCCCCTTCACGCCGCGCGCATCCCCCTGGGAATCCGAAGATTCCTTGGATTCCCAACCCCATCCCTATTTAAACACCACTATTTTCTTCCCCTTTTTCACATTCACTCCAACTTCCTAATTCCTTCCCAAACTCACTCCCTTCCTCTCACCATGACCCGAAGCAAAAGAGCCACCGATATCCGCACTCCGCGGTCCACTCGTGTCCGCTCCTCCCGTTTCAACCGAACACCATCACCACCACCACCTTAATAAGACGAAACACCACCACTCACCCTCCATTACCGAGCCCCCTTTCACATCTCACCGAGGGTGAGGGGATAGCCTACCACAACGTCTTCCGCTCCAAAATCATGCCACTCCCCTACATTACCCTCGATGCCCTCGACCACCACAATATTGGTCGTGCCTTCGAGGAACGTCTCAGTGCCCTCGGATGGCACGAACATTTCAGTGCACGCCACCGCGTGTACCCTACCTTGGTTACCGAATTCTTCACCACCCTCGCACCCAGCGGCCTCCACGGCAGTTATGTCATCGCCTTCCATCTCCAAAACCGGCCGTTCTCTATTACCACGGTATGGATCCGCACTCACTTCACCAAGCAAGGTGAAGATACCGGCCTCACCTGATGGCCCTCCGGAGTCGCTCCCCGTGACTTTTGGGAGTCCATTACGGGGCGTGACGACTATCACATCTCCAACCTCCATCCGGGTAGCATTGGAAACCCCATCCTCAAACTCCTCCACCGGTTCATCAACTATTACTTCTCGGGGAAGGCCGATGCCACTAAGGTCAACAAACTCGAGCTCCTCGCCCTATATTGCTATGAGAACGGGCTCACATTCGACCTTTCCCTCCTCGTTAAGATAATGCTTCAACAAATGAACACGAGGAGGCATGCCGGGATCGGGTTAGGGCACTTGGTCACTATTCATGCATCTTCCACCCTTGGCCAAGCGGCTCTTGACCTCCTACCCCACTATGACCCCCGTCCTTTGGACAAGAATGCATTCAGGACCCTCCACCGCAACACCTCCGGTCTGGGTGAAAGTTCGAGGGCCGCTCCACAAGGTGAGGGAGAGGAGTGGGACTCAGACTTTGACCTCGACTTTAGCCCACCCCGGTCCCTCCTTCTCCACTGATCCCGACTTCCAATCGGTTTATGCCCGGTTGGACATTTTGGAGGGGAATAAAAGGCAATATCGGGCTCACTTCAACACTCGGTTTGACACCCTCGAAGCCACTATTGCCACCCGCTTCGACACCCTAGAGGCTCATCACCTCATGGACCAAGCCACCCTTGCCACACGCTTCGACGCACTCGAAGCACAAAGGCAAGCGGACCGGGCTAACTTCGAGGCCTTCACCAACACCATCTTCATCCATTTTAACATACATGGGAACCCGCCCCCTCCACCACCATAGTTTTTCTTTCTTTTTGCTTTCCCGTTTTTATTTTTTTTATGTTTCTTATTTTTCTTTTATGATTTGTGTTTTTTGTAACTTGTTTCCTTTTCCTAATATCTATATCTAATTTCATTACGGTTTCCTTTTTGTGTTTGGTTCATTGATTTTACGTCCTTCTGTTTTATTTTTCAACTATCTCGCTATTTACATTTATGTTTGTGCTCGTTTTTAATGTTTTTGGTGCATTAATAAGGTTCACGCGGAGCGCCCCTTTCGGCAAGCCCCGCGTGAACCACCTTCTGCCTTTAATAAAGGACTGAAAATCGGACTACGCGGAGTGCCCCTTTGGGCACGCTCCACGTATCCGAGTCTCTGCCCCCGAATAACACACAATGTGTCTCTCACGCGGAGCATATCCCATTATACGCCCCGCGTAAGAAAAAAAACTGTAATGTCCTAGTTCCATTTTCATTGCTCTTTTCTTTTTCATTTTTGTTTTTGTTTTCTTATCTTTTCCGACGTCTTTGGAATACACGTCCTTTTAATCACGCGGAGGGTCGTGCAACCCTGCACTTACAGTTTGTTTTGCACTAACAAAAACAAAAATAAAATAAACAGAAACTAATTAAACTAATTTATTGGCTCATAAATTTCCCAAAACACTACCTTCTTCGGAAAGTAATTAAAAGTTCTGTTACTTGTCCTCAAAAGTAAATACGTAAAATCGCAAAGGATCGATTTAATTAAGAAATTTAAGTCTTGATTTCGAAGTCAAGGAATTTATGCAAAGCCGAGATTCGTACTAAACAAAAGCATTGAGTCCTAACCCACAAGTTATCTTTTTAATGAAATTTAAAAAGGCAATAAAGACGGGATTTTTGAAAATTTTTACGAGAACTTGAAAGTACACAATTTAACCCGAAATTCATGTGAGGTATTTTTTAGCCTAAAAGAGTTCGTACAAGAACTCTATTTCTTTCACAACATTTCGAGAGCTTTAACTTCACTCAACTCATAGAGTTTGCATCTAATACCGGGTTAAGCACACTTATTTTGGTAAAAAAGGCAATAGATGATAAAACGGACTAACTTAGACTAATTCTTTTCTTAATTATTTTTCTCATTTTCATAAACCTTTAGGAAGCCCTCTCGAGCCTATTAATCGACTTCTTTGCTAACACCTTTTTAACATTTAACCCTTTTTTTCCTCTTGTTCAAATACCAATAAAATCAATCGCATCGGAACTACCCAAAACAAACCGAAGCCTTAGCAAGTAAGCACAATAAATCTTTGAAATCGTTTTTGTGCCGCTCTCAAATAAAAAGAAAAAATAAACGAAGCAAAAATAAAGAGCAAAAAGGCATTCTCAAGCTCCACCCGAGCAATTTCAAGTTATATTTTACGAGCTTGCTAAAGCCAAACAAATGAAAAAGTGATGCGATCATCAAAATGGTATTTGGACTCGAGTTTCTAAAAATTAACCACTTACCACTAAAAAGCCACCCACATTACAACCCCCCTTCGGGTTCATTTTTAATATTGCCTAAACCATAATATAGGTGGAAAAACCCGGATGAAAATGCAAACTCGAGGTGACTTTGAGTAAGTACAAAGAAGAGCGTAAAAACACCAACCCACCAAAAGTTTGAGCGTAAGAGTGAAATCCCTTGGTGAGGTACAATCGGGTTCTCAAAAGATAATCAATCCCCGTTAATATTGCCTATTAAATTTGATCATGAAGGTTTCAAAGAAGTTTTGGTCACTCATTCGCTTGCGTAAGCACTTGTTGAAGACTTTTTCGTAAAACCTTGGTTTTGAAATCACGCACTTGGTTAAACCAACCGGAGGTTTGTTTCTTAATTGTCTCAATCCCTTGTCTTTCGACTTCCTTAACTTGAGGACAAGTAAAACTTTAAAGTCCGAAGAGGTTGATAGGGGCATTTTATCCCTATCTTTTAGCGTGATTTACGGTATAATTTCGAGCTTAATAAGTAAGTTTAATCACAAAAATAATATGTTTTCGAATAAATTACAAAATAAAAATAAATTTTATGTTTTCAGTTGATTTCCTTAGTTTTTGATTAAATTCAGAAAAATAAACGTCAATCTAACTCGGTTCTCGAAGATCGTATTTTTTAGGTACAAAGAAGAAAACAATCAAGCACTAATTCATGGTTACGCGGGGCGCAGAACATAGCACGCGGGGCGTATCACACTGCCCTTCAACATACGACAGTCAATTGCGCATTCCCACCTGGTCAATACCTACCACGCGGGGCATCTCCAGTGTGAATTGAAGACAAAAGTTCCAGGAACCCAATTACACGGGGCATAAACTAGTCTACGTGGGGCGTCCAAGGCATAATTCAAGCAATTGAGTTCCAGGAACTCAACCACGCGGGGCGTACCCCAGTTTACGCGGGGCGTGGTTGAGTCAACTAGTCTAAATCTGGTCCACGCGGAAGAAATTATCAACGGGATGGGCTAATCTTGCAAATACGTTGGGCGTACTACCTTCTACGCGGGGCGTACCTTGTGAAACCTGCAAAAATAGTGTGAAATCTTATTTGTAACTTGTGTAATTACGATTCTACCCCGAGCTTGATGTGTATAAATAAGAGTGATTAGCACTCATTTTATCATTCAGAATTTATGTAATAAAAACTCTACCACCTTGAGAACTTGTACGTTTATTTCATCACTCCGTCGAAGTTCCGTTCCATCCTCTTCCACCAAGCTCGAGAGTTCCACCTCCAAGTCCTACGAGACGGCCTTGAGTCCGGTTAGCTAGTTCCAAGGGCCGATTCTTCTTCCCTTTCTACTTGCTAATTAGCTTGCACTCTTCCTATGTACTAGGCTTGGTTGTATTCCGCATTTACGCGTTCCACATTTATAATATATGATTTGCAATTTCCGTTTCCCTATAGTGGTGATATTTATTACTTGTTTTGATATTCGTAATTGATTATTGTGTAGGGGGATGCGATTCCCGATACCTTTTGGGAGCCATATAGGAGTTGCCTTACCGGAATTGACAACTCGGAAACCGTAGGAATTGACAAGCCACGGAACTTACGGGCCCTAGTTTCTGATCCCTCGTATTAGACACGCCTTTAGGAGGAACCACATAGTCTAAGTACTTCACGGGTCGGTCAGTCTACACATAGTCGTCTTTGCAAGAGTAAATTATCATTCGTATATGTTTGGAATTATTATTTCTTATATATTATAACTTATCGTCACCTGTATCACTTCTTTAGAGTTTGAGTTATATAAATATGTTTCACCATAATTTAGGAGTAGTTTGTAGTTGTCACCCAAACTAAACTAAAGTATTCACCGCTTAGATAACGTGTAAAACCGAGTAGTTTAATACTTGTAGATATAAATCCCATGGATTCGATACCCGGTCTTAACCGGATTATTACTTGATACGACGGGGTACACTTGCCCCAAAGTAGTAGCGTCTAGTAGAGTTAGAGCACTTAGAAAGATCATATCCATAACCATAGATAAGACACTCATCATAACACACATAATATATTTCCCCGCTCTACTAGATTCTATCACCATATACCATGAAAATTAGCAAAGTTCAATGACTATATATTTAATTTACCTACTTTTAGTATATAGATAGATAGGTAAATTACAACAATGACCACTACATCTTAACACAATTAATACCGTGACAACTAAATAACAAAAGGTAATATAAAAATCAAACCTTTACGCCTCTTAATATTATGATCACTAAACTTCGATGAATGTTTTAAAATTACCATTGATGACATTAAAAATAGAAAATTTAAAAAATTGATGATATTCTAAGCAACTTTAATTCTTTAAATTTTTCGTCTTAAGGTCATTTAGGTAGTGTTTAGAGAGAGAGATCCGGAAATAATGATTTTAAAAATAAAAAATATGGTTCCAAACAACTTTAAATTTCGGACCTTTTCATTTGGAGGCGGTAATTTAAGTGTAGTGGCCATATATTAGAAAATATAAAGTTGAATGAATTTTATGTTATATTTCAAACTTTAGTGATAATATCAATCAAAATGAATAAAGTAGCCTAATACATTTGTTTTCCTGCATTTGGTCTAAAACTTCAAACGACCTTCAGAACTTTCAAAAGTTTCAAATAGTCCCCTATTTGGTTTAGAGGTTATTAAATAAAATTCGACTAAGATACAAAGTTATTGAATAGAATTGAAAAAAAAATACAGGTTATTGAGCGTAATTAGACTAAAATGGAGTTAAATTATCCTTTAAGTCCCTAATATTTTGAAACCCAAACAACAAAACCTAATGCAGCTGAAACTAATTTGAAATAACTCCTAAAACCAATGCATCACACTTCCCTAACCATCAATTATGCACAGTAAAAAAAGGGTGTTGTTAAACCCAGCCCCAAATTCCCACCCATAGCCTCGTGAAAGGATGAAAATGCCCTTTCATGGAATTTGGGAGGGGAATTTCTAATTTTTTTTGTCAATCCGACACGCGGGCGTGTGGATATCACGCCTCACCGCGTGGTCGGACGTGATAGCCCCACGCTTCACCGCAAGGTCGGACGTGGGGCTATCACGCCCGACCACGCGGTGAGGCGTGTGTATATCACGTCTGACCACGCGGTGAGGCGTGATATCCACACGTCCGCGTGTCGGATTGGCAAAAAAAAAGCTTTTTAACCCCATAAATAGTTCGTTAAACCCGTAAATAGGCCGTGAAACCCGTAAATAGGCCGTTAAGCCCGTAACTACAGAATTGTACGTAACAAATAAAAATAGAAAACTTAAAAATTAAAATAAACATTAATAAACATAAACATTTATAAACGTAAATGGTTAAATATAATATATACAACAAAAAGTGTTAAAATGTATGAATTTTTAGAACAAAAATTCAGCTCGCCCGACGCCACGCATCCATAAACTCATCCATCTCCCTCTTAATGCGTGGGACATCCTCGTCAGATCGGTGGGTAGCCGATAGTTGGGTGACACGCCACAACCAGCTAACCCACTGCAAAAAAAAATTAATAAATAAATAAATATTAACAATTAAACACATATAAACTAATACTAAATAATAATATTAAATAATCATAAACTTACAAATTCGCTATTGGCGCGAGCATGCTGTACCGGTGCAGCCTGTGGTGTATGAAGGAGATGGGGATGCGAATGTCGCCTATACCAGTCCATATAATCAGGCTCACAGGCAGTGGGATCGTATCCAACGGGTCGGCATCTCCTCCGATCAATGCCCCGAGCCGATGGAAATCTCCGCCACGTATCCTCAACTGTGACTAAGGAATGTGTGAGCTTATACGCGATAGATCTCCATGGTCGTACTGCTTTATCAGGTCTAATACGCTCAGCTGGGATAGGCTGAATATATCCGACCTGTCGCAGCGCTCGATCGGGCATATACGGCTCGACGATGTTTCTACACCTTATCCAACCGGCGTAGGACACTCGAAGCCGATCATCATCGGCGACAGGACCATAAGGCAACCACGTCACCTGGAAAAAAGTAATACTCAATAAAAAAATAATAATATACTATAAATAATACTTAAATAAATTCTAAAATTTTATAAAATACCTCTGCCGCCGTCATACGATCTAGCTGCCCGCGAAAGGTATCTAGTCGGGCGGTTGTCTTGCCTGGTACCCCGACCTCCCATCTCAGTGCACGGACATGGTCAGCTAGGATCAAGTGAGCTCCTCTATGCGACCGAAACACCGGAAAATACTCGTATATCCATGCTTGCAGTAGAGTCAAACATCCGTATATACCTGAACAGTCTCCCCTACTCGCTATCCCCAGCTGCCGGTACAACATGGCTAGTGTAGCAGACCCCCATGATAGTCCAGCTGCCCCGCTGACACCGCTGTAAACCTCAGCAAGATGGGCCGGCCTAATCCTATCTCCACTATTGTCAACAAATAGAGTGTATCCAAGCATAAGCCACATCCACACTGTGGCCCGAGTAGCGTCATCCCTACCCTCGGCGAGAAGCCCCTGTATAGCCCCAACAAATACACCTCCACCTGCCCATAAATGACTAGTCGGCAACAGAAGCTCAGCCTGACTCACCCCAAACATCATCATGCACATGGCATGAAGCGAGACAGTAGGGGGAGACTCGGACACCATCGGACCATCGATCGGGATCCGAAGAATCTACCACACATCATGCAGCTGGATAGTCATCTCCCCGAACGGCATGTGGAAGGAGTTCGTATCAGGTTGCCACCGCTCCACGAACGCAGTCAATAGCGGAGTGTCGAGGTTCTTGAACATGGCATGTGGAAGGTGAGACAAACCAGTCCTCTCGATCATCTCCCTCAGCTGTAAAATGACACATATACAATTTATACAATTACTGAATGTTTTTTTATGTTTATAGTTAAAAATACAAATTACAATAAATGTTGACACACTATATTATGCTTACCTCGGGTGACGCATCAGAAAACCACTGACACAAATCTTTGCATGTTGCTGATCTATTATAGCATGTCAGAAACGACCGAATCTCCCCTCCCAACATCCGTGAGGCAACATGTCCTAGAAAACTAGGAATCACGGAACCATCAACGGGACCACCATCAACCGGTGCAGTAACTACCCAGCTCTCGTCCTCACTAGCTTTGGGACGTTTGCTTGTCCCTGAAAATTATAAAATTATATTAAAATTATAAATTATAAATTATACTAAATATACTATAATTATACTAAAATTATACTAAAGTTATACTAAAATTATAAATTACTAAAGTTATACTAAAATTATAAATATACTAAAATTATAAATTACTAAAGTTATACTAAAATTATACTAAAGTTATAAATATACTAAAGTTATACTAAAATATACTAAAATTATACTAAAATTATAAGTTATACTAAAATTATAAATATACTAAAATTATAAATTACTAAAGTTATACTAAAATTATACTAAAGTTATACTAAAGTTATACTAAAATATACTAAAATTATAAATATACTAAAATTATAAATTACTAAAGTTATACTAAAATTATACTAAAGTTATAAATATACTAAAGTTATACTAAAATATACTAAAATTATACTAAAGTTATAAATATACTAAAATTATAAATTACTAAAGTTATACTAAAATTATACTAAAGTTATAAATATACTAAAGTTATACTAAAATATACTAAAATTATACTAAAATTATAAATATACTAAAATTATAAATTACTAAAGTTATACTAAAATTATACTAAAGTTATAAATATACTAAAGTTATACTAAAATATACTAAAATTATACTAAAATTATAAATTACTAAAGTTATACTAAAATTATAAATATACTAAAGTTATACTAAAATATACTAAAATTATAAGTTATACTAAAATTATAAATATACTAAAATTATAAAATAAACTAAAATTATACTAAAATTATAAATATACTAAAATTACTAAAGTTATAAATATAACTAAAATTATAAAAAATACATGTACTCGCAAAACGACCTCCTACGCGCTGGGTCGGCTGTCTCCCCGGGGTCGGCTGCTCATCGCTCTCCTCAACCTCGCGATCACGTGCAACTGCAGACTGTCGCACTGCCCGGGCTGCCACATCCAGGTAGTCCTCAAAATCAGTCGCCCCCTCTGATCCATGAATATCGGGCTGATCCGCAATCGGCCCCCTCCTCACCTGCTCCATCGCAGCCCCTCTCCGCCTACGACCAGATATATCTATACCACGCAATCTCATATGCCGTGGTGTATCATCCTCATCGTCCATATCTAGACGACGAGCATATGACGGGATGGATTTTCTACCCCTAGTAGGCCGCTCCGTCTACAAAAAAAATTACACTAAATTAATAAAATTGTAAATAATGTAAATTATACTAAATTTATAAAATTATGCTAAAATACTACTAAATTAATACAAATGATAATAATAAATTACACTAAATTAATAAAATTATAATACATTATACTAAAATAAATAAATTACACTAAATTAATAAAATTATAATACATTGTACTAAAATAAATACTACTAAATAAATACTAAAATTTTAAATAATATTTTTTTTATACAAAAACAGCGTGGGACGTAAGGGAATCACGCCCGAACCACTGGGCGGGCGTATGAGCATCACGCCCTATCAGTGGTTCGGGCGTATAAGTATCACGCCCTACCACTGGTTCGGGCATGTGGCTATCACGCCCGCACCACTGGTCGGACGTGATACTCATACGCCTGAACCGCAAATCAGGCGTGATGTTCATACGCCCGACTGCGATTCCGGCGATTTTTTCCAATAATCCAACAGATTCAATTCGAGCTACAAATCAACGAAATAAAGCGGTTGTTAGACGAGGTGCCGCGGCCTAATCTCCCGGGCGGACCGGGGGGTGGACAACCTCATGGCGACGTAAGCGGTGATTGGCGCCGAAAGCAACCAATCGCGGAATCAAGCTGCTCGGCAGGACCGGAGCTCGGAGATATGGAAGAGTCGCCACCCACGAATGGAAAAATGAACACCGATCCCTTGCGGGAGACCGGTGTGGGTTCGGGAAACTTAGGTACGAGCCGAGAAGGCTAGCTCCTTTCCAGAAAAAGGCTACTAGGCACCCCGACATCGCCCGGTTATGAACCACCGGCCTCCTACTCAGCATGTTAGGCGATAACGGACTAATCGTATACTTCTTTAAGTTTAAAATTCATTTGAAACCCTTTTCTTTCTCTTTTTGGAAACCATTTTGAGCATATGATATTGAAAAGCCACATCAGTAAAGAATCACCCATTTATGTTTATACATACACAGAGAGGGGGAAGAAAGAAGTGATTTATTTACAACCGTATTAAAATGTTATGTTGTGTGTCTATTCTACATTAACTTATTTCCCCAAAACGATGTTTATTACATGGTTCGCACCTTAATCGCCGTTGGAACGATTTAGGTGCGTTTTAAAACCCCGTTTGATGAAGCTTACCCGAATCGCCGTTGGAACGACTCGAGTAATTGAAAACGTTAAAGTAAAAGCCTTTTAATAAGAAAACGTGGTTAAACGTACACGTCAATTTTATTTTGTACAAATTCATTAAGAAAGCGATTCAAAATCTCCATTATTAACAAAGAAAACGATTTTGATTACAATGTTCGCTTAATCCGTCGTTGGAACGGACTAAGGTTTTAAAACGTGGTGTTTTGAAGACGATTTGAAATATCAACCAAAATGACTCTATTTATCTACATTAGAGATCTAAGAAAGCTCATTAGCTTAAATAATTTAGTTGAAAACTCTCTTTTTGTGACTTATTTTCCCCACTTATTTAATGGACTCTCTAACTATTATAATTACATCAATAAACACATTTAGGCCCAAAAATTAATTTTTCCAAGTGAAGCCCATTTGAAACATGGACTTATAAATGACCAAAAGAAATAAAGGAAATAATATAGATATATATTTATACATTTTAGCCCAAAAGACATAAAATAAGAGTAAAAGAAAATATACTATCTAATACATATATAAGAAAGAATAATGAAAATAATATATTTATACTTTAAACATAAGAAAATAGTGAATGAAATTCATAAACAAGAAAATAGCATTTATCACTCAAAATAATTTTATTTAACAATAATTAAGATAACCCAAATATACCCCAAAACTATATATATACATAACTAATATAATCCTAATGTCAAAAAGACTATATGTTCATCCCCCAATATCTACTAATTATCTCCCAAAATGCCCAAGTAAATAACATTTAAAATAGAATTTAATGTAATTTAAATGAATAATAATAAAAAAGAAAGTAATATGTACATATATAAAAAAATTAGAATAAAAATGGAATACCAATCTCCTAAAATAATTATATATGTTAAAGTTTTAAAACAATTTGAAAAGAATATATTACATAATTATATATATATATATACTAAGAATTAAAAGTCTAAAAGTTAAGAAAAAGCGACCGAAATGGCATTTTTTACATTTTGGCAGATTTACCGACGGAAAATCCGTCGGTAAACAGCATTTAGTGACAGAATTGGCAAATTACAGCAGCACTCTAATATTTTCCAGATTTGTTCAAAAGCTTTAAGTTAAATCTAATTCAATCGTTTTGGACTTCCGAACTACCAAAAATGGATCATAGTCGAAAACGGAAGTTCCTGAACGACGTTTTTTATTTCAAAACATTATTTGGAAATTCCCTTTAGATTGAAAACTTATAATTACAACGTTTCGATACCCGAACTACCTTTTTATCGGATCACGGTTCGTATTGGGATGTCAAAACGAGGTTTTTTTTATTTTAAAACAAAACCGAATTTTATTTAACACGGAGCGAAAATTAAATAAATACGCTAATTAAATAAAGTGTGACAAAATAAATAAATAACTAGATGAATAAAAAAACTATAGCATAAAAAATAAAATAGAAGGAAAGAATAAATTAAATAAAATAAAGAGTCTAGTCCTCGGATAATACCTTTAATTCGGTATCTGACAGTCGAAGCCGATTGATTCCACGAACCGCGAGCTCCCGTTTTTAATGAAAATTTTAGTAAAAAATTGAACTTAGGAAATTTGTAATTTTTGAGAAAAAAATATTTTTCTCAAAAAAATCCAGTCTCTCTCTCTAAAAATGTTTAGAGTGAGAAAGTTTTCCTCAAAAAGCCTCTGCCCAAAAAATCCCCCCCTTTTCACCTTGGGATCCGTGCCCTTATATAGGAAAACGGATCCCGGAACAATGGGCGACGCCCAAAAAAAAAAATTGGGCATCGCCCATTGTGGTTGGGCGGCCGCCCAACCTAGTGTTGGGCTACCGCCCAACCTTGTTGGGCGCCCGCGCCCAACCCTCGTCGGGCGTCCACCCGACGCGTTGGGCGTTCGCCTGACGTGGTTGGGTGCCCGCCCGGCGACCCTCGGGGCGTGCCTCGCGCCGTCGGACGCGTGCACTCCGTGGCCGCCGAGCGCGCGTTCCGTGCAGCTAGACGCTCGCACGTCGCGGCCGCCAAACGCGCGCCCCGCGCCGCTAGGCACGTGTGCTCAACGGCCCACGAGGGCGCGCACCGCCAGCGGTCCCAGGCATTGCTCGGGCGTCGAGAGCGTGCCACTCGCGGTGCGTCCGACGGACGCCGCGCGCACGTCTCGAGCCGTCAAGCGGGCGTTCGACCATCGTCGTCCGCGTGCGGGACGCCGTTGCGTGCCCGCGCCGTGCCGTTAATTTTCCTCAGCTTATTATTCTTTATATATTTTTCAAAACTTCCGGAATCAATCGCTTCGACCGTCTTGTTTCAGGTTTTCGTCACAGGTCCTCCGACTCGGTGTCTACAGTTGCCCCTACTTTTCTATTTTGACAGTGATGTGTGTGGTTCGAAAACGTTTTTGCTAACGTAACACATGCAATGTAAAACATATAAAAGTGAAAGACACGTAACGAGTAGGAGGAAACATACCTGACCTTTGCGCTGCGCGCTCCGGCGTTGCTCTCTAACCGCCTCAGACTCTGCTTCGGGCTGCACCCTAGTTCACGACCGCAGGGATAATGGCTAAATAGCTACCCTAGTTTATGATCGCGAGGATAATGGCTAAACAGCTACCCTATTTCAAGATTGCGGGGATAATGGCTAAATAGCTACCCTCATTTACGACTGCAGGGATAATGGCTAAATAGCTACCCTATTTTAAGATTGCGGGGATGATGGCTAAACAGCTACCCTGGTTTACGACTGCGGGGATAATGGCTAAACAGCTACCCCATTTCAAGATTGCGGGGATAATGGCTAAACAGCTATTCTATTTCAAGATTGCGGGGATAATGGCTAAACAGCTACCCTATTTCAAGATTGCGGGGATAATGGCTAAACAGCTACCCTGATTTACGACTGTGGGGATAATGGCTAAACAGCTACCCTATTTCAAGATTGCGGGGATAATGGCTAAATAGCTACCCTGATTTACGACTGCGGGGATAATGGCTAAATAGCTACCCTATTTTAAGATTGCGGGGATGATGGCTAAACAGCTACCCTGGTTTACGACTGCGGGGATAATGGCTAAACAGCTACCCCATTTCAAGATTGCGGGGATAATGGCTAAACAGCTACCCTATTTCAAGATTGCGGGGATAATGGCTAAACAGCTACCCTATTTCAAGATTGCGGGGATAATGGCTAAACAGCTACCCTGATTTACGACTGTGGGGATAATGGCTAAACAGCTACCCTATTTCAAGATTGCGGGGATAATGGCTAAACAGCTACCCTATTTCAAGATCACGGGGATAATGGCTAAACAGCTACCCTGATTTACGACTGTGGGGATAATGGCTAAACAGCTACCCTATTTCGAGATCACGGGGATAATGGCTAAACAGCTACCCCATTTCAAGATCGCGGGGATAATGGCTAAACAGCTACCCTAGTCTACGATCTTAGGTAAATATGGCTCAAAAGCAACTCCGGTCTGCGACCACGAGTCAGATGGCTCAAAAGCAACTCCGATCTGCGACCGTGAGTTAGATGGCTCAAAAGCAACTCCGGTCTGCGACCATGAGTCAGATGGCTCAAAAGCAACTTCGGTCTGCGACCGTGAGTCAGATGGCTCAAAAGCAACTCCGGTCTGCGACCGTGAGTCAGATGGCTCAAAAGCAACTCCGGTCTGCGACCGTGAGTCAGATGGCTCAAAAGCAACTCCCGTCTGCGACCGTGAGTCAGATGGCTCAAAAGCAACTCCGGTCTGCGACCGTGAGTCAGATGGCTCAAAAGCAACTCCGATCTGCGACCGTGAGTCAGATGGCTCAAAAGCAACTCCGGTCTGCGACCGTGAGTCAGATGGCTCAAAAGCAACTCCGGTCTGCGACCGTGAGTCAGATGGCTCAAAAGCAACTCCGGTCTGCGACCGTGAGTCACATGGCTCAAAAGCAACTCCGGTCTGCGACCGCGAGTCAGATGGCTCAAAAGCAACTCCGATCTGCGACCGCGAGTCAGGTGGCTCAAAAGCAACTCCGGTCTGCGACCGTGAGTCAAAATGGCTCAAAAGCAACCCTGGTCTCTAAATCGACCGCAGGTGTGTAATGAAGCATATAGATGGATGAATGCAGCCTAGTCTTTGGATGCATGTAAACACCTATGTGTGTGTGTAGGTGACTGTGCGTGTGTTTGAATGTGCATAAGTGTGGCTTATGTGTTTTGCTTTATGCGGATGTATGGACATGTGTGTATACGAACTATGTACATGTGGATGAAATGCTCGGATGGATTCCCTTTTCATAGGCTTGGAGGATTTTTGTAGCTTCAGATCAAGAAATGATGTTTCGGGCCGTCCCCAAGGAGTGCGAGGATGAGGGCGAGGTTAAGTTTGAAACCAAGGGTTGTAAGGATAAGGATTTGGTCTTGATGAGCTCGTGTCAAAGGGGCTCTCGCTTTTAACCAGAGTTTGACGTATTCATTTTTTCCCTAATTTTTGCCTGAGCTGCCCTTTTCGGGTTTTCAACTCAACGGGATCTCTCCGATGTTCTCTATCTCTCCTTTTGCATGAACTGCCCCTAGGGGTTTTCAATTCATCTTTTCTATATCTCACTGATTTTCTCTATCTCTCCTTTTGCTTGGATCGCCTCTTTGGAGGTTTTCAATCCAACCTTTTTGTTCAATTTTTCTTCTCTTTTTCTTTCTTTCTTGATTGTGAATGATACCGGATAGCACAGGGGTTTATATTCACGGGCCATTTCTATGCTAATCATTTGATGATGAGTTCATGCCCGATGCCTTCGTTAATGGAGAAGCTTCCGGAGTGAGATGGATGTTGATCTGATTGTAGGGCCGTGCCCCCGATTAAAGTTACCGTCTTGGTGTAGGTTAGAAGTTGATGCGGGCGTATGCCCCTGCCAACTCGAGGTGAGATTTCGTGTGCGCCAAACTAGGGATACTGCCATTGGGAGTAGCTATGGAGGAGAGACGCTTCGGTCGAAGTTTGACCCTTGAGAGGACCACATAGGAGCAGAGGAACCAGACTTCATGGAGCATGAGAGAGAGGAATAGTCTTTTTTTTTTTTTTAGTTTTTCTTTTTATAGATTTTGGATTGGTTTATGGGTGTTGGGGTGATTTCAGTTGAGATGGGGTGTCTATTGATGCGGGTGTTTTCATTACAAATGCAAACGTCTAGCTTAAATAAAGCACCTGGCAAAGATACATTGAATTGTTTACTGCTCAGTTTATTAACCACTGTCATCAAAGCATGCCCTTTCGGGTTTTCACACTTCAGTTATTTTAACTCTCTCCTTTTACCCCGGAATTTTCAAATAAGCGCCCCGTGGGGTTTTCACTTATTGGGGTGTCCCTTATTGTTGCATAGGCCGTCCTTTGCGGATTTTCAACCTATCGGGATTTTCTTTCTTTCTCTTTTTTTTTTATTTTCATGAGAAGGATTCCTCGGTTCCCTCGAGATTGATTAAAGTTCTGAACTTTGTTGCCGCCTTCGGCTTCCCTTGACTACGCATTTGATCTTTCTTCGTTACAGTGAGCTTTTCTCGTACATTTGATTACACATTTGTTGGACAATGTCAACCGCTCTTGCCACCTTGACGCCTCTTGGCTGATCACGTCAGCTTTTGATTTATTTTCTTTTACTTCCGATTGACTTGACTTTGCCCCAGGGCCTTTTTAGCATCATTTTTTTTCTTTTTTCTTCTTCCTTTGTTTAACTTTGAGTCATCATAGGTCTAAACCCTTTCGTTGATCCTGGAACAAAATACTTTATCGCTGATAGGTTAGTTGCCCCCGCCTCGTTCTAAATGGCGCACTCCTGTACTTGTGTCCCCCTTTAGGGGGAGAAATCTTTGTCGGTGCCTCAGTGTAAGTATGGCTCTGAGGGCTTGTTGCTTGCTCCATATTTTCTTTTCTTTTTCTCTCTTTTGGACTTTGTTGATTGTCGCTCAATCTTCTTTCTGCCAAAAGCCGGTGAGAACCCTTCGTTTGATGGGTCTACGCTCGACTTATCATCGTAGAGTCAGGGAATCGTTTCTCATGATTTATTTTGCTTTTTTTTTTTTTACTCTCTTAATTTTCTCTCTTCAGTGGTTAAGTACTGAGTAATAAGTATATTCTAGAGCTTACGTCCGTGCCATGATAGAAGCGGGAATATCTCAATTGAGTAGATATCAAATGTAAGTACGTATGTTTAGGATAAATTTGCGGAAACGAAATTTCATTGAATTCAAAAGGAGGTTAATAACATCTTGTGGAATAGAAGATAAAATAAAAGACAAGGATAAAGACTACAAGTGCACTCCTTTCTCTCATGCTATTTTAAGAAGCTTCAGATTCTCCCACTTCATAAGTGTCCTCAATCTCGGGAACTTCTTCTTTGGATTATCCTGATCCGTTGTAGACTTCGCCATTCAAGGAACAAGTCGAAGGCTTCATCTGTTGAGAAGGATCTGGATCACTTATCTTTCCAGTTTCGATGAGATCTTGGATTTCATGCTTCAACCTCATGCAAGTGCTTGTTTCGTGACCATATTTCTGGTGGAAGTGGCAGTAGCCCCTGCGTTTGACTAATTCAGTGGTTTGACCTCCCGTGGCTGGTAGAGGGTGAAGTATGTCATGCATTCGTAGACCCTCCAACACTTCAAACAAGGGTTGAGTGAAAGTGGAGAATTCCCTTCCCTCCTTTCTATACTGAGTGGGCGACGGAGGGCGAACAACCCTAGTAATCTCATGTCCCCGATGGTGTGGATCTTGTTGTGTTCGTGAAATATGGTGTGAGACTACCCTTGGTGGAGTGAATGTTTGTGGATTAACTTGTGACGCGAGCTGGAACATAGGTTTCTCCACAGCAGCTTTCGGGATTTCCGCAACCAGTGACTCGCTCAGGACCTCCCTGACCAACCTTTTCAGCTCTATCTTGAATTCATCTGAAGCAAGGATATCGGGAAGAACTCGCTCGATTTCTGCTCTGAGATTGAAATCTCCTATCATCTCTTGGGAATTTTCAACCCCCTCATGCTTAGTATTCTCCGGATCATTAAGAGCACGTTTGAACTCATTAGAAAAGATGTATTTGGCTAAAGCCCTTTGCACACGGCTCTCAAGATTGTGGTTTGAATTGCTGGACTGGGCCATGAGTTGGGTTTCTAACAAGGAAAGAAAATGGATTGGTGAGTGGAGCTTTTTAGGCATTATGAATTTTGATGATGCAATGCACGTGCGATGCGAATGCTAAAGCTATCTACTTGTGCCTCCTATAGATGGATGTATGATTTATGCATGATTCGTGGTCTGCGCTTTATTTCTTACAACATAAACATGATTTGACTGGAGCTAAACCCCTTCTTTTTTTTCTTTTTCTTTTTTACCAGAGTCGTCGGTAGCACTTCGGTCGTCTGTGCTAACTTACCTGTTTGGAAGTGCGAATGCCTTAAACCATTTCAACTGTTATGCACACATTAGTACGAACCCTACGAGTTTACCTCGTAATGCTTCACAAGCTGTATAATGTTAAATGACGCTTGACACGACTGAGACTTGTGAGATTGAGACGACCCTCCTGATGAGTAAAATTCCCTAGGACGCTAGGTAGATGAGAGTGTACCCCGATGATATCCGTGACATGTAGATACATTCGAGGGGTAGCGATATGAGTGGGGGGAATGACATACTTGGTACATCGACATGACTCACGATCTAAAAAAAAAACAACATAAGCGACTATATATGAGGTGTATGTTAGGGATTATCATCATCGGTTGTAATGACGTACTTTGAAGATACGGGGCGTTACACGGGCTGATGTGACGCTCATGGTATGTCCGAGACCTAAACAGACCATTATGGAGACGTGTGGGGCATGTGTCCATAGTTTACCTGGTAACGATACTGATAGCAGGGAACCGGCTTTCTAGGAAACACAAGTTTCCTGAAACAAATCGACATAGATGGTGTGTCCTAAACTAGAAGCAAGCGGGACGAGACCACCACATATGGGGCGTGGGTCAATGGTTAGTTTAAACCCAAGATACAAATACGTAGACGTACCAACGGAACCTTGGCGTGCTATGCAGAAAATGGTAACACACGCGGTGTGCCTCAAACAGGTTAAGGCATAAGGAAGACACGAGTGACATACGTGATGTGCGCCAGTTGCCAGCTCGGAAAGCAACTATTACAATGATGGGTATCATTTGATGGGACAATGAACACGGAATACCTGATACTCGAGGTCCGAATAGGATGCATATGTCAACATACGAGGTATGTGCCAATTATTAACTCCTACGGTATGTCTTAGAGGTAGCCAAAAGGCATGATGGGAGTCACGTTTGATGTGCCCCCACGATTGAATCATACACAACTCACGAATGACATGATGGCTCGATTTCGGGATTTCGACTGTTGTGGGGGAATTCGACATGCTACGAGACACGGATAGGGTACACATACGACACACGTGTTAACTGACCAACTTGGGCATAGATGACGCACAGAGATGACTCAAGAGGTATCTCCTACAACATTGGAGGTGTCAGCTAGACACAATACCGATACGCAGGGTGCAGTCTAAGGATTAACTCAAGCTAGAGACACAAATACCTCGATGAATTTGCGGACATCGGTGCATCTGGTAGAATGAGAGGGCCTTAACCCGATCGAGGTACCAACGAGACGAAAACAATGACTTACCTGGTATATGTCAAAGGTTAATTTGTTTCATAGCGCAAACCTGACGATGATATATTTTATGAGAACTCCTAACGATCTTATATGGATATTTATGACGTATTTGGTCCATCACCGATATTTGAGATACCAACAAAGACACACAGGGTAGACGTCGATAGTTCGACTGGAACCTATCACTATGAACAATTTGAGGAGCAACGAAGGTGCAAACCAAGACCTTAGAGGTAAGTGCCAAACGTTGGACTTAGACGCGGTACGAACAACTCGATACTACTGATACGAGCGAGACCCAAATAACGACACATAGGGCATATGTCTCAGACTCGTGAATAAGTCTATTCGGAGTTTGGGGGCACATGGACCACGGTACCAATGATGTAGGGGGAGCGTGTCGAGGATTTGACGATATAAACAAACCGCTGTTTGAGGCGTACTCAAGACATGAGTGACGATTTATAGGGCGTTCGTCAAGAGTTTGATAGGAACCTCACGATATGAACGACTCAGCGTGTCAAGGTATGAGCGGGACGCTCGAGACGGCCCGTAGGGTACGTGCCTAATGGTATGACTTGGACTCGATGACATGAATCACTCTGTATGATAGGTGCGTGCCAAAAGTTCAACTTGAACTTGTCGATACAAATGACTCGATATTGGAGATGTAAGCAAGATGCACGTGAGGACATATATGAACTTGCCCTAGATTCGACTTGAACTCAATGACATGAGTGACTCGACGTTTGACGTGCGAACCGGACGTATCGAACCGCGTATGGGGGTGTGTGCCACAAGCTTAACCCTGACTGGATGGTATAAATGACTCAGTTCTTAATATGTGAGTAAGGTGCGAGGGATGACATACGGAACGTGCGTCAAAGGTCGGTCCAGAATTGGATAGCCTAATGACATATTCGTGGACTGCAAATATTGCCGATGATAAGGCGACATGTAGGGCACGTTTTGACAAGGCCCAACGTATGACTAAAGCGCAAGCAGTGACATGCGGGATATGCACCGAAAGCTGATACGTGTTCGAAGTACTAGTGTCATATGTTTTGGAATACTGACGTGTTACGATATACGGTGACACACCTGGTACGTCTCATATCGATTTGGCTATTTTGAAGATGCGGCGGGGTGTCTTAAGAAGACCAAGGATGCGCGGGTTACTTTAGTACAATGACGTGTCGATATACAAGGTACGGCCGAGAGTACCAATGGGGCATGAGGATGACCTACTAGCTAAGAGGTTAGTGCAATGGATTTATTAGATGTGACGAGGTGACATATAAGGTGCCAGTTAAAACGCGGATGTGACACCATGACTTTGTGTGAAGCGTGCGTCAGAGGGTCAATGCGAACCTGGGGTCCGGACAGTGGGATGGTGTAACTATGACGACCCACATGGCACACCTAAAGGTACAAATGGGAAGCGTGGACAACATACCAGCCAAGGGTTCGTTTCGAAGCTCAGGGTATTGCCCATAATTTTGAAATACGGAGGTGCTACGTATGGACTACCTCCCCAGATGCGAATGACGACAGGTAAACGAGATTCGTGTGAAACAGTTCACCCGACCCTAAGGTTTCGATCTTACAACCACGTAACTTTGGAGTATAGGTGCACGGCGCACCGACACACGTGGCATGTCTTAGCGTGCGAAGGTCATGATGGCAACCTATAAGGTGAGGGACATGGATAATACAACAACGTAATTTGGAATCACCTGGGCATTGTGTATAGCGTGGCGACATCCGTGGGTATGTCTTGAGATACGAAAGGGAGGTGACGATGACCCGTGGGATTATGGTTCTATTTGAGATCAAGGTATCAGTCATAATCTTGGGATGTGTTGGCTAAGGCGTAGCGACATACATGGTATGTCTTGAGGCGTAAGTAGGACGTGTATGAGACATGTGACAAATGGTTAATTCGAGTCTCAAGGGAATCGATGCCGTGACAATGTCTTTTTGAACCACTGATACGTTGTCAGTGACATGGCGACAGACCTAGTATGTCTTGAGTTGACCGTGCGGATAGTATACGGGACCTGCCCCGCGATGCGAATGCCAGGATAAGCGAGGTATGACCACCAAACAAGCCTAACCATAATAGATGGATATAGGATACATCACGACACATGGGATATGTCTCCGGATGACTTAAACACAATGGTGAAGGCGCATATGACACGTCACGATGCATGAGGTACACTCTCTAATGGTATAAACAGGACGATAAATATATGTGCGATGTATCCCGCACGAAGTGTAACATGGAGAAGACGTAGGGAACACCTCAGGGTCTAAAGGTAGGCCACTTGACAGGTATGCGAGACATGGTAAAGACGTGCGAGCTGCATTGTGATATACGGGGTATGTCTTTTGTTAGGCACCTAGCAAGGCGAGAACTCAGGTTATGACATACGGGGTATGGCTCTAGACTAGTGTACTTGATATGGAAGGCGCATATACGGCCTATCACGATGTACGACCTTGACAATTCCCGGATGTACACAATGCGCGAGGGGCGCATCGAGTACACGTCCTGACTAGTGTATAGTTGATGTGATGAGGACGCATGGGACGCATCACGATATGGAAGGCGGGACGAGGCAAGGACGTATGGGATACGTCGCAACCCAAATGGTATGCCTCTTGTCTAACGTATATAACATGGTGAAAAAAGCATATGATACAACATGATATACGGGGTATGAAGCTCATGCCCCTCGCTTGGCGTAAGGGACGAGGCAAAGATGTACATGATGCGTTATGACCCACATAGTACACCTTTTGACCGATGTGTAACGACATGGTAGAGACACAAGGAATGGGTCACCATATACGAGGCACAACAGGGAAAAGACATATGGGATACGTCACGACATAACAGGTACGCCTCTTGATCGATGTCTGAATGATTAACGGAAGATGCATGGGGTGCGTTACGTCTTACGGGGTACGACCAAGTAAAGATGCAAGGAATACGTCACCACATGACCGGTGGGACTCCTGACGGGTGAACGCATGATGACACGACGCAGCAAGGACATAGGGGATACGTCACGAGAGAGCAGTATGCCTCTTGATAGGGTAAGGACATATTGGAGATGCCACGACATACGGAGTATGCCAAAACTAAGGCGTAGGGGATACGCCATGACATAAGGGTTGTACCTTCTAACTAGTGCCTACGATACTGGAAAAACGTATGAGGTACGCTATCATACGCATAGTATGCTAAGGCGAAGACGCATAGCATACGTCACGACATAATGGACATGCCTCCTAGCTAGCATACAAACGACACGGTGAAGACGCACGAGATATGCCAAGGATGAATAGGATGCGTCCCAACACATAGGTACGACCAGGCAAAGACGTATGGGATACGTCATGACATAACTGGTATGCCTCCTGAATGACACGCGACGCTGGGGTTGACTCTTTCTCACATTCCAAATAAACACGTCCTATGTCTACGAAACCTAGAATGGCTGCACGCAATTTGGTTAGCATGCAACGCTCTATATGGTATGACTGCAATGATTTATTAAGCATAGAATGCATTATAACTTAAATTTGACTCGACTGATGTACAACAAGATATAAATCTATACCAACAAACTAGTTAGCGAAAATCGTACATAACGCGTAATTAGATCGCGATAAGAGAAAGAAAATGTTAGGTATCAATCACAATTATCACGCCATCTCTCTTTCATCCTCATTCCTCCACACACTCGTTGGTCTAAGTCTCTGTCCTAGGATTTTGGTTTGGGGCTCACATTGCGGTCCAGGGGACGCGTGATGCCGTCGATTATTGCGGAAAAATAAATCATTCACCATACAACACAGTTCGTTTTTGACGCATCAGCGTTCAGTGACTAAGAAATCGACCAAGTTGGATTGTCCTTTCGGAATAACTCGTCTTTCATTCTTTCGTGAGACGCATTAGTTCGGGTTTTGACTCCCTTTGAGCGCATCTCAATTTTTAGACGTGGTACGAGTTACTCTTCTAGTCCAATCATTCGTTATTGTCAATGACTCGTTCCCTTTTGTTCGCGCGGGTTCGTGTCTCGATTTTTGGATTACAACGGGATCTTTTAGATCTATCGAGAGACGTAACCACGTGTTTATTTAGTGATGGAATCACTTTTGGATTTTATTTTAGGGAACGGACTCATCGCGTAACGCGTTTGTTCTTAGCGTCGAGGATCCGTTTGCTCATTTTAGCTACGTGAAAAGACGGCGAGTCTTATTTTGAGCGCACGGTAATCTTTCGACTAGCAACAGTTCGTTGTTCTTCCCAATCCACGGGATATATCATCTTAGTGTGGTTATAGAAAATCAACGTTTCGTTGAATCGCATGCTTATTCGAAGCGAGGATATCATCGTTCTCTTTCCTTTAGGCACGAATTAAGCAAACACGTACATCGGGCCATATTTCTTGCAGTTTTGGTAACGGTCGAAATGATCGAGTCGTTAGTCAAAACCCGCAGTCTCGTCCATATGGCGCAATTATATGGTTTGGCTTGATTCGGCTTCGAGATTTTAAACGGGGTATACACTCGTTCGAGGCACGTATTCAACGGCATTGGTTTATTTTCTTTAACTACGCTCGGGATTGACATATATCGTAAATTCGGAATGATTTTGGTCGTTTAGTTCATTTTTCGCTTTTCTTTTCTTAGTCATTTCTGCGGACACGTCCATTTCTCTTAAAAACGACACGGGGCATAACGTAAACGCTCGTCTTTTATTCGGAAGGGACGGGCTACTTGTGCGAAACTTTTCACGTTACGACAGGGTCGTTCGAAACAGAAATGTTCTTCGTTTTCGTTTCGCCATGATCTCGTTTTATCCCAACTTATTTAAAGAATGTGAATAACGGCTACTGTTAATATAGTTTTTTGTATCGAGATGTAACTATCCTTAACACCGAACCGATTCATACTAATACGTGCTTACGTCATAACACATTTCCTGAACATGTGCCTTCGTCGGGACACCGAAAGGGACAAGGCGGGTCGCACATGTTCATTCATATGAGATGACTAAGTCGCCTTTAGTTCAAATTGTTTCAATGTTTTAGGGTAATTAGTATGTCGATTCACGAGTATATATTAACGCATCGTTTCATTTTCTTTACATACTTTAGGATTTAGACACGTATCATGGTGATTTGAAAACACGAACTGATTCATTTATCACACCAAAAATAGTAACGGGTAATCCTATGGAAACTTCTAAGGCTACTATATGCTGACACGGCTGATCGCGGGACCTCACAGGACCGCACAAATTCGCCCCTAACGAATGGATGGGGACCCTTTGGCGCCTTACTGTAAGGGGGAACTTACGCTAGCCTCTTTCGAGCGACGAATGGACTCTCGCTAGAGGTTTCGCGGAAATTACCCAAAGGGTTTGCAATAATGCACATGAATGCATACGAAAAGAAGTAAAACGATCCGTCCCCGTTAAGGGCTTAATACACGCCTTCCGGAATCAAATTTCTCGCTTCCCCAGCAGAGTCGCCACTTGTTAGACGAGGTGCCGCAGCCTAATCTCCCGGGCGGACCGGGGGGTGGACAACCTCATGGCGACGTAAGCGGTGATTGGCGCCGAAAGCAACCAATCGCGGAATCAAGCTGCTCAGCAGGACCGGAGCTCGGAGATATGGAAGAGTCGCCACCCACGAATGGGAAAATGAACACCGATCCCTTGCGGGAGACCGGTGTGGGTTCGGGAAACTTAGGTACGAGCCGAGAAGGCTAGCTCCTTTCCGGAGAAAGGCTACTAGGCACCCCGACATCGCCCGGTTATGAACCACCGGCCTCCTACTCAGCATGTTAGGCGATAACGGACTAATCGTATACTTCTTTAAGTTTAAAATTCATTTGAAACCCTTTTCTTTCTCTTTTTGGAAACCATTTTGAGCATATGATATTGAAAAGCCACATCAGTAAAGAATCACCCATTTATGTTTATACATACACAGAGAGGGGGAAGAAAGAAGTGATTTATTTACAACCGTATTAAAATGTTATGTTGTGTGTCTATTCTACATTAACTTATTTCCCCAAAACGATGTTTATTACATGGTTCACACCTTAATCGCCGTTGGAACGATTTAGGTGCGTTTTAAAACCCCGTTTGATGAAGCTTACCCGAATCGCCGTTGGAACGACTCGAGTAATTGAAAACGTTAAAGTAAAAGCCTTTTAATAAGAAAACGTGGTTAAACGTACACGTCAATTTTATTTTGTACAAATTCATTAAGAAAGCGATTCAAAATCTCCATTATTAACAAAGAAAACGATTTTGATTACAATGTTCGCTTAATCCGTCGTTGGAACGGACTAAGGTTTTAAAACGTGGTGTATTGAAGACGATTTGAAATATCAACCAAAATGACTATATTTATCTACATTAGAGATCTAAGAAAGCTCATTAGCTTAAATAATTTAGTTGAAAACTCTCTTTTTGTGACTTATTTTCCCCACTTATTTAATGGACTCTCTAACTATTATAATTACATCAATAAACACATTTAGGCCCAAAAATTAATTTTTTCAAGTGAAGCCCATTTGAAACATGGACTTATAAATGACCAAAAGAAATAAAGGAAATAATATAGATATATATTTATACATTTTAGCCCAAAAGACATAAAATAAGAGTAAAAGAAAATATACTATCTAATACATATATAAGAAAGAATAATAAAAATAATATATTTATACTTTAAACATAAGAAAATAGTGAATGAAATTCATAAACAAGAAAATAGCATTTATCACTCAAAATAATTTTATTTAACAATAATTAAGATAACCCAAATATACCCCAAAACTATATATATACATAACTAATATAATCCTAATGTCAAAAAGACTATATGTTCATCCCCCAATATCTACTAATTATCTCCCAAAATGCCCAAGTAAATAACATTTAAAATAGAATTTAATGTAATTTAAATGAATAATAATAAAAAAGAAAGTAATATGTACATATATAAAAAATTAGAATAAAAATGGAATACCAATCTCCTAAAATAATTATATATGTTAAAGTTTTAAAACAATTTGAAAAGAATATATTACATAATTATATATATATATATATATATACTAAGAATTAAAAGTCTAAAAGTTAAGAAAAATGGACCGAATGGCATTTTTTACATTTTGGCAGATTTACCGACGGAAAATCCGTCGGTAAACAGCATTTAGTGACAGAATTGGCAAATTACAGCAGCACTCTAATATTTTTCAGATTTGTTCAAAAGCTTTAAGTTAAATCTAATTCAATCGTTTTGGACTTCCGAACTACCAAAAATGGATCATAGTCGAAAACGGAAGTTCCTGAACGACGTTTTTTATTTCAAAACATTATTTGGAAATTCCCTTTAGATTGAAAACTTATAATTACAACGTTTCGATACCCGAACTACCTTTTTATCGGATCACGGTTCGTATTGGGATGTCAAAACGAGTTTTTTTTTATTTTAAAACAAAACCGAATTTTATTTAACACGAAACGAAAATTAAATAAATACGCTAATTAAATAAAGTGTGACAAAATAAATAAATAACTAGATGAATAAAAAAACTATAGCATAAAAAATAAAATAGAAGGAAAGAATAAATTAAATAAAATAAAGAGTCTAGTCCTCGGATAATACCTTTAATTCGGTATCTGACAGTCGAAGCCGATTGATTCCACGAACCGCGAGCTCCCGTTTTTAATGAAAATTTTAGTAAAAAATTGAACTTAGGAAATTTGGAATTTTTGAGAAAAAAAATATTTTTCTCAAAAAAATCCACTCTCTCTCTCTAAAAATGTTTAGAGTGAGAAAGTTTTCCTCAAAAAGCCTCTGCCCAAAAAATCCCCCCTTTTCACCTTGGGATCCGTGCCCTTATATAGGGAAACGGATCCCGGAACAATGGGCGACGCCCAAAAAAAAATTGGACGTCGCCCATTGTGGTTGGGCGGCCGCCCAACATAGTGTTGGGCTACCGCCCAACCTTGTTGGGCGGCCGCCCAACAATAGTTGGGCGGCCGCCCAACAATGTTGGGCGATCGCCCAACGGCGTTGGGCGAGCGCCCAACGCGAGGTTGGGCGCCCGCGCCCAACCCTCGTCGGGCGTCCGCCCGACGCGTTGGGCGTTCGCCCGACGTGGTTGGGTGCCCGCCCGACGACCCTCGGGGCGTGCCCCGCGCTGTCGGACGCGTGCACTCCGTGGCCGCCGAGCGCAGCTAAACGCTCGCACGTCGCGGCCGCCGAACGCGCGCCCCGCGCCGCCAGGCACGTGTGCTCAACGGCCCACGAGGGCGCGCACCGCCAGCGGTCCCAGGCATTGCTCAGGCGTCGAGAGCGTGCCACTCGCGGTGCGTCCGACGGACGCCGCGCGCACGTCTCGAGCCGGCAAGCGGGCGTTCGACCATCGTCGTCCGCGTGCGGGATGCCGTTGCGTGCCCGCGCCGTGCCGTTAATTTTCCTCAGCTTATTATTCTTTATATATTTTTCAAAACTTCCGAAATCAATCGCTTCGACCGTCTTGTTTCAGGTTTTCGTCACAGGTCCTCCGACTCGGTGTCTACAGCGGTAAATCTTACCATTTTATCTTTTCCTTTAAGAATTCTGTCACCATCCATGGTTCGGTTCAGTAATTTGTCCGGATTTGAGCAAAAATCGTATAGGGTTCTTGAGAGGTTTTGGGTTTTTTGAAATTTAGTGCAAAGGGTAGTATGGTCTATTCCAGGGGCTAGAAGTATAAATTTGGGGCTGGATTTAGTAACCCACTAAAAAAACTCTTAGAGCTTTTTGGATGATGGTTATTTAAAGTAAAGTAAAGTAATGTAAAGTAAGTGAGGTGTATGAAATAACTTGTTGTCTTTAAATAGAAGGTAAAGTAAGTGATGGTTTAATAATCTAATTGTGTTTGGTTTGAAGGTCAAGTAAGGTAAAGTTATACACAAAATTACTCTTATATCCTTACTCTTAATTATAACTTCTATTTCTCTGTAAACTAAATAAAATTCTAACCAAATTTAATTAAATTACAATATACTAATTTTACTAAATATGAGAAGTAATAATGAAAATAAAATTTTAGGTATTGGTTAGGAGTGTTTGAAAATGTTTATTAAAATATTAACTTTTTTTTTTGACAAAATTAAAATATTAACTTAATCTGCAACATTTGATAAAAAAATAATAATTTAGATTTATGATAAAAAAGATTAAAATAAATAAAACTATAAAAGACAAAATATTACAAGCATTAATTGTAATTTTTTTTTTGTGAAGCCTAACATCTGGCGTAAATTCCTTGTTGATAAATGGGAAATAAAATGTAAAATCAGAGTATTATTGGAAAAAAAAAAAGTTGATTAGTCATCCTTACCCTCTGAATCCGGGCATAACAAAAACCATGCAAATTTTACCCTCATCTAATCTCACATACATTACTTCATAAGTACACTTCAAAACAAACAAGGTTACCCTTGACACTTAGGCGATGTTTGATAAAACTGAAAATTAAGTGCTGAAAAAATAAATATTGAATTTTAAGTGATAAATATTATAAGTGTTGAAAATATTAATGGTGTAACTATTTGATAAATACTAAAAATAAATGCTGAATATAAAAATGTTAGTTACAATATTCAGGACCGGCTCCAGGATTTTAGAGGCCCTAGGCAAGGCCAGTCCTGACATTTTTATAGGCCTTAGACGAAAAAAGAGATAAAAAAAGCTCTTAATAAAAAAATTATACTTAAAAATTTAAAGTAGAAATTTGAGTTTATTTTAGACCTACAATATCATATTATTTTGTCATTTTCTAAGTATAAAGGAGTATTATAACTACATTTTAAAAAATTATTATATATACACTAAAAAAAACAATTTGGTCCCCTTTTGGCTCAGGCCCTAGACGGTCGTACTCTTGGTCTTATATTCAGAGCCGGTCCATAAACATTTTGGTCTTCTTAAGGATGATTGTCCTACTAGATTATAATTTTCATTTTGAATCTGTAAAAATACTCATAGTAAAAAAAAATTGATCGATACAGGTGGTTATGTAATTAACTCAATATGTTATATTACAAAAAAAATCATTTTTTTTATTAAATCACGTCATAAAACTCAAATACCGAGCCCAATCCATATAAGCCTACAAAAAATACATATATTATTTTAAGGATAAGAAATGGTTTGCAGTGGTCCGTAAATATTCAGGTCTTCTTATACATTGTTGTCCTACTAGATTATAATTTTCATTTTGATTTTGTTAAAATACTCATCATGAAAAATTTGATCGATACAAATTGTTATGTAATTAACTCAATAGTATAAGTAAATTAATGAAAATTAATTGTGTCCTAAAATATATTGTAACAAGTAAATCAATATATATTAGTCATTTTAGATTGAATATATATTAATATTTTGGTTTAAGAAAAAAATTAAGATTATAAAAAAATAATTATTAAAATTATATAATAATAATAATAATAAAACATATATGAAAAATGAAGAGAAACGAACTCTCACCCTCTCAAACAACTCCACTATGCATTTATCTTTCAACCTAACACTACATTTTGTTATAAATCCAAGCCTATATAATTTTTAACCATATTAATCTTAATAATTATCAAATTTGAAATAAAATTCTGACCAAAGACCCCGTAAATCGGAGGCCCGGCAGGATGTTCTTAGAGTCTGATAATGTTTAATTTAAAATATTAAATTAAATATTTTTACTTATTTTAGTGTTTTTTTAATCAAAATGGTGATAACAAACAAACCTTAGATGGTGTTAACAAACAAACCTTAGCTTACTACATTGGATGGAATTAATTTTCTATCTTGTCTGTCTAATGGTGAAAAACAAAGTAATCTTGTAAAAAACAAATAACAGTCAACCAAACAAGCTCATGCGAAGGGAACGCAGAACATAAGAAAAAGGAAAGGGAGAGTTTCTCAAATGGCGTCGCAGAAAAACAACACAAGAAAGAGGAGACATAAATTCAGTTGGGAGCAGAACTACCCTCGACGGCTGGAGCGTCTTACTGAAAGGTGAACTTTTTTTTTCTTTAAGTTAGATACTAATTAGATTTGATGATAGATATGGATTGTAATCGATATACATAGAGTTTGAGATTGGGTAAAATACTCTTAGTTTAAATTTGGTCAATTACTACTACTACTAGTAGTAGTAGTAGTAGTAAACTAGAACAGAAGATATAGCTGTAGTAGATTTAGGATTTTTGTATCGTGGTTGTATATATAGAGCGAGAAGGAGTATCTACAGACCACTCTAAAATCGAATAAATTCAAATTCATAGTTAGCGATGGCGAATCAGTTGAGGTTACGAGAGAGCTTTGTTTTGATGGTTCTATTGATGTTTAGTTATTGTGCTTATAAAACAAATGCAGAGGATGCGATAGTTACAGTAAGAGGGCTAACTTCAATCTCAAACACAGATGATACTTTCATATGCGCAACTTTGGATTGGTGGCCGAGTACCAAGTGTGATTACGGACAGTGTCCATGGGGTCTTTCTGGCATTCTTAATTTGGATTTGCAAAACAAGATTTTAGCTAATGCTATCAAGGGTACGTTTTTTACTTATTCTAAATACAATTTTGGAATTTAATATTTACTTAACAAGTACGTTGTTGGGTTTTGCAGCATTTAATCCGTTGAGACTGAGAGTTGGAGGGTCTTTGCAAGATCAAGTGCTGTATAAAGTAGGGAATAATTCCATCAAGAAATTCCCTCACTTTAAAAGAAGAGATAAAAATGGGTTTATGTTTGGTTTTACCAGAGGAACTCTTACTATGGACAGATGGGATCAACTTAATACATTCTTTAACCAAACAGGGTATACTTACTATATATGCATTTAGTTTTTCTGTTGGAGCTATTCTTTTTAGTAGGATAATATTAATTTGTTTTTGTATATGGCATGTAGAGCTAAAATTACCTTCAGCTTGAATGCTCTGTACGGGAAGAGAAAGTCGAAAGATGATTCAATATTGTGGGTAGGCAGATGGAACCCAAATAATGCTCGTGACCTCATGCGATATACAATTTCAAAGGGATACAATATTGATTCGTATGAACTAGGTAATTAGTTAATCCTTATATTCAGAGTTAATTTCGATTAGGCATGCATATTCATTAATGTAAATACTATGTTATACTTATACTATAGGGAATGAGTTATGTGGAACTGGAGTATCGGCCAAAATAGAGGCGGTGGATTATGCGAAAGACATGATGGAACTAAAGAAATTGGTTTTGGATTTGTATGGAAATTCGAATTCAACACCAGGAGTATTGGGTCCGGCTGGTTTTTACAACAAAAGATGGTTCGATGAGTTCCTTGAGGCGACTGGACCAAATGTACTTACTGGAGTCACCCACCATATTTACAATCTTGGGGCAGGTAGGGATAAGAACCTGATAAAGAAGATTCAGGACCCATACATATTGGATCAAGTAGCACAAACATTCAAAGATGTGTCAGACAGTGTAAATAAGTTTGCAGCATGGACTTCTCCTTGGGTTGGGGAATCTGGTGGTGCTTATAACAGTGGTGGCAAAGATGTTTCCCATACCTTTGCTAATGGTTTTTGGTATTCTTTCTTCTTCTTCTTATATGAAATTTAATTAAACAAGCTAGTATTTTGAACAATTAATGATATTGAATATTGATGTGTGAAAATAAAGGTACTTGGACCAATTGGGAATGACAGCAGCATTCAACCATAAGGTGTATTGCAGACAAACTCTAATTGGTGGAAACTATGGTCTCCTTAATACCACTACATTCCTACCTAATCCAGACTATTACAGGTAAATACTAATACTAAGACAGGTCTAATCCATGTTTAATTTTAGTAAATGAGTATTGATTAATTGATGAAACAGTGCACTTCTATGGCATCGGTTGATGGGGAAAGAGGTGTTAGCAACCACTCACAGTACTTCTCCCTATCTAAGAGCATATTCCCATTGCTCTAAGAACAAGGTATGTCTGTCTAATTCATTATGTCTGTATGTATATATGATATGTCCTCCTTAATTTCAAACGATGAGTGCTAATTAGATTGTGTGGAATGTGAAAATTGCTTGCAGCCTGGAATAGCAATTCTTCTAATAAACATGTCGAACCAGACCAGCTTCACAGTAACAGTAAAGGAGGATGATAATCCAAACACAGGCAGCTACAGTTTTGGGTACAGCAATGCAGGGACCAAACCAAGGGAAGAGTACCATTTGACACCACTGGGAGGGAATATTCAGAGTGATGTGATGCTACTCAACGGAAGAATATTGAAACTTACTGAATCACTTGAGATTCCGACAATGAATCCGCAGCTGGTTGATCCATGGTCACCTATTTCTGTTGCTCCTTATTCCGTAGTATATGCTGTCATCCCTGATTTCAAGGCTCCTGCTTGTGGTCTCGACAACATCTGATCTGATCTGAGGATTTAGTTTATTCATTCATTAGGCTAGTTCTAGGAGCTTCACTCCCCCTTTTATTTTTATTTTTTATTTTTTTGTACTCTATATTATATTAATTAGTTTGGGGGATAGTAGATTTCAGAATCAACATGATCTTCTATACACATTTTACCAATCAATAAGAATTCGTTTGATTTTGTTTTGTTCAATTTTGGTGGCTTGTCTGATATAAAGATTTCGTAATTTTCAAAGTCCATTCGTTCTCTGCTGCTTAAAAGGTGCAAATCCATTTATATGCCAACTACAGAATAGGCAAAATTTTGAATCTTGCATAAAATGCCAAATCCTTTGCTTTTGGCAACAAAAGAAACTTCGGGGTTTTCATATATTTTTTATTCCCTCCATCCCCAAACAATATTCTTTACCACTTTGAAACATGTGGAAGGAATGTAAGTAACTAAAAGTTAAACAATTCCTTTTTGATGTACTGAATTTAAGAGAGACAATAATACTTTACTTGACAAAGTAGGAATCTAAAGCAGGCTTTTCATGCAAAGTATATCCAACTTTGCTTACCTTCTCCATTCTTAATTCTTATGCTTCCTCTTCAAATAAACAGTTTCTCCACCATTGTTCAGCAAGTTATAAACAATAATTCAGGACTGGTGTTAATGGACTATTTAATCAAGCAATCTCGCAGGTAAAATCTAACATTTTCATCTTCTTAATTAGGTATTTTCCTTTGATTATTAATACTAATCACTCCTGTTATTAGGGTGAAATTTTCCACCCAACAAAACGCAGAAGGGCCTGGCAGCAGCAAAGCACTGCAAAAAACCCCATCTTTAAGAGAAGGTACTTCAGAATTCTTATGATTTTTTATGAGTTAATTTGGAGTCAAAGATGATTGTACATGTTTAAGAACCAAAGGAACAAAAAACGGTGATTATGATTATGTATTTTGCAGAAAAGAATAGACCTCAAAACTGGTTTGGGAGACAGAAACCTTGGCAAATGAATCAAGCTTATGATTCAAATGAAGTAGACAAAGCAACCGCGGTGGCAGCTGCTACCTACGCTGTTATATCAGTAACAGATTCAACCATTCCAGATAAGAAAACGTTAGGCGGATACCCGAAACCCTCTATTACTCCAATTAAGAGCCAGAAGGAAGCCCCAAAGGTTTCAAGCCCTCAACCTGCAGATACAAGCACTCATAAAGAGTCTTCAGGTAAACATAGAGATCACTAAAACTACTAACCATATATAAATTTTGAAAAATGATTCACATAAATGCCTAATCAATAAAGATTGGACAAAAAATTCAGTGATCCAAGAAGAGGAGGCGGAAACTGCAGTGAAGGTTGTAGTTGGTCCTTCTCCATCGGTAACAAGAAGTCCTACCTCTACTGATAAGCCTAAAGTGAAAAAGGTTCCTACTTTTGCTGATGATCAATTGAGCACAAGGAAACAAATACAACCTGCAGAGAGTCTAAAGCTGAAGACTGATCCCGTCCCTGAAATCAAGACGCCAAAGTCTGATTTTCCTACCTCTACTGATAAGCCTAAAGTAAAAAAATTTCCTACTTTTGCTGATGATCAATTGAGCACAAGGAAACAAATACAACCTGCAGAGAGTCTAAAGCTGAAGACTGATCCCGTCCCTGAAATCAAAAAGCCAAAATCAGATTTTCCTACCGTTCCTAAACCTGCACTTTCACCAGCAAAAATGGACAGGCAGGCTTCAACAAAAATATCAGGAGGTACAGAAGCAGATAGTTGGGAGAGAGCTCAACTAGCTAAGATCAAAAAAAGGTATTCTGTTAGTGATTTCTTAAACACTTGGTTTATTATACCAAATGACGCCTAAAACTTTCCAGGTATGAGGATGTGGAATCCAGAGTAGTTTCATGGGAAAATGAGAAGAAGAAGAAATCCAGGCGTCGGCTGGACAAAACAGAGGTTTTTTTCTTTCAGATTAACGAATTTCAAACATAATATATTATGCAATCTTATGATCATAAAGCAAAGTAATTGTTGCATTGGCAGAAGGAAATAGAGAGGAAAAGGTTGAAAGCAATGGAGAGATTTCGCAGTGAAATAGAGGATATCAATCAGATTGTTGATGGAGCAAGATCAAAAGCAAAGGAAAGGCGACGACATGATGAATTGAAGGCAAAAGAAAAGGCAAATACTTATAGAAAAACAGGAACACTTCCAACATCTTGTTTCTGCTTCTAAATTTATACAATTCCAATATGTATGTTATATCCTTATCTGGTTTCTTCTTTCTAATATGTGTACATTCTTTCATTTCTTAATCCTTGCAATCAATATAAAGACTCATATCAGTTCTAATAGATTACTTCTTATTGTACATAAATATTTTCTGAAGTACATATAATTATCATTGAATACTTGAAACTTAGTAAATCAGCAGACAAAAGATTAAGAAAGAAGATACATAAAGGCAGAACAAAGATTAGATTTATTTGTTGATGAAGCCTTGAGCCATTTTCAAGTAATCACCAAAGCCAGACTCGGATTCTCCATCCTGACCACCAGATTGGGACGAGGTGTGTGCGGTGGTGGTGGGTGGAGCTGAATTGCCGGAAGGAGCTGAATTGCCGGAAGGAGTGGTGGTGGTGGAGGAATGGGAGGAGTGGTACTTCTGGTGAAGATAATCCTCAGCCTTTTCAACATACTTGCCATAGCTTTTGTTGTCCTCAAGCTTACCATAATGAGAGGCAGCTTCAACAAGATTAGCAGCAGCACCAGCAAGTCTTTCTTTGTCTGCCTTTTCGTTTCCACTGTTAAGTGAGCCTGCTACTAACTTAGCGCTTGAGAGGAGCTCAGAGGAAGATGGTTGGTGGTGCTTGGTGGTATCTTTCTTGTGAGGAGCTGATGATGAATCCATATCCATGGATGTTTTGGAAGAAAGAAAGATAGGATTTTCAGAAGAAATACTGGATATGTTTGGTTATATAGAACTATAAAAAAGTGAAAAAGAATATGTGGTTTTGGTTAGTTGTTTAGTTAATAATTGCAGCATACCTGTGTGGATAGCGTGTTGCCTGTTGGGAAACTGTAGGCCTACCGACGGTTCTTCTACTTTTCATTCTTCAGCTGCCACCTTTCATTGTTATTATGGCTATACAGTTCTTCCAATTTGACATGTTAATGGACTTGTCGGCTCGGCCCATCCAAGGATTTGGACATATGCATATTTGATATTTGATCAATCTCGATCTATTCAAATCCATACATCAAATAAATTGAGTTTGGAATTTATTTTAAAAGTCAAGGATTAAGGATTTAACCGGCGTGATATGTCATATTGTTTGAAGAATTGACTCCTAAAATCTATAATTGTCTCAAACGACAATAACTAGCGATTTCGGCTTTTATGCATATGAGTTTTTACCTATTTTCTAACAAGGAAAATTTCTATTCTAACTAACTAATTCCGGGTTTGAGTCTCGGGCAACTCATTTCTCATATTGATATTTCGAACCGAGATGCTCTAGCATTGCTTCTAATAGTAATGTGTCAGCAAATGCTAGATAAAAAAAACCTTAATGGTTATATGTACCCAAAGATGTTGATGAAGTAGAATATGATGCATCTATTGTACATTCAGCTGCTCAAGAGAATGAAGTTGAAAGATAGTTTCCGTAGAATTTTTAACTGATGAAAACATAATCTCCTAATCATTGGGAGGAGCTCGGGACTCTCACTTACGGTTGTGATCGAGCTGAGCCGAGTTTTGGTCTGCTCAGGCTCGGTTCTTCAGAAAATTGACGAGCCGGAGCTCTAAATTCTGATAGTGAATTACTCACAAGTTTGTACATGAGCTTTGCTCGCAAGCAGCTCGTTAATTTAGTTCATGAACTTCGCTCGCGAGCAACTCATTAATTATGTTCGTCAATTATATTGATTTAAAATTCCTTTAACACAAAACCATATAGTTTTGAAACCTATAAAACTAAATTTTACAAAAAAAAAAAAAAAAAAAAAACTAAGTTGTTTTTCATTTATAGAAATGTTATTATTAAAAAGACAATCGAACGAAGCTTGCTCATTAGCGTGTTCATGCATATTATAATCGAGCTAGCTCATGAGTTTGTTCATGAACCTATAATCGAGCTTGCTCACGAGCTTTCGAGCTGAGTTTCGGCATGCTCAAGCTCGGATCGTTTATTGATCGAACCGAACACGATCGAGCTTTTATCGAGCCGAATATCGAGTCGCTCATGAGCGGCTCAACTCATTTACAGCCCTACTCTCACTACCATGCATGTTGAACAATGTTCCTCCTCTTTCAGGTCTACCACAAGAAAAATAAAAACAAAAGGATGCCAACAGTTCCAATCCGCTTATCTCCAACTCGTCATCACCTTCCTCCAGCTTATCATCGGTAGTCTGCTTAGGGTTCCAAACTCAACAACAGCAACTAAAGACAAAGGTTGCACTCATTGCGGGGAGTTATTGTGTATCGTTGGCCTTTATGGTAGAATTAATCGAGCTTTAGAAGCATGTGTAAGCTTTTCTGGTTTATGTTTGATACCTCATCAGCTAAATATGTCTACTCTTTTCACGTTAAACACTTTTAATTTTTTAACTAACATGAAGTTTTAACGTGCTAGAAATAATTTGTTCAGTTCTAACGTGTTACTTCAAAAATCACCCCAACCGGAGGACTAAATTTAGCCTCTAAATATGAATTCCTAGCTCCATCAATGTGGACATAGGGGCGGAGACAGGGCCCGGGGGGGCCAGACCCCTCCGGCCGCTGGAACCACTATGGTCATGAGTAGTTTTGGACATCCTAATATTAGTCTATATAGACTTTATGTAGTAATATTTTATTGTTTAAAGGTAGATGAGATGGTTAAAAACACTTGTTTCTTTTTAAAAGGTCCTAAGTTCAATTCCCCTAACACTTTTGAACTCATTTTTATTATGTCTTTTCGATTAAAAAAAATTAATTTCTTATTTTTAAGACTCGAACAACTTAATTTCTAAATTAAATTTTAAAACTAAAAATAAAAAAATATTATATTTTTTTTAGAAACTAGCATTTAACTAATAAAAAAATTAACTATATCTCATTACGTGTTATGCTTGTCCAAAATTCAAATTTTCAATATTTTGGACCTATTAGGTATTCCCTAAATCCAAATTTCTAATTTTTTTTAGGTCTATTAGGCCTCTCTAAATCCAAATTTTTATTTTTTTGGCCTGTTAGGCCTCTATAAATCAGAATTTCTAATTTTTTTTTGGTTTGTTAGGTTTTTCTAAATCCAAATTTCTATTTTTTTGGCCTATTAGGCCTCCATAAATCCAATTTTCTAATTTTTTTTTTCCTCTTAAGCCTCCTTAAATCCAAATTACTAATGTTTTTACCCCTTAGGTCTCCTTAAATCCAAATTATTAATTTTTTTTTTGACCCGGTAGGCCATTTGAAATCAAATTCAAATTATAACACGCATATATATAAAAAAAATTAAGCAAGTTCGATTTAGCAAAAAAAAAGAAGAAAGAAATCCAAACGCACGTATAAAATCGGTCCCCCAACTGAGTAATCCTGTATTCGCCGTATCTGTTAGAAAGTAGTTGAGGCGATATATATCCTTATCGGAATTCAAAGTAACGGATATCAACAATCCACAAATGGAATTCATAGATTATGTATTTTTGTTGATTGGAACCTACTTGAAACTCCCATAACATGCTATAATCAGGGGCGGAGCCAGGGGGTAGGGGAGGGTCTCCCGACCTTCCGAAATACCCTTGATGAACAGTGGTTGAGTCCTGAGCAGTCTCCAAAATAGTTAAAATTAATACTTATAATGTAGAATGTGATTATATGACATAAAACTAAGTTTGCATAGTTGGTTGTAGTGATAATTAAAGGAATCTTTACATCTAATTGGTCCTATGTTTGAATCTCCCTCTTTTCAATTTTTTTTATCTCATTTTAATTTTTTCCCTTAAACCTCATTCTCCTTTAAAAATATCAAATAATTTCTCCAATTGACCAAACTTGTCAACATTAGGGATAAAATTGCTATTGGCTGCCAACGTTAAGGGTAAAATTGCATCATTTTAGACGTTAGGTGTAAAATTGTTCTTAGGTATAAATATTAGAGTATTTTTATACCTTATCCTTACTTTATATTGAATCTCAATTGTTTTGTACTTTAATGTTTCCAATTATGATCAAATTTACCCTTATATTATCAAAAATTTGAAAATTTTGATTTGACTACTATGAATCAAAGCTCTAAGTCGTTATTAAGAAAAAAAAAATCTTCATGCAATGGAGCTCCTCCGGACTTTGAGCTCTGGCTCCGCCACTGGCTATAATTCAGGAAGAGTCCTTGAGTTTATGATTTTTTTTTTTTCTGTCAGTGATTGTAAACAGGAAGCAATTTGACAATTCAGGAAAGGATTTGCAGTGTTGAGTTATTGCAATAAGCCAAATTCACATTTTGTTGTCGGTTTGCTCCAATTTGTCGCCAAATAAAGAGTAAAGATTCTTAAAATAAAAATGAGAGTAAGATGAGGACATAGTAGCGAAATGTGAGTAAGAGATGTGCACATAATCAGAAAAATAGATGTATATATATATGGCAATCTCAACTCAAATCAAATCATACCACACAAGACAAGGGCGTAGTAACCCGGAGGAGTGACACTGAGAACACAGGTGGATTAGTCTTTCTTCATTACATTACTATACTAATCCCTTTGTGTTCTCAGGTCACCCCTTTGGGCCACCCTCTTGATTTCATATCATATTGTCTTCCTTTCATATCGCTAACAATTTATCAATATTTATAGAGTAACGGATTTATTCGACACCGGCATTTCTCTAACTCTCTAACTAGTTTTTATTTATTTCAGATTATTAAAGGAGGTTCTCAAAGACCGAATGACTGCACTTATTACACGACATCCACAATAATATTTAATGATTTTTTTCTATGTTTAAAAATACTTTTTTTTATACTGTATTCATGTTCTGGTGGACGTATAATGTTTAAGATAAGGTATCAAAATAGGTTTTTATGGTTTTTTTTAGGAAATAACAATTTAGATTCTACTTACAAAATGAGGTTTAATATAATAAAATACCAATTTAAATTTTAATGACAAAATATGACACGTTATTTATATTACTCTATAAATCCAATATTTGTCTAACTTCGACTTAACTTAATAATATGAATAGTATTGATACTATTCTACATGTGAAGCCATAGATATATTTTGTACCTTCCCGTAATGTTTAGAATGATAAAAGAATCTGGAAAGATAAAAAAGGCTACAAAAGGCGCTAACAAAAACCCCAAATTCTCACAACTGTCCGTTGAGGTTCAACTCTCAAATTCGGCATGCAGATTGATCAACCCAACCAACTAGACCACCAAATCAAGGATACTGACCTTTTCAAGGCGGCAGAGACTGGCGATGCTTCCACATTTAAATCTCTTTCACCGGAGCAGCTCTCTAAAGCGCTTTCTCTCCAGAACGAGGATGCTCGCTCCCTACTCCATGTCGCCGTTTCTTCCAGTCACCTCCAGGTATTTACAACTTGCTTAACCTCTATCAGATGCTTCAAAAAGATTTTATCACCTTATTGTGTTTGAATTCGAGTTTCTAGGTGGTAAAAGCACTACTCGATGTGGATGAATCGAAGAACGTGGTAAATAGCAAGGATGAAGAAGGTTGGGCACCACTTCATTCTGCAGCCAGCATTGGGAATCAGGAAGTCGTGGATCTTCTTTTAACCAGAGGTAGGAGTTCTCCATTGTTTCAATATGTCTGTTTGATATATCATACTAAATATAAAGACTCCGCTACCTATAACCCGTGGCAATTAAATTTTGTCAAACTGGATTTGTTTACTAGATAAGATACTCTTTATTGTTTGGATTTCCTGTGCAAGAGATGCCTTCTTTCTGATCTTCTCATCCAAAGTTATTGCGAAATTGTTGTTGTTAGGAGCTGATGTTAATGCGAAAAATGACGGTGGTCGCACTGCTCTTCATTATGCTGCCAGCAAAGGATGGTTGGATGTTGCGGAACTTTTGATATCTCACGGTGCAAACCTTAATACGAAGGACAAGGCTTGTAACTTCACTTGCTTGTTCTTTTGTCTTGTATTAGTGACTTAATTTTTTTCTATCTTAATTCTGGTAGATCAGTTTATATACACATTAGGGCACACTTGGCTATATATGCGGGTTTAACTAACCGTATACTTACCTTTTACACTATTCACTTATTGGAAACAAACTATTTAACTTGCTTTCAGGTTGGGTGTACTCCCTTGCATCGAGCAGCCAGCACAGGGAAATCGGCTTTGTGTGAATTTTTAATCGAGGAAGGGGCAGAAGTTGATGCTACTGATAAAGCTGGACAAACTCCTCTTATGACTGCAGTCATTTGCTATAACAAAGAGGCAAGTTTTCTCAATGACTTTGGCAAAGATGTTTTCCTTTTCTAACTGAGTGTTACACCTCGTTAATTTCATTTATTTGTGATTTATACATATCTTTTTTGCTTCGATATATTAGACTTCATATTAGCTTTGTTGGGCAAGTTCTTACAATACTATGTTAAATGTTGAGAACTTTTCATTTGATTACTGACTGGTTTCTTACTAGATGTTAGCAGATTGTAAATTTTGTTAATAGTAAAAAATAAAGAGAAATTAACAGAGGGAGGGATACTCTTACAACCATTTAATCTAGTCTTAAAAGCTTCTCCTTGTTCTTCCTAGGATTAGTTGTTTCTTTTTTATAGAAGACTGGTAAAATAACAGCTTAGGCTCAGTCTTTGCTACTAAGGATAACTCTAACTCCAATCATGGTCTTGACACCCATGCCATTTTGCAAGAGAAGCAAATGCAATTTATGTAGAGGCCTGGGAGCAGTCTTGATGTTTCTCATGGAGCCATACACTAAGATGGAGCTTGACTTGACAAATTAACTTGTACCAGTGATTATACATTGTCAATTATACAGTCGCTTGTTTGTCATGAACAATGCCCAGAAAACTATGTTAGTTGTGTGTGATGATGCTAATGTTAACTTTCTATGCAATAATAACATTGATTTGTGTTTGATTGCTAGGTTGCTCTCCTTCTTATAAGACATGGAGCAGATGTGGATGTGGAGGACAAGGAAGGATACACTGTCCTTGGTCGAGCATCAGAAGAGTTTAGGCCGATGCTGATTGATGCAGCGAAGGCTATGCTTGAAGGATAAGTTCTGGACTTATCCGTTAGGGAGGGGAATTATGGTTTGATAGGTACATACAACTTTTATGGTATTTGGTGGTGGAGAATTGATGTTTTTGGTCATCATAAGCATGTTGTAGTTTGTTACATATATCTTTTGTGTGACTCCTGAAATTGCCAGAAATATTGAAAAAGGAGAGCTGCTACTGTGCTACTCCACTAGTCTCTTCTCCTCCACAGTTGTCTCTAACTTCAGAAAGGTAGTTGTTTTGGCTGTGCTAACAGTCATATAGTATGTACTCAAAGGCTACATATTACAGTTTTTGTTAACAATACAATTAGTGAATGAATCATTTCCGTTTGCACCATAGCTTATTATGATTTATGGCTAATAAATCCACCCATCTCCATCCTCGTGTTGCTCTCGTTGTCAGTTCTAGCATGGTCATCTCACCCCTTTCCTTCCGGTCGCTGCATTGATTGTCCGTCATCCTTGTCACCTGCCATCCAATTGTCTCACAACCTGAGACTGTAGTCATCTCTCGTTTCCCTAGTCCCGAGTCGCTACCTTCGTGATTCTCCAATGGGAAGCAGCTAGTTGTACTGTTCTTCTCCCCATTTCTCTTCACTTTCTCCATCCCTAGTGCTCTTTTGTCTGATGTGGCTTTGATTTCATGTCATTCCTTGTGCTGAAATCTTTACTTCCCCATAGCTTCCTCTAATTCAGGGGTTTTATTAATGCATAAATCGATTGCGGCTCCTTTGCTACTTATCCCTGATAGTATTTGGTTGATGACCAGAAGATAACAAAGTTAGGCATTTTGATTAAACACAACACACTCCACAGATTAGAAGCAGACTGAATACCTTTTGAGAGTAATAAGGGTAATAAATGGCTCATATCACATATTCTTTCTGTTCCACGATAGATGTCGGTTTAGAGATTTTCTTTTGTTTCACAATGCATGTTATTTTGATTCAATCTATATAAATACTTGATTTTTACTAAATATACTCTTATCTAAATTTATTTGTACACGAATGGTTCATTAATTACTTGCACAATTTTTTTAACTGCGACTCGCCTCACCTCCAACGATTTTTTTTTTTTAATGAATCATTAATTCCTTTACATACTCATAAGAAAACAACAAATGACATTATTAGGAAATAATTTTATGTAACCACCAATATATTAACATAACTCGTCCATTCCTTTACACAACCACCAATGATGATACGTGGATCTAATTGATGAGAGTACAAAAGTCGTTTTTTCTTTCATTAAAAATAATAAAAACCTTAAGTATTGTGCCCAAGCTTTAAACGACTACTAATATGAAATATGTGGAGTATATAATCTACGACATGGATAGACTATATAATAATAGATTTTTAGCTTCCAAGTTATTGGCTGAGTATGGGTCTCTTTCATACTCAACAACTCTTTCATACTCAACAAACAATCTGGAAACCAAGTCAAGGAGAATGAGGAGCATCGAAGACCATTAGAGCACCTCTAATGGGTGTTACAAGCTTGTTGTTTGTAACACTCAATCAATAGAGGACTTGTGTTTTCCTTGTTGCAAGTTGTTGGGTGTTACTAACAGTAGTAACATGAAGTAACAAGTTCATGGAAAATGAAATTTATTGTTTATATTGGAGCTTGAGATGCACGGAAAAATGAGAAGCCTCTAAAAGAGAGAGTGTATTCCAAACTCTGTATTTGGAGAGTTTCTTTTTGGAAGAATTGTGGAAGAAAGTGGGAGACAAAGTCTGCCATCTATTGTTAAATATATGAAACTTCTTTTCATTATTTTTTTTATATATACACAAACCTTGTTATTTTATTTCTAAAATAATTATTGTTTTTAATTTATCCATGTGGCAGCTCATACACTTACCCCATGTTACAACCAGTATTATTGCTCTTAGGATGTTAACCCATGGAACTGTGTTTAAAAGGACAATTGGAAGCTAGCGAAAGATCAGAAAGTTCACGAGCACAATGAGAGGCACCGGTGGTCGAAAATGGAAGTGAGTGGAGCTTTTGGGTCTCTGACTTTGCCCAAGCCCTAAACAGATTTATTGCCCAACCTATTATTTACCATGTTTTCTCATTTTCTATGCGTCTGGAATCAACTTAAATGCATATTTTTCATTGATCAAGTAAAATACATACATGACTCCTTGATACATCTATTCCTAAAAAGAATTTTAAATGACAAATCTTTGTGAAAAACCTTTAGGCATAACCATGTAAACTCCCAATTGCTAAGATGAAACGAACTATGATCATTTTTATAATAGGAGAAAGCGTATCCATATAATTAATTCCCTCAATTCGTATATAACCTTTAGCAACTAACCTAACCGTCTTATACCTTTATAAAGTCATATCTGCTTTTAACATGACTTTGAAAATCTACCTATAACCGGCTTAATACATCATTTGCCCCCTGAACTTGTCCAAAAAGCTTGATTGGCCCTCTAAACTTTTAAAGTGTTCCGATAGCCCCTTGAACTTGCATAAAATGTTCAGTTAGCCCCCTGAACTTGCGTAAAATGTAATCAATTGATCACTCGGTCGTGAAAAAGTAAGTTAAATGCAGAAGATATATTCCACGCATCTTAGAATGTTATTACATAATTAAAAAATAGATTAAAAATGAAGTTATTGCTTGTTCAACTATACAACTTGTCTTCTCTAATATTAGAATCGTATACTCTGATTTTGGTCGTTTTACTTTTTTTTAAGACTCATGGAATACATCTTCCGCATTTAACTTACTTTTTTACGATCGAGTGATCAATTGATTACATTTTACGCAAGTTTAGGGGGCTAACTGAACATTTTATACAAGTTCAGGAGCTATCAAAACACTTTGAAAGTTCAGAAGGCCAATCAAACTTTTTGAACAAGTTCAGGAGGCAAATGATGTATTAAGCCACCTATAACCTATAAGTACTTTTCCCTGAGGTAAATCAATAATTTTTCAAGTGTTTTTTTCTCTAAAGCCTTAATTTCAGTTTCCATAGCCTCTTTATAACAAGCATGTTTGATTGCTTGTCGATAAGTTTTAGGCTCAGGTTTAATATTAAAAGCTAAAGTGTAGGATTTTTTTTTTGGTCGAAAATTTATCAAAGCACAGAACAGAAGACAAATGGTATATAGTTGTTTATGGGGGAATACTTAAATCTATTGGTTTTGAAATTACAATAAAAAAATGCATTAAAAACAGATGTTGACTGGGCTTGAGGCGTGCACAAAACAAACTCACATTATCATGTCATGCAATTAAATCAACAAATGAGGGTGTCAATGGAACCAATTGAACTAAAAGCTCAAACTGATAGTTAAAGGTCCACTTCATATTAATATCTGACAATCTTTAATAACCGGAGAAGGAATATGATCATTAATTAAATGAACAGAATGTAAGATACATCCAGGCCAAATTGTAAAGACAAACATGGCTGAAATCACAAAGCTCGAGTAACATTCAATAAATGTCGATGTTTTTATTCAACAATACTATTATGTTGTGGAGTAAATGGATAAGAAGTTTGATGTATAATACATGTTGAACTATAAAAAAAAATTCCAAATGAAATTCTCTTGCATTATCTGATTCAATAGTTTTAATTTTAACATTAAAATGAGTATAAACAAAATTATAAAATTTCATCATAGCATCTGCAACCTTATCTTTATAAACTAAAAGATAAATTGTGTATAACGATTAAAATCATCCACTATTGTAAGAAAATATCTATAGCTAGAAATAGAAGGAATTGACATTGGCCCCAAACATCTAGGTGAATAAGTTCAAACCAAAATTTTGAAACATTTTTGCTTATGAGAAACGATAATCGTTTTTGTTTAGCAAAAGGACATACTTTGCGAACAAAGCCATTATATGATGATTCATCAATAACGGAATACTTAAACTTTTAACCTTGAATCCGATAAATGATCAAGTCTATAATGCCATAATGAAAAAGAGTTTTTTTTATCAAAATGATTCATTGAATGTGCAAAAGAAGAGAAACTATTCATAAAAGAAGATCGATGGACTAAAAAGTGACAAAGTCACGGCTGCAATCTAGTTGTACCAATCATATTCTTGCTGAAAGTATCCTAAAAAACACCTCTATTAGATTCAAATATTATAGTACAAGTATTGTCCTCTAACAATTTACTTATCAATAGTAAATTGAGAGTGAAATTGGAATATACACATTATCCCTTAAGACTAAATCATCTTTAAGATGAATGCCACATGTATATGTGACATTTACTGTTGCATTATTAGGTAAGTGTACCAATTTAGCAGGAATATCATGAAAAAAAATGCAAAAACACTAAGGTGTATAATGTATTAACAACATGATCAGTGGCTCCTGAGTCAACTATACAATGTAAAAGAAGAAATACCATTAATTAAAGTGTCATAGAATTTAGATAAGCCTTTGTTAGTTGCTTATCAATATATTGTAAGTAGGGATGGCAACGGGTACTCTACCCGCGGGTACCCGACACTATCCGACCTTAATGGGACTACCCGTATCCTGTATAAAAGGGTATGAGACGGGTATGGGAATACCTCCTAGGGTACCCGGTACCCGTTACCCGTTACCCGTCATAAAAAAAAATTATATTAATAAATATCATTGTTTTTAGATGTAAGATATGAAATTTAAATCCCAACCATTTATTTTTCAACGATTGAGTGATACCACTAAGCTACTTTATTCTTATTAATTAAGGTTCAATTTATTCAATTTTTAGATTGATGTTTTATTAAATTTATAGTTTGTTAAATTTGTAATATTTTTTTTTTATTTATTGATTCTTAAAGGGTAAGGGTACCCGCGGGTACCCGCGAATTAAATGGGAAGGGTATGAGATGCAAAAAGTATATCCGTTAGAGTAATGGGACGGGTACGGGTAATTAAAAAATAAAAGGGTAAGGGTTTGAGAATGACATTACCTAATTGTAAGAGAGTGAACAACTTAACGTATTGTTCAGATGTAATTTCAGTTGTTGGACATTGCGGGTTAACAAAAGAAGGCTCCCATCTGTTGTGACACTAGCAGCAAAACACTTCCTACTTTTAAAGTTATGAGGATATCCATGCTTCTTGAAGCATTGATCAATAACATGTCCATCTTTATCATAAAGAATAAATAGCTACTTGCTTTCCATAAGTTTTCTTACCTTGTGCAGTAGTATTGCCAAATCTTTGCACCTTAGTGTAATGCACATTAGACTTTATATGACTAATAAGATTTTAAACCCTTTCGATTTGCCTTTCATCTTGTATAACAAGAGTAAACAATTTATCCACATAAGGTAGTGGTTCCATCATCAGAATTTGAGATGTCACCATACCAAAATTGCTATTCAATCCATGAAAGAATTTAATGATAAAATCTTCCTCATGATATGCTCTAACAATTCTCTGCACTAGTTTATGTACATTTACAAGCTGGAATGACTCTACAATTTACAAACTCTTTCCATATGATGTGTAATTTTGTCTAATCGTCTGTGACATTGAAATCCCCTTGAATAGTGGCTAAACCTCGTAATATGAAGTGCACCGCTTTGAGAAAAGTGATTCTTCAAGTTTTTCCAAATTTGAGGAGCACACTTAAACCAAATTATTGATTCAACAATCAAAGTGACAACTACGGGGTGTTTGTTAGAAGGGATATAGGAGGCGGGATAGGGATAAAAAAATACGAGATAAGTTATCCCGTGTTTGTTTGGGAGATAGAAGAGTGAGACGGATGAGGGATAAGCTTCTTATCCCTCAAATTCTATACCCACGATAGGGGTGGTATAAGGAGGTGAGATAAACTCCTGCGATTTTAATAGGATATAAAATTTCATCTTATCCCTCAAATTAATGTTATGTAGTTTAAATAGGATTAAAATAGTAAAATGTATTATTTTATCCCTATCCCTATCCCACGTACCAAACATTGAATAATAATTCTCGACTATCATATTTTTATCCTTATCTTTATCCCAATAAAATACCAAACGCCCCGCTAATGTTTTATCCAAGAAGGATACCATTTACTTGCATCTATGTCAAACAGACTGATTAGCAATTGGAATGTCGCAGAGATACATCAACAAAGCAATATTTTTTTTTTTGCTAACAAAGAACCTTTTGATCGACTGATTCCGTGAAAAATAGTTTTGACTATTCAAAGATTGAGTTACTGATAGGGGTCAAAAACCTCTATTTTTTATTACGATTTTAGGGATTATTTTGTATCTTTTATTATCTTTTTATTTATTTTAATAGTAATTTATCATTGTTTTGTCAATTTTAGGTTTTTAAATTACTTTTTATCATTTTATTAAATATTCCTAATTTTTGTCAAGTATTTTGTCACTTTTAATGAATTAATCTCTATATGTTATTTTGAGCTTTATCTGTACCCAAAATTAAGAAATTAACCTACAAAAAAATAAATCAAATTTGACTTGGTAATTAAAAAGGAATTTTGGTAGGATAATTAATTAATTTTGGGTGAATTATCTAAATAATATTTTATGAGATTCTGTGCAGATTGTTAGAGATAAATGTGAAAAATTTTAAGAATCAGAATCAGGACCCACTCAAGAGTTCAAATTCAAATAAAAATCCTGCAAAATATTTTGGCAGATTTTTAGGGATTATCTTTGAGTTTTTTGTATTTAAATAAATTGGATTTTCCATCCCAAAGATCAATTAGTTTTTATTAGATAATGTTTGAAGAGTTATTTTTCCATTAGAATAACTTTTTATTAATTAGTCTTTCATTTCATTAGGAATAGCTTTTTTTTTTTGGTAGGACAAGGAAAGAAAAAACAAAACCAAAAAACTAGCCAGAGATTAGCCTAGGGAGGCTAACCCCCACCCTATCTTCAAAAAGAAGGGAAGAAAGAAAAACAGGAGGATGAGAAAGAGTCGAGATGCCCAACAAACCCTCATGCCCAGCAGCCGCCAAGCGATCCGCAACCCGGTTCTGCTCTCTGAAGATATGGCTAAAATCAATGAAATCAAAGGAAGAGCAGATCCTTCTAATACATTTGATAAGATTACGGCTATTTAAACAAATAGCATTAGTCTCAGAAATCATTTTGATGGCCTCTAGGTTGTCAGACTCCACATTCAACTTCTTCAAACCTAGATTCTTGGCAAGTTTTAGGCCAGAGAAAATCCCCCAAAGCTCGGCTGAGAAGGAAGAGCCCAAACCCAGATTCTGGGTAAACCCAGACACCCAGGCGCCTCCATCATCCCTAAGAACACCTCATGCAGCAATCTTACCATCTTTTAGGCAGGAACCATCCGTGTTTAGCTTCACTACCCCTTCTCTAGGCCTTCTCCAACCAAGGAGTTGGACATCCTTCTTCTGGGTTAACCTAGCAAGATAGTCTCCTTTAAAGCTATCAATAATATTTAAAACTTTATCCGAGAAGAAACTAACTAAATTAGGAATGAAAACATTTTTCTTTCCAAAAATCTCCTCATTCCTCCATTTCCAAATATGATGGCAGATAATAGCAAAGAAAATATCACCATGCTCAAGGTTGGTCAATAACTTCCCACTAACTCCATCAGTAAACCAATCTAACTCAGAATGAGCCATGAAGGAAGATAGAAGGTGGTTAAAGAGAACTTTACTCCACACCTCTTTACTCCTAGAACAGTCCCTAAGAGCATGGCACACGGTCTCAACATGACCTCTGCATCTGCTACAAGCACCTGAAGCCACCAGATGCCGTCTATTTCTATCCAAATTAGTGAGCAGCCTATCTTTAACACCAAGCCACAGAAAGCTCCTAATACGGTAAGGGATTTTTAATTAGTCTTTCATTAGGAATAGATTTTAGTTTTTCATTATAAATAGTTCCATTTGTTAGGAATAATGATATCTAGTTTTAGTTAGACATTAGTTAACCAGTTTTATTTGTGAGACAGTTTTTAGTTTGAGTTTATATATCTTTTATCTTTTGTAAAAACCTTAAGCCTCCTCATTAAAGAATCCTCTCCACCTCTTCCATCCACCATTGAAGAACATCGAAGCTCCGCTCCCCGAGGATCATTCAAGGTTTCATCCTTAAGTCATAGGAAGACGTATGCATTGGTAGACAGGTTCCCTGAAAGGGATTTTCTTCTCTTTTCATATTTTGTTTACCTCTGATCCAATCTATGAATCCTAGGCTCATTGTACTCCGTGAAAATTTCTCTATCTTTAATATTAATTTAGTTTTCTTGTTTGTTCAATTGTTTGTATGGTTTAATCTTTGTCCTACGCTTTGCTTAATTGGGTTAACTCATTCATAAATCCATACATATACTTGGCACATATTGCGAGCTGAATCTGACCTACCTATAGGATTGACGACCCTATAGAAGATTAAGTCCAAATTTCTGAGCCTTAGAGCTAGTATCAGCCTTACAAAGGAATCACGTGCTAGGAACCACAGAAGGATAAGTAGGGTTAATCGCCTTAGGCAAAAGCGACTCAGATTAGGTTATCAATTGATTAATGAATTAGGTTGAATTCTATATTATCGCATCATCACGCTTTCCTCAGGGTAAATGCATAGTTAAAAGATCACCTAAGAGTAGAATAACTTAATTGGGAGTAGGTTAATTTAAACAAACTCAATCTCAAACCCCCCCAAAGCCTAGATAACACTAGAAACTGAGTAGCTCGATACATGTAGGAGTAAATCCTGTGGATTCGATACCTGGACTTATCTAGGTTATTACTTGATAACGACGGGGTACACTTATCCTTTAGTGAGTCTCAATTGAGCGACAGCTCGAGGCGCATCAGTTACCAGTACTAAACTAGGGTTCGCCATTATGAATAAATAATGGACTTGAAGGATTTTGAGAAATATCTTGAAAAGATTAATCATCATTACCTCTACTGATTCAAATTTGGATTGTCTTGATTGTTGTTATTCTCTTCCCAATCTTGATACAGATCAAAGTCGGACTTGAAGGTTTTGATCTTAAACCTATAAAGAAGTTCTTCTCAAGTCTAACTTAAAGGAGTGAATCCCCAATGGAATAGTAACCTAAGCTCCAATGGAGGCTATTTTTTTTTATCTATTTCATAAAAGTTGCTTTCAACACAAAAGATGGGGTTTATATACCTCTTCTAACTCAATAACAAAAGACTTCGATATCCAACTAGTGCTACAACTCAAACACCAAGTAATAGGGGTATAGGGGAAATAAAGGATATATGACATTTAGGTTATTAATCCTAAATGGCAAGACATTAAATACATGAGTGGCAAAATAGTAAAATCGGGAAAAGGACAGCAAACTTTGACACATTGTCTCAAAGTTCGGACTGCAGGAAACCAGCCCCACACACAGAGTAAGACAGGCCACACGACGTGTGAGCCACTCCACACACCGAGTGGGAATGTCACACGGCGTGTGGGTAGTACCATGTCTGTTGACGTGCGAAGTTCGTCCTTCTTCCACTCCAGCAGCTACCTCATGTTGGGTTTTTTCAGATAGAAATAAAGAAATAAAATAAGTAATAAAATCAATGGAGCTACATATTCACTTTAATTATAGTTTTATTCACTTTGTCTCGGGTTAAACGCTCGTCGTCATAGGGCCCCTCGAATCATTGAAGTTAGATGGCAGCCCCTTCTATTTGATTGGATTAAAGCTAACACTGATGCATCCGTGATCTCGGGTAGAGCTGGTTGCGGTGTGGTTTTTCGAAATAGTCAGGGGCGTCCTCTTGGGTCATTTGTCTTCCCCCTTGATTATGCTTTGGTACACATGGCGGAATTGCAAGCTGCTAATTTTGCAGTTTCGATTGCGAGGTCACGTGGATGGACTCGTCTCTGGATTGAAAGTGACTCGACTTACGTTATTCGAATTTTCCGTGCCCGTGCGTAGATCATTCCCTGGACAATACGTGTGGATTGGTTAAATTGTTTAGATTCAATGACGCATATACAGGTGGTTGTCTCCCATGTGTTCTGTATTTCAATAAAAAAAACCCATAAATAACAAGCCTATATATAGGCCAATAAAGAAACTGACAAAGTAACTACTAACCTATTTAGTAGCTATTAATTATAGTAACTCTTAACTTATTTATTACATATTAATTTTAGTAACTCTACTAATTAAAACATATTAAATATTTTTCCATAACAACTGAATTAAAATAACTAATTATTAAACTTTAAATCGAATCTAACACCTCACACGGCGTGTGGGTTGGCTGACACGTCGTGTGAGGGGGTTTTCCCCTTTGATTCCTTTGCGCTCCAACTCCGGGTCTTGTGTCGAAGATGTCCGCATTTGATCTTCATGATTGTTGTTACTCATTTGATTTCTATCCTGATTGCTGTCAGACTCTCCAATTACAGTCGCGATGTACTGATTCGATTAAGATCGCAAGAAAACATAGGAAAGAAGAATGCAACTGAGCAAAAAAAAATGAAGAAAAAATTAATTACCAAAGAAATGCTCTAATACCCAAGACCAGTCCAGCCGGTCCAACCTGGTTCGACCAGAACCGGTCACAATTTTGGGCCGAAGGTGGTCCGGTTGTTAAGTCATTGAAAACCGTTCAGACCCGCTCAAACCGGCCGGTTCAACCATGAACCAGTTGACCCAGTGCCGGTTAAGCGGTTTGGTCTAGTTTGCTTTTAGACATGTTTACTTAAAATTTTTTATAAATGTTGACAAAGGTAGGATTCGAACTTTGGACATTTGGTCTATATACTCTAATACTCACCACTACACTACTATTTCACTTATGTCTATTATTAACTATTTAAGAATAAATAATAATGTTATAACTTAAATAAATAAAATATGATTTAGTATTATTTTTTTCTATATAGATAAATATCATTAAAAAAATTATTATATTTTCTATATTAATACAGTTTAATTAGAATTTAGATTTTAAAGTTAAAAAAAATGGCGAAGGAGCGTGACAACGAGAGAGAGCGGCGGAAGGCTAAGGTTTCATCGGCGATCAGTGGGGCAGGCAGCCGATCGGAGCTAGGGTTGGGGGATCGGGTGGCCGGGAAGGTGTTGGTTATAGATCCGGCGTCGGATGGGGAGTTGGCGGAGGGGGATGGGAGATCGGCTCCCTTTTTGCGTGATAGGTGGGGGAGTGGCGAGAGAGTGCGTGAGCGCTCGAGGGAGAGGGAGCGGCCGGCTCGCAAGGAGGAGGAAGGGTCGGATCCAGCGGGGCTGTTGGCTGGCGCTGGGGTTGTGGAGACGATGTGGTCTAGGGAGCAGATCGGGAGGGATGCGGAGCAGGGTGATTCAGGGGGCGGGACACCGGCGGCTATTGCGGCAGTTCTATTTGGGGGGGCCGGTTTTGGTGATCAGGCCCCGCGACCCTTAGGACCTGGTGAGACGATCTCCTGCGCTGCGGGGGAATTTGCAGCGGCTGGGGAGATGGGCAGAAAGCGCCCGGTCACTGATGCGGTCATGGGCGGTGATGCCATGGATTTGCCAGCTTCGGAGGAGGCTGGCCAGGCAAGGGGGCCGGAATTTTTCGCGATGGCTAAAGCGATTAGGGAGTTTAATGCTGCCCCATTGGGCGGGTTATTGGCCCAGGGACCCGTGGGTCAAAATGTTACTATTTCTAGTGCCACTCCGAGCCCGCATCACTGTGGGGATTCGGTTGTTAATGGTGCTTTTGAGAAAGGTATGGGGAGATCATCCTGGAGAGATAAGGTTATGGGGGTGGTCGAGGAGGAACCCATGTTGGAGGAGGATATTATCAAGGATGAGTCGGAAGATGTCTTTTCCGATTCTGATATGGATGATGGTGAACAAGAGGACCCGATGTGTCCTGTGATCCGGCTATCCTCTGAGGATAAGCGCGTGCTCAGATCAAAATGGAAATTAGCCTTAATTGTCACTGTGCTCAGGAAGAGGATTAGCTTTAGTTACTTTGCCCAAAGGATTCAAGCTCAATGGGCAAAAAAAGGGAAGGTTACCATTACGGACCTGGAAAATGACTATTATGTCATTAAATTTACAAGGGCAGAGGACTTCAATGCAGTAGTTAATGGGGGCCCTTATATCATATCCAATCATGTGTTGGCGTTGAGGCCATGGGTCCCAAATTTTAATCCCCACGACTGCTCTGTGAATAGGATCCTTACTTGGGTTAGATTCCCAGGTCTTCCTATTGAATACTACAACGAAAGATTTCTGAATAAGATTGGTGGCCTTGTTGGGAAAGTTCACCATGTGGACAAAACCACCGTTGGGGCAGTGAGGGGCAAGTTTGCCAGGGTTTGTATTGACATTGATCTTGTTAAGCCTCTTCTGTCTAAATTCTGCGTTCAGAATAAGGTCTTTCATATTGAATACGAAGGTATTCACAATATCTGCTACGAGTGTGGCATGTTTGGCCATACGTATGAGGGATGTCCTAAAAGAAGGAAGGTGGTTGAGGAGGTGGTGGTGCCTAACATAGGTAGAGCTGAGGAGAGTCAAGGTGAAGGGAGGAATTTTGGCCCATGGATGCTGGACAAAAGATCGGTCAGAAGGAAGCCACGACCAAATGCTGCTAGGATTCACTCTCCAGATATCAGTAAGGAGATGAATTCTCTCCAGATTGCTCCTGAGATCAAGGTTAAGCCCCTTGACATCAAGAGTGGTGCTGGTATGGACTCTGCTTCCGGTTCAGGGTCTAGGTTCGGAGTCCTGACTATTGAGGAGGGACATGATTCGGATCTGTCTAATGAGCATATGGAGTTAAGCATGCCAGGCCTTGAATCGGTCGAGCCAGCTTCCATCCTAGGTGACTCTATTAATCCTCTTTTTGTCTCCAAAGCTGTTACCAAGGGGAGTTCCCAGATCTTTGGCTCAACAGGGAAAGTGATGACGAATGAGGTTAGTATTTCGAAAACTATTGTTGATGTCCCAATTGGAAAGTCTATGGGAGTCAATAAATTGAATATGAAGAAACCAAAGGCTAACTCTAAAAAAAACCATAGTTCTTTGGATTCTTGGGACAAAAGGGGGCCTTCTGGCACCTCTTCTACGCTCTCAGGAGCCCCGAATAAATACCTGATCTAGGGTGTGGGCCTGTGTCAGTAGTTTTCTTTTCTGATGGACTTCTTTGTTTGGAATGTTAGAGGTGCGGCTAGCAAGGCTACCCGCATCCATGTTAAAGATCTAATTAAGCAATTTAATCCTTCTTGTTTTGCTCTTCTTGAAACCAAGGTTAGTGGTTCAAAAGCAGATGAGGTGGTTAGAAAGTTTAAGAGTTGGAGTTGTGTCAGATCTGAGGCTACTGGTGGGGCAGGGGGGATTTGGCTTTTTTGGAAGCCAGATCGTGTTAATATTGATATTATCAGTATGGATAATCAATTCATTCATAGTAAAGTCTGTTACCCTGGTAATAAACCTTTCTTTGTTACCTTTGTTTATGCCGATCCGGTTTTGACTAACCGAAAAAGGCTGTGGGAGATCCTCTATTCGATAAGTACAAGCATGGTGGAGGCTTGGATGGTGGCTGGGGACTTTAATGATATCGCCCTTATGAGTGACCAGAGAGGGGGGGGTAATCATTATGTGAACCGTTGCCTTCATCACAAGCAGAATATGGATTTATGCGGGCTGTCTGACCTGGGAGCCGCTGGTCATAAGTTTACTTGAAAAAGGAATAGCGTGTTTGTTCGATTGGACAAAGTTTACGCGAATGTTGCTGCGATTTATAGATTTCCCAAGGTAAACGTGCTTAACCTTCCTTTTCGCCATTCTGACCACTGTCCTATCCTCGTTAGGCTGGTTAAATGTAATCGGCTTAAAGGGAATAGACCTTTTAGGTACCTTGTTGCTTGGGATTCCCATCCTGAGTTTAAAATTTTTGTTAAAGATAATTGGCAACCTCATTCTAATGTTCTCCTTGCCGCGGAGGGGTTTAGAAGGAATGTGGTGGGATGGAATAAAAACATCTTTGGCCACATTATCAGAAGAAAAAAAATAATCTTTTAAGAAGAATTGAAGGCATTCAACGTTGTTTGGAGACCAGATTCGATCACAGTCTGAATTGTCAGCTTAGATCTCTCCAGAATGAGTTGGAAGCTGTGCTTAGACAGGAAGAGCTTCTTTGGTTCCAGAAATCTAGAAAGGCTTGGATTAAGGACGGTGACCGGAATACTAGATTTTTCCACCTTTCTACTATCATTAGGAGACAGAGGAATCAGATCGATGCTATTAAAGACTCCAATGGTGATTGGGTCTATGAGGATGAATATATTCGTCGTCTGGCCCTTGACTTCTATAAAGACCTTTTTAAAGAGGATGAGGTGGATTTGGATAAAGCCCTCTTTAGGGTTTCCTTTCCTAGGTTGGAGGAGGATGCTATTAAGGAAGCTTTCTATCCTATTGACCAGAAAGAAATTGATCTGGCCTTCACCAATATTGGAGCTACTAAGGCTCCGGGGATCGATGGTATTCCTGCTAGTTTTTACCATAAACACTGGGAAACTGTGAAGGAAGGCATTTACAGTTTTGTTAGAGGTGTTTTTGGCGGATCCAACGATATTAGGCTGGTTAATAAAACCCTCCTGGTTCTGATCCCTAAAGTTGAAAAACCTTCCTCCTTTTTACAAATGAGGCCGATCAGTCTTTGCAACGTGCTTTATAAAGCTATCACTAAAATTGTGGCTAATAGACTCCGGCGCAATCTTCCGGAGATTATAAGCCAGAATCAGGGTAGTTTTGTTCCTGGCAGGCAAATGATGGACAATGTGGTGATTGCCCAGGAGATGGTCCATTCCATGAAGATGAGGAAAGGTAAGAAAGGGACTGTGGCGCTCAAGCTGGACCTGGAGAAAGCTTATGATCGTTTAAACTGGAGTTTTCTTCTGGATAGTTTAAAGAGAGCTGGTATCCCGGATAGCTGGAGGAGATTGATTGAGGATTGCATTTCTTCTCCTGTTTTCCAAGTTTTGATCAATGGAGATATGTCTGATGAGTTCTCTCCCTCCAGGGGAATCCGTCAAGGGGATCCTATGAGCCCTTTCCTTTTTGTTATTGCTATGGAGAGGTTGTCTCACCTGATCCAAGAGGCCGTGAACAAGGGGATTTTCCATCCTGTGTCCATCAATAAGTTTTGCCCTCCTATTACCCATTTGTTCTTTGCTGACGATGTGATGATCTTTGTGGAAGGGAATGAGGAGCAAGTTGGTGTGGTTATGGAGATCCTTAATTGTTTCTACGCAGCTTCTGGCCAGAAGATCAATATCCATAAATCTCGGATGCTTTGCTCTAAGAACATGGAGAAAGGCGTTTGTAAAAGGCTAAGTGATTTATCTGGCATTCCTCTTACTCACTCTTTCGGTAAGTATCTTGGAGTCCCCCTCCACAGCGATAGAGTGTCCAAAGCCTCCTTTAAAGAGACGCTGGATAAAACGAATGGGTTGTGTGCTAGTTGGAAAGCCAATTCTATTTCCCTGGCAGGCCGCCTAACTTTAATTCAGTCTGTCAATTACGCAGCTCCTAATCATATCATGCAAGCCTGCAGGTTGCCTGAGCCAGTTCTCAATGAGCTTGACAAAATTAACCGGCGTTTCCTTTGGGGAGAGTCTGGAGAGGGGGAGAAGATTCACCTTGTCCCTTGGAAGGAGGTCTGCCAGCCGAAAAGCATGGGGGGTCTTGGCATAAGACATGCTAAGGACAACAACAAAGTCTTATTAATGAAGCTTCTCTGGAGAATGTGGCAATGCCCCTCCTCTCTTTGGGTTCGCCTTCTCTGTGGTAAGTATCAGAAAGACAAAATCTTTGGGGGCCCTAAGGAGAGAGTTGTCAATTGTTCCTTCCTCTGGAAAGGGCTTAGCGCCGTGTTTGCAGAGTTCTGATTGGGAGTTGGTCTGAGGTGGGTAATGGTAAGACCATCAGTTTCTGGTATGACACCTGGATTGGGGATAAACCGTTAGGAGATATGTGTAGCTCCCCCCTCCCCCCCCCCCCCCCCCCCCCGCCTAGTGATATCCGTAACTGGAGGATTGCCGATGTGGTGGACTCTGAGGGGGACTGGATCTGGTCAAAGTTTGATACCTTCTTTAGCCTGGAGACTCTCCTTAGAATTCGGGGAGTGAAGGTTAGTAATCAAGAGGAAGACATGGATAGGCATTGATGGGCGCTGACTAATAATGGAGTTTATTCTTGCAAATCTGCCTTTGAAGCTTTTACCCTCAACAGGTCCGATCCTCCCTCGGATATTTGGAAATCCATTTGGGCCCTCAAAGTCCCTTACCGTATTAGGAGTTTCCTGTGGCTGGGAGTTAAGGACAGGTTGCTTACTAATTCGGATAGGCACAGACGGCATTTGACGGACTCAGGAGCTTGCAGTAGATGCAGAGGCCATGATGAAACTTTGTGCCATGCTCTTAGGGATTGCTCTAAGAGTAAAGAGGTTTGGAAGAAAATTCTCCCACACCATATTCTCTCTTCCTTCCTGGCCCACTATGAGAATAACTGATTCTCTGATGGTATTAGTGGGAAATTACTGACTTACATGGAGCATGGTGACATTTTCTTTGCTATCATCTGTCACCAAATTTGGAAGTGGAGAAACGAGGAGATTTTTGGTAATAAAACTGTTTTTATTCCAAACTTAGCTGAGTTCTTCTCGAAAAAACTCTCTATTATTATTGAGAGTTTCAAAGGGGATTCCCTTGCCAGGTCGACCCAAAAAAGTGATGTCCATCTCGTGGGATGGAGCAGGCCGAGAGATGGGGTTGTAAAGTTGAATACGGATGGCTCCTGCCTTATCAATGGTAAGATTGCTGCCGGAGGTGTTCTTAGAGATGCGGGGGGCGCCTGGCTTTCTGGGTTCACCCAGAATCTAGGGTTGGGCTCTTCCTTCTCTGCGGAGCTCTGGGGTATTCTCTCTGGTATCAAGCTTGCTAAAAGCCTGGGTGTTAAGAGGCTATCTGTGGAGTCTGATAACATGGAGGCCATCAAAATGATTTCTGATAATCATGCTATTTGTCTTAATAGCCGCAACCTTATCAAAGCTATTAAAAGGCTTTGCTCTTCCTTTGAGATCTTAAAGTTCAGTCACATTTTCAGAGAGCAGAACCGAGTTGTGGATCGCTTGGCTGCGGCAGACCATGAGGGGATGTTAGGTGTTACTACCCTTTCTGATCTCCCTATCTTTCTCTCTTCTCTTCTTTTAGAGGATAGGATTGGGGTTAGCTTTCCTAGGCTAATCCCAGGTTAATTGTTCTTTGTTTGTTTTTTTTTCCTTTCCTGTTTCTACCAAAAAAAAAGAATTTAGATTTTAAATATATACAAATAAATTTTAAAATCTAATAAATTTAAATTTAAGTGAATTATAAAATACATATCCTATTAACATATTTACATGTTAATTATCAATAAAAAAAATAATCACTATTAATTTTTAAAGTATATATTTTCTTTAATTTTTATATTTATTTGTCATGTTAAATTTATTAATTTGATATAATGTTTTGATACTATATAAATGTTATTATATTAGTATACTTTTTATGAATATAGTTGATATTATACTATGTTATGTTATAAGATTAAATATGAATAAAAATATAATTTGTACATAAATTTTGAATACCGGTTGAACCCCGGTTGGATCCCGATTAAACCTCAAACCCTTGACCCTTGTCTTTTCCGATTATTTGACCGGTCCGATTTTGACCACCACGCTAATACCATATCAATATTTGAAAGAAAAGATGTATATTAATAAGATTTGAAGATTTACATTGAAGAACTCCACAAAATATAACGGTAACTTTGATAAGTTTCCCTTAATTACGAAATTCATATATTTTTTTAATCTAACTATATAAAATATCAAAACAATCAAAATGTAATACAGTAAAACCTCTATATAGGAATACTCTATATAAGAATAACCTCTATTTTGTTTTAAAAAAAACTCGGTCCCAACTTGGACCAGTTATAAATAGGAATAACCTCCCAAACGTTATTTGTTATACACTTTTCAAGTCCCACCTTTAGAAATTATGTCTCCATATAGTAATAATTATATATTTATATGTATATATTAAGAATTCAAACAAAATCATAAAATATTAAAAAAAACCATTGGAATTATTTACGAGTTGGAAACCCAAACTACAACTTGAAATTATAAATATTTAGTATTCTTATTGATGTTTATATTTTTTCCATAAAACTCTTTCAATTATCTATATACTGAAAACCTAAACTCTAAATTGAAATTCTAAATATTTAATTTATTCCATTAATGTCTATTGTTATACATTATATATAAACCATGTATGCCTATGATAATCTTGACCAATTTCAAGTGGTATTATTTAAAATTTAAAATTATATGTGTTAAAAAAATTTATTATACCAAACTCTATTTAGTAATAACCTCCCAATTGTTCACAAATAGTTCGGTCCCAAGTATATTCCTGTATAGAGGTTTTACTGTATTAACTTCATATGAAAGTTGGAGTGACAACAATATCAAGTATTTTACGGTTTACACTAATGCAACTTAAAATTCCAATAAGTAAAAAAAATAGATAATCTTTAAATTTGTGTCCAAGTTTTATGTGAAAGTGTAATTAATCTATATAATTCAAATTGGTGCAAAATTGATCGCATAGTAGAAAGGTTAATTAGTTCAATTTTACGTTTTTTCCTTAAGAAATTTGGTTGAAAAATCTATTAAAAATATTTTTCAAAAAAAAAATGTCAAATCCTAATTTTTTTTATCAGAAATGTTTATATAAACTCTAATCACCAATTGATCATTCATCGTTAGATTTAGTCTGATTAAATTGGACACCTGTTCCGAAAAAGCTAAAAGGACTAGTTACGGTGTGGCCACCAAATCTACTCAGTAAGACTAGACAAGACTTTATGTTCGATGTAATAGTATCAGACATTTACCAGCCTGAAGCTTCCGTCTTAGAATTTTAATCCGTCTGCGATCTACTAATACCGTAAGCCTTTGTTTGAGAGTTTGGAGGTTAATGGAGATGAGAGTTAAAGGAGGTAATGGAAAGGGAAGGAAAGTGATGGAAAGTAAAGTTAAAAATTAACCTTGTTTGGGAGTTTATAGGATGTAAATGATGTTAAATGTTTAACCTTGTTTGGGAGTTTAGACATGGAGGGGAAAGAATGTTAAATTTACTCTCCAGAGACAAGAAATTTTAAAAACAGTTTACGTTACTTCCATTAACCCTCAATTTGGAGGTTAGAGGAAGTAAACATTTAACCCCATTAACCTTCATTTACTCTCAAAAAATAATTCCCAAATAAAATTAACTTAATACTTAACCTTCTATTACTCCCATTTATTCTCATTAACCTCTTTCCAAACGAGGGCTAAAAGTTACTGATAAATTGTTATGAAACCATAGATGATTGACACGTAATGAAGTTTTAAGTGATTTATATTGCACCCTCGTTCATCTCTCTTATCTCGGAGACACAGGGAGTAGAAATATGAACACTCTCTTCCTCCCTTTCTCTCAGACTACTTTCTCCCGAATCACTATCCCTAAAAATGACTCTAACATTCCTGTGTCTTCTCCTTCCATCATTATCCGCAAGTCTCTTCCCATAGCCGCCGCTTCTCTTGCTCTGCTTCTCTCTGCAACTCCTGGTTCGTTATTCTATACTAATTTAATTTACTCTTCTTCCGTTTCTACTCTTTGTTTTCATGATTCTCTGGCTTTTGCAGCTAATGCTGGATTTCTGTCTGGATCTACTGGTCTCGAATCTGTACCTGGTCCCGAACTCCCTAAAATCGACTTTCTCAATAAGTTTAATGGTTTGGATTGAATCTATACCCCCAATTGTTATCGATTTCAGTTTTATACTCCAATTTTAAGATATATATGTTGCGCAGAAGAAAACCAGAAGAAGTATGCAGAGAATGATGAAAGATTCAAATCAACACCCATACTTAAGGAGTTGCTAGAGCGATCCAAGCAGAATAAGGAAAAGTAATTTTGTTTGTTTATTTATCAATTGATTGTCTAAATTGAAGTGTTAATTGATGAATAAAGTACTAAACAGGAATCGTCAAGGAATACTAGATAAGTATTGTCTTCGTGGGGCGGAATGGGGTGTGGGAGATTGTTCGACGGAGGGGATGACGGCGGATGAAAAAGATAGCTTCATTGCTGCGCTGAGACAGAAGACTGGAATCAAAGATTGAATGGTGTAGCTTTTTTCTTCATTTATTCTTGAGAAATGGTTACACAATTAGCCTCTAGTTGTAGTTCCACTCTTTCTTTAATCTACATTTTCTATATATATTTTTTTAATCAAGATGCTAGTTTTTTTTAATCAAGATGCTAGTTAAAATCCAACAAAGTTCTTTCTTTTACTAATGTTTTACATAATTCGAATAAAATCCGGAAGTCGAGGAAAATAATATCGTCCAACATTCCAACTAGGTTGATATTGTAAAAAAAAAACAGAACAACCGACCAGATATTATAAAAATAAAAGAGCATAAAAAAGAAAACATAAATACAACCAAAATTTGGTTGGGGGAACTTAAAATTAGCAGGTAATTTTTTAAAAACATTTTTAACGGGAGAGAGTTTAATAAATTGGTTTAAACCACCAAATCATCATGAAGTCGAAGAAAATGTCGTCCAACATTCTAATTAGGTTGATATTATCAAGGAACAGAACACCGGACCGGATATTATAAAAATAAAAGAACATAAAAAAGAAAATATAAATACAACCAAAATTTGGGGGAAAAAACAACTTAAAACTAGCAGGTAATCTTAAGAAAACTTAAAGACATTTTTAACGGGAGAGAGTTTAATAGAGAGTATAATGAATAAATTGGTTTAAACCACCAAGTTATCTTGGGATTTGGATTCTCTCCAGTTCAATTAGAACAAGAGAGATCATGTTCAAGAAATCCAAACCCTTCCTTGAAAATGAAGGGATATGATTAAAAGATATGATTAAAAGATGGTAAAAAGACTTTATTTTACTTTATTATTACTGAATTTTTTTACAGTGGTCGTTATTCTTCTCAGTTGCTTGTTGTATACAACTTTATGTACAGGTTTCATAAATGGGTTTTGAAGAAAAATTCAGGAAAAAAACACTGCAGAATTAGACTTAACAAAAACCTTAGTCGTGGTAATTTCCAAATTCAAAACTCATCTCTCTTCTCTAATTCTTGAAGAACAAATTGAAATTGAGAAGATACAAGGACCGAATCCAGTTAGATTGAAAAGTTAACAGATTAGATTGAAAAGTTAACAGATTAAATCTCACAATTTTACAACAAAATCCAAGCTTTCCTTATCTTTTTTCTTTGGGGATTTGGATTGCACAAAAACATAAAGACATAACAATTATCGAGTCGAGTGTTGTGAATCTGATAAAAGAGTATTGTGAATCTGAGAAAAGAATAATGGAGAAAAGAATAATGGTGGTCATTGCTGTGTCATCAAGAAATTTGTGACGAGAATAAAAAGTGGATGCAAAGTAGGAAGATGGGTGCAAAGTGGGAAGATGGATGTTAAGAAAATAAAATTTTAGATTATAAAACTCAGATTTTATTATGTTTTAATCCTGGCCCTTAAAATTAAAAGAAAGGCCAAGATATAGTTTACAGGACATCTCCTGTTTAGCCGAAACAGGAGAGGATCCTGATCCGTTATCTTGTATAAAAGAATTTATAATATCAATTAAATATAATATGAAAAATAATGCCGAGGAATGGAGAAACAAATAAAAAAAAGTTTGGAAAAAAAATCATATGTCATATATATGAGATAAGAAAAAAAAAATAGAGAAGAAAAGAGCACCAATTGTAAAAAAAATAGTATTCTTATTTATAATTAACGAATGCAATAACAGAAAACATTAAACAACCATAATATTTACATCCATAACATTCTCTATTAGCACGTGAAAAAAATTAAACATTGATCCCCCGGTTCGCAAGCTCGTGTGTTGGCTCGTTATTATTCCACTTGACATGAGTAAATCTCAGTTCATGGAATTGGGCTCCCTTTCTATAACACTTGCCACTGAAATACATTCCTTTACTAGAGACTGGGCTTGAGCAACACAATTTCCAACCTCCCCGCTCTCTCCTTCTCTGAATCTCTTATTCTGTTCGAACCATATTAACCAAATTGTAGTAGCAAAAATCGAAAATAAAATTCTTAGGCAAAGACTTGAATACCAGCCCCAAGTAGTCCACTACATTATCCCCATAACATTTATCCGGTCTTTAACCACCGGGAAAGCATTTACACTCCTCTTTTGCCCTCTTACAGAATTTTAATACATGGATATCTGACTCCATTGGATTCCTACAACTCGAGCAATGTAAATCTACTTGAAGATGCCTTTTGGCATGGTTGACAGAGCAAGTAAGATCCATTTACAAGTCCGCTATGGAAAATGGTGAGGACATTGTCATTAACAAGCCGATAAAAGTCTGAAGCAAGGCTCACATGGCGTGTGAACTATCCAACACGTCATGTGAGTAAGGGAAGGAAGTACGAATCGACGAGGAAAGACTCCACATAGTGTGTGACCTTCCCACATGTCATGTGACAAGCATTCAAGGTCTCTGCCCGAAATCACTAAATTCACACGACGTGTGAACTATCCAACACGCTATGTGAGTTAATTGAAGAGCGGCCCCAAACTCCACCTAACTCCTTAGCACACTGAGCTTATATCCAGCCACACGACGTGTAAGGCAGACCACACGTTGTGTGGCATGCCTTAGCCACCAAGTCCTATTGAGCCTTCATTTGTCTGCCACACTTTATTTACTAGTTTGCCCTCTTTAATTTATTGTCTTGCTATTTGCCTTTATTTGCTATTCTGCCACTATTTTTATAAATCCATTATGTCCCTATTATTAGTTGAGATTGTTAGTGTTAAGATAGGGGTTTTAAGTCTTTGTCACCTAAGGTTGGCAAGGTATTTAGGCTCCATATTTTGTAAGGATGATTAACTTTTATAAAATCAAATATATTTTCCTCTTGGAAATAAGGTTTTCAATCTTGAATGAGATTATCTCCTACTAGTTAAGCTAGTGAATAAATTATTTCTTTGTTGGTTTATGATTGAAATCATCATTATCGTCACGGATCTGTATCAGTTGGTATCCGAGCCGATCATTTTCCTAACATCAGACTTCTTCGACAATGGTTCAACCAAGATTACCATAAGAATAGATGGAGGCACAAGACAAGAAGATGGAATACTTCAAAGCCGAGATGGGGCAGCTACTAATGGAGCATGTTCGGGTACAATTCGAAGAACGGAGATAGACGAACGAAAAAATAAGGAAGATTCGAACCTCAATAAAAAGACTCCACCTAGAGATGCAAAACATGGCCCAACAACCTGTCGGAGGTGATCAACGAACAAATGAGGGAGATTCAAACCTCAATAGAAAAACTCCACCTAGAGATGCAAAACACGGCCCAACAACCTGTCAGAGGCGATCAATGAAGAAATGAGGAGATTCTGATCCTTCAACCCCAATGACAACCAACACCTCCACCAAGGAGGAACCTGGCACCACCACACCCGCATCAAGGGGGCCAAGGGCTTATGAGGTAAGAAGATCCAATTTTATATTATTGCCTAATGAAGGTAGTGATAGTGATGATGATATGGGAAATATTAGACATGCTGGTTATCATGAGAATAGGAATGTTATATGTTCATGATTATGCTATGAGTGGTCATGTCGATAACTTCGATAGGGACGATGCCTTCAAATTGAAAAAGATTTACCGTCATTTGGGGGTGAATTGGATACTGAAGGGTTCTTGGATTGGTTATCGAAAGTGGAGCGATTCTTTAAGTATGTCGGGATCCCCGAAGAAAGAAAGGTTTAGTTAGTGACTTACCGATTGAAAGGGGGTGCTTCGTTATGGTGGGACCAATTGAGAGAGGAAAGAAGAAGGGTGGACGGGAGCTGATTCAGTCTTGGCCAGTACATCTATAGCTCGTATCGAGGAGCTCTCAAGGCAATATGAGTGTCCACAAATATACTTCAGAATTCTTGAGACTTCTCACTAACCCATATTCTCTCATTGCTAAAGTTTATAATGCTCGCTACTATCCTAACACTGATTTTCTAAAGGTTGAGTTAAAGAGTAATCCCAGTTTTCTCTGGCGTAGCATAATGGCAGCCCAAGATCGTGTTAGACGAGGAGCTCACTGTTTAGTTGGGAATGGTATTAATATTTGTGTTTGGGCGATCATTTGCTCCCTTATGCTTATTTTCCCTCTGTAAAAAGTGATATTCCCCTTAATAATGAGTTTTTTTTTACTATATCTGATCTTTTTAGTACCTCTAGATGTTGTTGGAATGTAGAGAAATTGCATTGTGTCTTTTTTATAACAGATACTAATTTGATCCTTCAAATTCCTTTGAGTAAACAAGCTAATATGGATACTTGTATTGTGAGATAAAAAAAAAGGGTGGTATATGTGAAGGAGTGATATAAGCTTCTCTCCAATCAAGTTCAACAACAAGATGAGGCTAAATTTAGTTTGTGAATTTTTTTTTTTGGAAGATTGCAGTCCCCCTTGAGTTAAGGATCTCATTTGGCGATAAATTTCTTCATATCTTCCTCAGAGAGCTGCTCTAAAATCACGTCATGTTCCTATCTCCGAGGTCTGTCTTTGGTGTGGTGTTTATGATGAAACTGCTTATCACGTTATTGTAGCTTGCTCAATTGTTAAACACCTATTGAGTTTTTCACCCATAGGCGATGTCAATCATCTTTTCTCTAATTTGGTGTATTTCTGGTCTTATATTTCAGAACATAAAAATGTCTCTAATTTTGCAATGACGGTTGTTCTCTGTTGGGGGATTTGGCGAAATAGAAATCAGGTGGTCTGGCGCAATCATCCTTCACTGACGGGTGTGATTTTTAATTCAGAGACCACTCTTCTTTCTCGCCGGTCTCTCTAGGGCCCTCTCCAGCTTCTCGAATTAAATGGGTTCCACCTCCTTATGGCTCGTTTAATAAGTGTAATGTTAACACTGCTCTTTTTTCGCTTTCTCAACGAGTTAGTTATGGTTTTGTATAAAGAAACTCTGCTGGTTTTATTCATGCTCGAAATGGTAGTCTGCCTTTTATTTCTGATGTGCTTATTGTTAAAGGCCTCATTATCCGAGAAGCTTTGAGCTGGTTGAAGGATAATGACTTTCAAAATGTATTGTGGAATCAGATTCTCAACTTTTAGTCAATACTATCAATGATCAAAAAAATATGAATTCTATGTTAAATCTTATTGTTTTTTTTTACTGTAAATCTCTTATAAGAGAAATTTATAATTGATATGTTCAGTTTGTTAAGAGATCTACAAAACTATTAGCTCATACTTTAACTAGGACGACTGATTCTATGCCAGATTACAAAAATTAGGTGTTTTACCCTCTTATTTCTTTATACTAGTTTTGAGAAGTTATCAATAAATTTCTTATTTTCTTAAAAAAAAAGAAAAAAACTTCTCAATTCAAGAGTGAGAAGTTATTTTCTAACTTTGAGCTTAATTAAATTAATTTTTATGGTTCAATTAAGTGAAACCTACATGTATTGAAGCTAAGCAATAAAAATATATTTTTTTCCCTAAACGTGAATTTTTTTTTGTCAAAGAAAAAAGAAGGGAGCCTAATATTAATATGATTTTTTAGATGAATTTCTTTTAAGTATAAAGGATAAAAAGAAAAGAAAAGGAAAAGATGGGTAAGAAAAATAATTATGTAAATATGATAACATGAAAAAGGAAAAGAAAAGAAAGCTAATCTTTTCAATTATTTTAGTTTTTGGTTGGATTTAAAAGAAAGGAGAAGAATGGAGATTTCAAAAAGACAAAAGAACCATCATTTCTATGACATTACTGAAAATATATAAATAAAAGGTGTTACTGTATACCGTCCCTTTTTACAGCCCCCGCCTCCCTATATACCCATTATGCCCCTTCCATTATTTCCCAAAAAAATTTGAAATCACCCTCCTCTCTCTATTTCTATCTCCCGAACAAAGCACATAAGCAAAAATTATGGATCCGAGAACGTCGGAACACGAAAACTCCAAAGACGAGGTAACAATCTAATGTATTTTTAAATTTTTTAAATTTTGTAGAGTTTTTTTTTTTAATTTTCGTTAGGGGCGGGTCACGGACCCGCCCCGCTTTAGACGAGGGCGGGTCCAGGACCCGCCCTGTTTTAAGTAGAGACGGGTACAGTGACCCGTCTATATTAAACCAGGGCGGGTCCTGGACCCGCTCTCGTCTAAAGCGAGGCGGGTCCGTGACCCGCCCTTCACTAAAGGGAGGCGGATCCTAGACCCGCCTCCCTTTGAATGTTGGCGGGTCCTGGACCCGCCTGCTTATGTGTAGGAGGTCCACGGACCCGTTTAGCGCCTAATTTGAATATGGATTGGGTTTGAGACGGAATCGATTATATATATTTGCATATATTTTCAGGAGGCAGCTAGAGTTTGGGTTGGAGACGGAATCGATTATAGTCCTTATTTCATAACGAGCACGTTATTTCAAACAAGTATGGAAGCAATTCAATGGGCGAAAAACATTGCAATAAAAAATGGTTTCGAGCTCGTTATTTCTTCGCATAAACACGGAGGTAAACAAAGTCTTCTGAGATGTTCACGTGACGAACGGTATAGAGGATTGCCTATTCCTTTAGAAGATGGTTTAAGTAGGAAAATAAAAACTAAAGCGTGCGGCTATCCATTTCGGCTAAAAGTCAGGCAGTTGCAAGATTTTTCGGGTTGGCAGATCGTTGCTAATGCTGGGGAGCAGAGTACGCATAATCATGAAATGATGGTTTATGCGGAGGGACACTGACAGATAAGCGGGCTTAGTCCCGCAGCGAAGCTAATTGTGCGTGACATGAGTTCGTATCAAGCAAAGCCGTGTGCTATTATGACGACACTTCGTAAGAAACATCCAGAAGATAACCCAACAATAAAGCATGTATACAATTATAGAGACCGGTTGAGGAAGGATGGGTTTGAGGGTAGAGATATGATTAGTCAGTTTTTCCATCTTGCCGTCACGAACAAGTATTATCATGCTTCGCTTGCTGATTCAGAAACTAATGTATTAACACATGTATTTATGGCACATCCAGCTTCTGTTGAATTACTACGGACGTACCACTGGTATATTGGCATGGATTCAACCTACAAGACCAACAAGTACAGAATGCCATTCTTTGAAATTGTTGGGATGACTCCATGCAACAACAATTTCAAGATCGTTTATGCGATTATGCAGGATGAGACCGAATCTAGCTATCGGTGGGTTATGGAGTGTTTTGATTAGGTTTGACATGAACCCGACAATTATTTTGACTAATAGAGAGTTGGGATTGATGAGGCCTGTTAGAGAGGTTTTCCCAGATTCTGCACACATGTTATGTACTTGGCATATTAACAAGGATGTAGAAAACAGAGTCTACAAACTCATGGGTGAAGACATGAAATTTGCTTCAAAATTCAAGAATGGCAGATGGAAGAAAATAATAAATTCTCAAACAGTAGATGAATATGAGTTGGAAGTGGCCAAGATGAAGGATACAATGGGAAGGATAGGTAATGTGGTAGCTTATGTTGAGAATACATGGTTAGTCCACAAAGAGAAGTTTGTTGTTGCATGGACTAAAGATTTCTTACATTTTGGCAACACAACAACCTGTAGAGTGGAGAGTGAGCACCCTTCTTTAAAGAAATGGCTGAATTCCTCTATTGGATCCCTCGATACAGTTTGGGCCAAGGTTCACCATGAAATTGATTTGCAAGTCGTCAAAATCAAGTACAAAATTATTCCATTTCCTTACTGTTATTATTATATTTGAATTTAGTAATATATATTTTGATTGATACTACATGTTTATTCGTATCAGGGGCACTCTTGAATCTTCAAGACAGAAAAAGCTTGTATCGCACTCCGGATTTCCGTTCGAATACTTGACGTGCAAAGTGTCCCACCACTGTTTGGAGTTGCTTGGTGCTGAATATTTGCGAATGCCAAAGTTGAGTTATCAAGTGGATGAACGTTGTGATCATAGGTTGAGGACCTCTTACCAGATTTCGTGTGCATGCGAGCTTAGCCGAGCGCATCATTCACGTAAATCGGTAAGTATTTCCAAAATACATCCATTTTGGAAAACACTTGTCATTGGTCAACCTGATACCAGTGTCAATTTGGAGTATGTTCATGGGACCGAGGAGCGGGATTACTTTCACTCTCTTGTTGACGAGGTCGATAAAAGCGATCCAACCTTTATACGCAATGTTTCTCAATTTATTCACCGGCAACTTCATCCAGACGAAGCTGGATATTGTGAATCGGAAGTCAAAGCCGATGTTCGAGGACGACCGAAAGGATCATCAGCCAAACGTATACCCAGTGCGTGGGAGTATCGTGACAGTCATCATGGACAGGCTCGATCTTCCAGTTCGGGTCGGAGTCATAGGCGCTCTTCTAACCGATCAGCAGGTATTTTTTACTATTATTTTTAATTTACGTAATAATTGTGTATAGAATCAATTGTGTTCCTTTTACTATTAAATGTTTATTAAGTCCAGAGTTATATTATTATAGGTACTGCTGCCACTGAATGTGATATTACTAATTACCATAATTATGACAAAATCGTTGAAATCATAAAGCCTTATATTGAATCCTATCTCGATGTCAAGGGTGATGGTAACTGTGGGTTCCGTGTTGTGGCAGACCGAGTATTCGGTGATGAAGAGAGTTGGTATTTTGTTAGAACGGCTATAGTGAATGAAATAATTGCTAAACGTACTTTATACGAGCCAATTTACTATGATGGGATTGCAGCGGCAGTTAAGCGGATTGCTTAGGATGGTGGGAATTGTACAATGGAACATTGGATGCTAACTTATGATGACCTGTATCCGATTGCGTCATTATACAATGCTGCTGTATTTTTTTTCGGATATGGGAATGGAGAGAGCTTATTTTCATGTGGTACTGTGCTACCGCTGTATGCACCCGCAACTGCTACACGACCACAACGAGAAATTGTTATTGCTCATTTAGGTTGTGGGTACGAACATTATATTCGACTGGATTTATCCAGAGATTTTCCAGTGCCGCCGATATTAATTAACTGGAACATATATCGTGACAGTAGCGTTGAAGGATGGAACCTTTTGTATGCAGATCGGCGAGCATAGTGGGATAGATTATCAAGAGCTGCAGGATATGGCGTTTAGTGTCATTACTTTTTAGTGAACATACTGTTTAATTGGAATTACTGTTTATTCAAATTACTGTTGAGTGAAATTTCTGAATTTGAATTACTGTTTAATGTCATTGTTGAACTTCAGATTACTGTTTAATTGGAATTACTGTTTCTAGTAAAACTGAAACAACTAAAATAAACATACTAACAATACTGTTTAGTAAATACTGATATTACTGTTTAGTACAACTGAAACAACTAAAATAAACATATTAACAATATTGTTTAGTAAATACTGATATTACTGTTTAGTACAACTGAAACAACTAAAATAAACATACTAGTAATACTGTTTAAACATCACTAATCATTTGGCCAAATGCCAATCATGCATAAGCTTATCCACTTCCTCCGCCCACACCTCTGCCGTCTCTTCATCTACGCGTCGAAGAGCTGCTAACATGCCAGTGCCCACAGTAGCCCACCGATTAACCCACGGCAAAACAAAAACCAAAACAAAATGTTATTAATTAATATTACTGTTAAAAACTCGTATTAACAGATAAAATCAAAATTACTTACAAGCTCACTGTTCGAACGAGTGAGACCCGTCTGTGGGTGTGCATCTATGTCGGGCATGATGTGTGGATGTGAATATCTAGTGTACCACTCGATGTACGTCTCATCACATGCTGATGGAATCTGAGCAAGAGTGTATATCATCAACATGAGCGTCGATGCTGCTGGGAAAAATCCCCAACTATCGTCAGCAACCACAACTGGATGCTCTAACCGATACCGACTGCTATTCCAAGGACGTACAATCTTCGTGCCCCTGAAAGCCGGCATGGGTACAATCTGGATATACCCCAACTGACGGAGACATCTATCAGGCATATACGGCTCCATGACATCCCGGTATCGTATCCATCCTCTATAGATAGTCCTAGGAGTGCGGGTCACTATGTCAGGACCGTATGGCATCCACATCACCTACAAATGTAACAAGTTAATTATTATAAAAGTAAATTAATATATTTTAAAAATTTTATTACTGTACAAGTAGAAATCGTACCTGCGTCGCTGTCAATCTATCAAGACGGAGATGAAAATCTCTCAAACAAGTCTCTGTCCTGGGCTGCTGTGTTGGGATCCGGATACGAGCTCGGGGAGCGTCCGGATGGGGTGTGATCCCTCTCGCTGAGGTTTGAAACACGGGAAATACTCGTATATCCACGCCTGCAAAAGAGTCAGACAACCCGCTATCTGTCCACAATCTCCTCTACTAGCAACACCTAGCTGCCGGTATAGGTATGCTAGTGTAGCTGTGCCCCAGGAGTATCCAGCCACATCCTCTACCCCATCCTGCACCTCTAGTACGCACGCGGGTCGGATTCGGTCGCCACTCTTGTCTATAAACAAGGTGGAACCGAATATCAAAAACATCCATCTGATAGCCTCAAACTCAGACATCCGACCTACAGAGCATAAAGAGACAACTGAAGTGCAGAATACCCCGCCACCTTTCCAATGGGAAGCCAGCAGCACATTTCTAGTCACCCCAAACAACTCCATCACTACTGACTGAAGCTGTTCCCCACCAATGCTAGCAGACACCAGTCGCCCCTCCACTGGGATACGTAGAATCTCCCAGACGTCATGCAGCATAATCGTCATCTCCCCAAATGGCATGTGAAATGATAACGTATCTGGCTGCCACCGCTCCACAAAAGCACATATAAGGGGAATATCAATGTGTGTGTACATGGTAGATGGGAGGTGTGCTAGTTGTGATCCCCGTATAAGCGCCCTGACCTCTGGACGAGCGCTCTTATATCACTCATTCAATTTCCTACAGAATGTCCCTCTAGTGTGGCCCCTGAGCTCCGACCTCAGCTGTCCGATCCATATGGTAGAAGCGACATGTCCCAAGAAACTGGGAATCACAGTACCATTCAATTGGTCCAACGGGGACCGGATCCGTCACAACCCACTCATCGTCAATTTATAAATATAATCCGCTAAATATTTCTAAAAACAACACGCTAAAGTTCTACAAAAAAATACGCTAAATATTTCTAAAAACAACACGCTAAAGTTCAAAAAAAACGCTAACTATTAATTTTTTTTTAGTTTTTAGTTTTTAGTTTTCTGTCCCGAAAATCGGGACAGAAAACCGACCGATTTTCGTAGCGGCGGGTCCAGGACCCGCCGCTCTCTCTTGACGGGCAGGTCCAGGACCCGCCTTCAAGCACAACATGGCGAGTCCAGGACCCGCCAAGTTGTTGATGTGTTTAAATTCTGTAAATTTCTTTTTCTAGTGAAACTGAGTTTCAAGGAGTGAAGGTTAATCCCAACTAGGTTGGCACCAACCAATCAACTAAACCCCGACCAAGAAACCAATAAACTTTATTAAAAGGAAAAAAGAAAAGTACAATACAATCAAGGTAAAGGCCTACTTAACAAAGCGAAAATACTTTGTCCTATTTGCATATCTAAACACAGTATTAGAGCAAAAATAAGGAAAAAAGTTCCACCAACAGTCAGAGGTAGCTGTGACAGCAAACTTGGAAAAACAATCTGCAACTGCATTCCCCTCCCTAAACACATAAGAAATTCGAACTGCACGAGTACGAATAATGTCAAGACAAATCAACCAATCCGAGAGAATGCTCCAATGAACATTTCTCGATCTCGATTTCAGTAACTTAATCACATAGATTGAGTCACTCTCAACGCACAAAGGAAACCAATTCCGCTCAGCTGCTTTGAGGATAGCAATGGTCATCGCTTTCAACTCAGCCATAAAAGCTTGTTGTTGCCCCAAAGGATGTGCAAAACAAGCTAAAGGAAAATGATGCGCGTTTTACGTATACGTGCATGTGAAGGCAAGTGTACCTTAGTCGTGTATCAAGTAATAAAGTGAAAGTAGAGTATCGTTCCCACGAGGATGGTGATTATAAGTACTAATCTCTTTGCTTACTATCTATTATTTAAACAACCGAAATGTAGAGTTTGTTGGACAACCAAGCTAAGACTTAAGCAAGAAATGAAATAAAAATTACACAAATTAAGTGAGAGATTACTTATAATAAAAGAAACTAAGGCTTCTAGCTTCACTTAACCTCTTTGCTTGGTAATAACACTTAACCCCTTTTTAAGTTGTTTTATCCTTTTTAAGATGGCGATTTTTCTTATTAACTAATAGTTCTCGAGATCGGTTCTAAACTCTCGACTAATTACTTTCCCTTGGTCCGGCTCAAGCAATTAATCAAGAGAAGCATTAAGTTTTCTTAGTTCCAAACCTTCGATTTATTACTTTCCCTTGGTCCGGCTCAAGTAATAAATCTAAGATTTGTAACAAGATTAAATCTAAACCTTTTTAACTTACTTTACCTTGGTCCGGCTAAAGTGATTACTTAAGATTAAAGAAAAACCGCTCGAGTATTTAGTTCTAAACTTTCGATTAATTACTTTCCATTGGTCCGGCTCAAGTAATTAATCCAAAGAAGCATTAAGTTTTCTTATTTTCAAACCTTCGATTTATTACTTTCCTTGGTCCGGCTCAAGTAATAAATCTAAGATTTGTAATAAAATTCATGAAAAACCTTGGAAAACCAATAAGCCACACTAAATGGTCATTAGGTCCAACTTATGAATTTCGATTAATCAATCTAATTGCGGTCAATATGAACGATTAATTATATTCAAGTAGAGAGTTGGCCCATCTCCTACAAGCATTAAGAATCATAAGTTAGTTCTTAAAAAGGATAAAGATAACTTAAATAGGTTAAACATAATTACCACATAATTAAGGTTAAGATCCGCTTTTAGCCTTAGTTAAGGAGGTTTTAGCCCATGATTAGATTAAAACACACCTTAGAAAGATAGATAATGGAGTTCATAGTAATAAAAGAGATTAAAGTTTAGAAGAAACCGTAATGACGATTATCGAATGAACTTCTTCGATAACATAAAACTTACTTTTATTGAATGAACTCTTGCACAAACAACAACTTGAGCACAATAACAACAATTATAACAACACAAACAACTGATTTTTGAAGAGAAAAATCAGCAAAGTAACATCATAGAGGGAGAAGTTAAGCCTAAGCTTGGTGTGTCTTCAAATGGCACCCAAGGCCTCCTTTTATAGTAAAATGGCACACAAAATTCCAAAGACCAAGTCATCTTTATGGCCTCCCACTCCTTATCATCTGAATTTAGCATTTAAGAGAGCATCGGGGAAGATTTTAATAATTTAGGAGTTGAATTGTGAAAGGAATCTTAGGCTTCAACATATTCATCAACTTTGGACAATTTTCTGGGCCTGATGCACTTCGAATTTGGAGATGATTATTATTAGACATTTGTTCATCTTTCTCTCAGCTTTCCAACGCATTTTGAATCGCCTCAATCCGAGTCCGTATGAGGGAGATAAGTTGAAAATACGAAAATGTGTCAAATCTGTCCTAGTGTGAACAATTGGACTTTATTTTACAGCACCTATCCGCGACGAAGTGCACGCTGGGTGTCACTAAAACTCCTTTTTTCTGGTCCCTTTTACTCCCGAGTTGCCGCCTTAAGCCCCGACTTGGTTATTTGTGCCGAAAACCTTGCGAAAGTGCCTAGAAAACACACAAATTGGCTTAGATACATAAAATGAAGAAAATATACAAAAATCATTATTAAAATTTATTAAAATGGTACAAAATAACTAGTAATTAAATACTAAAAATGCTATAAATTACGACGATAACAGAAAACCACGGCAACAGGCCCGTCCCTGAGCATGGGCAGGAGGGGCGCCTGCCCAGGGCCCAAGGATGAAAAGGGCCCCAATTATAGTAATGTATTAGTACCTATTAAATTATACTTGATTAAATTCAAAAAGAATTATAGTTGATTAAAAACGTTGGCATTTGATTCTTTCCAAATTAGTTTTTCCAAATAAAAAACGTTGACATCAGTTATTAAATAGTCTTTCTAAATTCTCTAATTTATCTCGGATTCTTTGTATAATAAATTGGGTACTTAAAGCAATATAAAATGTTTTTATTAGATATTTTGTTAAATGTAATAAGAAAAGTGTCATTTTTAAGTAATCTTCTTTTATACAATTTAATTTTCTACTTTTTTTTTTATTTCCACTTATTTATTGGGGTCCCATTTGATAACAAGCAGAAAAATTCCGATCAACTTCCGTCCCTGTGGGGGCGTCGTTGGGTTCGACGGGGGGAAGCTCCGATGCCAAAATCAGTAAGGTGAATCAAGAGAACAAACTGAATTGACAAAGGATGTGAGAATGTGTACCTTGATAGCCTAGGGATGTAGGCTATATATAGCTAGGAAGTCGTAACCTTTCAGCAACTAGAAAGTCTCCATTAATGCTCCATTAATGGCGGTTACAGGTTACCTTTAACCTGGCGGTTAGCTAATTGATAGCTCATTAATGGTCTTTATGGCCGAGTCGGCGTTCAGCCGTTACAGTGGCGAATCAGGTGAATGAGGAGATTCGCCTCCTAGGTTCGCCAGGGGATCCCTTCAAACTGGATCAAGGAGATCCGCCCGCCGGATCTTCTTTGGGGATCTGTACACGACGTTTCTCCAGGTGAATATCCCTTTCGGTCCTTGGGATAATATCTCAATGTTATCAAAATTATACTTGATTAAATTCAAAAAGAATTATAGTTGATTAAAAACGTTGGCATTTGATTCTTTCCAAATTAGTTTTTCCAAATAAAAAACGTTGGCATCAGTTATTAAATAGTCTTTCTAAATTCTCTAATTTATCTCGGATTCTTTGTATAAGAAATTGGGTACTTAAAGCAATATAAAATGTTTTTATTAGATATTTTGTTAAATGTAATAAGAAAAGTGTCATTTTTAAGTAATCTTCTTTTATACAATTTAATTTTCTACTTTTTTTTTATTTCCACTTATTTATTGGGGTCCCATTTGGTAATTCGTCCCGGGCCTCTAAAATCTCAGGATCGGCCCTGCACGGTAAGTCCGAAAAATTCCACCGGCGCCCACTCCCGTCAAGCCTGCTGCCCTGTCGGTGTTAACTTTAATCCACCGCTGAGGAGGGGGCTGCCATTTCAGAGAGAAAACAGTAAGAACCGGCCAAGCAATGCCCTTAACTCCGAAATTGTCCAGGATTTTCTTATCAAGAACGGTATTATGCATATACCACTTCCAAATAGTCTTCAATGTGAAAATAATAAAAGGTTTAACATCATTAAAGACGCTATCATTTCTAACCTTCCAAAGAGTACAGAAACCGCTAACAATGGCCGAATTCCATAATTGAAAATTTTGACTGCTGAAATTTGCTAGATCTGCCGAAATAATTAAAGTTTTAATAGTCGAGGTGCAATTAACAGAGGTCCCAAAAGCATTCCTGATACTCTGCCAAACCTGTGAAGAAAACGGGCAATGAAGAAAAACATGAGCGCTAGATTCCTCACTCCTTTCGCATAGAGGGCATCGCGAAGCTATTATGAGACCTTTTTCGCGTAATAAATCCATGATGCTAAGCTTCCCTAAAATCGCCTTCCAACAAACAATAGATCTTGAAGGTGGTAAAAATTCTTTCCAAATGAAACGCGCCCAATCAACTGAACGGGAAGGATGGATGATAGACATAGCAGATTTCACCGTAAAAATTCCATTTGAGCTCGGTTTCTAGGCGCAGACATCGTCCTCCCGACTACCAATGCGAACCTGGTTAATAGAGAGGGAAATATTGGCGCTGACCGGCAGGTTAGGTCTCCAAGCACCGTCCACAATAAAATCTAAGACCTTGTCCTTCAAAACATTTTGCGCAGAGAGAGGAATTTGCAATTGAGTAGCAATATTAGGGACAATCCAATTATCTGTCTAGAAACAAAGTCTGGAATTGACACCGATGCTCCAAAAAATATTATTCCGTACAGCAATGAGGTTGAAATGAAGAGAAACCCCAATGGATGAGCCGCCAGTGATTTTTTTAGGAATATTATTCCCAGTAAGAAGCTGACTCCTTAACAGTTTAGGAATCAAGCTGTCCTTATGAAGAACCCGCCAAGATAATTTATGGAGCATAGCCGTATTGACGTGGGAAATATTAGGGACATTTAAACCGCCGGTAGACCGAGGAGTGCAAACCGTACTCCAAGCAACCGAGATTAACTTTTTAGAATCAATATTCCCGGACCACAATAAATTCCACATAGCCTGATTAATTCTCTTAAGGAGAGAACGGGGCCAACGATAGACAGCAAAGGGATGGAGCAAGGAGCTGCTGATTACTGAATTAATAAGAACAAGCCTGACACCCATGGAGAGAGATTTACCTTTCCAATTCCCAAAACGAGAAATAACTTTGTCTGCGGTAGGTTGTAACCAACACTTTTTAGGTGCACCTAGAAAAAGAGGGACCCCCAGATAATTAAGCGGAAAGCTTCCTTGAGACATCCCCATCAGATTCCGGAGCTCAAGAACCCGAGAGGAGGGGAGAGTGTTCCCCACAAAGAAAGTGGATTTATTCACATTAATGTTCTGACTGGAAAGAGTAGAATAAATATGAAAAATATCCTTCATTGCTCTAACATTGCGTTTAGTGGCCCTCAGGAACAGAATGACATCATCTGCATATAAAAGGTGGCTAGGAAAACCTACATTCCTGGAATACATACACGGCTGAATAGCCCCAATATCCACTCTCTGCGTGATAAGCCTGCTTAGAAAGTCTTCTGCAATTCAGAAAAGCAAAGGAGATAGATTTTGTTATTGCGTGGACTAAAGATTTCTTACATTTTGGCAACACAACAACCTGTAGAGTGGAGAGTGAGCACCTTTCTTTAAAGAAATGGCTGAATTCCTCTACTGGATCCCTCGATACAGTTTGGGCCAAGGTTCACCATGAAATTGATTTGCAAGTCGTCAACATCAAGTACAAATTTATTCCATTTCCTTACTGTTATTATTATATTTGAATTTAGTAATATATATTTTGATTGATACTACATGTTTATTCGTATCAGGGGCACTCTTGAATCTTCAAGACAGAAAAAGCTTGTATCGCACTCCGGATTTCCGTTCGAATACTTGACGTGCAAAGTGTCCCACCACTGTTTGGAGTTGCTTGGTGCTGAATATTTGCGAATGCGAAAGTTAAGTTATCAAGTGGATGAACGTTGTGATCATAGGTTGAGGACCTCTTACCAGATTCCGTGTGCATGCGAGCTTAGCCGAGCGCATCGTTCACGTAAATCGGTAAGTATTTCCAAAATACATCCATTTTGGAAAACACTTGTCATTGGTCAACCTGATACCAGTGTCAATTTGGAGTATGTTCATGGGACCGAGGAGCGGGATTACTTTCACTCTCTTGTTGATAAGGTCGATAAAAGCGATCCAACCTTTATACGCAATGTTTCTCAATTTATTCACCGGCAACTTCATCCAGACGAAGCTAGATATTGTGAACCGGAAGTCAAAGCCGATGTTCGAGGACGACCGAAAGGATCATCAACCAAACGTATGCCCAGTGCGTGGGATTATCGTGACAGTCATCGTGGACAGGCTCGGTCTTCTAGTTCGGGTCGGAGTCGTGGGCGCTCTTCTAACCGATCAGCAGGTATTTTTTACTATTATTTTTAATTTACGTAATAATTGTGTATAGAATCAATTGTGTTCCTTTTACTATTAAATGTTTATTAAGTCCAGAGTTATATTATTATAGGCACTGCTGCCACTGAATGTGATATTACTGATTACCATAATTATAACAAAATCGTTGAAATCATAAAGCCTTATATTGAATCCTATCTCGATGTCAAGGGTGATGGTAACTGTGGGTTCCGTGTTGTGGCAGACCGAGTATTCGGTGATGAAGAGAGTTGGTATTTTGTTAGAACGGCTATAGTGAATGAAATAATTGCTAAACGTACTTTATACGAGCCAATTTACTATGATGGGATTGCAGCGGCAGTTAAGCGGATTGCTTAGGATGGTGGGAATTGTACAATGGAACATTGGATGCTAACTTATGATGACCTGTATCCGATTGCGTCATTATACAATGCTGCTGTATTTTTTTTCGGATATGGGAATGGAGAGAGCTTATTTTCATGTGGTACTGTGCTACCGCTGTATGCACCCGCAACTGCTACACGACCACAACGAGAAATTGTTATTGCTCATTTAGGTTGTGGGTACGAACATTATATTCGACTGGATTTATCCAGAGATTTTCCAGTGCCGCCGATATTAATTAACTGGAACATATATCGTGACAGTAGCGTTGAAGGATGGAACCTTTTGTATGCAGATCGGCGAGCATAGTGGGATAGATTATCAAGAGCTGCAGGATATGGCGTTTAGTGTCATTACTTTTTAGTGAACATACTGTTTAATTGGAATTACTGTTTATTCAAATTACTGTTGAGTGAAATTTCTGAATTTGAATTACTGTTTAATGTCATTGTTGAACTTCAGATTACTGTTTAATTGGAATTACTGTTTCTAGTAAAACTGAAACAACTAAAATAAACATACTAACAATACTGTTTAGTAAATACTGATATTATTGTTTAGTACAACTGAAACAACTAAAATAAACATATTAACAATATTGTTTAGTAAATACTGATATTACTGTTTAGTACAACTGAAACAACTAAAATAAACATACTAGTAATACTGTTTAAACATCACTAATCATTTGGCCAAATGCCAATCATGCATAAGCTTATCCACTTCCTCCGCCCACACCTCTGCCGTCTCTTCATCTACGCGTCGAAGAGCTGCTAACATGCCAGTGCCCACAGTAGCCCACCGATTAACCCACTGCAAAAACAAAAACCAAAACAAAATGTTATTAATTAATATTACTGTTAAAAACTCGTATTAACAGATAAATAAAATTACTTACAAGCTCACTGTTCGAACGAGTGAGACCCGTCTATGGGTGTGCATCCATGTCGGGCATGATGTGTGGATGTGAATATCTAGTGTACCACTCGATGTACGTCTCATCACATGCTGATGGAATCTGAGCAAGAGTGTATATCATCAACATGAGCGTCGATGCTGTTGGGAAAAATCCCCAACTATCGTTAGCAACCACAACTTGATGCTCTAACCGATACCGACTGCTATTCTAAGGACGTACAACCTTCGTGCCCCTGAAAGCCGGCATGGGTACAATCTGGATATACCCCAACTGACGGAGACATCTATCAGGCATATACGGCTCCATGACATCCCGGTATCGTATCCATCCTCTATAGATAGTCCTAGGAGTGAGGGTCACTATGTCAGGACCGTATGGCATCCACATCACCTACAAATGTAACAAGTTAATTATTATAAAAGTAAATTAATATATTTTAAAATTTTTATTGATGTACAAGTAGAAATCGTACCTCCGCCGCTGTCAATCTATCAAGATTGAGACGAAAATCTCTCAAACGAGTCTCTGTCCTGGGCTGCTGTGTCGGGATCCGGATACGAGCTCGGGGAGCGTCCGGATGGGGTGTGAGTCCCTCTCGCTGAGGTCTGAAACACGGGAAATACTCGTATATCCACGCCTGCAAAAGAGTCAGACAACCCGCTATCTGTCCACAATCTCCTCTACTAGCAACACCTAGCTGCCGGTATAGGTATGCTAGTGTAGCTGTGCCCCAGGAGTATCCAGCCACATCCTCTACCCCATCCTGCACCTCTAGTATGCACGCGGGTCAGATTCGGTCGCCACCCTTGTCTATAAACAAGGTGGAACCGAATATCAAAAACATCCATCCGATAGCCTCAAACTCAGACATCCGACCTACAGAGCATAAAGAGACAACTGAAGTGCAGAATACCCCGCCACCTTTCCAATGGGAAGCCAGCAGCACATTTCTAGTCACCCCAAACAACTCCATCACTACCGACTGAAGCTGTTCCCCACCAATGCTAGCAGACACCAGTCGCCCCTCCACTGGGATACGTAGAATCTCCCAGACGTCATGCAGCATAATCGTCATCTCCCCAAATGGCATGTGAAATGATAACGTATCTGGCTGCCACCGCTCCACAAAAGCACATATAAGGGGAATATCAATGTGTGTGTACATGGTAGATGGGAGGTGTGCTAGTTGTGATCCCCGTATAAGCGCCCTGACCTCTGGACGAGCGCTCTTATACCACTCATTCAATTTCCTACAGAATGTCCCTCTAGTGTGGCCCCTGAGCTCCGACCTCAGCTGTCCGATCCATATGGTAGAAGCGACATGTCCCAAGAAACTGGGAATCACAGTACCATTCAATTGGTCCACCGGGGACCGGATCCGTCACAACCCACTCATCGTCAATTTATAAATATAATCCGCTAAATATTTCTAAAAACAACACGCTAAAGTTCTATAAAAAAATACGCTAAATATTTCTAAAAACAACACGCTAAAGTTAAAAAAAACGCTAACTACTAATTTTTTTTTTAGTCTTTAGTTTTTAGTTTTCTGTCTCGAAAATCGGGACAGAAAACCGACCGATTTTCGTAGCGGCGGGTCCAGGACCCGCCGCTCTCTCTTGACGGGCGGGTCCAGGACCCGCCGTCAAGCACAACATGGCGAGTCCAGGACCCGCCATGAGTATAATCATGGCGGGTCCAGGTACCCGCCATACTAATAACATGGCGGGTCCAGGACCCGCCATGATTTTACTCATGGCGGGTCCTGGACCCGCCATGAATATACTCATGGCGGGTCCTGGACCCGCCATGAGTATATTCATGTGAATTTTTGTCCCGATTTTCGGTACAGAAAACTAAAAAAAAAAAAAAAATTAAAAACAAAAAATTAAGTTCAAACACATACCGGAATGATCCATACTGCTTTTCCTTTACCTCCACGTCCAGCCATAATTAGTTCGGGTTCTTTTTCGGGTTTGAATTAATGTGTTTGGGCCCTGTTCTTTTTGACTGAAATTAAATTAAATTAAATTAACTTAACTTAACTTAACTGAACTGAACTGAATGCTACTGAACTTAACTTAACTTAACTACACCAAATAATTAATTGAACTTAACTGAACTGAACTGAACTGAACTGAATGCTGCTGAACTGAACTGAACTTACTTATGCTGAAATTAAGTCAAAAAGAACAGAATATGAATTTGAACTTAATTTTTCAAATATAAAGGGAAAGGGCAAAATTGTAATTTGGGGGCGGTATGTGGGAAATAAGAGCGGTGTGAAGCAAATCACTAAATAAATGGATATAGACAATGATAAATGTCAGCAACGTTTCTTCAAAAAAATAAAAAATGTCAGCAACGTTTTTTACATAATAGTGGCAAAATTGTAAATAAAATATATTTAGACCATATAATTTATGAGAATTTATTATAATTTTAAGGGTAATTAACACACTGTTTAGTCCTTATATTTTTAAAAACACACGGTAAGATCCATAACCTTTTTCTCAGTGAACTGTTTAGTCATTCCGTCTGTTTGTTAGATTTTTTTTACTGTTTATGAATTCGGAAATGACTAAATTATCATTTACTATTTATCAATCAAAAGCAATTCATACCTCTATGTCTTTCTCTCGCAACTCGCGCTCACAAAAAAAAATGGAGAAAGGATTGAATCCCTAATCCATAATCGAATCACTCATGCTCACTCTTTCTGTTTGAATTGAAGGTAAAAATCGACTCAAATCTCTCTCGCTTACTCTTCCTGTTAGAATTGAAGGTGGAAATCCTCTTACTCTCAATGGTGAGTTTAATTAGACTCAAATCCAAATTGACTAACAGAATCTTCATGAGAGTCTAACGGCATGGACTAAACAGTTCACCGAGAAAAACGTTAGGGACTAAACAGTTCATCGAGAATAAAATTAGGGACTTTACCGCGTGTTTTTGAAAATACAGGGACTAAACAGTGTGTTTTATCAAAATATAGGAACTAATAAATTAATTACCCTAATTTTAATTTTAAACTTCATTATCTCAATACTTTTTCATTTTTTTTATCATATTAAATATTCTTGAAAAAAAATGCTGATGAAAAATCATATTTTTATTTAAATATATCTTTCTCTCCATAACAATAATAGTCATTTGATTCTCCAAACTAAAACCTCACAGTCAATTAGAATTTTAAACTATTAAAACAATCAATCAGGTCACTGAGCTAAATAAAAATCATAAATTGAGTTCTCATTCTATTAAAAAATTATCGATTGAGTCCTTATCGAAAATCATTCGGTTGAACAGTTTCAGATTCTCTTCTTTGAATCAATTTTGAGCAAACACAAAGATCATTATAGTCCATGTCAAATAGTTACAATTTCTGATTTTAAGATAGGATAAGGACTTAGTTAATGATTTTTACTTAATTCAAAAATCTAATTGATGATTTTAATAGTTTATAATCTTAATTGACTTTTAAATTTTAGTTTAAGATTAAAATACGTGTTATGTCATGAAAATAAGATGAAAATGAAAAATAAAAATGTACATAGATCAACAATTTTTAGATATATTAATTTTTTTTGAAAATTTATAACTAAAATAATAACAATAAAATTACAAAAATATAGTACAATTATAATTTGAAATAAATAAAAGGCTTAATACATTTTTAAGCCAGGTACTTCTTAAAAAAAGTCAATTGTCTCTATACTTAAAAAAACGGCATATTTACTTCATGAAGTTGTTTAAATGGACCTATTAAATTTCTTAACTTTTGTAAGTGATATATTTACCTCCTAAACTTATTTAGGATAATCTTTTGAATTTATTTAAAATGTAGGCAAATCAACTTGTCAAAAATATTTTTTAGTTTAGCCACGTGAATTTTATGAAATCAATAGTCTATTTCAACGAGTTCAGAAGACAAATAAGACGTTTTAAAAAAATACGAGAATAATTGACTTTTCTGACAGTAAATGTATTAGCCGTGAATCAAATGATCTTTCATCATACAGCCATTATTGATAAAAGATAAATATTATACAATAATCTAAAAACATCTTTATCAAATTACATACTAACTTTTAGAAAAATGAGTGTGGAAGAAAGAAAAGCGTCTAAAATAGAAATAAGAGAAAGATAAAGGGATTATTTTGAAATTTAGTGAATTATCTCAAAAAAACAAACGAAATTAAAATTAATTTTTAACTCAAATTTCATTTCTGGCCGAATGAGCTTCTCCGATTGCAAGTTCTTCCAGCCAGCAATCATTAGTATGATACTCCTCTTATGCCAAATCAAAATTATTAACACCCAATTTTCTATTATTTAAAAATCCTCCAATTCAGGTGCCTTTTCTAATCTCTGGTTGTTGTGTTCTTCAGTTTTGTTTCTTTTCCCTGTTAATTCGTCGTTTCTGATTGTTCTCGCCAAATTTCCAGATTAGGGTTTGAAGGTATGGGGAAAGACTTGCCTATGTGTCGAACTTGAAAGGAATTCAATTGTCCTTGTTTATTGCTTTATTTTAGTTCATCGTCTCATTTAATTTTTGGTGTTCCAGGTTTATTCTGTAATTAGTTTTATTTTTCATTCCAAATCTGTTGGTCTTTTGGTTGTGAAAGTATTGAACGAAGCGGCCCAACGATTAGGAAGAGATTGTAATTGGTAGTTGTAGAAATATGCACTGGGGTGGGGCTACAGCCACTACAACTCGAGGAGGATCACCTACGGATAATGGAGATTCTGTCGTGACTTTGGATCAAGTTCCACGGTGGGGTGATACAGAAAGTAGAGCATCATTTAGTTATGACAATGACGATCCTTCATTTTCCAATTCATTTTTTGCCGATCCTTTAACATCTCCTAATGAGGGGGAGAGCAGTGGCAATGGGATGGTATCAAGGTTTCCTGTTGATCATGAAATCAACTCAATGATCTACTTGTGGAGAGGAAACCCGTGGAATCTTGAGGTTGATGCTGTTGTGAATTCTACAAATGAGGTGAGTGTTGCTTTTCTATCATTTGATTGTTGAGCCGCAGTAATTTTGAAATAGATAAAGACTGACCTTATTCTTGTGGAAATTATTGTCATGTATTTGCTTAACAATACTCAAGCAAATAGTTGCTACTTTTGCAAGGATTACAACTAGAATTAAGAGAAAAAAAACCGGTAGCAATTAAGAGTTTTTATGATTTTGGAATCTGTAGAGTTTAATTAAAGGCAGAAATGACTTTTTGTGGGCAAACAACCAATAAGGATTAAATTAAAGGAATAAAAGATTAAACGAAAATCAATAAGTCAAGTTCAAATTCAAATTCAACGAATCAAGACAGATTACAATACAACTTGTGAGTTGTTGTGATTTTCCAAATTACAATTACATACAGCGACTCTTTGTAGAATAAATCAACAGATTAATTCCATTCCATCATCCTGCATCAAACGTTCTTCTTTTCTTTCCATCGTGGAGCACTTACACTTGCACATAACTTTCTTCAAAATTTGAAAATGAAAAATAGTTATTGTTGATTTTCATGGTTTTTAATCATCTGAAAGAGACAACAAGACTCTGAAACTCTAACTCTCCACTCTACTAAGTTCTTAACTCATCGAATTGGTATATATTTTGAATATTAAGTACTTGCTTTATTTGGAATTGCATTAGATTTGAATTTTAAGTACTTGGTTTATATGACTTTTTATTTACAAATTAAAATTGCATTTCTAGACTAATATTTGATAATATTTCAAGTTCAAAATGGTAAATGTTTTATTTTTTTATAATATTAAGAATTTGAACTGAATCTTACGATTCACGATTCACAAAATGAGGATTTCGATTCATGTTCGAATCTTGATTTGACAACTATGGGTTAAACCCTTTTCACAATAAAATGTTAGACATCAATTGTTTCTATCGGATAAGTTCGAAGCTGGATTTTGAGTCTAGAGTATGAAGGCATGCAAGTTCTCTTTTGGTGATAATCCATGCGGCGGAACATGTTACAAATTTCTATTGGTCATGCAGGGATGCAATGTTCTATAGAGCCTGACTGTCAATTTTCTTTGTACTGTTTGGATGCATACTATTGATTATGATGGTTTTACTGGAAATTGAGTGCAGCACTAAGTTTTTATTCATTGTTCCCAAAGTTCTTGGTGACTTTGTTTGATTCTTTATGCAAATGAACTATTGAACCCTTTCACCATCTTGGATCCTCCATCTCCAATAGTTCAATCTAGAAGCCATGAAACCCAATCATTTTTTTTTTCAGAAAGGAATTTCCAAATTTCGTTCAGTTGATTTGAGTTTCATCTGGGAAATCTACTGTAGAACCAACTATTCAAATTGTTATACTAGTAAGAGTAATGGCAAGGAATTTATGGATCTCATTTGCTTTGAATTTGGTGACTTACAGAACATGGATGAAGCACACAGCAGTGCTGGTCTGCATGCAGCAGCTGGACCTGGTCTTGCAGAAGAATGCGCTACATTGGTATATCATCTGTTATTTGTTGACTGAATTTATTTTGATAAGGCATAATCTTTAGAATCCGTTACAGGTTACTTTTAACTGATTTAGCTCATGTTGCATACTATGTTGCATTGTGTATGAGAGATGATAAGTAATTATATTTTTGGTAAAATATGTTATCCTGTTTTAAGGTGAAGTAGATGTGCTAAAGTTATAATTGGTATAGCAGGCTTTCTTTTATTTGCTAAGGCGTGTTTTGGAGATGCAAATACAAAATTTGGACAGACTTAGTATGTGGTTCTTTTTTTTTTCCTTGACAGGGTGGATGTCGAACAGGGATGGCAAAAGTTACTAATGCATATGACCTCCCTGCTAGGTGTGTATATCAGCGGATTCTATCTTTGAAAATAAAGCAATAGGATGTTATTTCAGCATATCATAGTTACTTGTATCCTTCATGCATTATATTATAATCTATTCTAAAATATTATATTTTCTGGTAGATTGAGTTAGTGTCCTTTGTTTTATGTTTATGTTTAGCTGGACTAAGGCAGCAGCATCATTTTATTAACATTCTTTATTGTTCTTTGAATCAAGATAATGAGAGCTACATTTGGTTGGAAGACCATTCATTGTTCTAGAAATGTCTTACTTTTATTCTGGCTTGAAATATAATGTTTTAAACCAACATAATTCATGCTCGATGATATGTTTTGGAATTTATCTTATATATTTTGTATCCGTTGAATTTTTAACCTATATGTTATTGTTATTTTTTTCTTCCTCACATGTTGCTGCAGTATTTGGTCCAATTTGATTCAAAGCATTCATTGAGTTACAAGATTTAGTTTTCTTTCTTAAACTGTCTGATTGTTTTCCTGAATACTATGTCAGGAGAGTCATCCATACAGTTGGTCCCAAGTATGCAGTGAAATATCATACTGCCGCAGAAAATGCCTTGAGTCACTGCTATCGGTCTTGCCTTGAGCTTTTAATTGAAAATGGGCTTCGAAGGTTGTTTGATAGCAGATGCTACAGAGTTTCTTTATTTTATTTCTTTTGTGGTTTATTGTGCTTCTCTTGGATTTTTGTTGAACGCAGAGCTAATTTCTTTTATGGACAAAACTTGCAGCATTGCTATGGGCTGTATATATACTGAGGCCAAAAATTATCCACGTGAACCAGCTGCACATGTGGCCATAAGTAAGATTTTTTTCAACATGTTTCTTTCTTTAGTTTTGACATATTATCTCCATACTCTGATATGCCAAGGGAGTTCTTTCCTCAATCCTTGGGTTCTAATTTGCCGATAAATAACTGTCCCACCCCTTTCTTGTAACTATAGAAAATTGATCTTCTGTAGATGAAATTAGCTAATGAGGTGTGCATAATGTGCCATACTTCAAGCATCTATCCTCATCATGTGCAAGTGTGTGTATTCATCAGAATGCCAGTGTTTCAAGGGTATTGTATTATTCTCTGCCTCCAGGTTGATCTTTAATTCTCTTTGTTCAGGGACTGTTCGGCGTTTTCTTGAGAAGCAAAAAGATAAAATCGCGGCTGTTGTGTTTTGTACAGCCACAACCACTGATACAGAAATATACAAAAGGTAACTGTTTAGATATGTTTTCACTGCCGTCGAGTATTTTTTACTAGCTTAGCTTCTGTTGTGCATTTTTCATCGTGTCATTAACTATTTCACAATGTAGGCTACTACCACTTTATTTTCCTCGAGATAAGCATGAAGAGGAGGTGGCAATCTCAAAGCTTCCTGCTGATGTGGGGGATGAGAATGGTGAGACAATAATTGATGAACGTAAAATCAGAATAAAGCCTTTGCCCAAGAAAACTATTCCTAAGCCTCCCCAAGCTGAAGTTGACCTTCCTGTCAGTGATGTTGGCTTGGTTCGTAGGTAAGTTTACTACAATATGAGATCTGACATTTCGGTAGATTTTTCTGGTCATATTGACGACTTTTCCAGTTTGGTTTAAGGCACTTCTATTCTTGTCTAAGTCTATATTCAGAACACTTTTTATTGAACAGGAGATGGACTAGAATTAAGCTAGTATCCAGAATGATCTTGTTATAATTTGGTCAAAGAAGATTGTGATGTTCATTGCATGCATAATGTATCTTAAATAATATGAGATGCATCTTAATTTGCATATGCTGCAATCTTCGTATAAAATTCTCATGTAACCACCATTACCACAAATTATGTAGTGTATTCTTCTTTGATGAATGAGTTTTACATTCAATTGTTGTGACTGCATATTGATCCAACCTTTTAGTTTTAGCATATTCTGAGATATGAATGACAAGAAACAACCTAATATTTAATGTAAAACAATCAAAGATTTCAACTAAAAAAGCTTGCAGTCCCTCATCTTACTTTGGGCACTTGGTTTTCTTTTATTTGTTGAGGTTTTGGTGCTTGTGGGTGTTATTTATGAAAGTGTATTACACTGTGAAGTTGAAAGCTGCACAAGTTTTACTTTTGGCTGATGGACCTGTAGCTGCAGGATTGTCATCATTGAATCATGGATTTGGAGAACATATAGTGTACTTTGACCGAGAAAAGGAAAAAGGTGTTAGGTACCTCTGATTTTTGTTTTAGTAGAGGAATTAAAATGAAGGACTTTTGAGTTAGAAGAATGCTCTTTTGTTTCAAAAGCTAGATGGCTAAATATGCATAACTTTGGTGTAGTCAGTGAAATATGGATGTACATGTTGCTGTGAATTCTTTGAGTTTCTGCACTGTAAGCAATTATCCTCTTGCTTAAAGGTTGAAAACTCCTATCGCACCATATAAAATACTTGATTTTACTTAGCGATAAAGAGTTGGTATCTGTTCTCAGTGTGTCATGTTGTGCGCCACACCCAGGTTGTCACTTTTTATGTCAAATTTCATTATTCTCACATTTCATTTGTTCATGTTTCCTTAAACTTATGATTCAGGTTGGATTTAATTTTTATCAGCCATAGATATTGATTCACCTGATGCTCTAAGTGGCTTAGTATTATCCTTGCAGAAACTCAGCATACTTGGATTCGTATTTGGATCCAGCTTTCATGTCATTAATTAAGGATCCAGATCAAAGGCGCAAGGAGCAATGGGAAAAAACTGCTCTAGCCCAGAGTGGATTCAATTGTGCTAAAATGCTAGGATTTGGTGATCTTGGTGCTCCTCCGTTATCTGTTGCTGAAGAATACTCTCTACATTCTAGATACCTCGCGAAAGCAAATTCTCTTAATCTTTCGGAAACTGCAGAGATGAAAATTGTGTAAGCCCATATTCCTTGTTTATATGCTTTCTTCACATAATACATTTCTTTTTTCAGCTAATTTTTACTATTTTTTTTAGAATAACTAATTGAGTAATTTTGCTTTTATGCATAATTTGGTTTTCCAGAGACTACTTGTTTAAATTAATCAGCAGGTGTTGCGGCTTGTTTTGTTTTCTACAATTCTTGAATGGGTAATTTACATCCATGGCCCCTCAACTTTACCTTTACTTTCATTATGGTCTCTAAATTTTGAACTTGGACATTATAGCCCTGAATTTTGCACTTTACTAACATTATGACCCTTTTATTGTTGACCAAGATAAATTTATAAATTTTGTTTAGAACCATATTTCCGATGAAACCACAGTTTTCTATTTTCCAGATTACCATTTTCAGAGCTTTCTCTCTCTAATCAACCATTTTCTCTTTCCTAAACAAACTACACCTAAATGACCTTAAAACTAAAAAGTTCAACATTTAAAATTGCTTAGAATATCATTTCCATCAAACCCTACGATGAAGGTTACCTGCTATTTAAGTGCTCATCTTGATCAACAGTGAAAGGGTCCATTATGTTAGTAAAATTCAAAGTTCAGGGGCCACTATGTCCAGTTTCGAAGTTGAGGTGTCATAATCAAAGTAAAGGCAAAGTTGATGGGCGATAGGTGTAATTTACCCATTTTTGAACTGTCCTCAGTATGAACTCAACTGTTTCTTAACAGCTTTGTGAGCCTGTTGCAGTGGGCTAAAGATCCAAAAAAGCTTAAATTTTAGTCATTTTTTTAATTGTTAAAATTTGATAGAAACTTAAGCTTTTAAAACCCTATTTACTTCCAACAATCGGCATAATATATTGTGTGAATTGATATTTTATTTTTTAGTTTTTATTCAAGAATATTTCTATTGATTTTCTAGAAACTGGTCAATATAGATAACTGTATAAGAATGGAAAAAGAATATTTAGAATAATATTATTTGTTATTAGCCTTGAAGTTTGTCAGAGGTGTAAAAACTTTTCCTGAATTTGTATATCAGCTTAAGCTTTTAGTTCTATTGGCTCCATGACATGGTATCAGAGCCTCTTGTCACAACTCCATTTGTTAATGATATTTCAACACATGGTAGGATGAGTATGTGTTTACACATTTCAAGCGCAAGGGCATTTGCATGTTTGAGCCTTAGCTATCAACTTAAATATTTGGACTAAATGGTTCCTTGACATACCTCAATTAAATCATAATTATTTTGCTCAACCAGGTAAATCAAAGGAATTTGTTGAATAATTTAAATATGCAAGTGTACTATCTAAATCGGCTAAAATTGAGGCAAATTTTACAAGATAGGCTAGAATTGTTAAATATAAATGAATGGATAAAATTAATTTTTTTTTTTGTAATGTTTGACTTTGACAGTTTATTTTTATGATCTGCTTTTCCTCTAGATTTGTTTTTCTTTTGTAATACAAAATTTATAAATTTATCTTTCCCATGTGCTGCTCTTTACATTATGAATAGTTGTCTTAGGTTTTCTCTTTTTGTTTCAGTTACCGAGGTGGGGTAGATAGTGAGGGCCGCCCAGTAATGGTTGTTGTGGGAGCACATTTTCTGCTGCGATGTCTTGAGCTGGAGCGATTTGTGCTTTATGTGGTGAAGGTAATCTAGAGTGCTGTTTGCTTTTCGAGCTCTTTTTTAAGCTTAGAGGTGAGGTATTTGGGAAATTGAAAGGATAAGGAAATAAACGCCAGGAATGTGTAAAAGATACTGGAAACAGAAACTAGCGGGAAATGTGTAAATAAAAAAAATGTAAAGATATATCTTTAATTCTTTACGCTCAGACACACAGACACAATAAAACAAAATTACATAAAGTCACATAAGAGAGGGGAAAATTGGATTGTTCATTTTATAAGATAGTAGAAGATGATCTAGAAAATATTAAGGATTTATTGAACATGTGATTAGCTTCAATTTGCTTCTGAAAACACATTACATTCTAGGAAACCAAGTTCCAAATCTTAAGAAACAAGTTTTCAATAAACGTAATACTAAAACGTTTCAAACAAGTTTTCGTGTGTCGGTTTACTAAACGTTTTGGAAACATGGGAACACTTCAAAATCAAAGTTTCTATGCAACATAAGTGAGGTATAATCTGATTCTGCAGTTGTTTATTTGGATTCATCTGTTGAAGTCTTTTGCTGTAATTTGTGTAGGAATATGCTTTTTCCGCTTTTGTGTTCTTGTTGCTTCTGGTTCTGATCTTTAGATACTTTTTTGCTGTATCTTTCATGAATAACAAGTTATTTGGTACTAATATAATAACTTGGCGGTCACGACTATATTTCAGGAATTTGAGCCCTTGATACAGAAGCCTTATACTATTGTGTATTTCCATTCTGCAGCATCTTTACAAGTGTAAGTATTGCTGTATTGCTCGCCTAATTTACTGCTTCATCCCTGAATCTGAATTTAAGTATATATGCAAGTAGTGTTTGATTTTTTCAGAGTATTTTCAGGCTTTTATGTATAATCTGTTTCTGTTGCCAACAGTCAACCAGATATGGGATGGATGAAAAGATTACAACAAATACTTGGTCGTAAACACCAGCGGAACCTGCATGTATGCAACGAAACTTACGTGATCTAATTAGTTCCTATTTGGGGATGTATTTTTATAGTTCTAAAAACTTTACATGCAGGCAATATATGTACTTCATCCTACTTTTCACCTGAAAGCTACAATTTTTGCTTTGCAAATGTTTGTTGATAAAGTGGTATGGCTCGACTTTGTTCCGTATCATCCATTTGGTAAAAGATTCTACTATTTCGCTTTGTCTAATAGTTTTGAAATTTCTGTCCAGACGTGGAAGAAAGTAGTATATGTTGATAGACTTCTACAGTTGTTCAGACACGTTCCTCGTGAACAACTGACCATCCCGGATTTTGTTTTCCAGTTAAGTTTTCTGTTTCACTCATAGTCATAGAGCATTTTCATTATTTCCAGATGCACTTTATTGGCATAGAGTGCCATCCAGTAGGATATACAGTTAAAATTCTAAAAGTTTGATTGAATGCAGGCATGATTTAGAAGTAAATGGAGGAAAGGGTGTAATGGTAGATCCGAGAACAAAATACGTGTATCACCGGCCATAGGCGTAATCTGCAGAGTGCAGTGCTCCACCTGGGTGGGGGTTCAGTTTTCCTTTTCTGATCTATGTATGTATGTTAAGGGTGTTAAATGTGTACAAATTATTATTCTGATTCTTTTAATTGGTGATGTATCTCATTTGTTTTATTTTCATGTGAATTCTTCAACAATTGGTCTTGTCGAGTTGGAAGGAAATAATGTATTATTTCATTTGATGATTGATATTCAATAGTCAATAATACCCAACATATTTGAGCGTACTGTAAAAAAGCCTATATGGTTTATCGCTTTGTTCTAACTTGTGTTTCAACTTTAATGGCAACATTAATAGCCCATACGATAGTTTGAAATAAAGGCTGTAAGTTCACACCTCTTTTTTGTTAACAGAATATTAACTAAAGGCTGCTATTCCATAATAAATATATTTTTCATTATTTGTTTGCAGTTTTTTTCTTTCACAGAGTATTAACTTTTTCTTTATCTTTTTTAGTTATTTTTTCTTCCAATTATACTCGCATATTAAGGTTTTCTTTTTTTCTTTCTTTCCCAATTATGGAATCTGGAACTCAGAGCGTTAAAAAAAAAAAAAAAAAAAAAATATATAAAAATTGCAGGTCATGATTCAATATGTCTGAATAATAAATTTGGAGTAGGACGAAAAGAATGAGCATATAAATTGATATTCAGAACAAACGTTGGAGTGGGGAATTATAGTTTACTGTTTTTGTTGTCATTTTGAGAGAAATAACATGGTAATATACCCAGAAATCATATTGTTCATAAGAATTTACAATATGAAATGGAAATTCATTAGAGTTATGGAGTTTTATGATTTTCTTGAGTATAAAACAAAAGTTTTTTAGAAGTATTATGATTGCTAGTTAAGTCATGGATGTCAGAAAAAGAAAAAAAAAATTCTTTAGAATGTGTATGTGAGTGGAAGTGATGCAGGTTTTGTTTTCAATTACATCCTAATTTTCAGAATGTACTTGACATTTTCAATATATATTTAAACTGTTTGATATAATAAGAATTAAACTCACCGATATGAGAGGTTGTTATTTTTTGATTTTAATATGATCAATATTTTAGTCTTTTCCCATGTTGAGTATTTTGGTCTTTTCTTTACTTTTTGAATAAGGCTATATATAGCTCTTGTATTGGTATTTTTGAATATATACGAAAATTGAGTAATAGTATTTGGCTATTCTCTCCAAAAGTCAGTGTTTATCCTATTTCCTTTTCTACTTTTCACATGGTATCAGAGCATGAGAAATCGATCTGATTATCACCGATTATCCGTTTTTCATCCGCAACTGCGTCTTCTCATCTCCTCTCGATCCAGTGCTTCTTCTCATCTTCTCTCGATCCAGTTCATCATGGACAATGATGATTTCCGCTCATTATCGTCCAGGCGAGATTGATCTAGGTCAGATTCAACTTCTACATCTAAACTTTTCCGATTAAATACAAATGATACACCTGGAGCTGTTCTGGTAAGTTCATCTTTAACGGGTGAGAATTATTTTGCTTGGAGTCACGCAATGCTTCTTGCGTTACGCGCAAAGAAAAAAACCGCGTTTGTACAACAAACCGATCTTGAACCAGATGTAGATTCAGAGGAATATGAAGCTTGGGATCAGGATGACAGCATGGTGAAATCATGGATTCTCAATTCTATGAGTAAGGAGCTTGCAGAATCATTCTTCTATCCAACTACTTCTCGATCTCTCTGGAATGAGCTTGAGAATCGATTTGGTACTTCTAATGGACCACAATTATATAAGCTTGCTAAAGATCTCTCTACCTTTTGTCAAGGTAATCTACTATGATTATGCAAGTTGAAAAACAGAGAGAAGTCTCCAATTCACAAACTAGTTAAAGATCTTTTCCTTCTACTGGATCTAGCACAGCCAGTTCCACTCCTGCATCTAGCACATGATTAAATTCTAACTCTCAGAAGAAAGATTTTGTGCGAAAAGAAGACATATATTGTGATCATTGTGATCGAACAGGACATACAAGAGAGACTTGTTTTAGACTTACTGGTTATCCAGATTGGTACAATGCAAACTTCAATAAAGATGGGAAGAAGAAGGGGAAATCTGATCAAGCTCATTGTGCTGCATCTATGGAGCCATCTACAGATATCTTTGGAGGAGATGTTTCCCCTCAATTTGCTTCATATATTGATTCTGCAATCTTGAAAGCGCTAAAGACTCAACAAAATTCCTCTGTGCAAGATGCTTTCACACCATTTGCAGGTGTAGTTGGTATGTTTCCTGACTCACCTATTAACGTAGACTGGATTGTGGATAGTGGAGCAACATCACATATGAGTGGATGTTTGCATTTGTTTTCCTCTGTTTCTAAGCTAGCTAATCCTAAGTATGTGCATCTTCCTAATGGGCATAATGTTATGGTTGATACAGTTGGTATAATCTCTTTTACACAGACTTTTAAGCTACATAATGTCTTTTACATTCCTGCTTTTAAGTACAATCTGATGTCCGTTGGTCAGTTATTGATTCAGGCTAAGGTGACAGTCCAATTTCATATTGATCATTGTGTCTTACAATCCTCTTCTACTGCCTCCAATCTAGCTATAGGATCATTTTCAAATGGACTGTATCACATATCTGCATAGTCATTCTCTAAACTGACTCTACAAAATTATGTTTCTCCCTCTTCTCAATGTAATGCTGTTTCTCAACCGCCAATTCTACCACAAGACCTATGGCACCATAGGTTAGGACACCCATCCCCTGCTCTTTTGCCTCATATTCAAGAGATTCCTTTTTACCCTGAGTCTCATCCTGTCATGTGTGTCCCCTAGCGAAGCAGAAAAGGATGTCATTTCCCATTAGCCATATCTCTACCCCAACAAAACTAGATATGTTACATATGGATTTATGGGGCCCTTATCTTAAAACCTCATTGACTGGTGCAAATTATTTCCTTACCATAGTCGATGATCATACTAGATTAACTTGGTTGATTCTCCTTCAAAATAAAGCACATGTGTCATTTGCTATTGAAAAATTCTTAAACATGGTTTATACTCAATTCTCTAGTTCAGTCAAGGTTATTAGGACTGACAATGGTAACGAATTTTTCAATAACAATTGTTATCAACTCCTTACCAAACTTGGCATCCTTCACCACCATAGTTGTGTTTATACTCCACAACAGAATATTGGTGTTGTGGAGAGAAAACATCAACACATCCTAGCTGTTGCCAGAGCTTTGCTCTTTCAAGCTTCAATGCCCACTCTGTTTTGGGGAGAAGCAGTTACTATGGCTGCTGATTTAATCAATTTTCTTCCTAGTAAACTTCTAAAATGGTCCGCTCCTTATGCTCAATTCTACTCTACATCACCACCTTACCATATTCTGAAGGTTTTTGGATGTCAATGTTTCCATACTATCACTCATCACAAATCAAAATTAGAGCCCAGGGCTAGTGAAGGGTTTTTTTTCTAGGGTATCTGGTGAATCAAATGGGATATAAAATATGGGATCTTACCCAAGAAAAACTCATAGTGTCTAGGGATGTCATGTTTTATGAACAAATATTCCCCTATTCTATTCTCAAAACATCTTCATCCTCTTCTGAGGTTCCTCTTCCTTGTCCCATTGATGATCTTATCTTACTTGATTCTATATCTGTTCCACCACCACCACCACTACCACAACAATCTACAATTCCTTCACAGTATATCCCTATTGATGATTCAGTTCTTTCTTCCCCTAATCCTGCCGTTACAGAACCTAATTCTCCACATCTTCCTACTGTTACAGAACATAGTCCTTCTCCTATCTCTGATCGTCAAAGACCACTAAGACAACACAGGAAGCCAGCTTAGCTAAATGATTTCGTTTCTAATGTTAATCTTCAGTCCTCTTATCCACACTTCTTATCTCTTCCTTCCTATACTGTACCTCACATGGCTTTTTTTTATCAATCTATATCAACTTAAAGAACCCAAAGATTGTGACGAGGCTAAAACTAATCCCCTATGCGTTGAAGCTATGCATAAAGAATTATCAGCCCTTGAAGATAATGGTACTTGGATCCTAACTACTCTTCCTCCTTCAAAAAAGGCCATTGCCAACAGATGGATTTTTAAAATTAAGTACATGCCTAGTGGAGAAGTAGAGAGGTTCAAAGCAAGGCTTGTGGCCAAGGGCTATAGTCAATTGTATGGAGAAGATTACTTTGATTCTTTTAGCCCTATAGTAAAAATCGTGACAGTTAGACTTGTGCTTGCTATAGCTACCGGTAAACAATGGCCAATTCATCAATTAGATGTGAACAACGCTTATCTGCATGGGTTCATTGAAGAATATCTTTATATGCAGCCTCCACAAGGTTATAGTAAAGCAGTGTCTGGGCAAGTGTGTAAGCTCATCAAGTCACTTTATGGACTGAAACAAGCTGGGAGGCAGTGGAATAAAGAGTTAACCATCATTTTACTCACTTTTGGTTTTCACAGAACTACACATGATCATTGTCTTTTTTTACACATCATAGGTTCTTCATTCACTATTCTTATGGTATATGTGGATGATATTCTGCTCACAGGAACTAGTTTACAGCTTATTAATGATATCAAGGCTTTTCTCCATGACAAGTTCACCATTAAGGATCTAGGTAGTGTAAAATACTTCTTGGGTATCGAATTGGCAAGGGATCATGCTGGTCTTACTTTAAGCCAAACTAAGTATTCAAGGGATATTCTTCTTGATGCAGGAGTTATGGATATGCAGCCTGCTTCTAGTCCTCTATCACATGACATTATCCTCACTGATTCAGGTACCCCTTTGCCTGATCCTTCCAAATATAGAAGACTGGTTGGTAGACTGATGTACTTGAATTTTACAAGGCCAGATCTTACATTCGCCACTCAGCAGCTATCTCAATATATGCGCAAGCACCTTGTAATCATCATCTGCAGGCATCAATTCATGTTCTTAGATATCTGAAAGGAACTCTGCATCTTGGACTTTTCTACTCAACTAGCTCTACTTTCACCATCACAACATATTGTGATGCTGACTGAAGTACTTGTAGAAAATCCCGGAGGTCTGTCACGGATTTTTGTGTGTTTTTGGGTAAGTCTTTGATTTCTTGGAAGGCCAAGAAACACCCTACAGTTAGCAAGTCATCAACAGAAGATGAATATAGAAGTATGTCAACCACATCATGTGAATTGAAATGGCTCTCATATTTGTTGACTGACTTCAGAATTGACATTACTTATCCGGTGAAACTATTATGTGATAACACATCAGCTATTCAGATAGCCAAAGACCTCATTGATCATGACAGAACCAAACATTTTGACATCGATGTATATGTCATTCGAGAATATGTGGAGAATGGATTCCTTTGCACTATTTATGTTTCTTCAGAATGTCAACTAGCAGATCTATTCACAAAGTCTATGTCTGCTTCATAGATGTTTGATGCCTTGGTTCAAATGCCTAGTGTTTAGGCTTAAGGGGGGAGTGTTAGTTTTTTATTTTAATATGATCAGTATTTTAGTCTTTTCCCATGTTGGGTATTTTGGTCTTTTCTTTACTTTCTGAATAAAGCTATACATAGCTATTGTATTGGTATTTTTGAATATATCCGAAAATTGAGTAATAGTGTTTGGCTATTCTCTCCAAAAGTCTGTGTTTCACGGAGGTGTATATTTATTTTGATCAATTATGAGTTTTATTTAACCAACCCTATTATTTTTCTTAAAAAAAAAAAAACTAGTTGGGTGTCTGATGTGATTGTGGAAAATTAATTAAATTTTCATCAAATTATTAAGAATTTCGATTCATTTTTTTTTTCCAATAGATGAAATAAATCGACATTTGATAATAATGAATGAGTTCATAAATTAAATTGATATTTTTGTGCAATTGGAATGGTGAAATTGATACTTACTCCTTTCTGGTAACTAAGATTTCCACGTGTCAGTATCTCTGCATTTGTTTTGATTTGAAGGGCATAAACAAGGCTGGGCTTCCTGAGGTCTGAGTTCAGCATCAGTCCCTCGAATTTCATCATTTTCTAACAGAATTTCGTTTTACTCTTTCACACTAAATTTCTTCTCTGCAACCTATCTAATCGCTGGTCAGTTTTCTTATCTATTTCAGTATTCCTCTTTCTGTTTTCTACTTTTTTTTTTTTTATATATAATTTGGGCAAGGGTTTAAACAAGAATTTCACATTTCGATCTTACATTGAGTTGAATTGTTTGTTTTAGTTAAGTTGTTTTCTCTTTGGTTCGGTAAACGGATGAATTTGATTCGATAATATGGAGTATATTGGTTGGGCTGAATGTCTTCAATCATCTGAATTTAACGCTATATTTTCACTGTTAATTAATTCATATGTGAACATTCATGGGTGGGCATTGTTATACTGTAGTTCAATTTATTTATAAAACAAAATTTACTCAAAACGAGGAAGCATTGCTGATTGATTTGTTGTTGTTCAAAATTTATTCAGAAAGGCTGTTCATACTCTGAGGGGAGTTTCATTTCCTGGGATTAATGGTGCAAAGTCTGTCTTCAAGCACTCTAACTGTATCAAGGAATTCTGGATTCATACCATCATGGAGGAGGGATTTCAGAATGATAGGGAACACCCATCTACCTTCTGTGGCTAATAAGAATTGCTCTTTGCATCAGTTTGTTCCAAGCTTATTCTTTACTGGTAACCCCATCATATTAAGACATAGAAATGTAAGGGCCAAAGCTGGATGGCTATTCAATAAAGGGGGTAATCAGGAGTTGGACGCAACCCGTGAGCGCAGCGAGAGTGCTAATGAGGATATCTTGATTTTCTTTTTTCAGTTAGACTTAGCAACTCGAGTTCAGGTTTGATATGCTGCTTTCAAATTTTGGAGATTTTTCTCTTACAGAATAAAGCAGTTAGTTGGCTTCTCCATTATTGTTATTCTGACAAGCTTATGTTGGCTGGGTGCTATGGAATTGTAGTATGCTCTGAATACGGAGCAGTATGACATTGCGCAAGAATTGAGAAACAAGCTTACCGAGGTTAATTCTCATATGCTGGACTTGTTAAGATGCATTATTTGATTTTCAACTGTCCCAATATTAGTTTATGTGAGTAATTCTTTTTTAATGAGACAAGTTTATTTTGTTTTTTCTTTTCATCCAGTCTCTTGCAAGCTTATTTGTATGTTTTAAGTAGTGGAAGAAACAGTTATATGAAGTGGGATCATTACACATACATTGGGCATGTATGGAGTTTTATTTATAATTTGGTGAACTTATGTATGTTCGCATCATATGAATTAATACCACAACCTGTGAAAATGTTTGCACATAAGTCTATAAACAAGATGAATTTACAGCATGCTGATAGAGTTCTCTTTTTGGAAGGTTGAAGTAGAGGTTATTCGACAACAGGAAGCAAAACGAGGATCATCCTCAAAGAGTGAAGCTCAAGATAAGGGCATCAGCATCATACGATTACGGTGAGCCTGAATTTTTGCTATTCTACCAAAATTTAGCTTAAATCAGGAAAGAATGTGTGAAGTCATTAATGTATCAGATTTATCTTTGACAAGTTACAACAACCTTGTTGTTAGATTTTCTTTTTGTTATCCCAAATTTCTGAACTATGCATTTCTAAACTACCACTTACCTTGCAGTGCTGATCTGCAGAAAGCAGTTGAGAATGAGAATTATGCTGTAGCAGCTCAATTGCGGGATCAAATTTCCAAGCAAGAGGCAGAGTCTCTGGCTGTATCAGCGAAAGCTCTGATATATGAAAAGGCACAGTATGAATTTCGTTTAGGACAAAAAGTGACACACAAGATCTTTGGTAAAGCATGCCACATTGTTTCATTTATTGCAGCTTCACTTCCTATATGAGGTCCAGTTCTATGCAATGTTTTTCTAAAATGAAACCATGCCACGTCAGCACATCTGTATCATAGATATTATAATTCAGGATAATTTGTGCTTCATTCGTTTGTCATGTTTCCATGAGACTTTGGAGAACATAAAGCTTACACTTATAACAAACCCCAATATCTCTATGGTGACTCTTTTTTCACCTGAATAGCTTAATTGGTTAATGTATCTCTTCATAATGAACTCCACAAATTCCATAATATATTCTTCTTTTCCATGAGTTGATTCTTTAGCGTAGGATGAAAATGCTGCTGTCTGCTGTTGCATTTATTCTTAGTTTGCACATTTCAATCATTTTATAACAAAAAAACAGGAGGACCTGTATATTGTTCCATGAATTGAAAAATAGTGCATGAAGAATAAAATATGAATTTCCTGCATGTTCCAGATTGTGTAGACTGCATACTCTTTCATTCATTTTTTTGCCACTTTTTTTATCCTTTCTGAGGGCTGTATTGCAATCTCAGGCTATCGTGCTGTAGTTTGTGGAATGGATCCAGTATGCTGCGAGTCAACTTCATGGATGGAAACTGCACAGGTTGAAAAATTACCTCGGGGTTCTTCCCAACCATTTTATCAGGTTAAGTTTGTCCTGATCTTCATTCCCTGCCATTATTGTGGGTTCCTTTTCCTTTCGTATACCTAAAAAATAGTGATTTCTTTTTCATTTATCTTTGGACTGTTACATTTTGGAACTGGAAGGGGCTTGTGCTCTGCCTCTAGCTTACCTTTTACACCTTCAGCTCGATTTACTGACTCGTATCTCTCAGCTTCCAAATCCTTCAATTCTAATATGTAATAAAAAATTGTTGACAATAATAATAACAGAAAAAAGGGGCATTTGGTTTATCTCATTTAATTTGAAGGAAAATCGATTCCTTATTTGTCTGGAAAAAGGAGTTTGTAATGCTAGAACATTTGTCTCCAAAGATGTGGCTGTAATACAGTTATTATGAAATTATTAATCCTGTTAATGAATAGTTTAGCAGATGTTTGTCATTGGAAAAAGGATGTAGTAGTGATCTGTTTCATCTAATATGTATGTTGCTCCACAAAGTTGCCTCATTAAAGATGACTTCTTACTTGTTTTTCAGGTTCTGGTTGATGTACATGCAGATCCCAACCTACTAGTGGCCTATGGTAATCAGCATTTTATCAAGTTGGCCCAAGTCAACTTTCATTTTATTTATTTTTTTATTATAAAAAAGGAATTTGTAACTGGAGTGAATTGTGTATTTACTAATTTCTGTTTCTCTGAATTGAAAAAAACAAGTCTCTTTTTTATGGGTGGGGCATTGGAGTTTGTGGTATACAGATTTGATAGAATATTGACATTGTTGCTTGAGCAAGTTTCGTGTTAATAGCCATGCTAATACCCCTTCTGAACTTCGGGTTGGTGGTTGCAGTTGCTGAGGAAAATTTGGTAGCCCCGGAGAAACCAGATCTGGTGAGAGCTCAAATGTTTATCAAAAGCCTGAAACATTCCCCTATCACCTGGGTTAACTTTTAGGCTGTACTTAACCATCTGCAGGGCAGGTTTGACCATCCCTATGTTTCCTTCTTATTCTATGGGACGGATACAGCAGGAGATTTAATCCCGATTAAACAGCTCCGAGAAAAGTACAACAAGCCTCGTCATGAAGTACCAAGTGATCAACAAGATGAAGACGGAGGTGATGCTTAAAAGGTTGCAGTTCTTAGTCCACGTTAGCTTGTAAGTATTTGAATGTTAAAAAGATCCTTTATGATTAAGTTGTATCTCGTATGAATAGGTGGTCATTGTGATCTGTTTATTTTTGTTCAGTTTTGCAGGAAATTCGGCTAATAGCTCCGGCAATGTGGCAGAACTCCTTGTATATGATATACATTGGAATACAAGTTCTCTTTCCGGATTCCTGTACAATATATTGCCTCTTGCCTGCCTAGTTATTTGGATAACAATTGTTGTGTGAATTGGTATGCTGGAAGAGCAATGAGAGATCGTCTCTGGTTGTTTCAGGACCATTATATATTAGGCTAGAGCTTGAGTTGGGTTGATATGTCATGGAATCAATCTTATTGGCTTTATAACCGAAGTTCCGAATTCTGTTTTTATCAAACAAGTTGAGCATAGATAGTTTCAAATTTGGCTCCAAAACTGAAGCTGGTAATTTAGTTTTATAAAAGGAAATCATAAAAAAGAACATGTAGCATGAAAGAATTGTGTAGTTCTGAACTCTGATAACTCTATGTTTTAAACCAACTTTTTATATTTCATAATACTATTTTGGCCTAATATATCATTAGCAACTTGTCCATAAAAATATATTATCTCCTTGAACTTTGCTAGTGCCTCAAAAATCGATACTAATTCAAACATGTTAACACTATTATAACATAAAAGCTTTTGGGTTGGGTTTGGGTTTACCTTTTTAACTCGAAAATGATACGAACATGACTTGAACACGAAATTATCAGGTCTGTCCACTTTAAAAAGCTGTTTGGCTAGTAATATCTTTTTTTTTTTGGCTTTTTATGTCTGAAAAGTAGATTTTTTATAAAAACAGGCAATCTTTATTTTTGTGGAAAAACATTTTTCTAAGACCACCCACAGTGGACGCCTCACTTAGCAAATTTGATACAATAAATTGTATCATTGCATTGCGAGGGTGAAAGTCAAAGGGAGGAGAGAGAAAGAGTGTATCACAATTGTGATATAGAGAGGAGGGAAAAAAGCAGAAACATGGTTGGTAGAAATATAATAAAATAATATATATCAAAGTGTGATTAGCATTATTAATTTTTTTTTTAAAGAAAAATGGAAAAGCAAGTAGATGTGTAGAAATATACTAAAATAATATATTGAATTTGTCTTCTATCTATACGTTGCAATTTGCATTAATTTAAAAAAAAATTAATTATATATCAGGGGAGTGAAGATTAGTAACCTTGAAGAGGACAAGGATAGGCGTTACTGGGCCCTGACAAAAAATGGAGCTTACTCTTGCAAGTCTGCCTTTGAAGCTTTTACTCTTGACAGATCCGACCCTCTTTCGGACACTTGGAAATCCATTTGGGCTCTGAAAATCCCTTACCGAATGAGGAGCTTCCTGTGGCTTGGAGTCAAGGACAGGTTGCTGACTAATTCGGATAGACATAAACGTCACTTGGCGGATTCAGGTGCTTGCAGTAGATGCAGAGGCCAAGTTGAATCTTTGTGCCATGCCCTTAGGGACTGCCCTAAGAGTAAGGAGGTTTGGCAGAAAGTTCTTCCGCACCACATTCTCCCCTCCTTCTTTGCCTACCCTGAGAATGACTGGTTCTCCAATGGGGTTAAAGGTAGGTTAATGGCTAGCATGGAGCAGGGAGACATTTTATTTGCTATTATCTGCCACCACCTTTGGAAGTGGAGAAACGAGGAGATCTTTGGTGAGAAGACTGTTTTTATTCAGAACTTACCCGAGTTCTTCTCTAAAAAGCTCCTTACCGTTACGGGGAGCTTCAAAGGGGACCCCCTTGCCAATTCTACCCAGAATAAAGAGGTTCAACTCGTTGGGTGGTGTAGGCCGAAGGATGGGGTGGTTAAGTTGAACACGGATGACTCCTGTCTCAACAATGGAAAGATCGCGGCTGGAGGCGTGTTCAGGGACGTGGGAGGTGCCTGGTTGTCTGGATTCACCCATAACCTGGGTTTGGGCTCATCCTTTTCAGCGGAACTTTGGGGTATTCTTTCTGGAGTCAAGCTTGTTGAAACACCTTTCCACAAGATTTTGATTTGACAAAATCATCCATGATTAAGAGGAAATTAAATTTAAATGCTTTGATTTAATTGTACTAATGAGTTTGTTCAATATTGAGTGCAAATATATATATATAAAGTAAGACAGGTTAAAAGTCAGCATAAAGCCAAAGCTGAGTGAAATGGAACTCAGCATGGGAGAACAAAGAAGCTGAGTAGAGTAGAACATGCATCATAAGCTTCCTTCTAAATCACCCGAACAAAGCTGACCAAAGCAGAAGACTCCTTCTTGAGAAAACATACAGAATGGAGCTGACTAAGAAATACCTCAGCATGAAACTTGTACATTCGACAGAAACGAACGAAGCTGAGTTACAGTCAGAATAAGAATGAAGGATTCATTGACAAGAAGACAAAATCTGCCGATCCTCTGCACCAATAATTGAAACCTCAAAAATATAGAAGTCTAATTCCAAGAATCATGGGTCTATGGATTATTGGTAAAAGACAACTGACACAAAAGACAAGTCTGATGCAAGAAGACAAAGATCTGACGCCTGAAGCAAACAGAGAAAGGAAATGGCGGAACAGACTGAAGCTGACCAGAAGATGTCTGCTAAAAGAGTCGTTTTGGACTTAACGGCTAAATCACCTCAAATGATTTCAATCACCAGAAATTCATCTATAAAAGGACAATGGTGGTTCTTGGATAACATACAACTACAGAAACAACAAAAAGAAAAATCCAAGAGAGAAAGATATTCAAAGCACTCAAAAACAAGAAAGATCTTACACCAACTTTTCTATTCTTTGTGTAAATGCTAGATTGATTGTCTGTAATCATCTAAAGTGTTCTTTATCTGAAAAAGAACAAGTGTGTAATCAATAGTAATATTGAGAGGTATGTACTGAGTGCTTGGTTGTACGCATTCAGTGGTAGAAAAATCTAAGTACTGGGTTGTAGTGCTTAGTAGGAGTTGAGTAGACGAATAGAGGACGTACTCTTGCATACTCACTGCCTTGTAAAGGGTTTTTGTGCTCTACCTTGAAAGAGCTCAGTATTGGATTGAAAATCCCAGGAGGAACTGGGGACTGGACGTAGGCAGAGAGGCCGAACCAGGATAAGTCGTGCTGAGTAACTTCTGAACTCTCTCTCAATATATATATATGTATGTGCATGTATTGTTAGTTATATTTACTCAGCTTATAAATTGTTAAAACTGAAACTGAGTAAATCTGAGTGCTGAGCTGGAAGCTGACCCCAACAGTGTCAATTCCCAACTCACAAGTAAAGCAGTCTTAGTCAGCATCGTACTAAAACTGCCTTATTATACAATCAGCCGTGCTGACCAAAAGCTGAGCTGACTAACTCCTAAAATAACTTCAGGTCAGCATAATCAAAACGCAAAAAAGTTATATTAGTTCCTAACCCCCCCCCTTGGAACTAATTACTAGGGACCAACAAGTGGTATCAGAACCAAAAGCTCACTATTCAAAGATCTAACAATCTTGAGCTGATCCCTAAATGGCTGAAAATAGCACTCGTTTCCTTCCAGGAAATCAAACAACACAGATACTCCCTGAGGGGTTATCAATCACTCGACCTCCCCTATTCTTTGGATCTAATTATACATTCTGGAAGAATAGGATGAAGAACTTTATTCAAGCTACAAATATGAGTGCATGGCTTGCAATAGTTCAAGGTCCACATATACCTTATAAAACTGTTGATAACGAGAAAGTTATCAAGAGTGAAACTGAGTGGACAGAGGAAGACCTCAGAAAATTACAAAATAATGCTTCGGCTATAAATATGCTTCACTGTGCTTTAGATGCTGCAGAATACAATAAGATTTCAGGTTGTGAGTCAGCACAGGAGATCTGGAAAAAGCTTGAAGTAACTTATGAAGGCACCAACAAGGTCAAGGAGTCAAAAGTAAACCAACACATGCGACTGTATGAGCTGTTTGAAATGACCGACAATGAGGACATCTCAGCAATGAATGCCAGGTTCACTAACATAATAAATGAGCTTAAAAGACTCGGCAAGATCTTCACTGAAGAAGAGCAAGTGAAGAAGATCTTACGAAGTCTTCCCAAAAGCTGGCAAGCAAAGAAAACAGCCGTAGAAGAAGCTCAGGACCTGACCACATATAAATATGATGAGCTAATCGGATCCTTGCTGACTCATGAAATTTCAATGAAAAGCTTTGAAGCTAAAGAAAAATCTGAGGATAAGAAACAAAAATCACTAGTGATGAAAGCTGACTCCACTGAAGGAGAATCAACTGATGATGAGGAAATGGCCATGTTTACTAGAAAAATGAAAAAGCTATTCAGAAGAAATGAAAGAAATGGTAAGCGGCCATACAAGAGAGGAGACAGATACAAAGCTGAGTCTAGTGACACCAGATACAAAAAGGACAGCTCCAAGCCTGTTACATGTTATGAATGCCATCAAACTGGGCATATTAAGTCAAGCTGTCCCAGTCTGAAGAAAGACAAGAATGGAAGCAAAAAGGCAATGATGGCCACTTGGAGTGACAGCGATGAGTCAACATCAACCGAAGCTGAGCAAAACGAAACAGCCAACATATGTTTCATGGCAGACGATGGAGCTGACCGGTCTCAGTCTGAGCAAATCAACCTATCTGAAGATTCTGAGCAAGAAGAAAACAACAATGAGGTAACATCCCTATTCCTGCTTAGAAATGAAATGATAAATGCTCTGAGTGACTTATATACACTAATTAAAAAGTGTAACAAAAGAAGTAAGGCACTCAGCAGGCGCTGTGACGAGATTGAGGAGGTCAAACTAAGTGATCTCCGATATCTCCTCCAGGACAACTCAGACTTACATACAAATATGCAAATCTTACATAAGTCTGTCGTGGAGGTTCAAACTGAGTCTAGGAAACTTAGAAAGGATGTGACAATCCTACAAAACCAAATAAACAGGTCAACTAAGAATAAATCCCATGCTGAGTACTCTGGTACTGGTCAGCATAAACAGTTCACCCAGTGTAGCTGTTGTGGGAAGAGAGGACACACAAAAGCTGTGTGCTGGCATAATAAAACTGTCAAATGCGACCTCTGTGGTAAGAAAGGTCACACAACTAAAATATGCTGGCATGCTCAGCATAACAATGCTGACCACACTCAATATCACCCTCAAAAGGTAACCATGTGTGGCTTTTGTGGAAAAAATGGTCATACCACAAATGTGTGTCGTCACAAGTTAAAATATGATTTTGCACCTGTTTACACTAACATGAAAGGACCCAAAAAGGATTGGGTACCTAAAAATGAATAGTCTAAAATGCAGGTAAGCTTGACATGCGTGGAGAAATCAAAACTTTGGTATATAGACAGCGCATGCTCAAGGCACATGACAGGTGATAAAACTCAGTTCATCACACTAGAGCCTAAACGAGGAGGTAGTGTAAGCTTTGGAGACAACAAAAAGGGCAAGATAGTCGGCTCAGGAACTGTCGGAGGTAACCCTAAAATTGAGTCAGTCTCCTTAGTTAAAGGTCTCAAGTATAATCTTCTAAGCGTAGCTCAGCTTTGCAAGAGTGGAAGGAAGGTTATATTTGATGATACTAAGTGCCAAATACTCGAGGGAAAAACAAATGATTTGATTTTAACAGCCCCTCGTGTAGAAAATGTTTACATGTTAAACTTGGAAAAGGAATTTTCAAAGAGTATATGCTTAGTATCAAAAGAGGATAACTCCTGGCTATGGCATAGGAGACTTGGGCATGTCAGCATGGACCTTCTTGCCAAAATAGCTAGAAAGCAATTAGTTGAGGGATTACCAAAATTAAAGTATGAGAAAGATCAACTCTGCAATGCTTGTCAGCAAGGAAAACAAATCAAAAAATCATTCCATAGCAAAAAGGTTGTCTCAACCAAAAGACCATTGGAATTACTACATTTGGATCTTTTCGGACCTATCCAGCCACTCAGCTTGGGAGGTAAGAAATTTTCCTTAGTTATTGTAGATGATTTCTCTAGGTACACTTGGGTTATCCTGCTAAGTAGCAAGGATGAGACATTTGAAGTATTTACCACATTAGTCAAAAAGGTTGAAAATGAAAAAGACCTAAGAGTAGCTCACATTAGAAGTGACAATGGTGGAGAATTCAAAAACCAATTGTTTGATGAATTCTGTGAAACCAATGGCATTGACCATAATTTCTCTGCACCTAGAACTCCTCAACAGAATGGAGTGGTTGAAAGGAAGAATAGGACAATAGTAGAAATTGCTAGAACAATGCTGAGTGAAAACAGGCTTCCAAAGTACTTTTGGGGAGAAGCAGTCAATACAGCCTGCTATATATTAAATAGAGCATTAGTAAGACCTATACTAAAGAAAACCCCTTATGAACTTTGGAAAGGACGAAAGCCCAATATTGGATACTTTCGTGCCTTTGGGTGTAAGTGTTTCATACTCAACACCAAAGATAATCTGGCAAAATTTGATGCCAAAGCTGACGAAGCGATCTTTCTAGGATACTCAACAAACAGTAAAGCATATAGAATTTATAATAAAAGAACCCAAGTTGTGGAAGAGTCAGTCCATGTAGATTTCGATGAAACTGACCCTACAGGAAGAATAACTCAACATATAGAGGAAGAACCCAACTCAGTGTCTGCTGATCAAAATGTGCATACTGAGCCATCAGTTCAAGGATTGAGCCAAGGTAAAATTGAAACTGAAATTACCTTTGCTGACCAATCTGTCCCTGCAGAGATTGTAGAAACACCTGTTCCAAACAACTCAACACTACCCAAGGAGATAAAAATTCCAAGAGGACATTCAGAGAAGTCCATCCTTGACGATGCAAATAACAAAGTAATGACTAGAGATCAGCTTAGAAAATTTCTTTGCAACGTTGCCTTCGTATCAATTCATGAACCAAAGAATTTTGCTGATGCTGAGCATGATGAGTATTGGATCAACGCTATGCAGGAAGAGCTTGATCAATTCACAAGAAATGAGGTATGGGATTTAGTACCGAAACCTAGGAATCAAAAATCCATAGGAACTAAGTGGGTTTTTAGAAACAAACTAGATGAACATGGAAATGTAATTAGGAACAAAGCTCGACTAGTAGCTCAAGGCTATAGTCAGCAAGAAGGGATAGACTATGGTGAAACGTTTGCACCTGTTGCTAGGTTGGAAGCAATACGCATATTATGTGCATATGCTAGTTTCATGAACTTTAAATTATATCAAATGGATGTCAAAAGCGCATTCCTTAATGGTTTTATAAACGAAGAGGTTTATGTTAATCAACCTCCCGGTTTTGAAGATTCAAAATTTCCAAACCACGTTTATAAACTTAAAAAGGCCTTGTATGGCCTGAAGCAAGCTCTAAGAGCTTGGTATGAAAGGTTGACCAACTTCCTACTAACCAGGAATTATGTCAGAGGAAAAGCTGACACAACCTTGTTTATTAAGAAAAAGGGGAAACATACCTTACTTGCACAAATATATGTGGATGATATAATATTTGGTGCTACTGACGAATCTTTATGCCAAGAGTTTAGCAAACAGATGCAAACTGAGTTCGAAATGTCTATGATGGGTGAACTCAGCTTCTTCCTTGGACTTCAAATAAAGCAAGGTAAGAATGGCATATTTATTAGTCAGTCTAAATACGCTAAGGAAATGTTAAAGAAGTTCAGCATGGAAGAATGCAAACAAATATCAACCCCCATGGGTACTGATACTGTCCTATGCAAGAATGAAAAGAGTAAGTCAGTTGATAGCAAACTCTATAGAGGTATGATTGGTTCCTTACTCTACCTCACTGCTAGTAGACCTGATATTCAATACTCAGTATGTTATTGTGCTAGATATCAAGCTGACCCCAGGGAATCTCATCTAATTGCTGTAAAAAGAATTTTTAGATATTTGCAGAGCTCAGTTGATGCAGGTTTATGGTATCCAGCCTCAAATGACTTCACACTCATTGGATACACTGATGCTGACTATGGACGAGACAAGCTAGAACGCAAAAGTACATCAGGAGGATGTCATTTTCTTGGAAGTTGTCTAGTATCACGGTTTAGCAAGAAGCAAGCATCAGTTGCCCTATCTACAACTGAAGCTGAGTACGTTGCTGCTGGAAGCTGTGTTGCTCAAGTCCTATGGATAAAGCAACATCTCGAGGATTATGGAGTAACAACGAAGACAATAGAGATCAAATGTGACAATAAGAGTGCCATTGATCTATCAAAGAATCCTATCCAACACAGCAGGATGAAGCATGTCAGCATAAGGCATCACTTCATCAGAGATCACGTACTAAAGGATGAGATCAAGCTGACCTATGTGCCAACAAATGAACAGCTTGCAGATATCTTCACTAAACCTTTGGCTCGTGAACAATTCAATACACTAAGGGAAGCCATTGGTATGTCTAATCCTCTTCAATAATCTAAAGTAGTTGAATAAATGTTGAGTAATTGTCATGCTGACCAACTACTAGATATTGAGCCTAATAGTCTATGCTGAGTTAATACAAATTCCTAGAAAAGATTCTGTGCTGAGTAGATAGATATATTGAGGAATCATCCTATGCTGAGTGAATATACATATGTTGTGAATACTGAGTCACTTAGAGATAGGAAATCCATCATCATAGAATTGAATACTCAGAATAACAAACGGTTCGAATTATGGCAAACCGGGCAAATATCCACTTGCACCAATACACCATAACACGTGTAACAAATCATACCTAGGAAAATGCGAGTAATGATGAAAACCCATGCGCCGAACCTGTCATAAATGACAGAATCCTTGTCGATTAGAGTCCCAAGATAAGAACGGCCAGTACATTAATGACTGATGTGTCTATAAATGGCGAAAAGAGTCCCCATTCATTGTTTTTACGCTTACAAATCGCCAGAAATCGAAATCTTCCCCTTCTCCCTAAATCTTAAAAACCCCTCTCGATAACAATGGCTTCCGGCAAGAACGAAATCCCTAACCTCACCACTCAGACTGGCCAAACATCTGGCAAACCCACTCAAGCTGACATAGCTGGGTCTTCAAAGCAAATCGAAAGGAATATGATCAAAGTGCACAAAAGGGTTGGAAATCTGGAAGTATTGAAGTGCAGATGGTTTTCTCAAAGTTTCGTCGCCTCTGAGAAACCCTTCTGCGAATGGATTAAGCAAAACAAATGGACCGGCCTTTTCTCTCTCGCCGGAAAGGTATATCCCAGACTGGTCAGAGAATTTTACTCCAACTTGTGCGTCGATGAGGATGATGCTGACTACCTGGAGACCATAATAAAAGGCCAGAAAATCACCATAACCCCTGCCTACCTCGCTACATTGCTAAACCTGCCAAACGAGGGCATAGAGTTCAGAACAACAAAGGAGAAAGTCCCCAAAGAAACCCTTGACAAAATCAAAGGATTCTGCAAGCCCAAGGATCACAAAGGGGAGATACCAAGCACATGTATGGGGCAAGATCAAAAGATGGCTCACTATATACTGACCAACTTCATCCTCCCTAAGCTCGCCTCAGCCTCATCTGCCTCCAACTTCGAATAGTGCTTCATATGGCACATGTTGACCTATACTCCACTCAACATGCCCATCTTTTTAGTGGGGGCCTTTCAACGCAGCGCAAAGAAACTCAGGCTGGGCTCTTTGGTCACCAAGATCATCAAAGACAAACAGGTTGAAACAATAGGCGAAACTGACTCCTTAGGGACTGAAATCACAGCAGCTCTGTTGATTGGATTAACATACAATCAACCACTGAAAGGATATGAAGAAGCTGCTAATGATGATGCTGAGTTAAACGTTGAGCCTGAAAATGAGCCTGAAACAGAAGTGGAAGTTCCTGCTGAGCAACCTAAAGAGAAGAAAATGAAGAAGAGAAAGGTCAGTAAAACCTGTGCCAAAGACATCCATAACGTCCCAAGGAAGATAAGATTGATGTCTAAAGAAAAGGTCAAAACTGACAAAGCAAAAGAAGGAGCTGAGTCAGCAGAGAAGAAGAAAAGGCATGAAGAAGAAGAAGAAGAAACTCCTGAATCTCCTTTGAAGAAGAGGAAGAGAATTGAGTCCATAAGAACAGTTGAAGCTGATCCCGTAGATTGGGTTGTAACAACCCAAGATCATGAAAAAGACAAGGAAGCCGCTGCTGAGCAAGAGACTCATACTGAGCAAGAAACTCATGCTGAGTATGAAGAAAATGCTGATATGGAGCAGCCTCAGGAAGGAATAGAGCAAGAAACTGAACATGTGGAAGTCGAGGATCATGCTGAGCCTCATGAGGAGACAGCTGACACTGATCTGGGAAATGATGCTGACCCCTCTCCTCCGAAGCAACAGAAACTCAAACGACTCAAAAAGAAAGCTCATAAAGCTCAGATCATTGATCTTCTTGCAGACTCAACCCCGCATGAACAACTCTTCGGTCTGTCTGAGTTACAATTCTCCTATTTTGCAAATGCTCCTGAGTCCACTCAAAAGGAAAAACAAGCCTCTGTTACTCAGGATGAGGAACAAGCCAAGTCCTTTGAAAATCCAAATCCAACTGTTCAAGAAGGAGAAACAGAAACTGCCTCCATTTCACCCACTCAGGATCCACAGGTCAACATGCCTCCACCTCCATCTCCACATGTTGATAACACTGTTCCTACCAGCACTTTGCCGCAGAGTCCGGTCCCCAATCAAGATAATCAAGCTGGCCAACATCAAACTCCTCCACCACCAGGGCAAATTCCATCCACCGACCCAAACACGACCAAGTTTGACTACTTGAACGCTACTGAGTCAGGCAGACGAATCATTGCCTCTGCTCAATCTCTGCTTCAAGAGTTGAACCCTACTCAAGCTGAAACTGAAAATTCCAATCCTGAATCTTCCCAACTGCCCACAGTCACTCAGCTTCTGAATGAAATAAAAGGGCTGAAGGACCTGATCAGCATAATGACCTCCATTCAAACTCAGCAACCACGACAAGATCACATCACAAAGCTGTCTGAATTGGTTCTTACAATGGTCAATCATTTGAACTCCCTTGAAGGTAAAGTTCAACACTTATCTGAAATAAATTCAGGACATGCTACTTCGGCTGACCTCCAAGGGCTCTTCACCAAGCTCACTCATGAATTAGCCAAGTCCAGTTCATCTACCAATGCTGAGTTAGTCACCAATGCTGAGCTTCAAGATTGCTTTACCAAGCTTCATGCTGAGCTGACCCACACACGTGACTTAGTATCTTCCTCCTCACAATGTACCATCGATCAACTGAGTGAAGCTGTTCGTCTGCTCAACCTTCACAAAACACCAATGGAAGTTGACCCAGTCTCCAACAGCGAACTCTTAAGTTTTTCAAAGGCCATCATGAAGGAGATGAGAATCAATAATGCCCAGCGCATATTCTACGACTCTGCCTTGCTTAAAATGTATCACCAATCCTTTGGTCAACTTACAAGTTCCCTCACCTGGCTGAGCAAATCTCATGAATGTCTGCTCAGCATGATCAGCAGTTCCCTTCGGGTTCCTCCACGCGTCCAGTGTGATAGTGTTCCTATCATTGACGGTCTGCGTGAAAGTACTTCGAGACTCCAGCGCTACGCAACTCATCTTTCCGCTCATGCTCGCACTGACACATTTGTGTATAAACCTGATGATGGAAAAACGGGGGAGACAAGTAGAACTCAGCCTGCAGATTATGCCTCAATGAGCAAAGATAAAGGCAAAGGAATAGCTAAAGCTGATCAAAAGAAGAAGAAGTAGATAAAGTCCACTAGATGTGTAGAACTTAGCATAGCAATTTTCAGAAATGTGCTTATCCTTTTTTATCTATACTAAGTCCTATTCTTCTCAATATAAGTTGATTAAACTAAAATTAAACAAACAAGAAGTAAGGCATACTCAGTATATATGAGGAAATAGACTGAGTAACATATTTTTGAAAACTGACTTACATTCCCACAAAGTAAAATATCTTAAGAGTAAACGATTCAGAATTAAGACAAGATGTGCAAATCTTACGGGGGAGTCATGTCAAAAAATATCAATCATGGGGTAACTTATAACTGAGTTCCATAACTATGTATTTTGCCAACATCAAAATGGGGGAGTTTGTTGAAACACCTTTCCACAAGATTTTGATTTGACAAAATCATCCATGATTAAGAGGAAATTAAATTTAAATGCTTTGATTTAATTGTACTAATGAGTTTGTTCAATATTGAGTGCAAATATATATATATAAAGTAAGACAGGTTAAAAGTCAGCATAAAGCCAAAGCTGAGTGAAATGGAACTCAGCATGGGAGAACAAAGAAGCTGAGTAGAGTAGAACATGCATCATAAGCTTCCTTCTAAATCACCCGAACAAAGCTGACCAAAGCAGAAGACTCCTTCTTGAGAAAACATACAGAATGGAGCTGACTAAGAAATATCTCAGCATGAAACTTGTACATTCGACAGAAACGAACGAAGCTGAGTTACAGTCAGAATAAGAATGAAGGATTCGTTGACAAGAAGACAAAATCTGCCGATCCTCTGCACCAATAATTGAAACCTCGAAAATATAGAAGTCTAATTCCAAGAATCATGGGTCTATGGATTATTGGTAAAAGACAACTGACACAAAAGACAAGTCTGATGCAAGAAGACAAAGATCTGACGCCTGAAGCAAACAGAGAAAGGAAATGGCGGAACAGACTGAAGCTGACCAGAAGATGTCTGCTAAAAGAGTCGTTTTGGACTTAACGGCTAAATCACCTCAAATGATTTCAATCACCAGAAATTCATCTATAAAAGGACAATGGTGGTTCTTGGATAACATACAACTACAGAAACAACAAAAAGAAAAATCCAAGAGAGAAAGATATTCAAAGCACTCAAAAACAAGAAAGATCTTACACCAACTTTTCTATTCTTTGTGTAAATGCTAGATTGATTGTCTGTAATCATCTAAAGTGTTCTTTATCTGAAAAAGAACAAGTGTGTAATCAATAGTAATATTGAGAGGTATGTACTGAGTGCTTGGTTGTACGCATTCAGTGGTAGAAAAATCTAAGTACTGGGTTGTAGTGCTTAGTAGGAGTTGAGTAGACGAATAGAGGACGTACTCTTGCATACTCACTGCCTTGTAAAGGGTTTTTGTGCTCTACCTTGAAAGAGCTCAGTATTGGATTGAAAATCCCAGGAGGAACTGGGGACTGGACGTAGGCAGAGAGGCCGAACCAGGATAAGTCGTGCTGAGTAACTTCTGAACTCTCTCTCAATATATATATATGTATGTGCATGTATTGTTAGTTATATTTACTCAGCTTATAAATTGTTAAAACTGAAACTGAGTAAATCTGAGTGCTGAGCTGGAAGCTGACCCCAACAGTGTCAATTCCCAACTCACAAGTAAAGCAGTCTTAGTCAGCATCGTACTAAAACTGCCTTATTATACAATCAGCCGTGCTGACCAAAAGCTGAGCTGACTAACTCCTAAAATAACTTCAGGTCAGCATAATCAAAACGCAAAAAAGTTATATTAGTTCCTCCCCCCCCCTTGGAACTAATTACTAGGGACCAACAAAGCTTGCCAGAAATCTGGGTATTAAAAGGCTTGCTGTGGAGTCTGATAATATGGAGGCTATTAGTATGATCTCTAATAATCATGCTTTTTGTCTTAGTAGCCAAAACCTTATCAAAGCAATAAGAAGTCTTGGCTCCTCCTTTGAGTTCTTAGAGTTCAGCCACATCTACAGAGAACAAAATCGAATTGCGGATCGCTTGGCGGCGGCTGGGCATGAGGGGATGTTAGGTGTTTCCACCCTTTCTGATCCTCCTATCTATCTTTCTTCTCTCCTTTTAGAGGACAGAGTTGGGGTTAGCTTTCCTAGGCTGATCTCAGGTTAGCTTTTGTCTCGGTGTTGGTTTGTTTTCTTTCCTGTTTCTACCAAAAAAAAAAAAAATAAGGGTAATGGTAATATATTTAGTTGTATTTTTTTAATTGTATTTTTTAATTTGTATTTTTTTTAATTTGTATTTTTTTTAAATTGTATTGGAGGAGGAATATAGTTTTATGTTAGTTTCGTGCTTTTATGTATTTTTTCGTTTTTAAATTTTGTATTTTATTCCGTTTTGTATTCTCGTGTTTTATTTCAATAAAAAATATCGTTTGGGATATATGTTATTTTTGTAATTAATTACATTTTTTAATTAACTATTTCGGTTAAAAATAATTATAGATATAATTGATATTTATTTTTTTTAACTAATTTATAGATTAATGGAATTATTTAAATTCAATGATGAAATAATTAAATTAATTGTTTGGTGGAAAGAAATAATAATTTATTTGAAATGTGTAAGAGTTTTATGATAAGTGGGTCCTACGTAAAAAAGTGATACAAATGGATGTAATGGAGAGGTGATTGAGTGTATTAGATTTTTTTTTTTTGAAAAAAATTAGGTTTATTATGATATAATTCAAAAAAAAAAATTGTATCACCGTGCTCTAACAGTAAACATCACGTCAGGGACCCTTAGTTTAATGTCCACGGTTCTTGCTAATCAATTGAGGCTTCCTCGGTCAATGTGTAAAATAAAATTGAAACATCAATAAACAAAAATCGAAAAGCAGGCCTAAAGAATGATATTATTCAGTCATACATACTGAATACAGACCATAGACAGTGAAGTTCCTTGTCAAATTGCTATACCTCGGAGAAAGTTCTCAATATCTGGCAGCTCATTCTCTCTGAGTCGGAAGGAGACCAATCGAGTTTACTTGAGCTTCAACAACAGCTTTACACTTGATCAGATCACATGAATAACATTATCAAATTAACAGCTCAGGACAATGACACTTTATATGCCCTTGTTTAGGTCCTGCTCAAACTTAAAACTTCTCACTCAACTCCACGCCCATCTCTTCGTCACTGGCCTCCATAATGACCCACAACCTTCTACCAAGCTTATCGAGTCCTATTCCCAAATGGGTTCCCTCCAATCCTCTACATCTGTCTTTCATACATTCCGAAATCCCGATTCTTTCATGTGTGGTGTGCTCATCAAGTGCCACGTATGGTCACATTTCTTTCAGGAAGCTATTTCACTGTATAACCACTTGGTACACAACGATTTCCATATTGGGGATTTCATATTTTCTTCAGTTTTAAGAGCTTGTGCTGGTTTTGGTGATCTGAATATTGCTGAGAAGATCCACGGGAGGATTATCAAATGTGGATTTGATTTTGATGCTGTGGTTGAGACCTCTCTATTAGGCATGTATGGAGATTTAGGTTGCGTTGAGGACGCCAGGAAGGTGTTCGATAATATGTCAATGAGAGATGTAGTTTCCTGGAGTTCTATTATTTCGTGTTACATTAATAATGGGGAGGTTAATGAAGGGTTGGAGATCTTTCGTTCATTGATTTCGAAAGGTCTCGAATTGGATTCTTTGACAATGCTTAGTATTGCAGAGGCTTGTGGTGAATTGGGTGTAATTAGGCTAACTAGATCAGTTCATGGTTATATATTGAGGCAGAAGATTGAAACTCAGGGGCCATTGAACAATTCTCTTGTTGTAATGTACTGTAAATGTGATGATTTTCCTAGTGCAGAGAGAATCTTTGTAAATATGATCAACAAGAGTGTTGCTTCATGGACAGCAATGATTTCGTGCTATAATCGATGCGGTTGGTTTGAACAAGCGCTAGAGATATTTGTTGAGATGCTAGAATCTAAAGTAGAACCAAATGCAGTTACTATTATGACTGTTCTAAGTTCTTGTGGTGGGTCTAGCCTGCTCAGAGAAGGGAAATCGGTTCATTGCTACGCAGTTAAACACGCGGACCTTGATGATGATTATTTGGGGCCTGCACTAATAGAATTATATGTTAAATGTAGTAAAATGAGATACTGTGAGAAGGTTCTCCATATTATCGGGAGGCGGAATATTGTATTGTGGAATATGCTTATATCAGGATATGCTTCACAAGGGTTGTTGAAAGAGGCGTTAGAAATCTTCATAGAAATGCAGAGGCAAGGACTGATACCAGACTCTTTTAGTCTGTCAAGTTCTCTCTCAGTGTGTGGAGATGGGGGCTTATTACAGCTCGGACATCAAATACATGGTTTCGCCACTAAAAGACATAATCCGGATGAGTTTGTCCAGAATTCGCTAATTGACATGTATTCGAAATGTGGTCTAGTGGATTTGGCCTATTTGATATTTGATAGGATTCAAAACAAAGGTGTTGTAGCTTGGAATTCTATGATTTGTGGATTTTCGCAGAATGGTAATTCGTTGGAGGCAATTAGTCTCTTTGATCAAATGTATCTAGACCGCCTCGACTTAAATGAAGTGACCTTCTTAGCTGCAATTCAAGCTTGTGCTCACATCGGACTTTTTGAAAAGGGAAAATGGCTTCACCAGAAACTCATTGCCTTTGGTATAAAGGATATTTATATTGATACTGCTTTGATTGACATGTACTCGAAGTGTGGAGAACTTCGAACAGCCCAAGCAGTTTTTGATCGGATGACAGAAAGAAGTGTGGTGTCATGGAGTACCATGATTAGCGGATATGGAATCCATGGAAATGTTGATGCTGCCATTTCGCTTTTCGGTCGCATGGTTCAATCAGGAATAAAACCAAATGAAATTACCTTCATGAATATACTTTCTGCTTGCAGTCATTCTGGATATATCGAAGAAGGAAAGTTTTATTTCAACTCGATGAAGGATTTCGGAGTTGAACCTAGCTCAGAACACTTGGCTTGTATGGTAGACCTTCTAAGCCGGGCTGGGGAGCTCCATGAAGCCTATAGAATAATAAAGTCTATGCCTTCCCCTCCAGAAGCTGGCATTTGGAGTACTTTACTTAATGGCTGTCGAATTCACCAGAGAATGGATATGATTCCAAGCATCGAACGAGACATCGTAAACATGAAAACAGATGATACTGGATTTTTCACATTGTTGTCTAATATCTATGCAGAAGAAGGTAATTGGAAGGAATGTAGGAAGGTTAGATCAGTGATGGAAGGTATAGGCCTGAAGAAGGTTCCAGGGTACAGCACAATTGAACTTGACACGAAAATCTAGAGATTCGGAGCAGGCAATCGATCTCATAGGCAAGTTTTGGAAAATTCATCTCTAGACCAAGTATGTGACATGTCCAGTTATACCAATAATGGAGAATACATTACAGATTTGTAATATCAATTTTTTTCTTAAACTATTTAACATAAATCAATGAATTTATAAGCAAAGCAAAACAATGCAGGGAGGTTTTCCTCTCACAGCGTATTAAGGTTCTTCAAATGCATCTTCAACCTCAAAATAGCTTCACGATGAGACGACGACACCAAGATGATGAATATATATACATCTTCATAAGCATTTGTCAGCCAAGCAAAATCTCCTGAAGTAATCAGGATGGAAAATAATTCAAAGAAGGGAACTCGTAATTTTCTCTTCTATCGGTATATAAAAACTACTTTGTATTCTGCAATCAGTGCATACATTTCAAACTGCTTCAGATCATTGGTCTGTTGATAAGAGTCCTTCAACATCAACACCAGCTCATAACTCGAAAGCGATCATCATGTTGACGATAAAAAGATTCAAGTTTGCAGACTAGGGACCGAAGACGAACGAACTACTCGGTCATGTCTATGCAAGAGAACAAACTTTAGGCAAGGAGCCAATATCCATCTCCATCAGGCTATGCCCTGGAGGCTTGATTAATCGTTGCTGCTTCATTAATTCTCTTACTTGCTTAACTTGATTCCATCTTCCATCTGAAGCATATAAATTGCACATAAGCACATAATAACAAGCTTCATGAGGATGCAAATCTTGCATCCTTCTGATTGCTAACTCTCCAAGATCAAACCTTGAATGCAGTCCACATCCATGGAGAAAAGCTGCGAACAAACTAACTCCTGGCTCAACTGGAATTTTCTCGATGAATTCCCAGGCTTCGTCCAGCCTGCCAGAACGGGCTAACAGATCAACCATGCATGCATAATGCTTCATGGAGGGCACAAAATTATGTTCCTTGCACATTGAAATGAAAAGATTCCATCCCTCTGCTACCATCCCAGAATGACTACAGGCAGATAAAATGTTTGTGAAGATTACTTCATTCGGTTTCAATTCTTCCCTCAACATATCACTGAAAAGAGCAAGTGATTCTCTAGCATCTCCCTGAATTCCATAGCCACTAATCATTGCACTCCATGTGACACTGTTCTTCTCTTCCATACCATCAAAAACTGTACGTGCAGATTTCGCATCCCCGCATTTGGCATAAAAGGTCAATAGTGCGGTGCCAATATAGACATTGGAGGATAACAAACCCACCTTTGTGGAATAAGCATGAAGAGAAGAACCGGCTCGAAGAGCACCAAGGAAAGCACATGCTGAGAAGACACTGGCCGTTGTCACCTCATCAGGCAAAACAGATTCCATCCTCATTCGTCGAAACAAATCAAGGGCTTCATTTGCAGACCCATTCCGAGAATACCCTGAAATAATAGAATTCCAGGCAACCACATCCTTGTCTCTAATTGTCTCAAAAATGAACCTGGCATCTCTATTCATATGGCATTTTGCATACATATCCACTAGAGCATTTTCAACAGCATGTTCCCCGTGCCCAAGCTTAATCTGAATACCATGAATTGACCTTCCCAAATTCAAATATCCCAGCTGCGCACACGCTGACAATACACTTGTAATTGTAACATCATTAGGCAAGATATCAACCCATTTCTTATCCACAAACAACTTCAGAGCCTCATAAGAAAGACCTTTATGTACGTATCCGGAAATCATCGCTGTCCAGGAGACGAGATCAATACTAGATAGCTCATCAAATATTAACTTAGCATCTCTAATTACTCCACACTTGGAATACATGTCTAGAAGATCTGTCACCAAGTAAGAATTAAGTTGAACACCAGTTTTAATTACATATCCATGAACCCACTTACCTTGATGAAAAGCCTTTAAGTGTGTGCAAGCAGTAACTAAGCTTCCTAAGGTATATTGATTACTCTCAATCAATGCATCTCTCATTCTATTAAACAAAATTAACCCTTCTGTAGGACAATCATTCTGCACATACCCTACAATCATTGAAGTCCAAGAAACCACACTTCTATCAAGGTTTTCATCAAACACACCACGAGAACACTCCACATATCCACACTTTGCATACATATCTACAAGACCAGTCAACACAAAGCTATCAGGATCACCTACTTTGGTAATTTGACCGTGCAATTTCCTCCCTTGATCAAAAAGTCTCAACTCAGTACAAGCCTTCAACACAATAGAGAAAACAACATTATCATGCTCTCTTAAGCACAATCTCATACGAGTGTAAAACCCAATGATCTCCCAATAAAAATCATTCAAAAAATACCATCTTAGCATAACTTTCCAAGAATAAAGATCAGGATTAGGTATTCTATCGAACACTAAGCGTGCATTACCAATATGACCGAAAGTAGCATAGAGACTAACCAATTTGGTAGTGCATAAAAGGTCAGAAGCAAGGTCATTCACAATGAGGAATCCGTGCATTTTCTTGAGAGAATTGATGTTTTTACAGAGAGCGAGGAGATTAAAACAAGGGTTTGAGAAAGCGAAAGGAACAGAGGCCATATTGTTGTCAAGGTGAGGAGGGTCGGGGAGAGGCAAGTGATGGGTTAGGTAAGAGAGATTTCTCCAATTGAAGTAAAAGGGTTTTCTGCAAAGGTGTTGGTGCAATAAGGTAACAAGTTTTGCCATTTTTTCTTCTCTGAGACTCTTCACCAGCTTCCCGCCATTTTACAGAGAAAGTAGGTTTTTTTATAGTCGTTACCGCTATGCATAAATACGGTCGAAATTTCTGAAGCGAAGACTGTTATATCCTTAAATCTACTTTTACTTTTAATTAGGTTACTGATAGATCCTTTAACTTAGGTTGAAAATCTCAATTGGATCCTTTGTTCGTATAGTTGAAATAAAATTTGGGTTAGGTTTAGCCAACTTTTTTTAATTAACGATTTTAGAAAAATATGAACTTAATTAACTTTTAAAATTAAGATCCAATTAAAAGCTCGAATACTTATTTAACTTTTAAGGTATAGGTTCCATAAAGAATTTTGCCAAAAATGATATTATAAAATTACACAAACTATCAAAAAAATCACAGCATTATCTTACTTGAAAATAATAAATTTGTAATTGTAACTTGTAAGACCTAATAACCAAACAATTTAATTATCGAAATAAAAAAATGTACTATTTCAATTTTGTAATCAACCCTTTTTTTTAGGTTAATAGATATTATATTTCTTTGCAGGTATGCCACATTACTCATTTGAATGGGATTACTAGGTTCCTAACAAACCTTCTATTTGATATAGGATTTGTTTGGTTTATAGATGTTTGCTATTAGAATTTGTTTTGTTGTTATGCTTTTGGAAAAGTTTGAATTTTCTATTGTTAGAAAACCCTACTTTTAAAAGGCAAACAATAGTTGCCTAACCAAATATATAAAAGAAACCGTAGAAGAAAATAAAGTAAATGAACACCCAGTAATTTGTTAATTTATTTTTTTAGTCTTTTGAATTTTGATGAATGCAGAATTCAAATTCCTGCTTATAGATCTGTAGTTGGCATATAAAAGGATTTGCAGCTTTTAAACAGAGAACGAATGGACTTTGAAAATTAGGAATTTTTATATCAGACAAGCAACCAGAATTGAACAAAACAAAATCAAACTAATTGTTATTCATTGGTATATGTCTATAGTATAGAAGATCAAGTTGATCCTCAAATCTACTATCCCCCAAACTAATTAATATAATATAGACTAAAAAAAAAGAAGAAAAGAAAAGAAAAGGGGGAATGGAAGCTCCTAGAACTAGCCTAATGAATGAATAAAATAAATCCTCAGATCAGATCAGTTGTCGACACCACAAGCAGGAGCCTTGAAATCAGGGATGACTGCATATACTACGGAATAAGGAGCTACAGAAATAGGTGACCATGGATCTACCAGCTGCGGATTCATTTTCGGAATCTCAAGTGATTCAGTAAGTTTCAATATTCTTCCGTTGAGTAGCATCACATCACTCTGAATATTCCCTCCCAGTGGTGTCAAATGGTACTCTTGCCTTGGTTTGGTCCCTGCATTGCTGTACCCAAAACTGTAGCTGCCTGTGTTTGGATTATCATCCTCCTTTACTGTTACTGTGAACCTGGTCTGGTTGGACATGTTTATTAGAAGCACTGCTATTCCAGGCTGCAACGAATTTTCACATTCCTTTTTAGCATTTGAAATTAAGGAGGCCATATCATATATACATACATATAGACATAATGAATTAGGCAGAGATACCTTGTTCTTAGAACAATGTGAATATGCTCTTAGATAGGGAGAAGTACTGTGAGTGGTTGCTAACACCTCTTTCCCCATCAACCGATGCCATAGAAGTGCACTGTTTCATCAATTAATCAATACTCATTTACTAAAATTAAACATGGATTAGACCTGTCTTAGTATTAGTATTTACCTGTAATAGTCTGGATTAGGTAGGAATGTAGTGGTATTAAGGAGACCATAATTTCCACCAATAAGAGTTTGTCTGCAATACACCTTATGGTTGAATGCTGCTGTCATTCCCAATTGGTCCAAGTACCTTTATTTTCACACATCAATATTCAATATCATTAATTGTTCAAAATACTAGCTTGTTTAATTAAATTTCATATAAGAAGAAGAAGAAAGAATACCAAAAACCATTAGAAAGGTATGGGAAACATCTTTGCCACCACTGTTATAAGCACCACCAGATTCCCCAACCCAAGGAGAAGTCCATGCTGCAAACTTATTTACACTGTCTGACACATCTTTGAATGTTTGTGCTACTTGATCCAATACGTATGGGTCCTGAATCTTCTTTATCAGATTCTTATCCCTACCTGCCCCAAGATTGTAAATATGGTGGGTGACTCCAGTAAGTACATTTGGTCCAGTCGCCTCAAGGAACTCATCAAACCATCTTTTGTTGTAAAAACCAGCCGGACCCAATACTCCTGGTGTTGAATTCGAATTTCCATACAAATCCAAAACCAATTTCTTTAGTTCCATCATGTCTTTCGCATAATCCACCGCCTCTATTTTGGCCGATACTCCAGTTCCACATAACTCATTCCCTATAGTATAAGTATACCATAGTATTTACATTAATTAATATGCATGCCTAATTGTAATTAACTCTGAATATAAGGATTACCAAATTACCTAGTTCATAGGAATCAATATTGTATCCCTTTGAAATTGTATATCGCATGAGGTCACGAGCATTATTTGGGTTCCATCTGCCTACCCACAACATTGAATCATCTTTCGACTTTCTCTTCCCGTATAGAGCATTCAAGCTGAAGGTAATTTTAGCTCTACATGCCATATACAAAAACAAATTAATATTTATTATCCTACTACAAAGAATAGCTCCAACAGAAAAACTAAATGCATATATAGTAAGTATACCCTGTTTGGTTAAAGAATGTATTAAGTTGATCCCATCTGTCCATAGTAAGAGTTCCTCTGGTAAAACCAAACATAAACCCATTTTTATCTCTTCTTTTGGAGTGAGGGAATTTCTTGATGGAATTATTCCCTACTTTATACAGCACTTGATCTTGCAAAGACCCTCCAACTCTCAGTCTCAATGGATTAAATGCTGCAAAACCCAACAACCTTCTTGTTAAGTAAATATTAAATTCCAAAATTGTATTTAGAATAAGTAAAAAACGTACCCTTGATAGCATTAGCTAAAATCTTGTTTTGCAAATCCAAATTAAGAATGCCAGAAAGACCCCATGGACACTGTCCGTAATCACACTTGGTACTCGGCCACCAATCCAAAGTTGCGCATATGAAATTATCATCTGTGTTTGAGATTGAAGTTAGCCCTCTTACTGTAACTATCGCATCCTCTGCATTTGTTTTATAAGCACAATAACTAAACATCAATAGAACCATCAAAACAAAGCTCTCTCGTAACCTCAACTGATTCGCCATCGCTAACTATGAATTTGATTTTATTCGATTTTAGAGTGGTCTGTAGATTCACCCTCTGGCTCTATATATACAACCACGGTACAAAAATCCTAAATCTACTATAATTATATCTTCTGTTCTAGTTTACTACTACTACTACTAGGTTTACTACTACTACTAGGTTTCGTAATTGACCAAATCTGAACTAAGAGTATTTTACCCAATCTCAAACTCCATGTATATCGATTACAATCCATATCCATCATCAAATCTAATTGTTAATCTAATAATAATATATATATATTTGTTTACTGAGAACTTGTGCAGTATAAAACTTAAGAAAAAGAAGCTCACCTTAGTAAGAGACGGTGGTTCTGCCCCCAAGGAATTTGCACCCCCAAGCCATGCAAATTGGTGTTATTCCATAGACTGCCATTCATCTACGCACACTAATAAGGAACAAGGGAATGTGAATACAGAAATTAAAGAAGAACTTAAGAAAAAGGAAAGGGAAAGCTTCTCAAATGGCGTCGCAGAAAAACAAGAGAAGAAAGAGGAGATAATAGAGAAGAGAGAGGACGAAATTAGGGCTGTTGTCAGAAAATTGCCAGATGAATCACGATGCCATAGGAGTGCACTATTTCATTTACCCCATTTGAATAAAATTTATGGAAAATTAATTATCTTTTATCACTTGCTTTGTTAAGGTGCATGTGAAAGTCTTTGCTTTGTTAAGGTGCATGTGAAAGTCTTTATTATTGGAGAGATAAAGATAACAATTTTATAGATTTGTTTAATTAATTCAATAAGTGGAGAAAATTGCTTGATATTAAATTGTTAACTAATCTAATTTATATAGAAATGGTAAGTTAGAAGTTTAAATAATATGGCCCTGTTTGGGAATTAGCTGTTAGCTAATTACATTAGCTGTTAGCTAATTACATTAGCTGATTTAACTAGCTGTTTGTGTAGACCTGTTTGATAAAAATTAGCTGATTGATAATAGCTGTTTGTGCAAAAAGACGAAAAGAACATTTCTTTTTTTAATACATAAAAATATATTTAAAATAATTAAAAGTATTTTCATGTCTTTATCAATGCATACACATTAAAGAAAAACATATGTTTATTTATACAAATGTTTAAGAAGCATGTTGGCGTCGTCTACTCCTCATCAAACTATGAGTAATGTCAGTACGAACTCTTGCCATTTCATTAGTACTCATACGTTGAACTTTTTGTGTGGAACTAAATTCCATATCCGAACATACTTCTGGAGGAATAAAAGTAGGATCTTCATCTATGATCCTAAATGCTGGATCAGGAACTTTGCTTAATCTTATATAGTTATGCAATGCAAATGCAGCACAAACGATTCTATTTTGATCTTGCAATGAGTACTTGGGTACTTTCTCTAATATTTTTCATCGTGCCTTCAAAATGCCAAATGCCCTTTCAATACAACTTCTTAAGGAAGAATGAGCGCGATTGAAAATTTCTTGAGACCCTTTTGGATTCGCGCCACGAAATTCCGATTGATGATATCTTATCTTGTGGTAGAGCGTCAAATATCCTTCCCTTTCAGGATATCCTTTATCTACCAAGTAATATTTACCTAAACATGAAAATATAAACTCACATTACTAATATCTACATTAATAATTGTTAAAAGTAAAATGAATACTATTAATGAAAGAGGCTAATTACCAGGAGGAGGTTTTGGAAAGTTTAAACTTGGATTGCTAATAGTATCTTGAAAAATACGAGAATCATGAGCCGATTCTTCCCAACCAGTTAGCACATAGGTAAAAAACAAATCGAAATCACATGCCGCCATAACATTGAGAGTGGGTGTCCCTTTCCTTCCTCTATATCGCAATTGATCCTCCTCAGTAATTATAACATTGATATGAGTACCATCAATGGCTCCAATGCAATTCTAATACGAAATAAATAATATAAAATCTTGACAAGGTCATTAAGGTTATAATATGATATAATTAAGGAACAATAGAACTACAAATGATTACCTTAAAATGTGGCATATATCGATTGTCATTGGCAATTTGAGGAGGAATTTCCTTGAACCCAGGATCCCTCGGTTTTAATATATCTCTTGACAAGCCATCCATGGCATCCAAAACTTCCTTAAAAATTCTACTAACAGTTTCACCAGAATGCTGAAACCGCTCTTGGACATCACGATTTGAGGCGCCCTTGCTAAGAACCCATACAAATAAACCTACTTTTTCCAAAGTTGACATTCTATCTGAAGGAAATAAGTCATACTTACATTCTAGATCCATGCATAATTGTTGAAATGTGCTTTGTGTCATTCTGAACATATTAAAACAGCGTTTTTCATGGCCATTTAATATTTCTTGTATCCATTTTTCTCCCGTTTGAAATGAAGTCATGCATGGCTCCTTATGTAGGTATGTTACATAATACAGACTAACATAACCTAATAAAGAAGCCATGGAGTCCCAAAATGCACTATCCCGACGTCTCTTCCGTATCCGATTACGTAAAACATGCAAATCCATACCTGTAAATGCACAGAAGTCAGTTCGCAGCTACAAGCAACAATTAATTTGCTAATCAATTAAGAAAACAAGAATCTAGTGAGAAACTCATGTTCCCTAAAATTAAGCAACATCTAATAAATAATGTTCCCTAAAATTTCCTAAGAAACTAGTGAGAAAATCAGAAAACAAGAATCTGGATTGATCATTGATTAAATCGAATACTTCTACAAGAATAAAGGATAATGTGAAAAAAGATTCAGAGAGTATAAGGTATACATAACAGAATTTGCAGCAAGTTTGCAGTAAGTATATAAGGTATACATAGCAGAGTTTGCAAAAGTTTGCAGCTGCAAACTTGCTGCAAACTCGGTTAGTTTGCAGCTGCAAACTTGCTGCAAATAAGAACTCAAATAAGCTAGCCCATCATAAGAAAAGAAAATAAAAATATGCAGACAGAAAGGGATAGTCATAGCACACTAAGAGAGCAATATAGATTCTATTGTCTAGTGGAACAAAATTCAAGACTTAGCTTCCACAACTCGTCACTTACTAGTTCATGATCAAAAAGAAAATCTGCTTTCATTTTCCGCTATATATAAGTCCGTTCATTCTTTAGTAAGACAGGACCGAATTACTTCAGTTGCACAAACAAAGGCTAACTGGCTACTACTCCTTTTAGGTTTGATCAACAGACTCCAGACTACCTAGCATCCACGATTCTTGAAAATGGTTCATATGCAGCAATACTTGGACAAATTATATTTCTATTGATGGTCATTGACATAATCAGAACCTGTTAACACACAGAGGTACTTATTTGAGTTCTTATTTGCATCAAGTTTGCAGCTGCAAACTAACCGAGTTCTTATACAGGATAATTTTAGATTTCTAATAAACTACAATTATGACCTATGCTCCCAGAGTTTGAACTCCACGTATTAGGAGAAATGCTCTTCCAGAGAAACTTCATCCAAAGTATAAGGTTGCTTATAGTTCTTAGGTTTATGGATTATAGGTTTTTAGGATAAAAGGAGCCGAAATTAAAACTTACGGGAATAGGTGAACTGGCAGATGAAGAAGACACAAAAACTAAGAAGCAGAGAATTCTGGAAAATGAAAAAGCAAAAGGAAGAAATGAAAGACAAAATTCAACACGTTTATAAACAGAAATAAGAAGAGCAAACATCCATCATCCAAGCTTTCACAAACTCTGCAATTTATCCCAAAATGCAAGTGTTCTACATGATAATTTTAGATTTTTACTAAACTATAATTATGCCCTATGTTGTTCTATGTATTGAAATTTAAAATTTCTATCATTACCATATGATCAATAAGAAGAGAATCTTATGCAAGCAAACAAAAATTAATCAACTAACCTCTTTGATGAAGAGCTTCTTCAAAGAAAAATTGGAGTCGAATGAGGAGGAGTCTGGCGCAGGAAGATGAGAGGGTCGAATAGAGGAGTCTGGCGCAGGAAGATGAGATGAGAGGGGAGTCTGGCGCAGGAAGATGAGAGTCGGAGGAGGATTAATTCACCCAGGAAGATGAGAGGGTCGATGGAGGAATCAATTAGGGGTTAAAAAAGTCCATTAATTTTAATATCCCAAAATGCTAATTGAAAAAGCTCCCAAAATGAGCTTTTTCAAAATTAGCGTTTTCATCCCAAAACGCTCTTCCAAACCTCTCTCCACCAAACACTCCAATCAGCGGTTTCAGTGGTCAAACCGCTAAAGTTGGTAAAAAACGCTCTTTTTATCCCAAAACGCCGTTTGCCAAACAGGGCCAGTCTTTCAGTATTTTTCACATGGATCCTGATGACTACATGAATTTGGTCATTCACCATTAGATGTATGCTGATTAAATCTAAGTCTTAGGATGCTTTGAATCTTTATCTTAGGATTTTAATCAGTCTATATCTAACGGTGAATGACCAAATTCACGTAATTATCAGGATCCATATGAAAAATACTGATATATCTTATAATTGTTGAATCTAGAAAGAAAAATACGTCAAAATCATTAAGTTATTTATCATATGTTCTATTTTGCTACTTCATTTGTCATCATTAAAGTTTGATTTATTATATTAAATCTATTAGATTAGAATAGTAGTTATCAAAACACCAATTATTAATTCAGGTAAACAAAAGAAACAGATTAAATGATAGTGAGTAATAACTATTTTTTTTCCGTGTGATCAATATCCTTATTACTATAAGAAACTGTGCATGCAGAAATTCCTTAACATTTAATTTTAGTAATCACTTTCGTGTAATTTCAGTTTTGAGTGTCAACTTTAGTCTGTTTTGTCCTTAAGATTTTCGATTTTTATATGTTGAGATTTATTTCCTTTTTATTTTCTGTCCTAAAAGTTAATTAGGTGTTAAATAATTATTAGTTATAATATTTTAATTTTAGTTTCAGTTTTAGATTTTATTTTTGAAATTTAAGTTTGAATTGTATTTGTTTTATAGTTAAAGATTATGGAATCCCTTTGATTTCTAATTTAAATTGGAAAGGATCTGAGTTGATTTCTATAAATTTTAGGTTGAAGAAAAAATATGGACAAAGATTGACAATCCAGCTGAATATTGTTTGCTTAACCACACAACATGTCGTGTTTGTTTGTGCAACACATTGTGTTAAGCCAGTATGCATGAGGACATCGCCTAGTCAAACTACAACACGGTGTGCTAGATACTATAACACACCGTGTTCAACTTTAGCACCACATGCCTCATTTCCTTCATTCTAACACATCGTGTTCAACTTTAGGAGCGACCATCAATCGCTCGTCTAAGCAACAACATGTCGTGTTAGTTATGCAACATGTTGTGTCGGCTTAGTTTTCAGGATTTTTAATTTTAATTCAAATATAATTTATTTATCGTTTTGTCATTAAGGCTTAGATTTATATATAAATCCATTTGGAATTCATATAAGTATTCAGATTTTTAGGTTTTGTATTCCTTAGTTTTCACCCTGAGCTAGACGTTCATTCATCCACTGACACTCCACTCGAAGAAATTATGTCGTCCATCTGCTAATGTGCAAAGGGTTCCCATGTTCATACCATCACAACATAATATTGGGTTAGCAAGTGCTTTAAGGGCACATTTCTATTTTTCTCTTATGGTCTATAGCACTTGGTTGAACATAGTTAGTAAGATTGTTACCTTTTGGGTGTTCATGTTCATTAATATCAATTCATATTTTAATTTCAATATTTGTTAAGTATTTTTTTCTTGCTTGATTATTATGCTTGTTTTCGCTAAGTTTAATTGTGTCTAAATCACCTTGCTTTTATTCCAAATTCATATTTGAGACCTTATGATATTAGTACGTTTAGAAATTGTAAGCTTAACTTGGACCAGTATAATTTGCTTGCATAAAACTAAGTTAGAACTTTAGAACACATCTTATTATATCACATTTACCGCACTCCAACTCATTTACATTTGTTGGAAAATAGCAAGCTTCTCACATTATAATATGAATATGAGTCGAGTTAATTTAGATTCAAAATCAACTTAATTGATGGTCTGCACATTAAGGAAAACTATTAGGACAATACTAGTTTAACAACAACTCCTATAGATTTGACATCTATTTTTATCAGACTATTACTTAATACGACGGGATGCACTTGCCCGTAATCGTGGTTAGTACCAATGTTTTGAAAACCGGACCGGACGTTGAACCGGTGAGACAACTGGTTCAAGGTTCAATAGTTTCAACCGGTTCAACCGGAATGGTTCAACCGGATAAAAAAATAAAAATATATATATATATATATATATAAAATAAAATGATGTTTCATTGAACATAAAATTAAAAATTTCATACATATAATAAACAATTCTTAAGTTAACATATTAATTAAAAATTAAAAATTCATACAGATAATATAAAAATTCACACATCGGTAACCAATCCTTAATTTAACACATTAATTAAAAATTCACACATCTAAAATCAAACCCATAGTTTAACACGATATTAAGATTAAAATTAAATTAATTAACACCAATTATTAAAGAGGTTGTTCTCTACCTAATTTTTAAATTTTTTCCTTAATTCAATATGTTTCTCAAAAAATGGCAAAAAACCAGGATCAATCCGGTTCACTGGTTCAACACCGGTTCGCGGTTCAACCCCGGTTTGATGCGGTTTAATATAGTTGAACCTGTATAGCTAAAACCGGACCGGACACTTGACTGGTTCGCGGTTCGACCGGTTCGACCGTCCGGTCCGGTTTTCAAAACACTGGTTAGTACGTAAACTTTTGAGTGGTTACTCGAGACTTGACACCTCCCAATTCCACATAACATACACATATTTTATAAGCACAATACCGACCTACATCAACCGTTGTATGAATTTCGCAAATTTGTTTTCTTTCATCAGTAACCACACATATCCTTCTTTTAATTAGAACCCAACTTTTTTTTCATTCTAAATTCCCATTTCTTGGATTGGAAAGTAGAACATACTAGCATAAGCAAGAATTCCTTCCAAACATATCAGTCGTTGCTTATTAGCCGGAATAAGTAAACATGGGAACCCATAATAGCTAGAAATCAGAGTTTGTAAATAACTAAAAAATGAAGGAATGCAAATTACATATATCAAATTTTATAAAGGGGGAGTGTCCACGGTGCCACAATAGAAACTTAAAACATCATAAGATTCCGCCCAGATAGAAAAGTTAGGGGCTGAATGAAGCAAGGGTAAATGTTAAAGTAGCCCGAAATTAAAAACATAGATGGATTGTAAATTTTGAACATTTATGCTCAATTTTACTGTTCTATTCGATTTCTCCACATTTTACATATGGATAAGGTGCAGAAGTACTTCTAACATTTACAGTCAAGAGCAATTTTACCTCTACCGTCTAAAATGGTACAATTTTACTCCTAATATTGGTAACTAAGCGCAATTTTACCCCTAACATTGTTTCTGTCAATTTCAGAAGTGATTCATCAAACTGTCATCTCGGTTATGAATCTTATCATCACAGACATATGATTAGACATGAAATTTTAAAAAATATATACTTTTTTTTTGTACGAGTTGGAGAAAAGAGGGCGAGCCTTGACGCAACGGTAAAACGTTGTTGTCGTGTGACCAAGAGGTCAGGGTTCGAGTCTTAGGAACGGCCTCTTGCCAAATAAATTGGCAGGGGAAGGCTTGCCCCCAGTACACCCTTGTGGTGGGACCCCTCCCTGGACCCTCGCTCAGCGGGGACGCGTAGTGCGACCGGACCGCCCTTTTTTTTTTTACGAGTTGGACAAAAAAAATCAAATATTTTACCAAATTTATAAATATTAATCTCCACTTCTATTATTAAATCACACAAAACATGAAATACTTTTTTTTAGAAACAAAATATATACGTTTTATAATAATATCTGAAATTGACCAAACTTGGCCAACATTATGAGTAAAATTGCACAATTTTAGACATTGAAGGAAAAATTGCTCATAGTTGTAAACGTTATTGAATTTTTGCATCTTATCCCTTTAAAATATAAACATAATCAACATAATCTCTGTCAATTGGCAGTGTTCATTATCTACACCTCTAAGCACGACACATTTATTATAATTATGTAATATACATTCAAAGACACCTTAAAAATCTCAGAGTTATGTATTTTCTAAAGAATGTGTGAAATAACAGAGAATTTGGGAAGAAAATGAACTTTTATTATAACCGAATGAATGTTAGTTGTAGTTCTTGGCTGCTATTTATAATAGCAGTAATAACAGAATAGGGGCAAGAAGGGAATTACACAAGAACAAGTAACTAACTTGCTAACAGCTAACTAACAAACTGAAATGAATTCGTTTATAGTTTCACATCCTCCCCTCAAGTTGGAAGTGTTGGTGAGGAGACAACTCCAAACTTGCAAGAGAAAGTTGTGACAAGGTTTGGTGAAAAGGTCTGCCAGCTGATGCTCAGTGTCAATATGCGGTGTAATGAGAAACTGTTGTTCAACATAGTCTCTAATGAAGTGAACATCCACATCAAAGTGTTTGGTTCTGTCATGATCAATGGGATTTGCTGCTATTGCAATAGCAGAAGTATTATCGCAATGTAAGGGGATTGGCAATTGAACATTGACATGGAGATCTTTGAGGATGTAAGAGATCCATTTGAGTTCACAAGCTGTTACAGCTAAACTCCTGTACTCAGCTTCTGCTGAGGACCTGCTGACTGTGGCTTGCTTCTTTGTCTTCCAGGAGATGAGAGATTGACCCACAAAGATACAATAGCCAGTTACAGATCTTCTTGTTGTTTTACAAACCGCCCAATCTGAGTCACAATACCCTGAAAGTGTGAAATCATCCTGTTTTGGATAGAATAAGGCCTTATTCAAGGTACCTTTGAGATATTTCAGTACATGTAGTGCTGCATCTAGATGATGTTGGCAGGGTTTGGACATTGCTTGACTCAATAGTTGTGTAGGAAAACTGATGTCAGGTCTGGTGAACCCCAGGTACAAGAGTCTTCCTACCATTCTTCTGAAAACATCTGGTGATGCCAATTGGTCAGTCTTGAGGTGAAATTGGAAACCAGAGGGCAGAGGGGATGCTGAAATAGTTGCTGCTGTCAAGTTGGAGTCTTTCAGCATGTCTTGGATATATTTGGTCTGTGAAACCAACAGTCCTGCCTCTGATCTTGCTATCTCAATACCCAGAAAATACTTGGCATAGCCAAGATCTTTGATGGTAAATTTGTTATGCAGAAAACTCTTAACTTGTTGTATGAGTTTTTCTGAGGTACCTGTTATTAACAGATCATCAACATACAATACAAGGGCCAAAAAGTCTGCTTCAGTGTTTTTGGTGTACAGGCAATGGTCATGTGATGCTCTTTGAAAACCAATCTCCATAAGAGTGGATGACATTTCTTTGTTCCATTGTCTCCCCGCTTGTTTTAGTCCATAAAGAGACTTGACAAGTTTGCAAACTAAGCCTTGTTCAGCAACTTCATAGCCTTCTGGTATTGTCATATACAAGTCTTCATCAATATAGCCATGAAGATAGGCATTATTGATGTCTATTTGGTGTATAGGCCATCCTTTTGCTGCAGCAAGGGCCAAAAAGATCTTAACAGTAACCCCTTTTGCTACTGGAGAAAAACTGTATGTATAATCAATACCAAAAAGTTGGTTATACCCTTTAGCTACAAGTCTTGCCTTGAATTTGTTGACTGTCCCATCAGCATTGTGCTTTATTTTGAAAACCCATCTAGATGCAATAGCCTTTTTCCCTGATGGCAGTGTAGTCAAAATCCATGTCTTGTTTTCTTCTAATGCATGAATTTCAGCTTTCATTGCACTCACCCATCTGGGATCCTTAATGGCCTCTCTATAGGATTTAGGTTCATGTTCTTCTGCAATTGTAGCTAGAAAGGTGTTGTGTTTAATGTGAAAAGCAGGACCATAAGAAATGGTGTTAGGCAAATGTGAAGTTTGAACTATAGAGACAAAATCAGAGAGCCATTGGGGTTTTTGAAGGGGTCTGCCTGTTCTGGATAAGGATTGATCAACTGGTGTTGGTGTTTGAGGGAGTGTAGAAGTTGAAGGCAGAATAGGTGCATCAGGGTTGTGTGAAGCAACTGGATACAAAAGTTTGAAAGGAAAAATATCCTCATGGAAAACTACATCTCTAGAGACCTGCATTGTTTCAGTTTCAACATTATACACCAGGAAACCTTTTTGACCTGGTTTGTAACCAAGAAAAACACACTTGTGAGCTCTGGCCTCAAATTTATCTTTGTGAGGAGCAGTATTGGTTATGTAACATAAGCAACCAAAGACTTTTAAGTTGTCATACTTGGGAACACAATTATACAGCTTCTCAAATGGTGTTTTCCAGTTTAATGACTTGACTGGTAATAAGTTGATGATATGAGCAGCTGTAAGGATAGCTTCTCCCCAGAATGTAAAAGGCAAGCTGGATTGAAATAGCAATGACCTGGCTACCTCCAGAATATGTCTGTGCTTTCTTTCAGCAATTCCATTTTGCTGGGGGGTGTGAGCACAACTGGTTTGGTGTAAAATGCCCAGAGAAGAGTAAAAGTTGGAGCATGGTGTGTTAACAAACTCCTTGCCATTATCACTTCTAACTATTTTAACATGAGCATTGAACTGATTCTGAACCATAAGAATGAAGTGTTTGACAGACTCATATACATCTGCCTTAGATTTTAACAACACAATCCACAATGCTCTTGAAAAATCATCTACTATAGTCAGAAAATACCTTGCACCTGTCAGTGAAGGTTGATGATATGGCCCCCATACATCCAGGTGTAAGAGCTCAAAAGTATGTCTAGTACTTGTAGTACTGTTTGGAAACTCTAATCTGTGTTGTTTACCAAAAGGACATATGGCACAATGTTCCTTTATTGCTTTGAATTTTATTACATCAATATGTTTCATCTTCTCAAAAGATGTATGCCCTAGCCTGGAATGCCATAACAGGCTGTCATTAACAGGTTGGTGTATAATAGAACTAGTACTATTAGAGCAAAAATCTGATATGACAGATGATTGGAAAGACATCTGTGTGATCTTGTACAACCCTTCATGATAAAATCCAACTCCAAGCACCTTATTAGTCTTCAAATCCTGTAACAGACAATGCTGAGCATAAAAAATCACCCTGACTTGCCCTTCTTGTAATAACTGTCCTACAGAAATCAGACTGCACTGAAATGTAGGTATATGCAACACATTTCTTAATACCAAAACATCCTGGAAATTCACTGTGCCTATGTGTTTTGCTTGTTTTGTGCTCCCATCTGGCTGATATACAGGTCTGAAACTAGAAAATGCCTTATATGTCTCAAAATGAGAAATGTTGTTACTCATATAAGAGGTAGCACCTGAGTCTATAATCCAGCAATCCTGATTGACAGGCTTAGAACAACTAGATGCAGTAAAGGAGAGCTGTTTACCTGCAAAACCAGAGAATTGAGCTAAATGTGCAGATTCTTCCTGACTTTGCTTCTTCATGTATTTCTGAAACTCCTTCTGTAACATCTGGGAGAACTTTTCAGACTGTCTATCTTCGCTGTCAGAAGAATCAGCATCAGCTTGCACCATATGTGCCTGAGCATGTTTTCTGCCTCCCTTCTTCTTGGATTTATACCACTCCGGATAGCCCACCAGTCTAAAGCAGTTTTCTTTGGTATGTTTATGCATCTTGCAATGTGTGCAGAAAAGCTCTTCTTTCTTCTTGTCAGCCTCTCTTACCCCAGTACTCACAACTGCATGAGCAATGTCTATCTGTGGTGAAGAAGCAATGACATTTTGTTTTTGTTTCTCCATTTTCTGTAAATGAGAATAAGCCTTATTGATAGAGGGTAGGGGATCTAGCATCAAGATCTGATTCCTTGTAGCATCAAAGGAGTCATCAAGGCCCATGAGAAACTACATGAGTTGATCTGCTTCAACCATTGACACAAGTTTCTTCCCATTATCTGGACAGAGGCACACTGGCAGGGGATTCAGTTCTGCCAAATCTTCCCACAACTTTTTCAATTTAGTAAAATATAAGCAAATATCCATATTGCCTTGTTTCAACAGGCTCAATTCCTTCTTTAGCTGATAAATGAGAGGACCATTGGTTTCACCAAGTCTCTACTTTATCTCAATCCACAATTCCCTAGCAGTTTTGCAATAGAGAAAAGATTCACACAAATCTTTAGACATGGAGCCAAGTAACCAAGAAAGCACCATCCTATCACATTTTCTCCATTTTGAGAAAAAGATAGATGATGGAACAGGTTGGATATCATCTCTGAGAACAAAATCTATCTTATCCTTTGCTTCAAGGCCAATTTTTACAGCTCGGAGCCAAGAGAGATAATTAGTTGTTGTAAGAGGAACACTTACCAGAGAGGCCCCCAAAATATCTCCATTGTTGAGATGTAGGAGATCTGCAAACTGAAAATCTTCATCTTCTTGAAGATTTCTGTTTCTCACAACTTCAGATCTGATTCTCTCTTGATCAAAACCGGATTGCAGTTCTTCACCGAGAACAAAGTGTGACTTTTGTTCACCATCAGTGAATCTGGTGTGATTACCAGAAGTATTATCGTGCCGGAGATCGTTGCTCCGGCGAACGCTTGATTCTGGACGATCAAGAGCACGTCTGAAGTTCATACTCTGAGGATCGTGAGGCTGATAGCGATCGTCAAAATCTTGTTGAAAATCTTCAATATCATCCTCATTGTTGATATACTCAGAGTTGTGCTTCAAAGACCTTCGATTATTGTCCTTCTTCGCCATTGGAGCTTCTCTGTAAGCTTGATTTTGGTGCGGAAAAATTGATAATCAAGCTCTGGATCAATTACACAGCTCTGATACCATGTGAAATAACAGAGAATTTGGGAAGAAAATGAACTTTTATTATAACCGAATGAATGTTAGTTGTAGTTCTTGGCTGCTATTTATAATAGCAGTAATAACAGAATAGGGGCAAGAAGGGAATTACACAAGAACAAGTAACTAACTTGCTAACAGCTAACTAACAAACTGAAATGAATTCGTTTATAGTTTCACAGAATGAAATGTAAAAAAAAAAAAAAAAAAAAATTACATGAAAACTATATACAACAACCAATCCAAACTTAGCATAGCATTAAAAATTACAGTGCTTGAGAAGCAATAAAAGCGAAAAGCATTGTTGTAGAAAGAATGTCAAGCATATTATGTATATATTGGGCAAAGAATCACAATCTGAAACGAAAAACTCAATAGCAATAAATTGTAAATAGGGAGATAAATCCGACGACAAAATGTACTTAAATAAAACCAAACTATACATAGAGAAATCAAAGCAGCCGATGAACTCATTTGACAGAACAAATTTTTTAATAAACATATTGTTGTTTAACAAAGTCACAAGTAAAAAGCGAGTTTCAACCTCTGCAGTTACATTAATTAATATGCATGCCTAATCGAAATTAACCCTGAATAATATGGATTAACTAATTACCTAGTTCATAGGAATCAATATTGTATCCCTTTGAAATTGTATATAGCAATGAGGTCACGAGCATTATTTGGGTTCCATCTGCCTACCCACAACATTGAATCATCTTTCGACTTTCTCTTCCAGTACAAAGCATTCAAGCTGAAGGTAATTTTAGCTCTACATGCCATATACAAAAACAAATGAATATCGTGATTGAAATTTCCTACTAAAAAGAATAGCTCCAACTGAAAACTAAATGCATATATAGTAAGTATACCCTGTTTGGTTAAAGAATGTAACAAGTTGATCCCATCTGTCCATAGTAAGAGTTCCTCTGGTATTCACTTATCAACAATAACTTCTTCTTCTACATGTCATAGCAAGCCTTTGTTTTGGGGGCTGCATTAAGAGTGAGAGAGATGCTTTTTTACAGTTTAAGAATGGTCTCTATGTTCCTTCTAATCATCTTTCCGATTGGGTTTCTGACGGATCTGACTGCTGCAGTTGGACCGGAGTTGTCTGTCACAACATTACTTCTCATGTCCTTGAGCTTCATCTCAGAATTCTTTATGTTGAAGAGTATTATAGTCCTGGTCATTATGTTATGAATGGTTTATAATATATTGTATGGTTCAGTTTGACACCTAACCAAAAAAGAGACCTCAAACTGCAGAAATTTCTAAATGAGTTTGGAATTCCTTTTTCAAATTCAAGTTCATAACTGTATGACATGTTAAGGGTAATGAGAGAAGTCAAGTTTCCAATGCCACTTGAAATTCGACCTTGCAACTGATTGAAACTGAGGTTGAAGAGTTGTAGATGGGTTAAGTCATACAATTAGTTGGGTATGGAAGAATTGAAATTATTATAAGACAAATGGAGTTCCTTACGGAAAGAAGAAATCATGTTTTGTAGACCACTTGGAATTGTACCTTCAAAATGATTGTATGAGAGATCAAGGACCAAAAGAGAAGATAGGTTGAGACTGGGAAGATGTGTAGGATTGAAAACAGGAAGGCTACAGGTTGACAACTGCAATTCAAGTAAAGAAGGGAGTGGGTTGATCACCTTTAACCAATCAAAGAATTTACTGAGGTCAACACCACTCATATCCAGAAATTCCAAAGAAGAAAAAGTCTAGAAACCAAATCTAATTTCTCAACATAAAGATAGAATCTTGATTGAAGATTGAGATAGTGCAAATTGGAGAGATTTCCAAGGTGAGGAGGAATGAATGATTCCCCAAAATCCAGCTCCGGACAGGTTAAGATATTTTAAACCCTACAAGGAAGAAATAAATTTGGGAATAGTAACACTTCCAAAATCATTATAGCTCAGATCCAAATGGCTCAAATGTTTCAACTCAAGCAAAGAACTCACTTTTCCACCCAATGCTGACTTTTGATGGTATTCTTCATACTCTGAATAGTAATAGTTTGGAAGATAATGATCAGGATCATAATACTCTCCAACAGAAAAGAGTTCTGAGATAAGAACAAGGACATGAGAAGTGATGTTGCGGCAGACAACTCCGGTCCAACTGCAGTAGTCAAATCCATCGAAAACCCAATCCGAAAGACGATTAGAAGGAACGGAGAGACCATTCTTAAACTGCAAAAGAGCATCTCTCTCACTCTTTAATGCAGCCCCCAAAACAAAGGCTTGCTATGGCAACTAGAAGAAGAAGTCATTGTTGATGAGTAAATATCACATACACTGTCGCGTAATAGCACTTGGTACTTGGCCACCAATCCAAAGTTGCGCATATGAAATTATCATCTGTGTTTGAGATTGAAGTCAGCCCTCTTACTGTAACTATGGCATCCTCTGCACGTGTTCTATAAGCACAATTACAAATTATTAGAACCATCAAAACAAAGCTCTCTCGTAACCTCAAATGATTTGCCATCGCTAACTATGAAACTGATTTGATTTGATTCAATTTTAGAGTGATCCGTAGATCATAGATCTACTATAACCTCAACTGATTAGCCTCTGCCTCTATATACACAACTACGATACAAAAATCATAGATCTACTATAATAATATATTCTGTTTTGGTTTCCTAATTACTAGTAGTAGTACGCATAATTGACCAAATCTAAACTAAGAATATTTTTCCAATCTCAAACTCCATGTACATCGACACAATCCATATCCATCATCAGATCTAATTGTAAATCTAATAATAATATTTTTGTTTACTGAGAAATTGTGTAGTATCAAACTTAAGAAAAAGAAGTTCACCTTAGTAAGAGGCTCCAGCCGTCGAGGGTGGTTCTGCTCCGAAGGAATTTGCAAATTGGTGTTATTCCATTCTCTCTTCTCTCTATTATCTCCTTCCTTTTTCTACACCGAATATATGTATCCTCTTTCTTCTGTTGTTTTTCTGCGACGCCATTTGAGAAACTCTCCCTTTGTTTTTCCTTAAATTCTGGATTCCCTTTCCCTTGTTCCTTTAGATAGGGCAGTGGGATGCATTTGGGTTTGGGAGTTATGTCAGATTAGTTTCATTTGGGTTTCGCTTTTTGGGATTTCAAGAGATAAAAGTTAGGCGAAATGAGAGGTGCCAAAATGACACACTATACAATTACACAATCCGAACATGACACGGATTTATAGTGTTAGTGTTGAGTTTAATAGGTAATGAGTCATTTTTTAGTTGACACGAAACTGACACGCTAATTTTTGGGTTGGGTTAGTGTTGATATGTGAACCCGAAAATGACATGAAATGACACGGATATTGAAAATTATTATTATATTCTCTCGTGTTTTTTTGTGTCACTTTATTAATAAAGATAATAAAATTATAATTATTAATTGTAAATATTGATTTGAATTTCCTAAATTGTTATAAACACATTACATGACCCTCTAACATGATATTATCGAACTTTTCGATAATTATTGTTAACATACTAATCTAAAAATGATATAAAATGTTTAAAACAGTACCATACCTTCTTATATTTTTAAGAGTTATTATTAATATATATGCATAACAAAATTACATGTAACCCGAAAACACGACATCAAATCGACACTAACTCGAACAGGTTAACACGACTTTGACAGGAAAGTTTTTGGGTTGGGTTTGGGTTTACTCTTTTTGACACGAACCCGAAATGACACGTCACGAACACGACTCGAACACGATAATTGTCAGGTCTAGGCGAAATCCATGTATTACCTCTCCTACTTTTTATTTTTATTTAATTGTATATAATAAATTTTTAGTATTATCGGATTGTATTTACTAATTTCAAATTTTCATGGGTTAAGATGCAAAAATACCCTTAGTGTTTTTTTATCAGAAGCAATTTTACCTCTAACGTCTAAAATTGTACAATTTTACTCATAACGTTGGAAGCCAATAGCAATTTTACTTATAACGTTAATAATTTGGGTCAATTTGAGAAATAATTCATCAAACTGTCTTCTCGGTCATGAATCTTGTCATCTACACTTCACACGTGCGTCATTTTATCAGTAACAAATCACAAACATAGGTTGAAATGTGAAAAAAAAAATATTGTCTTTCGTACGAATTGGACAAAAAAAATTCAAAAAATTCATCGAATTTATAAATATTACTCTCTCCATTTCTATTATTAAATTATAAAAAACATGAAATATTTTTTTAGAACTAACTGATATGCAATTGGTGCAGAATAAGAAACAAAATATACGTGTTTTATAATAGTGTCTGAAATTGACTCAAATTATCAACGTTAGGTGTAAAATTGCTTTTGACTACCAATGTTAAGAGTAAAATTGCACCATTTTAGACGTTAATAACTCTCTATTTTTATTTGAATCATCTATACAATAAGCATTTGTTCAATTATTTTTTGACACATAAAACTCTGTAATCTCTTAAATCCTTTTTAAGCTACCAACTAACGATTTACTTATTACGGTGTAATTGGGAATTGAATTAAAGAATGAGATTGGCTACGGAAAAAGCGAATAGCTCTTCTTCATACTTCTTTCGGTAGTTACGGTTTACTAACTGAGGTTCACTCGATTTGATTACCTAGAGTCAAGACTCTTGGACAAACCTTACACCGAGTAAGGATATGAAAGAAACTATATATATATAGTCAGTTTCTGTATAATAGTTCGAAGCTGGACACCATCTTTAAGTAAGAACTTTCAATTTTGTTACATGGACCTTTCTTTCTCTTATAAGAGTTCTCTTAGATAGAAAATGAAAATGATTAGCCCCACACTAGATTTGTGAATTACTGTATGCCTCATTCCTTTCCTTTCTCATTTCAGTGTTCGACGTGTATTCGAGAGTTTATAATTGGAGCACGATCCTAGACTACATGAATAGGTAAACCCCATCTTTCCAGTCATCGAGGAAGTTCGTTCACGCCAAGATAGCACATGGCTGATCTCCACCCATTTCCACTCGACCTTCGTTCTGTGTTGCTGAGACATGTGCCTAAGGAGAAAGTTTTTGTCGCGCTGGTTGTCCTAGTGATAGAGAATCGTGTGAAAGAACCACCCACTTGGTAGTGCAAACTCGATCATTAAACATAAGCGGAAGTATGTAATAGATCGACCTTGAGGGCCTTACCTAGAGTTTTACCCCAATCCTTTACCCTAATCAACCAATTCAAGGTAAAAAAAAAAACCTATTCCGGCGATAGGAGCCCTCGACTTGCGGTGCGGGTCTTCTAAATAAATGTTCTACTTTAAACTTCCGAGTGCTTGATCCATCCATTTCCTCCACTTTGCCGCTCGATGCCTATTCTCTTCCCATTCCCCCCCCCCCCCCCCTTCTCTTTCCAACTTGAGTAAGAGAATCGAGACGGGTAAGTTATAGTTTGTTCGTGAGAGAAAGCTAAAAGAGATTAACCTTTCTTTCATTGCCTACTCACTTCGCATCCTTCTTTGATGTGTTTGGTGTTAGCTAGGGTTTGCTGAAGATGGTGGGACCATGTATCGGTCGGTCTTACCCTGTAAGAAGTGGTTGTAGAAGGAATTTTTGTGACCTTATTTATAAGAGCACCACTAATGCATCTCACTCTCTTGTTACTTTCTGTATATTAGTAACAACGAAAAGCATGATGGAGCTTATAACCAAATTTTGTTTGTTAATAAATTTGGTTACATCCTCATTTTTATACTAAAAAGCAAGAAAGAGAGGAAGGTGTGAGGAAGGTCCGGTGCCTCAAAATTCCCATTCCAGTATTTTATAGCAAATCTTATATCCAGTGCCTCAAAATATTTTGTTCATGCAATCTGGACTATTTGCTTGATAAAATTGTTACTTTTTGGTGCTAGACTAAACTTAAGTCAAGAGTTTTTGAGGTAGCCAAAGAGGACGATGTTGTTGGACTGTCCCTCTCTGGGTAATTTTTTTACTTGGTCTAATGGTAGGGTTGGCTCTGCTAGAGTGGAGTCTCGTCTGGATAGGGTTTTAGTCTTGTCTGATTTCTCAGATTTTTGGAATTCGGTTAGTTGCATGACTTTGTTGAGGCATCATTCTGATCATTGCCCTTTGTTGTTTATTTTTTCTAGCGGGCCGCAGAAGTTTTCTCGCTTTCGTTTTCAAGCGATGTGGGTTCTTCATCCGGGTCTTAGGGATGTGGTTATGGATTATTGGAATGGTTCTCATCCTAATTTACCTCATATGCAAGGTTTGTGTGACAAGCTTAGGCGTCTTAGCCCGATTCTTAGAAATTGGAACATGGATGTTTTTGGTAATGTTGACATTGCTATATCTGAGTCTGAGGAGAAGTTGGCTAAAGTTCAGAATGATATCTTATTGTTTCATTTTTCTGATTCTCTTTATCTTGAGGAGATTGAGGTGCATTCTAATTTGGATACGGCTCTTCGTAGGAAAGAAGTTTTTTTACGTGAGAAGAGCAGGGTGGAATGGTTAAAAGATGGGGATAGGAATTCGGCATTCTTTTATGGAATGGCTTCTAATCGGGCTACTATGTCTGGTATTTCGGCTCTTAGGATTGATGATCAATTGATTACTAATACTTTGCTGATTAACTCTCATATTGAGGATTTTTACTCGAATTTGTTTAAAAATGATTTGGGTGGCCCTGGTAATTTTGATTTGGTTTATGAGGTAGTGTCGAGATTGGTTTCTGATGCTGAGAATGAATTGCTTACTCTTTGTCCGGATTTCTCTGAGGTTAGAAAGGCTGTTTTTGAAATGGATGGTTCTAGCTCTCCTGGTCCTGATGGGTTCACTGCGATTTTTTTTCAACATTTTTGGGATGTTGTTGGCAAGGATGTTTATGATGTCGTGAGGTCTTTTTTTATGAATGGGATGGTTTTGCCTGGATTATGTTCTAGTATTATGGCCTTAATTTCAAAAGTTGATGGTGCTATTACTCTTGATCAGTATAGGCCGATTGCTATGAGCTCTTTTTGTTATAAATTAATCTCCAAGATCTTGGCTGATAGGCTTGGTTTGATGCTTCCAATATTGTTTTTGTTAACCAGTTTGGCTATATTCCTAAACGTAGTATTCATCACTGCATTGCTATGGTTTCGGAGGGCACTAATATGCTTCGGAAAAAGTGTTTTGGAGGTAATATGGCTTTAAAGGTGGATATTAAGAAGGCGTTTGACACTTTGGATTGGAATTTCCTATTAGTGGGGTTGGATGCTTTTGGATTCTATTTTCAATTTCGAGATTGGATTTTGAATATTTTGTCTGCTTCTAGAATTTCTATTCTGAATAATGGAGTAATTAGTGGTTATTTTAAATGTTCAAGAGGGGTTAGGCAGGGAGATCCTCTTTCTCCTATTTTGTTTGGGATTGCTGAAGACTTTCTTAGTCGTTGGTTGCTTTATCTCAGGGATTCGGGGAGATTAGCTCCAATTCAATACACAGGTTTAAAGGCATTTCCTACTCATTTATTGTATGCAGATGATATCTTGCTTTTTTGTAAAGCTTTGTCTGTGAATTTGGAGTTGATTAGGGATGTTTTTATACGTATGGTTCTTTGTCGGGTCAAAGAGTTGATTAGAATAAGTCGGAGTTATTTTTGTGTAGCTCGATTGCATATCGACGTGGTATTCGCTTGGCGGCAATTATTGGTATTAGGTTTGGGGAGGTCCCTTTCCGTTATTTGGGTGTTCCTCTTTTCTTCAGGGCTCCTCGTAAACAGGTTTTGAAAAGTTTGAAGGATAAGGTTTTGGCTAGATTCTCCAAATGGAAGGGCCATTGTTTGTCTATGGTTGGTCGGGTGGCTTTGGTTAACTATGTTATTATTGGAAGTTTCATTCATTCATTTATTGTTTACAAATGGCCTATTTCTTTGCTTAGGAGTATGATGGGTTGTATGAGAAATTTGTTTGGTCTGGGTCGATTGACAATTAGAAATTAGTTTCAGTCACTTGGAAATTGTGTTGTGGTTCGATTGACTTTGGGGGGCTTAGGGTGAAGAATTTGATTTTTCTTAATCAAGCTTGTTGTGTAAGATGGCTTGGGGTTTGATTAAAGAGAAGTCATTATGTTTTGATTTACTTAGATCCTGTTTTCTTTCTAAGTCGGGTCAGTATAGGCCTTGGCTTCTCAATTCGTCCATCTGGGGTTCGGTTAGAGGGGTGTATTCTTTGGTTTTAGATAATTGTTGTTGGTGGATTGGGCGGAGATCTGATCTAAATTTTTTGGAATGGTAGATGGATTCGGCCAACTGTTGCTTTACAATTGGGTTTATCGATCGTGCAGCAAAGGCATGGCTTGGATATGGTGGATGATTTCTTGATCAATAATGATTGGGTTGGTTTGCCGATTATGCCGGTTGAGGTGGAAGAGGCTATCAAGCGGGTTTGTAGAAGTTGTGAAATAGAGGATTTGTGTATTTGGGAGCCTGAGACTAGTGGTATTTTTACTGTAAAATTGTTTTATGATGGGATGCGGTCTCTTAGGTTGAAATTGGATTGGTGTGGTTTTCTTTAGCGTCGGTTTATTCCTCCTACACATTCATTTATTTGTTGGAGGGTTTTTTGTGTGTTATCTTCCTACTCACGAGAATTTGAAGAGGCGTGGTTGCTTGATTATTTCTAGATGTCCGTTGTGTCTTTTTCATGAGGAGACGGCAGATCATATTTTGCTAACGTGTGTTTTTTTGCAGGAGGTTTGGCGAGAAGTTTCTGCTTTGTTTGGGAGGCATCTGGTTTTGGACAGTGATTTCCAAACTCTGATTTTGGAAGCTGTTAAACAGAGATTTAGTTCTCAAATTGCTGAACTTTGGTCTGTGGCAATTGTTAGCACTGTGTGGGCTCTTTGGTTAGTGAGGAACAATCAAATTTTTAACGATAAAAAACCGGTTATCTCTTCGACTTTTAGGCGTATTTGGAGCGCTATTCGTGAAGCGGCAAATCAGGGTCGTGGTTTCACATCACATTATGTCACCTTACATTATGTTACATTACGTTATGTCACGTTATGTCATGTCATGTCACGTTACGTCACGTCACGTTACGTTATGTTACTATTAGCATGAACTTTTTCGACCCTCGTGATGAAATTATAGTTATCTTTGCTCAACATATTACAGGTGGGGCCCACGTCTCGTCGTATGGGATCACGGTTTGGAACACGATGAGAAAAGCTAGAAACGGCTCCTGTCTCAGTAGTCTAAAAATGTGAAAAAACCGAACAAAGAAAACATACCGGTTTCAGACTCTCGTGAATTCAAAACACAAGCTCTTGATATCTATCATTTTTTTTATTAGCGTTTTCATGATTTACATCGTTTTTTTATATTATTATTATTATTATTAGTTTTTAGTTTACGTAATTCCATTACACTTATTATTACTTAGTTTTAAGTTAAAACAAGAAAATCAATAAAAGACAAAAATATGGAAGAAAGAGATGAGAGGACTTGAAAAGAGAAAAGGTAGAGACAAGAGATGAAAGTAATAAATACAGGGGGCAACACCATTAATTAGAAGACCAAAATCTCAAAAAAAAAAAGGTAAGAGATAGGGATGTGGAAAAAATGGGTATGATTTGTGAAGATAATAAACAAAAAAAAAAGAAAAAATTAAAAGAGGGATTGGATTAAATAAAATAAAAGAGATGTAGGACTTAAGGGGGGGATCTAGAGGAGAAGAAAACGGAAAAGGAAGAGAGGGTCTGAAAAAGAAAAAAATGAGCTAGTGAAGAAAAATAAATAAGAGAAAGAGGTAGAGTGATGATGTTTAAGAGAGGAAATTAGAAAAAAAGAAAAGAAAAAAGAGTTGAATGGAAAAAAAAAAGATAGAAAAATAGAGATAACCCCTATATAAATAATATTGTATTTGATTGTCATAAATAATGTTGTACATTTCCAATGTCAAGCTTTTCATGTTCCCAATTAATAAACATTTATTAAGAGAAATATATTTAATGCGTATAACATTGATTAGACGGATATAAAATTACTCAAAAAAAGACGTCTTCTTATGCAAAATAAAAACATCCGAAGAAAAAAAAATTATTTCTTGAAAGTTGGTTATATCTTGGGGAAAAAGAAAACGTTTTTAAAGCACAATATTCTAAGTTACAACTGACATGTCATCAGGTAAAACCCATTTTAATATTAAATCACAACTTAAATTATGGATCATTGGATTTTGATCTAATGACTATTAAACACTCACCATATATGAAGATAATTTAGTGCTTACCATTGAGAACAACCCCATATATATATAATTATAATTATTACTATATAGAGGCATAGTTTCTGATTCGGATTACCCCACTAAGGCCCAAAGGCGGCCCATCATGCGACCAAGTGGCAGATGGCCCCCAGGCCCAGGACTGTCCGATATAAATAACCCATTCAAGGAGGAAGGGGCGGGTAACTCTTTCTTACTTTCTCTACTTCATTCACACTAGCCTAGAAAGCTCTCTAAGAATAACTAACTGTCTTAATCTTCGGAGTATCCGCAGGGACCGATCCCCGCGCAGAGCCGGCCCACGAGAAGGCAATATCTCCCTAACGGAGCCCCGGATCACTATTCCGCATTCCCAGATTATTTGGTACGGTGAGCGTGGAATACAAGTGACTTCGGAGCTTCAAACAGAATGCAGACCCCCACTGAATCGGCCCCGACGATAGTACCCGAAACGGGAGCAACTAGCTCCATGACGCACGCCGAGCGTTCGACCCCGAACATTCCAATTTCCCCCAGAAACCTAGGACCGCTGATGGAGGAGGTGAGCCCTGAAGAAGAGGAGACCTACAACACCACTCAACTCCTCAGTGCAATCCAAGGTTTTCAGACGACCTAGGCGATACATACGGCGGCCCAGATGAAGATCATAGATCAACAAAGGAGTTTGCAGGAGGAAAACGCCAAAATCTGGCAATACCTCAAAGAGGCGGTGGAATTACAAAAAGAAGGAGCTCCGCCAGTGGAGGCCGCGGTGCCGTTGATCATCGCGGGAAGCGGAGCCGGGCCGGAGAAGGTAGAGCGTAGCGCGAGGAAACCTCAGCCGCGAGTAGCGAAGATTTGTTGGAGCTGAAAATCCAGCGCTTCCTTGTTAAAAGGGCCCTCGGGGGCATAATGGGAGGGAGCATCACGTCCAGCAAAACGCCGCTGGTGCAGAGGATCATCGAGATGAGGTTCTCGAGCCACTGGAAGGCTCCCCGACTGTCCCAATACACAGGGACCGAGGATCCAAACGATCACGTGGCCTCATTCATGAGCACCATCAACTTATACTCGAAGGACGAGGACATCATGTGCAAGGTCTTTCCGACCACGCTTTCGTCCAGTGCGCAAGAGTGGTATCGAGGACTTGCTCCAGAATCAATTGACTCTTTTGATCTCTTAAAAGATCTTTTCCTCTCCCGTTTTGCCGCGGCGGCAAAAGTTAGGAAGATCAGTTCAGACCTCAACGGGCTCAAGCAGCGAGCGACTGAGCCTCTGCGCAACTTCCTCTCGAGGTTTCACCATATGGCCTCGCAGGTTAAGGGCCTCAACCTGGAGGTGGCTCACGACGCCTTGGCAAAGGGGACCTCATGTGAGCCTCTGAAGCAAAAATGTTTCCGGAAGATGCCAAGATCATTCGAGGAGCTCATGACCATGGCACAGACTTTTGTTAGGTATGATGACTGCGACCGTCCTGCCGGGTACGAGGAGTCGGACAGAGACAAGGCCAGGGGAGACGCACCCAAGCAGGATAAGGGCAGACCGATTCCAGAGGTACGAGAGGACGCCAGAGCTCGCAAGGAAGCCCCAATGCCCTTTTCGGCCCGCGCCGAGTGGGCAAACTTAGAGCGAAGGGGAGATCGATCCCGCGGCAAGGAGGTGCATTACGCAGCTCAGAACCAGCCTCGCCGATTCACACAGTAAATCCCTTCCAGCGACAAGGTCAAGTCTCGAACGGAAAAAGAATACTGCAAATATCACAAATCCTCCGGACATTCCACGGAAAACTGCTATCAGCTGCAAAAGGAGATCGAGCGGATCACAGAGCAGGGCGCACCACCAAAAATGATCAGACAGAGGGAGTAGAGCCCGAAGCAGCGAGAAGCGGGCCGAGCAGAGGAGCCCAAGCGACCAAGGTACCATGGGGAGATACACGTCATAAGAGAAGGGGCACCAGCGCTCTCCGCACCGTTGGAGAGCTCCCGTAAGAGGAAGGCAGTCGGGCAGACCTTAACGGTACAGCCACCCCTCCGGACCAGCCATTCAGAAGCTCTGGTCGTAACCATCAACATCGCTGGTTTCAAAATGCACCGGGTGCTGGTTGACACGGGAAGTTCGGTGAACTTGCTCACATGGATGGCACTCCGCGCAATGAAGAGTACTCATACTGCCCTAAGAGCCGGATCTTTCCCTCTGGTCATCCTGTTGGAGATCGAAGTCCCGGTCAAGGGAGTTATCACATTGCCTACTATTTTCGCCGAAGGAGTCGAGGAAGCAGAGGAGACCGCTGAATGGGTGGTGGTCGATATTCCACTAGCCTACAACGCCATCATCGGGAGGCCCCTGCTGGCTGCCCTGAGAGCCACGATTGACATCTCCAGTTTATGCTTGACCTTGCCAAGTCAACACGGAAGGATCGCCATCTAGGGAGATCGCATGTTGGCTAAAAGATTGCAGTGGGAGGCAACTCAGCCCCGGACAGCGCTCTACCTAGAGGACGGTCTGATGGACATGAGAGGGTACAATCCCATGCCTATCGAGCCGGTCGACGACTGCGTCCTCGGGGAAAATCGGACTATAAAGATCGGGACCAGGCTCGCGTCCCTTTTGGCCAACGAAATCGGAGCTGTCCTATCGGAACACTCAGATGTGTTCGCTTGGTGCACTGAGGACATCACGGGGGTCTCACCTGATCAAGCAGTGCACAAGCTAAGCATCGACCCCTCCGTCGAACCCTTAAAGCAGAGGATGCGAGTGCAGGCAAGGGACAAGCAGGTCGCAGTAAAGGCAGAGATTGACAAACTCCTAGCTGTAAAATTTATTCGCGAAGTTAACTACCCGGACTGGCTTTCTAACGTTGTACTTGTAAAGAAAGCCAGCGGGAAGTACCGCATGTGTGTAGATTTTACGAATGTTAATAAAGCTTGCCCCAAGGATTCTTACCCGCTGCCTAATATAGATCAGCTCCTTGATCAGACTGCTGGTCGCAAGATTTTGTCTCAGTTCGATGCTATCGCTGGTTTCCAACAGATCCCTCTGGACCCTGCCGACGCCGAAAAAACCTCCTTCATTACGCATGAAGGCACGTATTGCTACAATGTCATACCATTTGGGTTAAAGAATACGGGAGCCACGTACCAGTGTTTGGTAGACAAGATGTTCGCACATCTCATTGGCAAGACTGTACAAGTGTATATCGATGACATGGTGGTTCTTAGCACCGAGGAAGGTGACCATCCGCAAGATTTGGCAGAGGTGTTTAAGATTTTCAGAGCCTATAACCTTAAGTTGAACCCGGAAAAATGTTTCTTCGGAATTCGTAGCGGTAAGTTCCTGGGCTGCGTGGTGTCGGAGAAGGGTATCGAGCCTAACCCCGCGAAGATCGAAGCGGTTTTGGCAATGGAGCCACCGCGTGACCTGTAGGGGGTTCAAAGACTAAACGGAAGGATCATCGCCTTGGGGCATTTTGTCTCTTGCTCGGCATAGCGGTGTTTGCCCTTTTACAAAGCAATCAAAAAGGAGCATCCCTTTAAGTGGTCGACGGACTGCCAGACTGCGTTCAGCGCTATCAAAAGTTTCCTCACCACACCTCCACTACTGTCGGTGCCAGTACCAAAGCGGGATATTCACCTATACTTCACCATCGTCGATGAAACGATAGGAGTCGTTTTAACCCAAGAACAGGGGACGGAGCTTTACCCAATCTATTTTCTAAGCAAAGTATTGAAGGGGGCCGAGGTCCGATACTCTGAGGTCGAAAAGGCTCTGTTTGCTATAACTCAAGCGTCAGAGCGTTTGAGACCGTACTTCCAAGCACATACGGTTGTTGTCAGAACCAATTACCCACTGAAAAAGGCCGTCCAGAAACCAGAGGTCTCCGAACGAATCACCAACTGGTCAGTTCGGCTATCCCAATTCGACGTACGTTTTGAGCCTCGCACGACGATCAAAGCTCAGGTACTATCCGACTTCATCGTCGAGTTCACCGGCTCATCGACCACCAACCCCAAGACAGCAACGGCTCGCACCAGCGACATCTGGACTATGAGCATAGATGGGTCCTGCGCTCCAAGACGGGCAGGCGCTGGCATAGCCATTCAAGGACCAAACAATCTCTGCATGTGGTATGTCGTCCGGCTCAATTTCCCAACCACAAATAATCAGGCAGAGTATGAGGCCTTGATCGCAGCTCTTAGATTATCAACAACCATAGTGAGAGGACAGCTGACAATATACTCGGACTCAAAGCTCGTCGTTAGCCACGTCAGCGGCACCTACAAGGCAAAAGATCTGACAATGTGCCAATACTTGGCCCTCGCCACATCCTTGATCAACGAACTCAAAATAAAAGGGATAACCCTCGACCTCATACTGGTACCCCCGTGAGGAGAACGAGGAAGCGGACGCTATCGCCGCTCTTGCAGTGGGCGAACAGACTAATGACCCGACCACCCTGATCGAGGTCGCTGGGGCCCCGGCTATTCGCGTAAAAAGCTCGCTACAGATCAACCCGGCTGATGCCGCGGCAGGGGGATGGAGAAGCCCAATCATCAGATATCTTCAGGACGGAACACTCCCCGAGGACCGGACGCAGGCGTCCCTCGTGGTTCGATGTTCGTGGCGTTATGCGCTGCATGATGACCTGCTTTATCAGAAATCTGCCACGCATCCCTGGTTGCGCTGTATATCTGAGGAGGAGGGCGATCACTGTCTGAAAGAAATTCACCAGGGCGTCTGTAGCTCGCATCAGGGCACCCGAACAATTGCAAAGAAGGCTCGGCTTCAGGGGCTCTACTGGCAAACCATGGATTCCGACGCAACACGTCTAGTTCGCAGTTGTCAGGCGTGTCAGCTACAGGCCAACACTCATCACGCCCCGGCGGCTCCATTCAAGGGCATTATCACACCTTGGCCATTCGCAGTATGGGGCATTGACCTGCTCGGCCCTTTCCCGATGGCTCTTGCGCAGAAGCGTTTCGTCGTAGTGGCGGTCGATCATTTTACCAAATGGATCGAGGCCGAAGCAATCGCCAAGATAACGACAGATAATGTAATCGGTTTTCTTAAACGAACAATCATATACCGATTCGGGATCCCTCACTCTTTTATCACGGATAATGGGAGGCAGTTCGACTGTGGTCAGTTCCGTGATTTCTGCGCAGAATGGGGTATCAGAGGACGATACACCTCGGTCGCGCACCCTCAGAGCAATGGCCTCACAGAGGTAAGCAACTGGACGCTCCTGTGAGGAATCAAAACGCGCCTCTCCGACCAAGGCAGGGCGTGGCCCGACCACATCGCGGCAATATTGTGGTCATACCGCACTACCCCTCACTCGGGGATAGGACGCACTCCTTTTTTTCTCGCATACGGAGCCGAAGCCATGGCGCCATCTGAAATCATCCTTCGCTCCCCCCGACTGACCAGTTTCGAAGAAGTCGACAATAACGCGGAGCTCGTAGAAGCTAGTGACCGACTGGAGGAAGAGCGCCTTAATGCTCTATTACACATCACGGCCCATAAGCAGAACATAGCGCGATATCACGACAGAAGAGTTCGCCCTCGCACTTTTCAAGTCGGGGACCTTGTGCTCAGAGACGCCACAGCTGCGCAGTCCCCTTTGGCTCAGGGCAAGCTCGGCCAATCATGGGAAGGACCATACAAGATCGACACCGTTCTCCATAATGGCGCTTACAAGATCGCCTCTTTAGACGGTTTGGTCTACGACAATAGCTGGAATATCCAGACATTGAAGAAGTATTATCAATAGCTTGTAAGGAAAGTTATCAATAAAAGTCTCTCGTTTCTTTACTTTGCGTGTTGTTCAAAAACTTTACCTTGACGAAGATCGCAAGCGAACTCCCTGGTTGAAGAGCATCTATATGCCATCCAAAGGCCTTGTCGAGCATCTCAATCGCTCACATAATCGATCAACAATCCCATATTGTTATCGATTGCTCTAAAGCGGGCACAACTATGCGCTTTCCGCTACCAGAGCATCTACATGCCATCCAAAGGCCTTGTCGAGCATCTCAATCGCTCACATAATCGATCAACAATCCCATATTGTTATCGATTGCTCTAAAGCGGGCACAACTATGTGCTTTCCGCTACCAGAGCATCTACATGCCATCCAAAGGCCTTATCGAGCATCTCAATCGCTCACATAACCGACCAACAATCCCATATTGTTATCGATTGCTCTAAAGCGGGCACAACTATGCGCTTTCCGCTACCAGAGCATCTACATGCCATCCAAAGGCCTTGTCGAGCATCTCAATCGCTCACATAATCGACCAACAATCCCATATTGTTATCGATTGCTCTAAAGCGGGCACAACTATGCGCATTTCGCAACTAGAGCAGCTACATGCCTTCCAAAGGCCTTATCACGCATCTCGAGCGGCTACATAATCGACCAGCAATCCCTTATTGTTATCAATTGCTCTAACGCGGGCACAACGCTACGCGTTCCGCTGTAAAAGCATCTAAAATGCTATCGACTACATCATCAGGCCCCGTTAGATAACACTAGACAAATACATTAACGCTCACTAAGGAAGAAGATTTAAGCCTATACACGAAGAAGCAAAATCACATAAGCTTATATTTGATACCAAAGCAAACATTACATAAATCCATAACAGAAGAAAGGCCCCAACAACGGCCAAAACACAAGAAACTACAGATCAAACACGTCACCATCATGCAAGGTTGGCACGGACACTGTTAGGGTTCGGAATGGCACCCGCATCCATAAGGGCTTGATGCACTGCTCGCCAGTCGATGCATTCGTCCGTATTATGCCCGGTCTGCCTATGATACAAGCATGCTTTCCCCACATGAGTCACTCGGTGTGCCGGGTCGGCCGGTATAGGCCCCAGAAATCCCTGCCTTGAGAATTCGAGAAAGACTACGCTGCGAGGTTTCACCGGATCGACAAACGTCGCCCCATGCGGACGGCTTGGCGAAGCATGGCGCCCTATAAAACGGTTTTCCAGCACAAGAGGAAGGTTCATAACTTGATCTAGTTCGTCGGCTAGCAGCCGCCTAACCCAGGCAGGATGAGGATTTGTCACGGGCACCACCGACTCGTCCGGGTTCAGGAACCCTATCCCATCTTGCGACCAGACTTTCTTCTCAGTAGAAGAAAAGGCGCTGACAACAACTTCGTATGAGTCAGTAGCGGATCCAGTATAGGGTGCGGAACTCTCACTCTCACTCTCCTCGTTTCGACTTCTCCGTGACAAACTCCGATTCATCCATACTGGAGACGCATATTGCACCTTTTTGTCTAGCTCGTGGTCATCCCTCGGGGGACAATACACATAGGGATGAAGCATCACCGATATAGCTTTCTGGACCTCGAGGACCTTAGCAGAATCCACGACATCTCGAAGTGACATCTCAACGGAGCTCGGAATAACAAAGGCAACTACGAAGTATGAACGTTTGAAAACAGTTGACCACATAAACGAAAACCGCAAGCAAAAATCGACTCCTATTTATAGCAAAGAACGACAAGACTTGAAAAACAGATCAGGAAAGCTCAAATCAAATCAGGATGCAAAGTGATGATCACATTACTGCCACAAAATCCAAAAAGATACCAATTGTACAGAAATCATTACAACTTTGAAAAAACAAGAAAGCAACAGATAAACAGTCTAAATCACTTCTTGAAACGAGCACAGGACTCTACATCTTTCTTTTGGGCCGTCTTATCATACACATTTGGAGAAAATATAACCTCCGGAGGCACGTCATACCCGGCAGAATGGGCAGCTGCGATCAGCATCATCCTATCCATTTTGATCAGCTTCTCCTCGCGCTGACCCGCAAGAGCGCGCAGCTCGCTGGCCTCATTTCGAGCAGCTTCAAGATCCCGCTTCAGTTTCTCGTTCTCTTCGGACAGCGCGTCGGCTTGCCTGGCTCTCTCGTCAATTTTTCCTTCAGTCGGCGAGTCCATAGGGTGGCGAACTTGAGCATAACTCTGTAAGAACGAATTTTCTCGACATCAAGTTTCAATTTTTTCGCCAGCTCCACCCTGCCTCCTGTCTCCACCTTCAGCTTCTCGGCCAGCACAGCTATCTCGCCCTCTCGACGCTCCAGCAGTTCCCCAAGGGCGGCGACCTTCCCATTCGCAGTTTCCAGATCTTTCACCGCGTTCCGCAGGCCTTGCTCCATGTCCCGGAACAGGTTCTCGTCGTTAACACACATGTCAAAGATCGTGTTCGCATTTTGAATGGCCTGTGTCAAAACAGCATAACTCAATACACAGTGGATGGAAACAAATTTACGTGAGCAAGTCAAGAGAGCTTACCACACCAAGCGCCGATAGGGTCTCCACGTCGAGATTCATCTTCGACACGCCGTCCATCCTGACAACTTCCCCGGGCACCTTAGCTACGCGAGCCATCGCCCGAGCTAGTTCAGATGTCGCCATATTCGAATGGACCGACAAGCCCATAACATACTCGCGAAACTTGGCAATCTTCACATCCATTCTCTTCATCATTTCAGGATGATTGCCTACGCGATCCATCATCCCGGCTCCTGCGTCGGACCCACCCTCAGTACACGCTCGCTTAGAGCTGTCAGTGTCTCCAGCCACATCATCTACAGCACGAACTTGGTCGCTCGTCATCCCAGCCACGGCTTTGCCCTTATCTTTCTTACGTTTCCAGGTAAGGGGCCCCTGGAGCTGCTTCTCAATCTGCTCCTCCTCAACAACCGTCACCTCGGCAGCTTGCTCGGCCTCCTGCCCCTCCATGGGCATCCCTTCCGGAATGTCTACATCAACTTCAAGGTCTTCGTGCACCGAGATCACGCCGCCCATGCTCTGAACCACCTGGTTCGCATCTTCAAGCGAGGAAAACGACGCCAGGGATCCGGAAGCAACAGCAAAATCCTCCGTGGTATCAAGGCCAACCCCAAACTCGTTTGGATCAAAGTCCATGCTGACGCGGGGATCTCCGGGACCTGCATGACAAAAAAGGACGACAAATTTAGACTACATAACAACAATAGCACATCGAGAAAAAGGAGCAAAACCTACAACCCTGACCCCTCACCTACAACAGCAACATTCACAGAAATTGCTTCTAGTTCCGCCAATTCTCCGGCTTTGAAGTTGTATCCGCGTTTCCACCTCTCAAAATCCGCCGCTGTCCATCCGGATATCTGAGCCATTCTCCATTGGTTCCAGATGTAGTACCCCGCGGCTAAGAAATGACGAACGAGCTCATCGACATCTTGCTTACGATCTTTATCTGCCGGAAGCCCTTTTAAGTAAGACACAAGCTGCACCTCAAAAGGCAACTTTTCTCGAGGCTTCAGCCAACGACTGGGATCCATAGGTTCCTCGTTCCACACTACTCGGAAAGGAAAATCGCCGTCCAACTTTCGCACTAGAAAGTAGCGATGCCTGTACTCATGAAGTTTATCCTTCAAACCGCCAATCACTTTGAACTTTTGGTGCGAGAAGGTAACGTGTTGCGAACGAGGGCCCTTATTCGGCCGAAAGAACTCGCGGAATACCAACCCAGTTGCCCGATATCCAGCTGACCGGCATAACGAATAGAAGGCCACCATCATCCTCCACCGTTCGGATGGATTTGACCAGGACACAAGTCATATTCCTTCAGAACCTCCACGAAGAAGGGCAGGAGGGGCAACCGCATCCCCGATTCAAGCTGCTCCTCATAAACGATAAGCTCGTTCGCGCCACCCGCATGATGAGCACGGATATCTTCCCCGAGCACGACCAGTTCGTAGGGCTTTCCCAATCGATACACCGCAGAAATAGTGGCCAAATCCTCGGCAACAATAATACTATGCGCATCTTCAACCGATAAAGATTCCGGCCTCTTTGGCCACTCGACTCCCTCGAATCGACGACCATCAATATTAGTAACCCCAGCGGCACGAGTCCATACCCTCTGGCGCATTTCCTCGTAGATCGAGGCCAGGGGGCGCTCTTCGGTAATCAAGCCCTCTGGTACCACCACCACTACCTCAAGAACTCCAGCGGCAACTCCCCCTAATGGCCGCTCAACGTTAGGCGGCACACGCTCTAGGATTTTCTTCCTCTTTATCGCCGCAGAGGCACTCTCCTCTCCTGCGTTCGGTCGCCTTTTCCGTTTTACGACCCGAGTTCGCGAAGCGGCCCAACAGCGTAAAGTCACCCGGCGTGACGGGCGGCAGTCTTTTTAGGGCTCCCCATGAAGAACCCTCTGACATACTCCCCTCCCCAGAATAAAACAAAGAAAAAGAGCTAAAGAAAGGAGAGTTTAGGGGTACAACTGACCTCGCAAACGGATACGAATAGCGTCGTAAGGAAGAGTCAGCAAAGCTCCGTCAACTAATATATCCGCTACCCAGGACGAGCAACTAGAATGAGAAACACCGACTTCAACCGTAGCACAGGGACGGTACAGAGGCAAAGAGCAAAACAATTTCTGGCAAAGTAAACCGAAAAAGAGGGTTCACCCCTGCATTTTATAGACAGCCAAAAGACGGAGGCGCCGGCAGGGCACGGTGTCCAAGGTATCTTTTACGGCGCATGCAGAGGCATTTAATGGGGAGGCAATTAATGATGCACTAGTACCCACAACGCATGCGCGGTTTTCTGAACGGTCTCAGGAAGATAAACGGGTACCTTGACACCCAGCTGTCCACCACTTGTTCAAAGAAGGCCAAAGTCCTTTCGAGCTACTACCTCCTCGCATACAATACTCGGCTGATTTGGCCGGGGGGGACTACTTGATTCGGATTACCACACTAAGGCCCAAGGGCGGCCCATCATGCGATCAAGTGGCAGATGGCCCCCAGGCCCAGGACTGTCCGATATAAATAACCCATTCAAGGAGGAAGGGACGGGTAACTCTTTCTTACTTTCTCTACTTCATTCACACTAGCCTAGAAAGCTCTCTAAGAATAACTAATTGTCTTAATCTTCGGAGTATCCGCATGGACCGATCCCCGCGCAGAGCCGGCCCACGAGAAGGCAATATCTCCCCGACGGAGCCCCGGATCACTATTCCGCATTCCCAGATTAGTTTCTAAAGATGAGACTTGAAAAGTGTATAACAAATAACGTTTGGGAGGTTATTCCTATTTTTAACTGGCCCAAATTGGGACTGAATTTTTTTTATAACAAAATAGAGGTTATTCCTATATAGAATATTCCTATATAGAGGTTTTACTGTATATATATAATCATTATAAACCGTAAATATTTGAAATATTGGATTAATTTTTTATGTCATTATCTAATTGTGAGAAAAACAAAGTAATGGCTACTTTATAAAAAAAAAACAAAGTAATCATAACTTGCACCTTCTATAAATATTATATAAAAATTATTTTATCATTTCAATATTCATAATGTTTGATTAATATTTAAATATTTAATAAAATAAAATTTAAAACTTTAAAAAATTCTATAATAACCATTTTATTTTACTTATATGTTAATAATAATACTAATTATTTAGTAGCTTCAAAAAAATACTAATTATTTAGTTTTTTTTTAAACAACTAATTATTTAGTTTTAAAAAATATGTATTTTATATTTTTTAGTTTTTATGTACATTGAATTATTATATTTTTAATTCATTAATTAATTTATAAATTTAATATTTTTAATTTTATTTATATAACTTTTATAAGTTAAAATGTGGATAAAATATTATTTTTCACATTATTTTTTTAATACCGGTTGAACCTCGATTGAACATCTAACCCTTAACCCTTTATCTTTTCCGATTATTTGACCGGTGCGGCTTCGATAACATGATAATATTTGTATATAATTACTTTACATTAACAAATTATTTAAAAAGTGAATGTAGAATACGTGCATTGCACTGAGTTTCAAGTGCGGATTATCTATTTCAATTAGATTTGATATAGATAAAATAATCAAGTGACCAAAAATAACATGTTATCCTATTAAACTTGTCGCTGAAGAAAATCGCAATTGAACAAAACAAAATCAAACGAATTCTTATTTATTGGTATATGTACATAGGAGATCAAGTTGATCCTGAAATTAATCTACCCTCTAACTGATTATAAGTTGATTTGGAATAAACTAATAGTACAAAAGAAAGGAGGGAAGCTAGCTAGCCTAACGAATTACCTAAACAAATCAGGCAGGGGCCTTGAAATCAGGGATGAGCACAGGCAGGAGCCTTGAAATCAGGGATGACAGCATATACAACGGAATAAGGAGGAACAGAAATAGGTGACCATGGATCAACCAGCTGTGGATTCATCTGCGGAATCTCAAGTGATCTGGTGAGTCTCAAGATTCTTCCGTTGAGTAGCATCACATCGCTCTGAATATTCCCTCGCAGTGGTGTTAAATGGTACTCTTGCCTTGGTTTGGTCCCTGCATTGCTGTACCCAAAACTGTAGCTGCCTGTGTTTGGATTATCATCCTCCTTTACTGTTACCGTGAAGGTGGTCTGGTTCGACATGTTTATCAGAAGCACTGCTATTCCAGGCTGCATTAAATTTCCACATTCCACAGACAAGCACAATATCCTAATTAGCATTTGAAATTGGAGGCCATATATATACACACACAATGGGTTAGACAGGCATACCTTCTTCTTAGAGCAATGGGAATATGCTCTTAGATAGGGAGAAGTATTGTGAGTGGTTGCTAACACCTCTTTCCCCATTAGCCGATGCCATAGAAGTGCACTGTTTCATCAATTAATCAATACTCATTTACTAAAATTAAACATGGATTAGACCTGTATTAGTATTAGAATTTACCTGTAATAGTCTGGATTAGGCAGGAATGTAGTGGTATTAAGGAGACCATAGTTTCCACCAATAAGTGTTTGTCTGCAATAAACCTTATGGTTGAATGCTGCTGTCATCCCCAATTGGTCCAAGTACCTTTATTTTCACCCATCAATATCAATATCATTAATTGTTCCAAATAGCTTTCTTTAATTAAATTTCATTTAGGAAGAAGAAAAGAAAGAATACCAAAAACCATTAGCAAAGGTATGGGAAACATCTTTGCCACCACTGTTATAAGCACCACCAGATTCCCCAACCCAAGGAGAAGTCCATGCTGCAAACTTATTTACACTGTTTGACACATCTCTGAATGTTTGTGCTACTTGATCCAATATGTATGGGTCCTGAATCTTCTTTATCAGATTCTTATCCCTACCTGCCCCAAGATTGTAAATATGGTGGGTGACCCCATTAAGAACATTTGGTCCAGTCGCCTCAAGGAACGCATTGAACCATCTTTTGTTGTAAAACCCAGCCGGACCCAATACTCCTGGTGTTGAATTTGAATTTCCATACAGATGGGAGACTAATTTCTTTAGTTCCATTATGTCTTTCGCATAATCAACCGCCTCTATTTTTGCCGATACTCCAGTTCCACATAACTCATTCCCTACAGTATATATAGTATTTACATTAACATGCATGCTTAATCAAAATTAACTCTGAATATACGGATTAATTAATTACCTAGTTCATAGGAATCAATATTGTATCCCTTTGAAATAGTATACCGCATGAGGTTGCGAGCATTATTTGGGTTCCATCTGCCTACCCACAACATTGAATCATATTTCGACTTTCTCTTCCCGTATAGAGCATTCAAACTGAAAGTAATTTTAGCTCTGCATGCCATATACGAAAACAAATTAACGTTATCCTACTAAAAGAATACTCAAACAGAAAAAATGAATAAATGCATATATAGTATAGTATACCCTGTTTTATTAAAGAATGTATTAAGTTGATCCCATCTGTCCATCGTAAGAGTTCCTCTGGTAAACCCAAACAAAAACCCATTTTTATTTCTTCTTTTGAAGTGAGGGAATTTCTTGATGGAACTATTCCCTACTTTATACAGCACTTGATCTTGCAAAGACCCTCCAACTCTCAGTCTCAACGGATTAAATGCTGCCAAACCCAACAACGTACTTGTTAAGTAAATATTAAATTACAAAATTGTATTTAGAATAAGTAAAAAACGTACCCTTGATTGCATTAGCTAAGATCTTGTTTTGCAAATCCAAATTAAGAATGCCAGAAAGACCCCATGGACACTGTCCGTAATCACATTTAGCACTTGGCCACCAATCCAAAGTTGCGCATATGAAATTATCATCTGTGTTTGAGATTGAAGTCAGCCCTCTTACGGTAACTATCGTATCCTCCGCACTTGTTTTATAAGCACAATAACTACACACTATTAGAACCATCAAAACAAAGTTCTCTCGTAACCTCAACTGATTCGCCATTGCTAACTATGAATCTGATTTGATATGATTCGATTTTAGAGTGATCTGTAGATACTCCCTCTGGCTCTATATATACAACTACTATAATTTTATCTATTATCTTCTGTTTTAGTTTACTACTACTAGAGTATGCGTAATTGACCAAATCTAAACTAAGAATATTTTACCCGTCACCAAATCTAATTGTTAATCCATAATCAAATCTAATTGTTAATAATATCTGAAGTAATTAAGATAGTGCTCAACTGCTCATCCATATTGATCTCCAACCCTAGCTCAACTAGGATATAATCCTAAATCTTCTGTTTTAGGGATAATTGACCAAATCTAAACAGACTAACTAAGAATATTTTGTTTAAAACTACCCAATCTCCCATATCATCTCAACTAAGATACAATCCATGATAGGATAAAATCTCAATTTATCTCCTAAAAATCTAGTGTATTTCAATGACTAGTAAGAAAAAAATCGAATAACAATATAATGTTTACTCAGAACTAGTAAACATGCCGAAAAAGAATAAAACACTGTTGACTATATCAAACGTAAGAAAAAGAAAGTTACCTCAACAAGAGAGTCCAGCCCCGGTATATATATATATATATATATATATATATATATATGGTGTCACTCAGAGGCGGAGGCAAGGGGGCTTGGAGTTCCGGAGCACCCCCAGCAAGACGGAGAAGGCCCATCGCTGCGGCAACTTAATTGGTTTTGGATTTGAGGGTGAGATCTGGCATGAAGAGAAATTAAATCAGAGAGAATCCAGATGTTAGGTGGGGGAAATATCAATATGGGAAGAAGAAGATGGGATGGGATAGGATAGGATTCAAAGAGAGAGGGAGAGTGAGGAAATGGCACGTGAGATTTTGAATAATAAAAGAGGGTTGGAAATGTCACGTGAGATTTCGAATAATAAAACTCAGAAAAACTGAATACCAAAAATAATGAATTGGAAATTCGAATACAGCACATTCAGTATGTTCAATTTCATCAAACCATACAATTTTCATTTACATGGTGGATATCCTCAAAAGTGATTTTATTAAAACAAATTATAAATCTAACTATAAATGATGCATGCTGCAATATTGCGGTAGAGAATTTGACGCAATAAAAATAGTGTTATGCGTTATATTTATGAAAATATTATTATTGTCAGTGGTGGCCGAATTTAAACGTGGTGCGTAAAAAAAAATCAGTATATATATATATACGTGTTATAATTAAGCTATATGCAACTTTTCAAAAAAAAAAAATTTGTGTCTAATAGAAAAAAACGGATTTAGAAACAACCTAATAGGCAAAAAAAAAAGAAATTTTAGAATTTTGGATTTAGATATTGACCTAATAGACAAACAAAAAAATTGAAATTTTAGATTTAGAGATGACGCCGATTTTTTTTAGAATTTTGGATTTAGAGAGAGCTAAACAGGACCTAGACCAATTTTGGGTGCTAATTCAACACCCGATAATTATTTTTTGGAAACAGGGGACCGGAACCACCACAACCTCAAATTTTGTGGAGACAGAGGGGCCGAAATTACTCATGGTCATGGTGGTTCTGGCGGCCAAAGAGGCCCGAGGCCTCTGGCTCCCTGTCTCCGCCCCTGATTATTGTGTTAAAACGTTCCGCCAAAAATCAATATCCTAATTCTAATTATTTTATTTATGTAAAATGAAATTTCATAAAATTGTGATAAAATTTTGTAAACATACACATCTATCGTAACATAACTTTATATCAATCTATCAGATATAAAAATAAGATTGACTACATCACGAGTCCCCTTAACTTGATAAAAAAAATATGATTAGTGACATCAAATTCCCCTTTTGTTTAACGTGTGTAGATATCCATTTTAAATTTTACATATCCATTTTTTTTCAGGACAAATGTTAAATTTTACTTATCTTTTGTTTTTCAGGACAAATGTTAAATTTTACATATCCTCTTAATGTAAAACGATTCGAGTACTCTTAAGCCCAATTTATTATATTGGGATATGTATGTTAATAATATTGAGTTGTATTCAAAATGTGAGTTACTAGAATTAAGATATAATTGTTTCAAAAAAAAAATTAAGATATAATTCTAAATTATTGTGAATTTTATTTGATATATGTTTATGTTATTTCAAGTAAAAACGAATTCGATTTGATTCAAATTATAATTTGTTAATCCAATTTGAACGTTATTTCATCGGATTAATATTTCAGTTTTTAAAACTAATTCGTTCTAAACTATGTTTAGAAGTGGTTATAATCTAAGTTGTTGTAAATTATAATATAAAATTTAACTTCAATTGAAATTGATATATATTATACTTTACATTTAGAATATGATTATGCTTTCTAAAAGCGTTAATTTATAACAAATAATTTGAAATTTGAAACATAAATGATTAAATAATAACCGACCACTTAAATTTGAACTTTTTATTAATACTAAATAACACATTTTCAAGTAAATATTTTTGTTTTGATGATTATGGGCGGACGGCAACAACATCGATTTGGTGGAATGTTGTTTCAGATTTTTGTGGATCGGTCTTTTTTCATGATCGTGTAGGACGTTGCGTTTATCGCTTTTCCTAATTCTTTGGCTTCATTTTATTCTTTATTCTTTTTATATTATGATATTTATTTACTCTTTTAATAAATTTGGTCCGGGGCTTTTTTAGGTCTGTGGTGGGATGCCATCATAGCTGGAATGTTCGCCGCTAACCAATCTTTAATATAAAAAAAAGTAAATATTTTTGTTTTGATAGCAGAAAAATAAAGGTTTTAGTTGTGCCGGGAGGAAAAACTGTTTACTGTTTGACGTTCTGAATCCTTCGCTAAGACGATAACCGACGCTTGCCCCTTCCAAAAAGCTGGCTCAAGGTTCACATTTGATCCAGAAGTCTTAGCAAATAGGTAACATTTTCAGTTTTATTGGGTCCAATTAACACCAGGCCCATCAGCCCAAATAGATTCAAAGTTCAACATAGATCGATACCATTTCAACTTGGGTGAAAACTCATCCCACATTTGGTCAAACAATTTGGATTTGGGTCGATATCTCAAAGCATGTCAAAATCAATTTCAGTTCAGGTCTGGATCCACATCTCAAAGCGGGTCAAAATCCATTTCAAATGGGGTCTAGGTCTACATCTCAAAAGGGTTAGAATCCATTTCAATTCGGATCAAAGGTCCACAAGTCAAACGGGTTAGAACGACCATATGAAAATGGGTCAGACCAACCCATTTTCACCTTAATTGTTCAAAGAAAACAGCTGTGAACTTAGCAAAATATCAAACACACCACATCAACAAAAAAGACCTTTTTTTATCTTTTTAGTTTACTATAACGGGGTGTTTGTTAGAGGGGATAAAGACACGGGGTTTGGGATACTAAGACGAGTTATCATATATTTGTTTTATAGATAAGTTAGGGAGATAAGAGAGGGATATGACTCTTATCCCTCAAATCCTATACCCAATAGGGGGTGGTATAAGGAGGTGGGATAATCTTCTGCGATTTATTTGGATGAAAAAGTTCATCTTATCCCTCAAATTAATGTTATATAGTTTAAATAAGGTTAAAATAGTAAAATGTATTATTTTATCTATATCCTTATCCCACATATCAAACATTTAATAATTCTCAACTGTCATATTTTTATACTTATCCTAACCATTTGTCCTTATCCCTAACCTAATATTTATCCTTATCCCTATCCCAATAGAATACCAAATGCCCCGTAAATACAAATAGATTAGAGGGGTCAACAAAAGAAATAAGAGAAGAAAGGCTCGATACACGGAGATCAAAAAGAGAGAGAAAAACTTCTGTAAAAGATTCAGAGATAGTCCAAGATAGCATTGATATAGGAGTCTGTTTGGTTCAGATTTCGGAATCGGAATTGGAATCGGAATCGGAATGCATCAGAATCAGAATCAATGTTTATTTCTTTTGTTTGGTTCATTCTGGAATCGGAATCTGTTTCTCTTTGAAGAGTTTGCTTCACTAATGATCGGAATTGGAATCAATACCAAATTTAATAAATATTTTTTTTAATTAATCACTAATTATTATAATTCATTCAATAATAAAAGAATAAGTTCGTTTAATCATCTTAAATGGAGATGTTGAAGAAACAAGAAGGAAAAAAAAAAATAAATACAAAATGTTTTGTAAAAGTAATTTTCATCATTGTTAAATTTGTTTGTTACTGAAAATTAAGAATTAATTAGAAGACTTGTCATATGAGGCTTAGAAACCTTTGAATTTTGTTGATTTATGCATAAAGAATGATTGATGATTGTTCTTGTTTTAGTTGAAAATCTTGTCTTTTTCGTGAAACCCATAGCAAAAGTAAGAAAAAAACCATATTCCCATTTATGTGAGAGATGAAATTGCAACAGATCAAGGAGAGATCAATGAGAGAACGTGAAAATGGTGAGAGAACGGGACAATTTCATTCCACTTAGGAATCAAAGTGATTAACAAAGGTTAAAGGGGTAATCACTAATTCCTCATTTATGGGAATGGGATTCCAATTCCATATGTTATTTAATTTAACCAAACAACTGCAAGTGCAATGGTAATATCCTCATTCCCATTCCGATTCCCAGATACATTTTATTCAACCAAACACCCCTTGGGTTTAACGTTTAAAAAATGTATCAATTTAGACATCAATAACGGATTGGACACGTCATTCTTATTACTCCGTTAAGTTCTTATTTCTCCCTCCACATACAATTGAAATAACTTAACGGAGTAATATGAATGACGTGTCTCGTTCCGTTATTGAGGTCTAAATTGGTACATTTTTTAAACGTAAAGTCTACATTGATGTTATTTTGTACGTGGAGCCTAAATTGATACTTCCTATAAACCTATTTTGTTACTTTATCCCGTATTTATTATACCAACCATATATGTATCTCATTTATTGTCTGTAAAACTATTTTTAGTTTTAGAGATTTTTCTAAGCTCATAAATGAAATCTTAAATCAAAACAAGATTAATTTTCACAAAACACAAAGTTCCAATTCATATTTTTTATACTAAAATGTCATCGCACATCCAGAAAAATAGAATCGGTTGCATTAAAAAGTTTAAAAGCAAGATAAAAAAGCATCCGTATAAAGCAAAATAGGTACGAATCTTTATTTTTAGTTTCAAAAGGTCATGCTTTCCATCATTGCCTCAAAATAAAAATCTTTTACTAACATTCCAGATTAGGGGTTCTAAATGATCTAAGTTTTAAATTGATTGAGATGGAACCTCAAAACCCGAGAATTTTTATGTAGATCGGGTGTAATGGACCCAATCAATGAAAATGAGAAGTATGCTACTCAATGGAAGTTGATTGATGTAAAACAAAGTGTACAATTGTCATGTTTCTATTAACCAGGTCCATAGTAGAATTTCCTTCAAAACCCATAAATAGACTATAAAGCAAAAAAAAGGGACTTATTCTTTTGTTTTTCTATTTTCATTTTAAAAAAATACAACAAGCATGTCAACATATCCACGACTCTCAAGCAAAAACAACGTTCACAAGGACCCAAATAGAAGTCCATTTACAATAAAATACCCACAAAATTAGCATCTCTAGAACCTCCAAAATTCCAACCAAAAAGAAAAAAATTATCATCCGAAAGAGTTTTCCTCTCAAAAGGAAAAACATGCAAATCACCAAAGAGAGATTCCTCGAAACTCTCTGGTTATCAAAATTCTTGAATTAAGAACACATGAAAATCCAAATAATAAGGATCAATTTAAGAATTGGAAAGAGTATCTAACAACTTACTTTACACAACATAACAGATCTATTATTTATAACAAATAAAATAATCATTGATTAAATATAAAAAAAAAATATCTAAAACTACTACCAACTAAACTAACTACCCTTATCTTTATAAACTTTACATAATTATATAAATATATATAGATATTATCCGGTATTCCCCTTTAAGCTTGCGAGTACAAAGTAAACAATCCTAAATTATGCAGTAAATCCTAAAAATGAGGTTTTACTATAGGTTTAAGAATGTCAGCCAACTACGTGTAATAACTAGTAAGAGATGAACCACTCCTCCTTTGACTTTATCTCAGATAAAATGGCAATCTAACTCTATGTGTTTTCTCCTTTCATAAAAATAAGGATTTCGTGTTATGTAAATAGTATATTGATTGTCACAATAGAGAGAAACTGCTCATTTATATGTGATACCAATGAAATCAAACATAAATAGAAACATTGCACTTCACATGTTGTCAATGCCAAAGCTCGACAGTCTGCCTCATCAAAACTTCTTGCAACAGTTTATCGTCTCTTACTCCTCCAAGATATTAATGAACTTTCAAGGAACACAGTAAAGGCTGTAACTGACCTTCTTGTGTCTATACAACTATCCCAATCAGAATTAGTAAAAGCGCTGAATTGCAGTTGAGAATCGTTAGGATAAAACAGACCCTGAGCAAGCATTTTCTTTAAGTATCGCAGAATCCTATCAATGCATGCTCATGGATATTTGTTGGTGAGTTAAGAAATTGACTTAAACAATTAACTGAAAAGGATATAGTTGGCCTTGTGTTTGCTAAGCAGATAAACCTTCCCAAAAGCCTTTTGTAGGTTTACAATATATTTTACTGACTGGTCCATTGGTGTATCAGTAGGTTTGCAACTTAAAAAACTTGTTTCAGTAAGTAAATCTTTGTATATATTTCCTTTGACAAAGAGAAATACCTTTGGTACTTTTAGCAATTTCTAAACCAAGAAATTTTTTTAAAGTACAAAGATCCTTGATCATAAACTTGCCATCCAAATATTGCTTAATGATATCGATCTCATGCATATCATTACCAGTTAATATAATATCATCTACATATATTAATAACAAAGTTAAAGAGTTTTCTATTCGTTTAATATATAAAGAATAATCAAAAGGACATTTTATATACTAACAATCAGTTAAAGCCTTTGCAAGTTTAGAGGAGCATTCTTTACTTGTTTGCCTTAACTCACACAGAGATTTAGTTAGTCTACATGCTTGATTAGGCTTATCTATTTGGAATCCTTGTGGCAGCTTTATATAGACCTCTTCATGCAAGTCACCAAGCAAAATGCATTATTTACATCTAATTGATAAAGAGCCCAATTTTTAATACTAGTTAAAGCTAAAACCGACATTACAGTTGACATTTTGACAACATGGGAGAAGGTATCTAAATAATTAATACCTTCATGTTGAGTGTAAGCCTTTGCTACTAATCGAGCTTTAAACCTTTCTACAGTTCCATCAGCTTTATACTTTATTCTAAAAACCCATCTACAATCTATAATTTGTTTTCATTCAGGTAAATTAGAGCGTCTCCAGTGGTCCATACTCACAACCACTCAATATACATGCCACATCATCTATTTAATAAACTTCATCTTATTAAACTATCTAACTCTAATAGTTAAACTTTATAACCACTCAATCATAATGGATCCACCAATTAATTAAACATATCAAATTATTTTAAAAATATATAAAAATAATCAAAAGCTTAATAAAACATTGAGTGGTTGATAAGTGCTCAATATATTAAACTCACTCCAATGGGAGAGAGTTTAATAAAAGAGTATAATGAGTGGTTCATTATACTCCATTAGAGATGCTCTTAGTTATCTGCCAATTGATTTCAATATCACAGCATCATGCCAACTTTTATCTTTAGTAGCTTCCTTAAAACTCTTAGGTTTTGTTTCCAAAGTAGTATTTGAAACATAAATCCTATGTGCAGGTGCAAGATTGTCATATCCTAAAATTGCAGATAAAGGATGCCTAATATTAGGATGGGGTAATATTTCTTCAAAATTATAAGTAGTACTCGATTGATTACAATGAAATTCCTTTAGATACTCGGGAGCTTTTTCATGCCTTAATCCCCTAGTAAATTCAGACCATTGAACTTGCAAAATTGGCATTGTAGATTCTCAAGGGGATTTTATAGGAGGGTCCGGGAGTTCCACCTCACTTAAAGGACCCTCCATTTAGGTTCTGACATCCGTCAATTTAAAGACCCATTTAATTCTTTTAATACCCAGCAGCAGGACACAAACACCTCATCATTACCGTCGTTCTTCCTTCATTGCCGCCCCTGATATCCATGCTGATCCAGTGTTTCCACTTATAGATTAGCAGTTCTGAAGGTGGAGATGTAAATATTTGGGTTTATTTAGAGAACTAGAAATACCATATTCTGTGATTAAATACCCATTCTTGGAAGATCCTAAAAGTCCCGAATCTTAGAAACCTCTCAGCGGATCCTTAATGCTTTGATTTGAATAGATTTTTTGGTTGTTATATTTTATGGAATATTGTAATTTTTGTTTTGGATCTTTTGAAATCAAATTCAATGTAAAATTTTCATCTTTTTCTTTTTCCTGCTAGAGATCGGCGGCATGAATTGAGCAAAAGTGAATTAAAGTTTTCCTAATTTAAGTATAGATTGATATAGTAATCAATACAAACACTTGGGTTTTAAATATACTGAAAATATAGAAAAAAAAATTCAGGTGAAAATAAAAATAAAAAGAACACAGCAAAAATCAAAATCAGAATGAAGATGATTCTAAATGATTGAGTCATTTAATTTGGTTTCTCAATGTAATCAAAATCAGGAATCATATTACCAAGACTACTTTGATGTCGAGGCTAAAAAATTCTTCCTTTATCCCCTTCACCATTGCAACTCATTGTTCGTTTCAGGTACCTGCAATCTAGACAGCAAGGCGGTGGAAATTGGCAGTGATGATAGGTGGAGAACGGGATTCTGTCTGCCTCTCTTTTGTTATGCAAAAGTGTTGTAAATTACGATGTTAATTGAATTTTTAATTAAAAGGTAGATTACAGGTGTTAGAAGATGAATGGAGGGTCCTTTAAGTGAGTTGGAACTCCCGGGCCCTACTATAAAATCTCATTCTCAAGACTAGGTGGAACACTAGGAGGAGCAGAATTGTGTAAAACTAGAGGAACATTGGTTGTTGGAACAATGAAACTAGACTCGATAACAGAACCACATGTTTGTTCAACTAGACAAGCATGAACATAAGACTGAAAATCAATATTAAGCATAATAGACGAGAAAGAATGATGTTTTTGCAAATATGGAAAAGTAAATTCATGAAGATACATCACAAGAAACAATGTACTTCCTATAAGTTAAATCATACCACCTGTAGCCATTTGTATTTGTAGTAAATCCTATAAAAACACATGGATTAGAATTTGCATCAACTTTAGTTTGTTTTCATGCTGAAACTGTAGCAAAACTCAAGCAACCAAAAACTCTTAAAACACACTATAATCAGGTTGTCTATTATATAATTTTTGAAAAGGTGTTACCTTATCTAGTAAAGGAGTTGAGATAAGATTTATTAAATGCACAACATGAACAACACAGTCTGTCCAAAAATACAAAGGCAAATCAACTTGTAATTTTAATGATCTAACACATTAAGAATGCATTGATGCTTTCTCCAACAGTACTATTCTGTTGAGATGTATAAGGGCAACTTGTTTGATGAACTATGCTATTTTCATGATATAAATCATACAAGTGAGTATCACTTCTTATGGTTTTAACAAAAGCATTAAAATGTTGTTTTACATAAACCTCTAATGCCAAATGTTGCTTCAAACTCTACTTTAAGTTAAAACATCCATGTATATTGAATAAAGTCATTGACCATAGTTAAGAAGTACTTAAATCTTGTTTAATAAGTCTACATAGATCAACATGTACTAAATCAAAATAAGCTTTAAAAATATTTGTACTAACAGAAGAAAAATGGGATCTATTTGTTGAAACACCTTTCCACATGATTTTGATTTGACAAAATTATTTAAGTAATTAATAAAAAATATTCTAACACATTAAATTTAAATGCTTTGATTTATTCATACTAATTTGTTTGTTCAATGTTGAGTTTATTGATCTATAAGACATTAAGATTAAAAGTCTAAAAGCCCATAAGTGGAAGTCAAGCCCAAGTCAACACATCAAGACCTCACGGCCCAAGATTTCAAAACGCGGTCGTTTTGTACAAAGCACAAGCTCAGCTTGAAGAAGGATCAAGAAGCCTTCTCTCAATTGCTTCAAGATGAAGCTGCTGAGTGGAACGACAAGAAGTACAAGACAGCGACAGACAAGAACCAACTTCTAGATAAAGTATTTCTACTTTGGGTAAAGTTCAGAAGGCGCAGGAAGCTGTCTGGAAGACTTTGCCAAAAATGTCGAAACATTCTGTTTACTGGACGAAAAGCTGCCGAGCACTGCCACGGACAGAAGATGCAAGAATCTCATTGGCCAACGACACTGAGCATGTACTGAGTGACAACGACAGGAAGCCGTTTCCCTCCAACGGTTATTTCAAAATTCAAAATTACCGGTGCCTCAAGTGTCACTATAAATAGGCCTCTCATTTGCTTCATTCGATGCAGATCTTCAATTAGCCGAAACGCTGTCTAAATTCATACTTGAAGTTCTGTGAGAAAAGCAAAGCAAAAACCTTACACCAATTTCCAATTATTGTGTAAAAGTCTAGAGTGATTTTCAATCATCTAAAGTGTTTTAGCAATTGTTGTTTAGGACAAACACTTTATCATTTCTAGAAGAATAGAAAGGAGAGGCTGAGTACTCGGTTATAGTACTCAGCGGTAGATATAGGAGTGAGTAGAGGTATAGAGGAATGTACTCTTGTATACCCAGCTTCTATTGTAAAAGGTTTTGTGCTCTACCTTTAAAGAGCTCACTAGAGAATTCAAAAAGCTTGGACGAGTTCCGGGGACTGGACGTAGGCGGAGAGGCCGAACCAGGATATGTCTGCTAAGTAACATATTTATAACCCTTAAACTCCTTTATATATTGCTTGCTATAAAACTGACTAAGTAACGAACTCACGCTGAGTTGAGTGCGCTAAGAAGCTGAGTTCAGGAATAGACTCTAATAGCTATCTCTTGACTCAAGGAAAGAAACAGACTTAGTCACAAGGTGACTAAGCTTGTGTCTTAAAATTACTTAGCGCCGCTGTGTAAACCTTTTCTTAAGAAAAGAAGTCAGCCTAAACGGATAAAATTTTGAATAGTTCCTATCCCCCCCCCCTTTGGAACTAAACTTGTCACGTTATAAGGGACCAACAAGTGGTATCAGAGCTTAACAGCTCACTGAGCAAGATATAACTATCTTGAGCTGATCCCCACAATGGCTGAGAACAGCACTCGTTTCCTCCCAGGAAATCAGACAACTCAGATTTTACCTGAGGGACTGTCCATTACTCGGCCTCCTCTGTTCTTCGGGTCTAACTATACCTTTTGGAAGAACAGAATGAAAAATTTCATTCAGGCAACAAATATGAGTGCATGGCTTTCTATAGTCCAAGGCCCATTTGTTCCTGTTGAAACTATTGACGGCCAAACGGTTGTTAAAGCTGAGACTAAATGGACAGAGGATGATCTCAAGAAGCTACAAAATCAAGCTTCGGCTATAAACATGCTTCACTATGTGTTAGATGTTGTAGAGTACAACAAAATTTCAGGTTGTGAGTCAGCGCAGGAGATCTGGAAGAAACTGGAGGTCACCTACGAAGGAACCAACAAAGTTAAGGAGTCCAAGGTGAACCAGCACATGAGGTTGTACGAGCTGTTTAAAATTAATGATGATGAAGGAACCTCTGAGATGAGCGCAAGGTTCACAAACATTATCAACGAGCTCAAGAGACTTGGCAAGATCTTTACTGAGGAAGAGCAAGTCAAGAAGATACTGAGGAGTCTTCCTAAAAGCTGGTAAGCCAAGAAAACTGCTGTTGAGAAAGCTCAAGACTTAACCACCTACAAGTATGATGAACTCATTAGCTCGCTGCTGACCCATGAGATCTCGATGAAGAACTTTGAGGTGAAAGAAAAGTCTGAAGACAAGAAGCAAAAGTCTCTTGTCATGAAAGCTGACTCCACTGACGGGAGCTCAACAGACGATGAAGAGATGGCAATGTTCACTAGAAAGATGAAGAGGTTGTTCAGAAAGAATGATAAATATTCCAAGAAGCCTTACAAGAAGTTTGATAAGTACAAAGTTGAGTCCAACGACAGCAAGTACAAGAAGGACAGCTCAAAGCCAATCACATGCTTTGAATGTCATCAAACTGGCCATATCAAATCAAGCTGTCCTACCTTAAGGAAGGAAAAGAAGAACAGTAAGAAGGCAATGGTGGCAACCTAGAGTGATAGTGATGAGTCATCATCATCAGGAGACGATGCCACTGAGTCAGCAAAGATCTGCTTCATGGCAGATGAGCTTGCTGAGCCATGTGTTTCTGAGCATGTTGACCCCTCCGTTGCATCTGACGATGAGGCACACTCAACTGAGGTAATATCACTACACTTACTCAGAAATGAAATTATAAATTCCCTGAGTGACCTTTACACACTTGTCAAAAAGTGTAACAAGAAGGTTAGAGCACTCAGCAGGCGATGTGACGGGATTGAAGAGGTCAAACTGAGTGACCTTCGATATCTTCTCCAAGACAACTCAACTTTGCATAGTAACGTAGAAATTATGCAAAAGTTTGTCTCCGAGGTCCAATCTGATTCTAAGAAACTGAAAAAGGATGTCACATCTATTCAGAACCAACTCAAGGTTCCGAATAAAAGAAATATTCCTCTGAACACTCAGTATCGAAGTACTAGTCAGCAGAGATGGAATCCTCAGTGGAATGTCCAGTGTGACTTCTGTGGGAAGAAAGGACACACCACAAAGGTGTGCTGGCACGCTCAGCACTGGGGTGCTAACCAGTCAGTGAGATATCCTAAACGGAAGGTCAGCTGTGACTTCTGTGGTAAAAATGGACACACTGTCCAAGTGTGTCGTCATAAGATGAAATATGATGCTTTACCTGCTGAGCCTAACAAACAAGGACCCAAAAAGACTTGGGTACCTAAAGATAACTAGCTATATTGTAGGTGAGCCTGAGGTGTGCTGAGAAGTCAAAGATGTGGTATATTGACAGCGCATGCTCGAGGCATATGACTGGTGATGAAACTCAGTTCATCACATTTGTGCGTAAACGAGGTGGAAGTGTAAGTTTTGGAGACAATAAAAAGGGTAAGATAGTAGGGTCAGGAACCGTTGGTGGTAATCCTACTATTGAGTCAGTCTCCCTAGTCAGCGGACTCAAATATAACTTACTCAGCGTAGCTCAGCTATGTGACAATGGGAGAAAAGTTATATTTGATGACACTAGATGTAAAATATTCGAGGGTAAAACAAATGAGTTGATTTTAACTGCCTCTCGTATTGATAATGTCTTTATGCTGAACTTAGAAAAGAAGTTTTCAAAAACTGTATGCTTAGTGTCAAAGGAAGAAAATTCCTGGCTATGGTACAGGAGAATTGGTCATGTAAGCATGGACCTCCTGGCCAAATTAGCAAGAAAGCAATTAGTTGAGGGACTGCCAGAACTTAAGTTTGAAAAAGATCAATTATGCCACGCTTGTCAAGCTGGAAAACAAACCAAACAATCTTTTCATAGTAAAAACATTGTCTCAACTAAGCGTCCATTAGAGTTGCTACACTTGGATCTCTTCGGTCCAGTCCAGCCTCTGAGCTTGGGTGGTAGAAGATTTTCCTTGGTCATTGTAGATGACTTTTCTCGGTACACTTGGATCATCTTGCTGAGTAGCAAGGATGAAACCTTTGAGACGTTTTCAAATTTAGTAAGAAAACTTGAAAATGATAAAGACCTTAAGTTAGCTCACATCCGAAGTGATAATAGTGGAGAATTTAAGAACCAACAGTTTGTTGAATTCTGTGAAGCCAACGGCATTGACCATAACTTTTCTGCTCCTAGAACGCCTCAACAGAATGGGGTTGTTGAAAGGAAAAACAGAACCTTGGTTGAAATAGCCAGGACAATACTGAGTGAGCATAGGCTTCCGAAGTACTTTTGGGGAGAAGCTGTCAACACAGCATGCTACATACTTAACATGGCTCTAGTTAGACCCATATTAAAGAAGACCCCTTACGAACTTTGGAAAGGACGAAAGCCCAACATTGGATACTTTCGTGCCTTTGGTTGTAAATGTTTTATTCTAAATACCAAAGACAGCCTGGCTAAGTTTGACTCAAAAGATGATGAAGCTATCTTTTTAGGCTACTCAACAAACAGTAAAGCATACAGAGTTTTCAATAAACGAACTCAGGTCTTAGAAGAGTCAGTACACGTTGAGTTCGATGAAACTAACCCTGCAGTAAAAGATAAGCAGCTGTCTGAGGATGATCCTTACTCAGCACCAGCTGACCAAGAAACAGCCGCTGAGTCACTACCTCAAGGGCTGACCAAAGGTAAAAGCGAAACTCAAATTGTTTTCACTGACCAATCTACACCTGCAGAGATTGTTGAAACACAACCAGCTTAAGACATCAATCTTCCAAAAGAGATCAGAATACCAAGAGGACACTCAGAAAGTGCCATTCTTGATGCTGCTGAAAACACCCTGATGACAAGAAATCAACTCAGGAGATATCTCAGCAACGTAGCATTCGTCTCAATTCAGGAACCAAAGAACTTCGCTGAGGCTGAGTATGATGAGTTCTGGATGAATGCAATGCAAGAAGAACTTGATCAGTTCAGAAGAAATGAAGTATGTGACTTAGTGCCAAAACCAAAAAGCCAGAAGACCATAGGAACAAGATGGGTCTTTTGCAACAAGATGGATGAACAAGGGAACATGGTCAGGAACAAAGCAAGACTTGTAGCTCAGGGCTACAGTCAGTAAGAAGGTATTGACTACGGTGAGACCTTCGCCCCAGTGGCAAGGCTAGAGGCTATAAGAATTTTATGTGCTTATGCAAGTTATATGAACTTTAAATTGTTTCAAATGGATGTTAAGAGTGCATTCCTTAATGGAGTTATAAACGAGGAAATATATGTTAATCAGCCTCCAGGGTTTGAGGATCCCAAGTTCCCAAACCACGTTTATAAACTCAAAAAGGCTCTGTATGGTCTCAAGCAAGCACCACATGCTTGGTATGAGAGGCTGGCCAGTTTCCTGCTGACTAGAAATTATGTCAGAGCTAAATCTGATACAACCTTATTCATTAAGAGAAAGGGTAAAGATACCCTATTGGCTCAGAGATATGTTGATGACATTATTTTTGCTGCCACTAACGAGTCAATGTGCAAGGAATTTAGTAAGCGGATGCAGACTGAGTTTGAAATGTTAATGATGGGAGAACTCACCTTCTTCCTTGGACTTCAAATCAAACAAGGGAAAAATGGCATCTTCATCAATCAAACTAAGTATGCTAAGGAGATATTGAATAAGTATGAACTTGAAAATTGCAAGCCAATATCTACCCCTATGGGCACTGACACTGTCCTCTGCACTGACGAAAGTGGTAAGTCAGTAGACAGCAGATTATACCGAGGTATGATTGGTTCTCTACTTTACTTAACTGCTAGTAGGCCGGACATTCAGTTCTCAGTATGTTATTGTGCTAGATATCAATCTAACCCTAAGGAATCTCATTACATAGCTGTAAAAAGAATCCTTAGATATTTGCAAGGCTCAGTGAATGCAGGTTTGTGGTATCCCAATACTCATGATTTCACACTCATTAGATACACTGACGCTGACTACGGACGAGACAAGCTTGAACGAAAAAGCACCTCGGGAGGATGCCACTTCTTTGGAAGCTGTCTTGTGTCCTGGTTCAGTAAGAAGCAGGCGTCAGTAGCCCTGTCAACCACTGAAGCTGAGTACATTGCTGTTGGAAGCTGTGTTGCTCAAGTCCTATCGATTAAGCAACAGCTTGAAGATTATGGTGTTCAGACTAAAACAATTGAAGTCAAATGTGACAACAAGAGTGTCATTGACTTATCAAAGAACCCAATCCAGCACAGTAGGATGAAGCATGTCAGCATAAGACACCACTTCATCAGAGATCATGTACTCAAGAAAGAGATCAAGCTGACCTATGTCCCAACGGATGAGCAGCTTGCTGATATCTTCACAGAGCCACTAGCTCGTGAGCAATTCAACATACTTAGAGAAGCCATTTGTATGTTTAATCCTCTTCAATAAATTCCAAGTATAATATGTGATATATGCATGCTGAGTGAATTACCATGCTGAATGATTTATGCTAAATCAATGACTATCACATGCTGAGTAGATATACATGCTGAGTGTTTATCTTAAGCTGAGCTACTAAGCATAAGAATTATTCCTTTGCGTAACACTGACTGCTTAGAACTTTAAGCGTTTGAAATTCTTAACACTGAGTAAAAATCCATTGCAAAACTTAATGCAAAACACGCGAATTAAATAGCCACCTAGGATGACGTAAGCGCAATAATTAGAATATACATGCACCGAATGTGTCATAAATACCAGAATCCTTGTCGATTGAGTATCTCGAGGTCAAACGGACACCTCAACGCTTAGGATCAATTCGACACCTCTATAAATAGTGGATGATTTCCCACTTTTATCTCTTTACGCTTAGAAATTTCTGGTATTCAAATACTCTTCTCTAAGAATCATGGCAAAAGATTCTCAGAATGCCTCCGGTGCCGGTTACACCGATAATCGCTCCGATGAAAGCCCTCAAGTCCCTGCTCAGCAGGAACATAGAGAGACTCCCACTAAGTCTCAAGAACCAAGTTAGCGTGACCATTCAAAGGTCACTACCCCAAGGACGAAAACCCAGGCTGACCAAGCCGCCTCTTCGAGAGGAAAGCAAAAGCAAGATAAGGCAAAGAAACCCGTTGAACGCACCTACTCTTCGGTCTACGAGAGTGTGAGGGGGTATAAGGTTGACCACTCTAGATGGTTTTGAAAGGGTTTTGTGGAAGCTGAGCAACCCTTCTGTGAGTGGATCAAAAACAACGGCTGGACAGAGCTGTTCTCAGTTCGCGAATATACCTATCCTGAGTTAGTGAAGGAATTCTACGTTAACCTAAAAGTTGCGAATGATAATCGGGACTACATGGTCACCCATGTTCGAGGGAAGGATATCTTCATCAACCCCGCTTATCTTGCCTCACTACTCAAGCTGAAAAACGAAGGAGAAATACTTCGTAAATCTGGTGACCAAGATAAAACCAACTACTCCGTTGAGTTCTGCAAACCTCCTGGTCATGTAGGGGAAATTTCAAGTACCTCCATGGGTCAACATCATAAGATGGCCCACTACATACTGACCAATTTCATCTTTCCCAAGATCAACTGCACCAACTCAGCGACAAACTTTGAGCAGTGCTTCATCTGGCACATGCTGACCTACACACCGATAAACATGACTGTCTTCATAATCGGTGGGTTTCAAAGAAGCACTGGAACCCTTAGGTTAGGCTCCATAATTACCAGAATCCTCAAAGATCACAAGGTGAGCCTAGTTGAGGAAATCCACACAATAGGAACAAAGATAACTGCAGCTGCACTGTTTGGTCTATTCTACGATCAACATATTGTGCCCATGAAAGGGAAAGGGGCTGTTGTCCAGGAAACTGAGGGGTTGGTGACTCGAAAGGGAAGGACGGAAAGAAAGAGGAAAGTTGTTCAAAGAACCTCTAAAGAAGTTGTTTCTCCACCAAAGAAGCTTAAGTTTGTATCCAGAGGAACTAAGCCTCAAACTCAATAAGGCCAGGATGGACCTAGTTTAGCTGAGAAGAGACCAAGGCAAACTGAGCCTGAGGTAGAAGAACGAGAGGATATTGATGAGCAACCATTAAGAAAGAAGAAGAAGATCTCTTCTGAATTAAGTCCTATCGATGCCCTTCCAACTGACGTCGTCATTCCTCCTAACTCACATTATGTACGGAGTCAAGACATTGACACTGAACAACAGTCAAATGAAGAGGAAGAACAAGACCAATTGGGTGGTCAGTTTGAAGAAGAAGAAGAACTGGATGGTCAGGTTGACACTGAGGAGACAGCTGATGATGAGCAATATGAACCAACCAACACTGAGCTGGTTAACGAAGAAGACGATGAGCCAACGGCAAATCATCCCACTGTTCAAAGGGACACTTCACCTACTGACTCTATTGAGTCCATTCCTGCTGACCCTACTCCTCCAAAGATAAAGAGACTAAGAAGACTTAAGAAGAAGGCATATCGATCCCACGTCATTGACCTCATGGGTGACTCACCTCTGAGGGATGAGATCACTGACCTAACAGATATACACCTTAAGTTCTTCTCTAACCCTATTGAGTATCCACCAGAGCAACAAGAAAAGCAAGCCTCTATTTCTCAGCCGAAGGAACATGCCAACTTAACTGCTTCCCCCAGCTAAAATGATACTAAGCAAGTGCTCGAAGATCCTGCTCCTCAATATGTTGAGCAAGCTAAGGAAATACCTGCTCAGGTCAGTACTGAACCTTCTCAGCTTCCCAAATCCAGTCAGTTTCAGCCTGACTCTGAGCAAGTAACACATTCTGCCGATCATCCTCTTCCACAAATCCAAGTGCAGAATCTAATCCAGTCAGCCTCAACTGGAAATGTGAATTCAAGACCAGCCGCTGATCATGCTGGCACTTCCAATATTGAGCAGAACCAAACACCGCCTCCATTCGGTTCTACTCCTCTTTCGGCATCCGGGCCAACAAATGATGGATCCTTCAGTTATCTTACTGCCTCTGAGTCTGGTCGAAGAATCATTGACTCAGCTCAAGCCCTTCTCCAGGACCTCCATCAATCAAACAACGATGCCGCTGGGTCAGTTCCTGTTGAGCCAACTCAGCTTTCGTCTGTCACTCAGCTTCTGAGATCAAAGGTCTGAAGGATCTTCTGAGTGTCATGACTTCATTACAGTCTCAACAGCCCAGGTAGGAATCAATAACGAAGCTGGCTGAACTCCAGCTGACCACGGTTAATCACATGAACTCCCTACAGGGTCAAATTCATCAACTGTCAGCTGCGAACACAATGTATGTAACTTCTGCCGAAGTTCATCAACTCTTCAACCAGCTTCACACTGAGCAAGAGAAAACCAATCACCAACTCTCTTCCTCCTCCCAATGCTCCATTGAGCAAATTAGTGAGGCTGTACGTCTGCTGAACTTAAGCAAGGAAGAGATGGAAACTGGCCAACTTAAGACAAACGAAATCCTGAAGTACTCTCGAGTTACTTTCAACCACGTGCGCCACTCAAATGCTCAACGTCAGTATTTTGACACGTCATTGCTGAAGATGTTTAATCAAGCATTTGCCATGCTTACTGACAGTATACACTGGGTTGGAAAGTCTCAAGCATATATCCTGAGTATGCTCAGTGCCGCAGCTATCAGGATTCCTCGTGCTATTTTCGATGATGGTGTTCCAATTTTTGACGGTATAAATGAAAGCACACGAAAGCTAAAGGCATTCTCTAAACGCCTAACTCATGCTGCCATTGAAGACACTTTCATTCCTCCTCCTGCCGATGGTGGCAAAATGGGGGAGAAAGAACAAGCTCAAAGAACTCAGCAATCAGAGGAAGCTTCAGGAAGTCAGCAAAAATTCAAGGGAAAGGGTAAAGCTAAAGAGCATGAAGCCCAACTCAACTACAAGAAGAAATAGCTTGACTAGGATTGTCTAGATTCAACTTTGTTAAACTTGTAGTCTTTCCCTTATGCATTTTTTTTGTGCTGACCTGAATACAAAACTATGCATGCATCTATCTTTTCAACACTGACCAATCTTATGTGATGCTTACTTATGTTTTGTGCTGAATAGTTAACGCATCTTCACTAAATCAACTGTGCTATTTGTCTACATTGCTTTATGATTGTATGCTGTGTTGATCTATAAGTTGACCTCTTTTACATGTCTTCTTAAAACACATTGAACAAAGAAATACTCAGCGCTCTCTGATATCTAAACCTTCCGCATAAACTGAGTTAAAAAGAATATGTTCCATGAGATGACCTATTTCTGAAAACTGACCTTAGACTTACTTGATTAAACCTTGAAATGTTTAAAGTAAAACTAAGTCAGTGGCTCAACCCTTACGGGGGAGTATACTGAGTAATATAAGGTCAACTATCATGGGGGAGCTCAACACTGAGTTCTTCAACTGAATATTTTTGCCAACATCAAAATAGGGGAGTTTGTTGAAACACCTTTCCACATGATTTTGATTTGATAAAATTATTTAAGTAATTAATAAAAAATATTCTAACACATTAAATTTAAATGCTTTGATTTATTCATACTAATGTGTTTGTTCAATGTTGAGTTTATTGATCTATAAGACATTAAGATTAAAAGTCTAAAAGCCCATAAGTGAAAGTCAAGCCCAAGTCAACATATCAAGACCTCACGGCCCAAGATTTCAAAACGCGGTCGTTTTGTACAAAGCACAAGCTCAGCTTGAAGAAGGATCGAGAAGCCTTCTCTCAATTGCTTCAAGATGAAGCTGCTGAGTGGAACGACAAGAAGTACAAGACAGCGGCAGACAAGAACCAACTTCTAGACAAAGTATTTCTACTTTGGGTAAAGTTCAGAAGGCGTAGGAAGCTGTCTGGAAGACTTTGCCAAAACTGTCGAAACATTCTGTTTACTGGATGAAAAGCTGCCGAGCACTGCCACGGACAGAAGATGCAAGAATCTCATTGGCCAACGACACTAAGCACGTACTGAGTGACAACGACAGGAAGCCGTTTTCCTCCAACGGTTATTTTGAAATTCGAAATTACCGGTGCCTCAAGTGTCACTATAAACAGGCCTCTCATTTGCTTCATTCGATGTAGATCTTCAATTAGCCGAAACGCTGTCCAAATTCATACTTGAAGTTCTGTGAGAAAAGCAAAGCAAAAACCTTACACCAATTTCCAATTATTGTGTAAAAGTCTAGAGTGATTTTCAATCATCTAAAGTGTTTTAGCAATTGTTGTTTAGGACAAACACTTTATCATTTCTAGAAGAATAGAAAGGAGAGGCTGAGTACTCGGTTATAGTACTCAGCGGTAGATATAGGAGTGAGTAGAGGTATAGAGGAAGGTACTCTTGTATACTCAGCTTCTATTGTAAAAGGTTTCGTGCTCTACCTTTAAAGAGCTCAGTAGAGAATTCAAAAAGCTCGGACGAGTTCCGGGGACTGGACGTAGGCGGAGAGGCCGAACCAGGATATGTCTACTGAGTAACATATTTCTAACACTTAAACTCCTTTATATATTGCTTGCTATAAAACTGACTAAGTAACGAACTCACGCTGAGTTGAGTGCACTAAGAAGCTGAGTTCAGGAATAGACTCTAAGTGCTATCTCCTGACTCAAGGAAAGAAACAGACTTAGTCACAAGGTGACTAAGCTTGTGTCTTAGAATTACTTAGCGCCGCTGTGTAAACCTTTTCTTAAGAAAAGAAGTCAGCCTAAACGGACAACATTTTAAATAGTTCCTATCCCCCCCTTGGAACTAAACTTGTCACGTTATAAGGGACCAACACTATTTTGTTTAGCCATAGAACAAAATTCTTGTACGTTTACCAACATTATCAATACTAGTTGACAAAATTTGTAATTGTTGATGAGATAAATATTCTAATCTATAATGCCATAATGAGAACCTGATGTAAATTAAGTCGATGTGAACGGTTTTAATCGTAAACCGATAAAGACTACAATCTTCTCAAGCTTAACTTGAACGTTGAATAAACCCAAATGATGAAATCCTTGCTCCAATGGAGGCTCAAAAGTTTAATATATCAAAAGTTGAGTTTCAATACAAACAGAGAGGTTTTTATACCTTCTCCAATTTAGGGAATAAAGACTAAAAGCCCATATTAGGGTTATAAGTCTAGTAATACTTCTAGGGGTAAAATAGGGGTAAGGAATAAATAATGGCAACATTGTAATTAAGGGGTAGTGACAAAACAGTAAATCAGAGGCAGCAGCCCTTGTCCCTCTCCTGAAGAACTCGGAGGAGAAGTATTCTTCAATCCAAGCACGCTCCGCGTGTGGTGTTCCACGCTCCGCGTGGGTGAGCTCCTGAACTTTGCTCATCTCGGTTGGTCTCTCCACGCTCCACGTGGTTAAGTTTCTGGTCTTGGCTCTCCTTGGCTGGATCTCCCTCGCCTTCACGAGCTTTGAACCCACACTTCGCGTGTCCCGTTCCACACTCTGTGTGACTCTGCTCCTGGTCACTCGAGTGGACAATGCCCTCATCAGAACCGAAAAATAAAATGAACATAAGCACGTATAAATCATGTTCCAATTTAGCTAATTCAATCTTCGTCCTAAATTTTTTTTGCAAAAATTGCTTTTCAATTTTGTTGGGCCAACAATTTACTAACATATAGTAAATTAAATTTGAACGGAGTATAAAAATAAATTTTAGATATAATATATCATATACAGTTAAACTTCGATAAATGAATATTCGATAAAGTAATAACCTCGATTATATAATAAATTTTTCCGGTCTCGACTTGGGCCAATGGACTAAAGTAATAACCTCGCTAAATGCATTAAGTAATAAAAAATATTTAAATCCCTAAGGGTCCAATGAAAATATAAAGTAATAATTATTAAATTATATATATATATATATATATATATATATATATATATATATATATACCAAAACCTTTTAATTAATTAATCAACTAGAAGTCATTTCTTCTGAAAAAATGCATCTATAGTTGATTGTTTTTTCTTTCCACCTAAACCAAAATGAACATCATTCTTAACTTTTTGTAGTGCAAACACAACTTCTGATATATTTTGCTCATGTTGTAACAAGTAGTTGTTTAAGATGACCATTGCTTGAAAGGCTTCTTTTGACGATACATTTGCGACAACACAACTATTATCTGGCTCTCGATCATTTCTATCATCATTGTTCATTATTGACTGGATAATTTTTTCGTCCGTAAGCGATTCCATAACTGCATCATTCTCGCTAGCATAGTTCAAAAGATGTTCAACATCACATCACTTAATCCTTGGATATCTTCATCTAATTGACTACCTTCTGGTTCAGGAACATTAACATCATCTTCTGAACGAATCTTGCAATTATTTGATGGCAAAAAGCATATTTAAGCCCCTGAACTATATCTGTTTTAAGGATCAAGCCCCTGATCAATTATTTTTCCACATTGAGCCCCTGAACATTGATTTTGTTATGGTTTTGGCCCTTATTTAACTTTTTTGTCGAGTTTAGGAGATGAGAATATCGATTTGGCAATTCTAATGTTGAAAATCACAAAATGGGAGAGAAGAAAATCGAGTTTGGAAGAATATACTGAAAATTAATTTCTATAATTTCGTTTTAATTTTTAATTTTTATCTCTCCTAGTCAAAGAAATCTTTTTTTTTAATTTGTCCATGTCAACAAGCTGAATCGCCCTAACGATGTATGCAGTCCAAACTCGACAGAAAAGTTAAATAAGGGCCAAATCCATAACAAAATCAATGATCGGGAGTTCAATGTGGAAAAATAATTGATCAGGGGCTTGATCCTTAAAACAGGTAAAGTTCAGGGGCTTAAATATGTTTTTTACCTTATTTGATTGATTTGTAATTACGCTAATGTGATAATTACAAATCAATCAAATAATATATTTCATAAACAAGATAATTATATATCTAATGAATATTTATCGACAAATGAATAATTTATTAATTTATCGATAAATGAATAATTTATTCATTTATCGATAAATAAATAATCTCGCTTAATGAATATTTTTTTCTGTTCCCAAAAATATAGAGTACTGTGAATTAATCATGCCAACTCTTTATTCAAACTATAGGACTATAGAAATTATTTGGGGGTGGGAAGAGAGATCCATGAACTTTTTCCTCATCCCCAATCTACGAGGAATATAAATGGAACTTTTTTTATTCTCCTTACAATGAATTCTCATCGGAACAGATAATCTCTGCCTCGTTACTGATATTAGGGTCTAAACTGTTGGGATGCTAACCGTTCGAATTGGAAATGGCTTTGGCCACTTGGTTGACCGAGAAAGCAAGAAGATACACATATATTTTTATCAGTGGTAAGGAACCCAATTGACGCAGTAGCTTGATGCGCATTTCCGGGGAATCAAGCATCATGCCCATTGATCTATTATGTCAGCAACAAGAAGCATCAGCAGTAGATGTCTTCTGCTCTTGGAGAAATGCAAGAGCATGAATCAACTCAAGCAAGCTCACGCCCAATCAATTACATGCGGACTCCGCAATAATTCCTATACTTTAAGCAGACTCTTAGCTTTCTGCTCACACCCAATTCATGGAAGCCTTAACCACGCATTCAAAATCTTTCAACAGATTCACCAACCCACCATCTGCATATGCAACACCATGATTAAAGCTTTTCTCCTCAAAGGTGAATTCACCAATGTTTTTCATTTATATAGTTCTATGTTATCCAATGCGATCTCTCCTGATGCTTATACCTTGCCTTATGTGTTAAAAGCTTGTATAAAGTTGGAGTCTTGTTTTCTTGGCGAGCTATTACATGGGCACTGTTCAAAATTAGGGTTTGTGATTAATAATGTGGTGGGTAATTCTTTGATTTTGATGTATTGGGGGTTTGGTAAAATGGAAGCTGCACGCTATGTGTTTGATGAAATGCCTAATCCATGTGTTGTGTCATGGACGTTGATGATTTCCGGGTATGCTAAAGGAGGTGATGTTGAAACTGCAAAATGCTTCTTTGATAGAGCTAGAAATAAGGATAGAGGAATTTGGGGTGCTATGATTTCTGGGTATGTGCAAAACAATTGTTTCAAGGAGTGTTTACATATGTTTAGGCTGATGCAATTGACTGATATAATGCCTGATGAGGGTATTTTTTCAAGCATTCTTTGTGCTTGTGCTCAGTTAGGTGCTTTAGATACTGGGATTTGGGTTCATAGATATTTGGACAGACTAGGATTGCCCTTGAGTACCCGTTTGAGCACGGGTCTCATCGATATGTACTCAAAATGCGGGAATCTGAATTTAGCGAAGATATTGTTCGACGAAATGCCTGAAAGAGACACAGTCTGTTGGAACGTTATGATTTCTGGTTTGGCAATGCACGGAGACGGAAGGGGTGCAGTTAGGCTGTTTCTAGGGATGGAGGAGGCCGGATTCAGACCTGATGATGTGACATTCATAGCTATTTTATCTGCTTGTAGCTATTCTGGTTTGGCATATGAAGGTCTTAGAGTTTTAGATAGAATGTGTAATGTGTATGAAATCGAACCTAAGAGCGAACATTACGGGTGTATGGTTGATCTTCTTAGCAGAGCAGGACTCCTTCAAGAAGCTAGACGTATAATCCAAAGAATGCCTGTTTCTTCAACTTCCAATGAAGAAGCCATAGCTTGGAGAGCATTGCTTAGTGCCTGTTGCAATCAGGGACAAGCCCGACTTGCCGAGGTTGCAGCCGAGAGACTTGTGCAAGTAGAACAACTTCATAGCGGGGTTTATGTTCTGCTTTCGAATATGTATGCAGCGAACGGGAAACATGATGATGCGAAACGGATAAAGAAGATGATGAGAAAGAGAGGGGTATGTAAAGAACCTGGTTGCAGTTCTATTAAGATTGATGGCATAATTTATGAGTTTGTTGCAGGAGAGAAAACACATAAACAATTAGAAGAAATAGAATCTGTTTTGGAGAAAATGACCAAACAATTGTATTATCATGGCTATAATCCCCATTCTTTTCTGTCTCATCACACATGATATTCAGTTTTGTTGCAAAATTACTTTGTTTATGTCAATAATTTATTCTTTCAACAATTTTTTTAATACTGAACTTGTTTATGTCACTAGATTTTTTTTATTTTTTGAAAAATAACTCATATTTAAGATAACAGTGCAAGTCCAGTTCAACTTTCGGACCGGTGCGCGGTTTTTAAAACATTAGATAACACTCAATTGCATCAACTTCAAAGCTTCTCAAGTCTATAGTACACCTCGAGTTTTAGAAATAGGAGTTTTAGAAATAGGAGGTTGGGGGTTCAAATTCATCCTCATATATATATATATATATATATATATATATATATATATATATATATATATATATAAAGCTTTCCAAGTCGCAACTATTACGAGCTTAATGCATGAAAGTGTGTAAAGTAAAAAAGTGTGCAATTGTGCGAAAGTTAATTTTCCAAATTTTGCAGACTTTTGAACACGATTATTAGTAATTCTTTTACATCGAAAACGACAACAAGAACGGATCCTAATTGGAAGTATTTGCAAAAAGTCAAGGCAATGAATTCAAGTTATGATGTTTGATGATATGTTATTAGGACTAAAAGTTTTATTTTGTTTTACAACTTTAGAAGTTAAACTAATCAATTTGAGTTACGGTTTTATTTTTTGTGTTTTTCTAATTTCTTTGAAGCCTCATGTGCGAGAGGCGGTCGCCTCGGCTTGAGGGATATTTTATGAAGTTGTTTGCTAAAAAGTAGTCTTGCATCCAAAATAAGCACTCAGATAAAGGCAGTGTAAGCAACTGGTTTCAGCAAAAGAAAAGAAAAATGCATTACTCTATAGATCTATTCAATCTAGTAGCAAGCACTAGCACATATGAGACCTCTTCATTCTTCATAGCCTTCAGTTCAGACAAATTGAAATATAACCTCTGATTCCTTTTAAAAACTTACAACATGAATTAATCCTTGCCTACAAAAACTCAAAAACAATTTACCTAAAACCAAACGTGTAGCAGGGTAGCAGCATCTGGCACCTTTGGTACCTCTAGTAACACACCTGTATATCTTACCTCAGTTAAATGTTTCGACACATTTTCAGCTCTATGCTCATTTTTTTCAGCCCGAGTGAACAGAAGGATGCTTAGCTCATTGGCTCCAAAACTTCTTGCAGAGAGATACTTGATCTTCTATTATTCACATATCCGTAAAAAGCACTGGCAAATATGATCTTAGTGTCTACACAATTAAAGAATAACTTGGTGCCTACTAAACTAAGAAATCTGCATCTGAGACTTCAAGTACTTTGTGAAGACCTATTGGGTTTACACCAGGTTTAAATGCGTTTCCTTCTATGAACCTGTACATAGCAACCAAGCAATCATAATGTCGCTACAGTAACAAAATACCAAAATTGTTAACTTTTCAGATTCAAGTGGAAGAATAAACTTACATTTCTTTCAAGAATGGATGTTTATAGAAGGCATCTGGAATTCTCCCTGAAAACTGATTGTGATCCAAGTACCTGGAGTAGCATTGAGATGAACTTGAACACATTCTTAAGAAACAAAACTGATGCATAACAATGACATTGATAACAACATCCAACATCAACAGCAAGCATATAAAACAACTATGTATGCATTGTCATATTTTCCAGCAGAGAAGGGGGAGGGGCGGGAAAACAATTCAAGAACTTGCTAGCATGGCAAGCATATTTATTTTATGCTCCCTAAACGGCCATGAACAGCTTAATAACCACACATAGGGTTGAGTACAAATGACTGAACAATTAGAAAATAAAAGAACAAAGAATTCAAACACAGACTAACTTTAGAGAATATAATAACAGTGCCACAGACCATGCAATGCAATAAAGCATATGAATAGCAAGAATGACAAACTTAAATATTTATTTGTGATGAATTATCCCCTAAGCTAGGTAGCTTAGGGAGATACAACAACAACAACGCCTTAGTCCCGAAAGTTTTTGTTAAGATCATGCATTGTCTTCATAAAAATACCACAAGATGTTAAGTGACCAAAAAATACACCTTTCAGAGTGTAAATAGCTTCCAACTTAAATTGCTCAAGAAAAAAGATTGATCCACCTCAAACCAACAAATGTTGAAACAAAATTTTAAAAGAAACAAGCTTACAAGTGAGTCAATCTAGGAATATGAGCAAGACCGGCAGGTATAATTCCTGACATCTTATTGTAAGATAGGTGCCTGTAGCCAATAAAACAATCAGATTCATAAATATTAACAAATGCACATGTTTATAAATGATAATGCAGTAACATTTAAAAAGACACTACTTCACTCCAATGGAGAAGAAAGAAAAAACAATATGTAAACATTGATAAATAAAGGGAACTTACACTATTTCTAAATTGGTCAAGTTTGCAAGTTGTGAAGGAACTCCTCCAGTGAGATAATTATTGTTTAGATAACTACATAACATGGTCACATAGAGTTAGTTCCATTAGATGGTTGACCTTAATGAAACAATTGCAAATATGGAGAATAAAACGAACTTACAGGTTGCGAAGTGCAGGGAAGCAACCTTCAAAACGTATCAATTCTCTAATGGTACCCACCAAATGGTTGTTGCCAACATCCCTATGTAGATGGTTTCACAGTTAGATACATTAGCAATATAATGCTTTATATTACTCCAAAATGAAGATATTGCAGAGAGAAAATAGAATGTTACAAGTGCCGAAGATTTTGCAAAGTCCCCAACTCTGCAGGAATTCGCCCAGCAAACCGATTCTCATGTAGATAGAGGTACCGAAGCAGAGGAAGATTAGCTAGCTCCTTAGGAATTTCACCTTTGAAACTATTGAAGCTCAAATATCTGCAAAGTTCTCTCTTGAGTTATAATCAGAAGAAAATGCAGTGATCAAATTATCTCTGAAATAAAAAGATCCAATCTACTCACAGATGGGTTAGACTCTTGAGCTCGCCAATTTCAGAAGGAATGACATCTTGCAGTTTATTCCACCTCAAATTACTGCAAGGACCAGCAAAAGAAACAAAACAGAATAATGGATCAAACTTTGCAACAGCAAAACCAAATTATCTAAAGCTTAAAAATTGGAAGCACATAGTAATTTAATTACGACAAGGAGCAAAGGAACTACTATACAGTATCTTAAGACGCCTCAAGCGCCCGATTTGGGGAGGAATAGGCCCTGTCAATTTGTTGTTATGAAGATCCCTGTTATGTGAAAAAAATTCCTATACATTAACTAAAAGCAAACATAAATCAAACGGAATCACAAACTCAAGCATAAATCGAAACAAAACTCTTACAATCTAGTAAGATCCAAGAGATTAGTAACAGCAGTAGGAAACGGCCCTACAATTGACACTGCATACACTTCCCTGCAACCAATAAACATTAAATCCCCTTTCCATTTTCAGTTTAAGGAAAAACAATTTAACAAATTCGAAGAATCCGAGGAAAGTAATTTACAATTCAGTGACAACTCTATAATCTCCTTGAGTAGAACAAGTGACGCCGGACCAAGGCGGGAGATCACCATCACCGCAAGGATCGTCCCCGACCCAAGCGTAAACCACTCTCCACCCAAGAGATGCCTTAATCTCATTTAAAGCCTTGACTGCAAAAAGTTAGCAGAATAAGGATAGAGTAGAGTGGTATGGAATCGAAAGAGAAAGAGAAAGAGAAAGATCCGGAGATTTACCGTCGCGCTTAAGGGTTTTGGAGAAAGCAAGCAGAGGGAAAATCAAAATGACAAACATCCAAATTGATCCGCGCCCCATCCTTGCTGAATCGGAGATCGGAGCGCAGAATTAATGAGTATAATTTAAAGCAGAAATTGGGAAGTGGAGATGAGATATGTAGATTTTGGTGATAAAGGATTAACAGAGTAATAAATGGTTTTTGGTAATTGCAGTCAGTTGTTCATTCTCAGCATCCGATTACGCGGAAATGTTCCAAAGGGTGGATGGGTCTAGCTTGGCTTGGTCGGTGCTTATTTTTGTATTCTATAAAACTGTAGACTGCACTGGCACTGCACACTTTTTAGTGTGGAATGAAGAAATTCAAAACGATGTGTTTCAACTTACTGTACATGTTTCCAGCACAAGTTCATGGGCCGTTTCAAGACTCATATATAGAAGTCATGGGTCTGGATGAGCTGGATGAGCAGGTCTAATGGGCTTTTATCTAAAAAAAATACGATTTTAGCCAGGTCCAATTCTACGCACTATAATTTAGTGTCCAACCCAACACACCTTATTTTAAAAATTACATAGAAATTCATTTTTTAAAAACTATTTACAACTATATCAAGTCATAATTTTGAATTTTTTTTTAAATTTGCGCACAATGCGATTCGAATCCATGACCTCCCTAGTCATAGATAAGCTCTCAACCACTAGACTAAAAGTTTCACCACTAGTAAAATCAGTACTTTTAATAATATTTAAAAGTCATAATTTTGGTGATATAACTTAATTATAATTTTGTACTTAATAATGATATTTATGGGTTGGACTTAGGCATTAAAACTACGGCTTTTTATATAAATATCATAATTGACTATAAAATTACAACTAAATCATATTATCAACTTAATTCTCAACATATTACTATTTTTGCACATAACAAATAAAATATATTTTTAAATATTAATTTAAAATTTCTAAATCTCAATTCATATATTCTAAACTCTAGACGATATATCCTAAATATTTAATTAATTTATAAACTCTAATTTTAAAATATATTAAAAAATAATAATTTAATATAATTTAAAATTATGACTTGACGTAATTATAGATAGTTTTTCAAATATGAATTTATATGTAAATTTCTAATTAAATTTCAACCTAATCCAAATAAGCTCACTTAATTTTTTTTTTGGTAGAAATAGGAAAAGAAAGACAACAAGAAAACAAACTAGCCTGGGATCAGCCTAGAAAAGCTAACCCCAATCCTGTCCTCTAAAAGGAGAGACGAAAGATACATAGGAGGGTCAGAAAGGGTGGTAACACCTAACAATCCCTCATGCCCAGCAGCCGCCAAGCGATCCGCAATCCGGTTTTGTTCTCTGAAGATGTGGCTGAACTCTAAGGACTCAAAGGAGGAGCCAAGACGTCTGATGGCTTTAATAAGGTTCTGGCTACTAAGACAAATAGCGTGATTATTAGAGATCATACTAATTGCCTCCTTATTATCAGACTCCACAGCAAGTCGTTTTATGCCCAGATTTCTGGCAAGCTTGACACTAGAAAGAATACCCCAAAGCTCCGCTGAAAAGGAAGAGCTCAATCCCAAGTTATGGGTAAACCCAGACAACCAGGCACCCCCCGCATCTCTGAGGACACCTCCAGCCGCGACTCTACCATTGTTGAGGCAAGAGCCATCCGTGTTCAACTTCACCATCCCATCCTTCGGTCTGCACCAACCAACAAGGTGGACCTCTTTATTCTGGGTAGACTTGGCAAGGGAATCCCCTTTGAAGCTTTCAGTAATAGTAAGGAGCTTTTTCGAGAAGAATTCAGGTAAGTTTTGAATAAACACAGTCTTCTCACCAAAGATCTCCTCGTTTCTCCATTTCCAGAGTTGGTGGCACACAATAGCAAAGAAAATGTCTCCCTGCTCATTATTAGCCAGTAACTTTCCATTAACTCCATTAGAGAACCAGTCCCTCTCAGAGTGGGCAAAGAAGGAAAGGAGACAGTGGTGCGGGAGAACTTTCTGCCAAACCTCCTTGCTTTTAGGGCAGTCCCTAAGGGCATGGCATAAGGTTTCAACTTGGCCTCTGCATCTACTGCAAGTTCCAGAATCCGCCAGATGTCGTCTATGCCTATCCAAATTAGTAAGCAACCTATCCTTAACTCCTAGCCACAAGAAGCTCCTCAATCGGTAAGGGATTTTCAGAGCCCAAATGGATTTCCAAATATCCGAGAGAGGATCGGATCTGTCGAGAGTAAAGGCTTCAAAGGCAGACTTGCAAGAATAAGCACCATTGTTAGTCAGGGCCCAGCAATGCCTATCTTTGTCCTCCTCATGATTACTGATCTTAACACCCCTGATTCTGAGGAGAGTATCCAGGCTCAAGAAGGTTTCAAATCTAGACCAAATCCAATCCCCATCAGATTCCACCACATCAGCAATCCTCCAGTTGCGGATGTTGCTAGGTGGGGGAGAGCTACAAATATCAATAAGTGGTTTATCTCCGATCCATGTGTCATACCAGAAGCTAATGGACTTACCATTATCCACCTCCAGGCCAACCCCTGAGCAGAACTCAGCAAACACAACACTGAGCCCTTTCCAAAGGAAAGAACAATTGACCACTCTCTCCTTAGGGCCCCCAAAGATTTTGTCCTTTCGATACTTGCCACAAAGGAGACGAACCCAGAGAGAAGAAGGGTTTTGCCATATTCTCCAGAGGAGCTTCATTAATAAAACCTTGTTATTGTCCTTAGCTTGCCTAATGCCTAGACCCCCCCTACTTTTAGGCTGGCAGATCTCCTTCCAAGGGACGAGGTGAATCTTCCTTCCCTCTCTAGACTCACCCCAAAGGAAACGTCGGTTAATTTTGTCAAGGTCATTGAGAATCGGCTCAGGCAACTTACAGGCTTGCATGATATGATTAGGAGCCGCGCAGTTGACAGACTGGATTAAGGTTAGACGGCCTGCCAATGAGAGGGAATTAGCCTTCCAACTAGCACACAACCCATTAGTTTTATCCAGAGTCTCTTTAAAGGAGGCTTTGGAAACTCTGTCGTTGTGGAGGGGAACCCCAAGATACTTGCCCAAAGAGTGAGTAAGATGGATACCAGAAAGAGAGCTAAGTTTATTACAAATGCTCCTATCCATGTTCTTAGAGCAAAGCATCCTAGACTTGTGGACATTGATCTTCTGGCCGGAAGCGGCGCAAAAGCAGTTAAGGATGTCCATAACCACACCTACTTGCTCCTCATTCCCTTCCACAAAGATCAACACATCGTCAGCGAAGAACAGATGGGAAATAGGAGGGCAAAACTTGTTAATGGACACGGGATGGAGAGTCCCCTTGCTCACAGCCTCTTGAATTAGGTGAGCCAGCCGTTCCATAGCTATCACAAAAAGGAAAGGGCTCATAGGATCTCCTTGACGGATACCCCTAGAATGAGAGAACTCATCAGACATATCTCCATTTATCAAAACCTGGAAAACAGGAGAAGAAACACAACCCTCAATCAATCTCCTCCAGTTCTCAGGAATACCAGCTCTCCTTAAGCTATCCATAAGAAAACTCCAGTTTAAGCGGTCATACGCTTTCTCCAAATCAAGTTTGAGAGCCACTATCCCTTTCTTACCTTTCCTAATTTTCATGGAATGAACCATTTCCTGGGCAATAACCACATTGTCCATCATAAGCTCACCTAATTAATATATATATATATATATATATATATATATATATATATATATATATATATATTAATAATAAAAATTAAAATTTATACTTAAAATAAATAAATAGTCCCTCAAAAATAAAATAAAATAAATAGTTAAGATATAAATATAAATTTCATAATAGTATGAACTCACTCAATTGACCTATCATATTTTTATAAAATTTAAGTCCGTTATAAATATAAGTGGGCTTTGATAAACTTGGATCTGACAAATTTTAAAGTTTTTTTTAGGTCAAATACATGAATATCATAATTAAGTACAAAATTACAACTAAATCATATCATTAAACTTAATTCTTAATATATCATTATTTTCTATATATTATGATTTTACACTGTAATTAAAAAATTCTAAACCCCAATTCATAAATCATAAACCCTAGAAAATATATTCTAGACTTCTAATTTATAAATTCTAATCCTTAAAATATATTAAAAGTACTGATTTTAGTAGTTTGACATAATTCAAAATCATTACTTGACATAATTGTAAATAGTTTTTTTAAAGTAAATTTATATGTAAATTTCCCTTTTTTTCAAACCTAACTTATTGAATGTGATCCTAGATAGATCGAGCTAAACAAATCTACTCATTACTAAAGTTACAAATTGGAAAAAAAAAAGCATAATTAAGTCCCTGAACTACAACTGTTTTAAGGATCAAGCCTCTGATCAATTATTTTTCCATATTAAGCCCATGATCATTGATACTAGTTAAGTTTGGGCAGCACTCTTCGTTAGGGTGATTCGGCTTATTGGCGTGAACAAATAAAAATAAGAGTTTTATTGACTATGATAGATAGAGAGTAAAAAGTAACAAAAAATTACAGAAATTAATTTCCAGTAGGTTCTTCCAAACTCGATCTCCTCCTCTCCCATTTTGTGATTTTCAGCATTAGAATCGACAAATCAATCTTATCCCCTCCCAAACTCCACGAAAAAGTTAAATAAAGGTCAAATCCATAACAAAATCAATGATAAATGACTCAATGTGAAAAAATAATTGATCAGGGGCTTGACCTTAAAATAGGTAAAGTTTAGGGGCTTAATTATGTTTTTTGCCTTAAAAATCTATGTGAGGAAGTTTCTAAGTTGGATCCTGAAAATACAATAATTGAATCGAGAATAAGAAAAAATGTTAATTTCAAATAAAACTCATGTGGTTTCACATTTTTTGCATATCACTATCTGCGGGAGATTTTTTTTTTTTTTGTTACAAAACAAAACCTATGGCTTGCCTTGTTGGTAGAATCAAAGCAAATGACTTAACCTTGTTAAAAGACATAGGTATTTTGGGAAAAAGTAATTTTTTTTTTACTTTTTGACTTTGAAAAGTCAAAATCAATATTAAAATATATTTTTCTCTCTCTCCTCTCTCCTCTCTCATCTCTCTTATTCTTGATTTTCTTCTTCGTTTTCTTCGCCTCTTTATATTTTTCTGCTATAATTTGCAGAAACGCTAGAATTCCAATATTGCTAGATTTTCTGGAATTCATTGAAATTCCAAGAATTCCAGCAACATTTGTAGGATTCCAGCATTGGAATCCTAGCAGAATTCTGGAATTCCAACACTGTAATTCCAACGTTTGATTCCAATGCTAGAATTCTAGTGTTGGAATTCTAGTTTCTGCAAAATTCCAGAAGAAGGAGAAGACTTTTCAAAGTCAAATCCCCCCCCCCCCTAAAATACCCTCATATCGTATCATTGTCTTGATTTTGCTAACGGTGCACACCATAGGGTTTGTTTTGTAACAAAAAAAACCACAAGTATTGATCTGCAAAAACGTGAAACCATATGGGCTTTACTTGAAATTAACCCTAAGAAAAATCATAGTTAACGGGTTGCATTTTGAATTTAAAACGCTTGTCACGATAATATGTGGATGGACTAAAGAGCTAAATTTAAATATATTAGAAAATATATTGGCTAGTCAAGAGGATCTAGACAAACAAATATCTAAAGTCTTAGTCAAGAAAAAAGACAAAGCTCTTTTTAGCAATAAAAACAACAAGAATCTAAACACTGCGAGATCGAGAAATGGAAGAAAATTCAAACAACAAGGATGGAAAAAAGGCAATAAAGAGGGAGTTCAAAAAAATGAGAAGGCCACCACAACCATAATTAAGTGGGCAAGAAGGCATGCCGGTGCAAGAACAATCAAGTCTATATTTGTGATAAAAAAAAAAAAGGTTATTATGCTCCAGATTATCGATAGTAGACTTCATAACATCCACACACTCCCACTATGAAAGCGAAGAAGATTGGAATTTCCAGACTTCATGTGTTATTGCAGCTCTAGTGTCATATGATTTACCTATGACCTCTAGAGATGGTGAAAAGCAAGATTAAACACTTCTTATTAAGCAACAATACAAGGAGGGACCAATAAGGTGAGTAGGTTCCCTTTAGGTCCTCAACTCTATAAGGGTCATTAAAGATTTAGGTGGTGATGATCAATCAATTGCGGGGCTTCCAAGAAATAATAGGACAATAAGGTTTCCAAAAAACACCATCAGCTTCGTGTGAGATGCTACCACACATGGTAATGTTGTCTTCCTCAATGATAATGTGAATGATAGTTGGTTGTAAACTAGTTCCAAAATGGGAAACTACTTTATTATTACCTCTCGGTACCAAGTCATTAATCTATATAGCAAGGAGAGAAGGTCTGATTAGTGGATGGTATTGTGGAAGTTAAAAGTTCCACATAGGGATGTAAATGGGACGGGCGGTGTGGAGATTATATTCATCATCCCTGCTCGCTGACCGATTAGAGATTCCCCGTCCCCAAAACCTAAACAAGAATTTTTTTGTCCTCATCCCCGTCCGCAAGGATCCCCATTCCCAATTTTATTATATTTTTTAATATATATATATATAATTTTTTTATTCTTTTTCTCTGTCTTCTTGTCATTTTTCATAGTACAACGGTAAATAATAAGATCAAATTTGAGTTGAGTAGTGGAAAGAAAGAATAAAATGACCTAACCGATTAACTCTAAAAAGAATCATAAAAATATCTATATAAAAAATGAAAAATAAATGTGAAACAAGGAATTAATCAAGGAATCCACGGGGATCCTCGTGTGGACATATTAGGGATAAGTACAGAGTAAGGATACCTATCCACATCCCAGCTTCATCCCAATGAGAAAAATCTACATCCTTGCCCCGTAAGGATTCTAATCGGGGATTCCCCATCCCCGTTTACATCCCTAGTTCTAGAGTGGATTAGACATGCCATGATGGATGGATGCCCTTGTTGTTCTCTCTCTCTCCCTCTCTCTCTTTTTGAAACAACACAACACCTCTTTCAAGACTGTTTGCATGGTAAAAGAAGTTGGGTGTAGATCATTCCTTTGTTACTTCATTTGGAGTTTTTCTCAGATAAATTATTTTAACTAGTTGGATGTTAACCTTCAAGTATCTAATTGCGATGGGCTAGAGTGGCTAGTGTTGTTTACCACCTCCCTCAGGTGGTTGTGGCATTTGCACAATGAAAAATTATTTGAGGAGACTAACATATATTGCTATAATAAGGCGAGCTTTCTTCGCTCCCAAGTTAAGGAGTTATCTCTTGCTTCCTTGCTTGAAGGAAATAATTTCCACAGCTAAATTTCGCACATCTTTATTCATTGGCATCCCCCGAACCATCCTCAGGTCAAATTGAATATGGATGGTGCTAGCAAGTAGGACATCGATTTAGCTTCGGGAAATGGCATAATTCATGATTATCAGAAGAATTAGCTTAGGGGGTTTATGTTGAATATCAGTATTTATTCGGCCTTTATGGCTGAATTATGAGGCTTAAACCATGAGTTGTTTCTTGCTTGGAGTAATGGTCATTGACATGTCATTATCGAAATGGATTCGCAAGTTACTCCGCATGTTTCATGAAATCGAATTTTTAGGTCAATCTTTCATATTTGTAGTTAATCTTGTAGTGTAAACAAATTTTCGATACAGAGATCGCAATATTTACTTTGTTCATTCTTTCAAGGAAATTAACACAACATCTAACTAAGATCTTTTCTGTTGTTCACGAGTATACTTTTTGTAACCATCTAGAATATTCTTCTAGAAATCAAATTTATGTAACTTTAATAGAGCTTCTTTTTTTTTTGAAAGGAACACAAAATCTATTACTAAATAGGAGCTTGCTCCTTACAAATAACATCGACAAGCCAATCAGGTAGACTTGTTGACACAAACCCATTAGTATTGGATCGAGAGCGCCTTGCAACTAAGTGGGCGGCCTCGTTCGCTAAACGAGAAACAAAAAGGACAGAATAGTCCCTATAAAATTTTAGAATACTTTTACAATCCTCAACAATAGCTCCAAAATCTGACAAGTCTAAACATCAAGAATTAATACTATCAACTACTACCTTTGCATCCGATTCAAATTGAACCTTTTGCTCTCCTTACCGACTCATCCAGTCCAGACTGTCCCGTAGTGCGATTGCTTCCACCAGCTTTGGCTCCAGATAACCATTGTACTTACTGCTTCTATATCTGCAGAATCGACCCCTTTCGTCCCTAACTACAGCTCCGGAGCCGCTTTCATTTGATTCCCGAAAAACCGCACCATCTACGTTGCACTTGAGGAAGCTAGCTCGTGGTTTCTGCCACCGCTGTATCTGTCGATTCTCCTCTCGTGCACCTCTTTCCCTTTTCCTCGCGTAATCTCTCCAGTCTGCGAGATCCCGCCTAGTTAGTTGGAGACTAACTTCTACAGTAACCCGTCTCCCGTTCCACAATAAATTATTGCGCTGAAACCACACAGTCAGCAATACCCAAACCACCTTCAACACGTCCTCCAAGCCGGCGTTTTGACAGAACAACATAAACCATCCTATGAAGTTGTGAACAGCTGCCTCCGGTGGTCGAATACCCTCCATCCGCCAACAGTCCCCAGCGTAATCGCACCCTACAAACAGATGCCCTTCATCTTCCTCATGTTGACCACAAAATACACATTCGGGGTTAATCGGAATTCTCCGGGACACAAGCCGAGTCCTCGTCGGTAGATAGCCGGAACAGAGCTTCCACAAGAAATTCTTCGTCTTTGGCGGGATTGGTAGCGCCCAGAGTCTCTCCCACCCAAGCTGATCAGTCCCGTCATGTTCAACCTGTGATAAAGCACGGTAACCTGTCTTTGAAGTGTAACGGCCATCCGTCGAGAAGTGCCAAATAATCTCATCATTGCATTCTCTAATTGGCAATATAATCTTGCAGACCTGTTCAGCCTCCAACTCGATTAAACAGCCAGCAATTCTCCCCTGGTCCCATCTCCTTGTCTCTGGTTCGATTAGATCTGACACCTTCAGTTCTTCCATGCCTGCAACACAAAAAGAATTAATGGTGAAATTTGGCAGCCATGGCACCCAGGGATCCTTCCAAATTCTGATCTGGCTACCATCTCCCACTCTCCACCTAACCCCCATCTTGAGCAGATCAACCGATCCCCATACACTCCTCCAGACATAACTGGGATTATTGCCCAATCTAGAAGACAAGAAAGTCATATTAGCATAATATTTAGCTTTGAAGATTCTGCTAACCAATGTATACGGTTGATGAATTAATTTCCACCCCTCCTTGCCAAGTAGTGATAAATTGAACCTTCTTAGGTCCCGGAAGCCCAGCCCTCCTTGGTTCTTATCCCGACATAACTTTGCCCAATCAAACCAGTGAATGTTTTTCTTCCCCCCTTATTTAGAACCCCACCAGAAGGAGTTCATCATCCTCTGCAGCTCATCACAAATGGATCGAGGGAGGAGGAATGTGCTCATACAGAATGTTAGTAGCGCTTGAGCAACCGATTTCAGCAGCACTTCTCTTCCTGCTGTGGAGAGGAACCGGAAGCCCCAACATCCAAACTTTTTCCTCAGTCTGTCAATCAAGAAATTAAATATCCTTCTCTTCGATTTGCCAATCAATGATGGGAGCCCCAGATATCTTCCGGTATCCAGCGGGGAAGCAACCTGCAACAGAGAGCTAATTTCCTGTCTCACATCAGCCTGTACGTTTTTACTAAAAAAGATGCCAGATTTTTGCATATTTATGGCCTGTCCAGATGCCAATTCGTATTCTTTCAGTATATGCTTAACTTCCGATGCCTCTGCTACTGAAGCCCCAAAGAAAACGAAGCTGTCATCTGCAAATAGCAGATGAGTGACCGGTGGTGCTCCCGTACAAACTCGACACCCTCTAATCAAGCCTTCTGCTTCTGCTTTTCTGATTAACTGTGACAGCACCTCTGCGCATAGCAGGAAAAGATATGGAGATAAAGGATCCCCTTGTCTCAAGCCCCTCTCCGGATTGATTGGACCCACCAGGTCCCCATTGACTGACACTGAATAGGAGACCGTAGTGACACACAACATAATCCAGTCAATCCATTTACTGTTAAACCCCATTCTAACCATTACTGCTTTCAGAAAGCCCCAATCCACTCTATCATAGGCTTTACTAATGTCAATTTTAAGCGCCACCTGCCCTTCGCTTTTCCTGTTATTCCTGTTCATCATGTGAATTATTTCGAAAGCTACCTGAACATTGTCAATTATAGACCTTCCAGGGACAAAGGCTGATTGGCTCTCATTGATAATGTCAGGTAGAATAACTTTCAGCCGGTTCGCCAGTACCTTAGCAATGATCTTATATAAAACATTACAGAGGGAAATTGGGCGAAGATCTTGCATCGTCCTTGGCGATTCGCACTTAGGTATCAGAATTATAATTGTGTCGTTCAGATTAGCTGGGAGCTCGCATCTATCCAACCAACCGCTGCAAATTTCGAGCACTTCTCTACCGATTTCCTCCCAAAAATGCTGGTAAAATCCCGGGCTTAACCCGTCCGGGCCCGGGGATTTATCAGCCTACATAGACCAGACCGCTTCTTTGAACTCTTCGTACCTGAATGGGGCCACTAAGTCTGCATTTTGCGCAGCTGTAATTAGAGGAGTAATTACATTCGCGGTCGTGGATTGTGCCGTATGCCCCTGCGAGAACAGCAAACGGAAGTAATCACGAGCATGCGTGCCCAGATCCTCCTGTTTTGTGAATATCAGACCATTCCCGTCCTCCAGACGCTCGATCCTATTCTGCCTCCTTCGAATCTGAAGACAAGCGTGGAAGAAACGCGTGTTTAAGTCTCCATGTTTCAACCAAAAAACTTTTGAACGTTGACGCCAGAAGGATTCCTCCTGCTCCAACATATTATTTAGTCGAATCTGTGTTTCCAAGTACCGCTGAACTGATCTGTTGTCGGTTTTATCTCTTAATCTTTCCAGCTCTTTACGGTATTAGCAATTCTGGTGGAAAACCGGCCTTGGAAACCTCTACCCCAACTCTGCCTTTTAATAGAGCTTCTTAATTAAGTTTTTTACATTACTAAAGTCAATATTTATTGTGAGGTGTTACAAACAATTAAATTATAAACGGCTGATATTGATTATAATTAATATTACTGAGTTGTTAAAAAAAAAAAAAAAAATTAAACGGCTCATATTCATAAATTGGTAATTATTAAGTTCTTACTTTGTGCACCTACAAATATTCGTGACTAATTTGATGAAGCTAGTTTTGCCGACTTTAAACTATATAAACTCGTGGCCCCCTTTTGCCTATTTCATGGGTCTCTTGTTTTGCATTTAAACCCTCTCTATTCTATCACCATCTTCTCTTTTTTTTTTTCTCTTCTCCAAACCAACAATCGCTCTCAATTTCCTCCTCCTCCCCCCGCCGGCCACCATGCATCTCCGCCGCTGCCTTTTACTACTCTTCATGCTGTTGTTCTCCGTCGTATCATCCGCCGCTAGACTCCCAAACCCTACTTATAATTCACTCGATAAGACGACGACGACTACTGCTCTTTCAAGAAACCACCAGTTGTACCGCCGCCATTTCATCAACCGGCGAACTCCTCCTCATGTTTCATGCGGTTCTTTCCCTAAAAAGATGTGCATTTACTTCGATAGAATGAGGCCAACAAAAGCGTCAATGTCATCACCGCCCGGTGAGATTGATCCAAGATACGGCGTCGAGAAAAGATTAGTCCCTTCTGGACCTAATCCTCTTCACAATTGAAATTCTTCCGTTAAAATTAAGTAACCAGTGTGAATACCATACCATCTTTGTTCCTCCATTAATTTTTCTGAGCTGTGGTGAAGTTTCGTCGTCCTCGTCGTTCGTCATGCTTTCTTCAGCATCTTCAATGGAGGGAGAGAGAGACTTACATCAATCTTGAGTCTAGATTACCTTTTTTTTTTTTTTATTTCTTAATATGTGTTTGTTTTGTAGTAGAAGCAAGATCATAAAATTGCTATTTCCATGCTTGTTTTTGATGATCTGAATTAAATCTTAAACAACCATGGAAATGGCTTATTTGGTGGTTTGGATTGGATTAAATTTCTGTGAGTTTCAAGAGAAATCCATGAGTTCCATTAATTTTTAGAAAGGGAAATGCCATGTAAGGGCAATATGGTCTTTGTAGTAGTGTTTATCCCCTTTTGTGGGTCTGTTTGCAGTTATTGTGTTCATGCATAGCTCACAGATAGCTTGTGTCAAATTCTATTAGAGGGGATTAATTAATACTATAATTAATTAAAAGACTTCTTCTTATTTATCTTGTGTTTTTGGATGGAATTATATTTACTTTAAATAAACTAATTGAGATTTATATTTTGATAGAGTAATTACCGTTTTATAGGTAACGGGAAGCTGTTACTTAATCCGTATAATTAAGAAATTGTTAATCTGATGCTTAATTTACAAAATTACTTTTGCTAGCTATATTATATAGTTAGTTTGTGTGGTTTTGTTTCACATCACCACCAACACTTAGTTCTCAATTAAGCCCTAATCAAATATATCCAAGTTGAATTTACTTTTGTTTACGTATTCAAAACTCAATCTATCCATTATATATTTAAGTCTGGAGTTGATAAATAATCATAAATATATACCAAATTTTTCCAACAATCACATTAATGAAATTGATAAACGAAAAGTCGATATTGTGATAACACTCTACAATCGATATTTGCATAAGATAGGAAAATGTATTAACCCTTGCAACTTACCTTCTGAAAGTATATTTATGTTAGGTTAATTACAAAAAACTATCCTATGGTTTAACCGATTTACAGAATCTTACCTGTGATATTTTTTTTTGTTTTGCAAATACAATCTTGAGGTTGTCACCGTTACCAATATCAACACAAATAGATAGAATTAGTTAAATGAAATTTTTGATTTTTTTTACTTTTTTTTTTTATTTTTCTTTCTCTCTCTCCTCCTTCCTTCTCATTCTTCTTCTATTCTTCTTCGTCCATTCTTCTTCATCCTCCTCCTTCCTTTTTTCTTCTTCTTATCTTTTTCTTTTTATTCTGGAATTTCCAGAATTACGCTAGAATTTTCCAGCATTATGCTGGCTGGAATTTTTCCAGAAGAAAAAGAGGAAAAGAAGAACTCAAATCCTCCCAGAAGGATTGTAAATAACCAGACCTCCTCCGTTCTTTAGATTGAGCTATACATTCTGGAAAACAGAATGAAAAACTTCATCCAAGATCAAAACATGAGTGTTTGGTTGGCAATAGTGAAAGCCCCATATGAACCTTATGAAATAGTTGGAGTTAAAACTCCAAAAACTAAAGATAAATGGTCAAATGATGACTTGAAGAAGCTCCAGAATAACGCTTCAGCTATCAATATGCTTCATTGTGCTATAGATGCTGCAGAGTACAATAAAATTTCAAGATGCGCGTCAACATAGGAGATATGGAACAAGCTGGAAGTCGCCTATGAGGGAACCAGTAAGGTCAATGAGTCAAAGGTCAATCAGAATATGAGACTCTGTGAGCTCTTTGAGATGAATGCTAGATTCACCAACATCATAAATAAGCTCAAGAGACTTGGAAAAGTCTTCTCAAAGGATGAGCAAGTCAAAAAGATTCTCAAAAGCCTTTCGAAAGGTTGGCAGGCAAAGAAGATGGCTATTGAGGAAGCTCAAGACTTAACGAAATATAAGTATGATGAGCTTATTGGATCCCTTGTGACTCACGAAATATCAATGAAGAATTTTGAAGCCAAAGAGAAGTCAGAAGATAAGAAACATAAATCAATAGTGCTTAAAGTTGATTCTTCAGAAGAAAGCACTACTGACGGTGAAGAGATGTCAATGTTCACTCGTAAGATGAAGTGGATGTTTCGGAAGAGTGATCAGTATAAGAAGCCATATAGAAAGTCTGAGAGACCAAGAAGAGAACAGGGTGAAAGCAAATCTCAAAAGGACTCTTTTAAACCCATCACCTGTTTTGAATGCCACCAACCTGGACACATTAAGTCTACCTGTCCAGTACTGAAAAAGGACAAGAAGTCTGGGAAGAAGACAATGGTAGCTACTTGGAGTGATATCGATGAGTCTTCATCCTCAGAAGCTGATGTTGTTGAGACATCTCATGTTTGCTTTATGGTTGCAGGGACAGAAGAGCAGAGTGCTGACGAAGTAGAAGCATCAATTCCATCTGAAAATGAAGATTAAAACCTAGAGGTAACATCTCTTCATGTCTTTAGAAAAGAAATGATAAATTCAGTCTGTGATATTTATACACTTGTTAAAAAGTGCAATAAGAAGATCACGGCACTCAGTAGAAGATGTGATGAGATTGAGGAAGTCAAACTCTCTGACATCCGACATCTCCTTCAGGATAATATTAGGCAAGATGAGAATTTAAAAATCATGCATAAGTTTGTCTCTGAGGTTCAAAAGGAATCTAAAAGCCTTCGAAAGGATATCACATCTACTCATAGTCATTTGACTCCAAATCAAAATAGCCACCATCGTCATTACACTGGAAGTTCCAATAGGAAATGATAGAATCCACATAGGAATGTCCAATGTGACTTTTGTGGAAAATATGACCACACCATTAAGGATTGTTGGCATAGAAATGGCTATACTAAACATGAAAATATTAAACATATCGAAACTAACCACAAAGGACCCAAAAAGACTTGGGTACTTAAGAAACCTTGATATTGATACAGGTTGGCCTGAGATGTGCACAACAGTCGAAAATGTGGTATATTGACAGCGCATGCTCAAGGCATATGACTAGTGATGAAAGTCAATTCATCATACTTGAACGTAAAAGAGGTGGTACTGTAAGTTTTGGAAATGACAAGAAATGAAGAATAGTAGGCTCTAGATCCATCAAAACCAACCCCGCTATTGATGAAGTCTCCCTAGTCAGAGGCCTAAAGTTCAACCTACTAAGCGTGGCTCAGCTCTGTGACAAAGTCAGAAGGGTTACCTTCGATGCCTCTGGATTCCAGTGTTGGGGTTTAGTGTCCTATAGACAATTGTTCTAGGATACAAACTTAATGTAAATGAATTGTTCTTTATATCATTTGTTTAATGAGATATATGTTTTATAACTATATAAAGGCAATCCCTTTTAAGCACTAAATAAAGTTTAATAAAAGAAAATTCGTAAGTTTATTTAAAGTGATTATAAAGTGTTCATACAAGCATGAAGTGAGACAAAACTTTATAGTAAACTGATAAACTTAAAACCACCCCAAGTCAAGTGATATGTTTGGGATTGACATATCACTGTTGAGACTTGTATGTAACAATGTCTTATGTCCGACAGAAAGCTGATCTCACAAGCTTCATATATACAGATATCTGGACAGTTACATAGATCCGATGAAACGTTGTTCATTAGGATTGGGGATCTGATTTGAGATAACAGGATGGGTAGATTCATCCTTGTCACCTGTTCATCTCATTGGTATTAATAGGTATAACTAATCCTCAGACTCAAAGGAATATTAATTGGTATTCTGGATTACGGAATGTGATGCTTTGACTCTGGTGTAACACGATCCTTAACAGAGATGACTCTGGGGTGTGAACAGTAGACGTTGGGTATCACAGGAAGTAATTGCGGAGTCGTTATATATTGGATTGAGCATTTATCACTCTTGATAAATGGGAGATACATCCATGGATCGCTTGTGGAAGACTCGACTCTAAATCCTTGCAAGGTGATAGCTTAAGAGTAAGAAATACAGATTTCACTTAACCTATCTTTTTGAGTTGACTCGGCCTGTACAAGTAAAACGAACGTCTCGCTATATGTGACTTGACATCACCCATAGTCATAAGATTCAGTTCAAGGATGTAGTTGATAAAGGATCGAATTATACTGTAACTAATACGGAAAAGTTAACGACAGAATCAACCTGTCTTCTTATAGCTCTGGGGGAATGATTACGGACTTGCTAATCACATACTCTGTACATCATTCCGTTATGCAAAGATTAAATATAATTCTTTGAAAATTAATTTAATAACGTTGCATACGGCTAGAAGCAATAAGAACCTAATGGATCACACATAAGACTTGGAACCTAAAAGAGATATAGATGTTAATTAATTGATAGAAGCCCAATTGAGCCCAATAAGGCCCATGGACATAAGGGGGTCGAAATTCATGTAGTGATATACATGAATAATTAATTTGATTTTGTTAATCCTAATTAGATTAGGAATATGAATTAAATTAATTAAGAGATAATTAAGTTAGGAGTTTTAATTAGATTAATATACTCCTATTATTATCCAATAAGGTTATTATTATTATCCTTAATATATTAGATATATAGTGAGATAATAATTAGGAATTCTATTCCGAATGGAATTCCTATTCAGTAACCTAATTCTATCTAACTAGGGATTAGATACAAGAGATTATAAATACCCCTTCCCTTGAGATTTTTGAAATCCAAGCAAGCCATACCCTACTTGTGATTTTCGAAATTCACCTAGTCCAAGAGAGAGAAAATTCGACACCCCTAGTTCGAGGACGAGATTTCTCTACGGTTTCGTTTGATCAATTGATTTTCATCTATTTCTTTTATCCTTGATCTTGTGTTGATTAATTAGAGGCAATCTACTTTGGTTGCTATTCAACGGTTGATACTAAATTAATCTTCCCGTGTTTTATTTCGTGTTTGGGAACTCGAATAAGGAAAAACAAACAAAAGGGAGAAATTCGTTTTACTACTCCTACATCAGGTCAGTTCACGATTTCGCGGATTCCCGGAGATTGAACCGTCGGATCGTCGCGATATTTGGACAGGAGCTTCTAGACATATTCTTCCACGTTTCCATCGAAGGGATTGTCGTTCGGAGGTCTGGAAGGTCTGTTTCGGATAGGGGCAGATTGGTAGACAGTTTCTATCTCTTTTGAAGTTGTGGGCACTTCGTTTGCAACAGTAGATAGAACTTCTAAAAGGTATTTCTTCTTATCCTTCTTTATATGAAATAACGGTTAACGGATCTTGTGGTTAAATGGAAATAGGTTAAATTTTTTATATTTCCGCTGCTATACCTTAGCATAATTTCCAACAGTGGTATCATAGCCATCGTTAAATCCGTTATTTCATATATGAAAATTTAGAAGTTTTTCAATAGGATTGAATAAATATTTATAGTTAGGATTAATTAACAAATTGTTTTGATTAATTAATTCTAAGGATAAATAAGTTTTAATTAATTGTTAATTAAAATAGATTATGCGTATGTTCCTAATTATTTTGGTTGATAATCATGATAACGAAATCTATTAGTTTTATAGTTAGATTGATAAAATCAGTCTTATTAATTCTAAAGATAAAACGGAAATCTATAGTAGTTTTTCCTATTTTCTGAAAATCGTTTTAAAACCGTTTTAGAACTGATATATATATATATATATATATATATTTAAAATCGTTTTATATTTAAATATATATGTTTCAGAAATTGATAGTTTTCTGTTTTGATTATTGAATGAAAATTTGTTTAAAAGTTTGTTTTACCAATTTGTAAATCAAAATGTTAAATGAATTAAAATCAAAATAATTGGGACGTGCATAATTAAAGTTTTGTATAGTTATATTAATCTAAAGATTAATATAAAAGATACGAAACTATTAGAAGTAAAATTGGATGAAAGTTAATTTGATATGTTAATGTGATTAACATAAATATTACATAAGATAGTTATGTAATCAACCAATTAAATTTATTTAATTGAGTCTATGCATGTTTGGAGTTATGGACATATTTGGACCCTCTTTAGTCTTTTGGTATTTTTGAAATAGGGTCTGCGAGTCCTGCCTTTCTACTATCTATTGTAATTTCTCCTCTCATCTGATTCCCTTCAACTCAATTGAAGTTTTCTTTAGTAGTATATAAATTAATATGTAATTTCAATGCGTCATGGAGAAGACGGAGGACCTAAAGAGAAATATGTAATAGTTAGTATTTCCTTAGGTTTGCCCTTTTATTCCGTCTCTGGCTCGACGGAATAATTTAGATGATATGTCCATAACGCCAATGTATGTGAATGTATGTGTCTGATGTATGCTAAAGCAAATCAAGACTAAGTTAGATTATGAGACCTAAAATAAAATCCCTCATTAAAAAGTTAAGTAAATAAACAAGTTATTAAAATCGGTTGCCCCTCCCTAATATTATAATTCAGCCGGCAGTGCTGAGGGCCTTTGGGTTGTTGAGTAAACTCAAGCTCGGGGTCCTTTCGGTAACACCTGAATTATCGAAAATCATTTTTCATGAATATGGGGTAATACTTAAATTAGATTATGATAATTGGATGAGTAAACTCATATTGTCATAAACTAATGGGCAAGACGGTTGGGATTAATATGAATAACATATTAGTTACTAATGTGGTTAGTAACCCAATAACCTAGGAATCACATTAAAGATGTGATTGATTACATGAATCTACCCAATGAATGAGACTAGCTTGTTGAGTAAACTCAAGGCGAAATCTCAGGAGTTAGGATCCTAGCTCACTAAAGGATTTGTGAAATTCTTCGAATTAATATGAAGGGCTATTAATTTGGCAAAATAGTGGGAGCAATCTAAAATAAACTAAAAGGCCTATAATTTTAGATTGATATACTTTAAGCAAATGAATGACATACGTTTACTCTTTCTCACTCTCAGGTTTAAATTAAACCCACTCTTATAATCATGACTAACACCGATCTGCGAAACATTATTACCAAAAACAAATTGAATGGTTCAAACTTCACCGACTGGTTTCGTAACCTCAAAATTGTTTTGAAGTTCGATAAAATAGGGTATGTACTTGATACATCGATACCCCCTCTCCCTGCTGATGATGCTCCCATTGAGGAAATTGATGCTTACCAGAAGCATAAGGCTGATGATGATCATGCCGGTTGCATCATACTTGCATCGATGACACCGGAATTACAAAGGCAACATGAGGAAATGGATGCCTATTCCATCATCATGCACCTAAAGGAATTGTTTGGGAAACAAACCAGGTGCGAACGCTACGAGATATCCAAGTTGCTATATCGTAGTAGGATGCAAGAGGGCACATCTGTCATGACACATTGTGTCAAGATGATTGGCTACATTACCAAACTTTCTAGTATTGGATTTGCGATGGATAACGAATTAAGTATAGACTTAATTCTTCAATCCCTCCCAGAAAGTTATTCACAGTTCATTATGAACTATCAGATGAATGACTTGCAAACCTCTATTGAAGAGCTTGCAAATATGCTCAAGTCAGTTGAGCTCAATATGAAGAAAGACAAAGCCATACCGGCTCTTGTCATTGAGGGATCAAAGAAAAGGAAAGGGAGCTATCCCAATCCTAATTATCCCAAGAAAGGTAAGAAAGCCGTGCCCAACAAAACTAAGGGAAAGGAAGTGAAGAAGCCCAAAGGAGAGTGCCACTTCTGTGGTAAAGACGGGCATTGGAAAAGAAACTGTTGGTGTACCTAGCCTTCCTCAAAAGGGGAAGAAGCTGGGACTTCAACATCTGGTATGTTTTATATTGAAATTTCACAGTCTGAATCTTTTGGTACTTGATACCGGATGCAGCCTGAGGATATTCCAGGAATATCTAGAAATATTATTTCTATTAGCCGCCTTGTTGACGACGGCTTTTCATATTTCAATAAAAGACAAGAGTTGCAATTTTTATAAAGATTCGATCTTTTATTTTTCAGGAATATCACAAAATGGGATTTATGTGTTAGATGTCAAAATTCCTGTTTTTGCAATTGATACCAAAAGACATAAGCTAGATAATTCAACTTACTTGTGGCATTGTCGTTTATGCCATATAAACAAGAGACGCATGCTAAAGCTACATTCAGATGGGCTTATAGATCCAATCGATCCCGAATCATTGGAAACATGCGAATCATGTTTAAAAGGTAAAATGACAAAGACACCCTTTAGCAATAAAGGTGGGCGTGTATCAGACACTCTAGGACTCATTCATTCAGATGTATGCGGTCCTATGTCAGTCCAAGCAAGAGGAGGATTCAGATTCTTCATAAGCTTCATAGATGACCATACCCAATATGGTTACATCTACTTGATGAAGCACAAATCAGAAGCTTTTGAGAAATTCAAATGCTTCAAGAATGAAGTAGAAAATCAATTAGGAAAGAAAATAAAGACGTTTCGATCTGATCGAGGTGGCGAATATCTTTCAGATGATTTTCTGAATTATCTAACTGAATGTGGGATATGCTCATAATGGACACCTCCCTATACACCACAACACAATGGTGTGTCCGAGAGGAGAAACCGTACCCTATTAGATACGGTACGATCCATGATGAGCATGGCCTTACTTCCAAAGACGTTCTGGGGCTATGCCTTAGGAACTTCCCTCTTCACCCTAAATCGAGTACCAACTAAATCCGCTAGTTCCACACCATATGAATTGTTCGTTGGTAGGAAACCCGTGTTTTCATTTACGAGAATATGGGGTTGTTCAACCTTTGTCAAACGCATTGCGTCCGACAAACTAGATTCGAAATCTGATAAATGTTTCTTCATTGGATACCCTAAGGAAACTATGGGATATTAATTCTATCATCCAGATGATCAGAAAGTAATCGTATCCAAGCACGCAACCTTCTTAGAGAAAGAGTTTCTCGAAGAAACACAAAAGGGAAGAATGATTGAACTTGACGAAGTTCAAGAAGAAGAAACACCGACTGAAACAACAGAGGCGGTTGAGGTACCCGAAGGAGTCCCATTAGATGAGACTCCAGTGCCACCTATTCGTAGATCACAAAGAGTTCGTGAACTCCCAGTTAGATATGGTTTTCTAGTGGGAGATGATAATGAGGTTCCCGTGTTAGACGACGAACCCGAAAACTACGAAGAGGCTCTTACTAGTCCAGATTCTAAAGCATGGCTTGAGGCCATGGATTCTGAAATGGATTCCATGTATACTAACCAAGTGTGGACTTTGGTTGATCCACCCGAAGGGATAATACCCATTGGGTGCAGGTGGATCTTCAAAAAGAAGACAGACATGGATGGAAAGGTTAGCACCTACAAAGCTAGGTTAGTAGCGAAAGGATATCGTCAGAAGCAAGGAATTGATTATGACGAAACTTTCTCTCCTATGGCTATGTCCAAATCAATCAGAATCATGCTTGCAATTGCCGCTCACTACGATTATGAGATTTGGCAAATGGATGTGAAAACAGCTTTCCTAAACGGAAACCTGCTTGAGGATGTATATATGATGCAGCCTGAAGGTTTCATATCAAAGGATGCAAATAAAGTTTGCAAACTTCAGAGATCCATTTATGGACTCAAGCAAGCATCTAGAAGCTGGAATAAGCGTTTTGACGAAACCATAAAACAATTTGGTTTTGAACAAAATTGCGAAGAAGCTTGCATTTACAAGAAAGTAAGTGGGAGCTCTATAGCATTTCTCATACTATATGTGGACGATATATTATTAATGGGAAATGACGTTGCTTTCTTACAGTCAGTGAAAGTATGGTTATCTGGTAACTTCTCAATGAAAGACCTTGGTGAAGCAGCTTATATACTTGGTATAAAGATCTATAGAGATAGATCGAGAAGACTGCTTGGTCTTTCACAGGCTACATACATTGAAAAGGTGCTAAATCGGTTTAGCATGCTTGAATCGAAACGAGGTAACTTACCCATGTTACATGGAGTAAAGTTAAACAATCATCAATATCCTAAAACCGATGATGATAAACGATGCATGGCTGTAGTCCCGTACGCCAGCGCAATCAGTTCGATTATGTATGCTATGCTATGTACTAGACCTGACGTAGCGTTCGCGTTATCTGTAACGATTCGTTACCAAGGGAATTCGGGAGACGAGCATTGGATTGCCATCAAGAACATTCTTAAATACTTGAGAAGAACTAAAGATATGTTCCTAGTGTACGGAGAAGGTGATCTGAAAATAGAAGGATTTTCAGACGCAAGTCATCTCACAGATAAGAATGATTATAAATCCCAATCAGGATACCTGTTTATCTTGAATGGGGGCGCGGTCAGTTGGAAGAGTTCCAAGCAGGGAAGCGTAGCTTTCTCTACGACCGAGTCAGAGTATATCACAGCTGCGGAAGCAGCAAAGGAAGCGGTTTGGATTAGAAAGTTCATTACAGAACTAGGTGTGGTGCCTGACATTGTCAATCCCATTGCACTGTACTGTGATAACAATGGAGCCATTGCGCAAGCAAAGGAACCACGGTCTCATAATGCATCCAAGCATTACCTTAAGCGATACCACATCATTAGAGAGATTGTGGCTAGAGGAGATGTGAGAATAGAAAGAGTACCTACAGAGGACAACGTTGCAGATCCGTTGACAAAGCCTTTAACCCAGAGAATACATGATCGTCATTTAACTTCTACTGGGATAAGTTTTAGAAACAATTGGCTTTAGTCCAAGTGGGAGTATGTTGGGGGTTAGTGTCCTATAGACAATTGTTCTAGGATACAAACTTAATGTAAATGAATTGTTCTTTATATCATTTGTTTAATGAGATATATGTTTTATAACTATATAAAGGCAATCCCTTTTAAGCACTAAATAAAGTCTAATAAAAGGAAATCCGTAAGTTTATTTAAAGTGATTATAAAGTGTTCATACAAGCATGAAGTGAGACAAAACTTTATAGTAAACTGATAAACTTAAAACCACCCCAAGTCAAGTGATATGTTTGGGATTGACATATCACTGTTGAGACTTGTATGTAACAATGTCTTCTGTCCGACAGAAAGCTGATCTCACAAGCTTCATATATACAGATATCTGGACAGTTACATAGATCCGATGAAACGTTGTTCATTAGGATTGGGGATCCGATTTGAGATAACAGGATGGGTAGATTCATCCTTGTCACCTGTTCATCTCATTGGTATTAATAGGTATAACTAATCCTCAGACTCAAAGGAATATTAATTGGTATTCTGGATTACGGAATGTGATGCTTTGACTCTGGTGTAACACGATCCTTAACAGAGATGACTCTGGGGTGTGAACAGTAGACGTTGGGTATCACAGAAAGTAATTGCGGAGTCGTTATATATTGGATTGAGCATTTATCACTCCCGATAAATGGGAGATACATCCATGGATCGCTTGTGGAAGACTCGACTCTAAATCCTTGCAATGTGATAGCTTAAGAGTAAGAAATACAGATTTCACTTAACCTATCTTTTTGAGTTGACTCGGCCTGTACAAGTAAAATGAACGTCTCTCTATATGTGACTTGACATCACCCATAGTCATAAGATTCAGTTCAAGGATGTAGTTGATAAAGGATCGAATTATACTGTAACTAATACGGAAAGGTTAACGACAGAATCAACTTGTCTTCTTATAGCTCTGGGGGAATGATTACGGACTTGCTAATCACATACTCTGTACATCATTCCGTTATGCAAAGATTAATATACTCCTATTATTATCCAATAAGGTTATTATTATTATCCTTAATATATTAGATATATAGTGAGATAATAATTAGGAATTCTATTCCGAATGGAATTCCTATTCAGTAACCTAATTCTATCTAACTAGGGATTAGATACAAGAGATTATAAATACCCCTTCCCTTGAGATTTTTGAAATCCAAGCAAGCCATACCCTACTTGTGATTTTCGAAATTCACCTAGTCCAAGAGAGAGAAAATTCGACACCCCTAGTTCGAGGACGAGATTTCTCTACGGCTTCGTTTGATCAATTGATTTTCATCTATTTCTTTTATCCTTGATCTTGTGTTGATTAATTAGAGGCAATCTAATTTGGTTGCTATTCAACGGTTGATACTAAATTAATCTTCCCGTGTTTTATTTCGTGTTTGGGAACTCGAAGAAGGAAAAACAAACAAAAGGGAGAAATTCGTTTTACTACTCCTACATCAGGTCAGTTCACGATTTCGCGGATTCCCGGAGATTGAACCGTCAGATCGTCGCGATATTTGGACAGGAGCTTCTAGACATATTCTTCCACATTTCCACCGAAGGGATTGTCGTTCAGAGGTCTGGAATGTCTGTTTCGGATAGGGGCAGATTGGTAGACAGTTTCTATCTCTTTTGAAGTTGTGGGCACTTCGTTTGCAACGGTAGATAGAACTTCTAAAAGGTATTTCTTCTTATCCTTCTTTATATGAAATAACGGTTAACGGATCTTGTGGTTAAATGGAAATAGGTTAAATTTTTTATATTTCCGCTGCTATACCTTAGCCTAATTTCAAACATCCAGATCATAGACGGTAATACTAATTCTATAATCCTTACTGCTCCGAGGATAGACAATGTTTTCATGCTTAATTTAAAAAATAAGTTTTCAAAAGAAATCTGTCTTGTCTCAAAGGAAGAAAATTCCTGGCTATGACACAGGTCATGTGAGCATGGACATTCTGGCCAAATTAGCAAGAAAGCAATTAGTTGAAGGACTGCCAACTCTAAAATTTGAAAAGAATCAATTGTGCAATATTTGTCAAGCTGGAAAGCAAACTAGAAAATCCTTCAAAAGTAAAAAATCTTGTGTCAACCAAACGTCCTCTGGAACTACTACACTTAGATCTTTTTGGGCCTATTTAGCCTTTGAGCTTGGGCAGAAGAAGATTCACAGTGGATGATTTTTCTCGGTATACATGGGTCATCTTGCTCAGTAGCAAGGATGAAACATTCGAGATATTCTTAACCCTCTGTAAAAGAATTGAGAATGAAAAGGACTTAAAAATATTTCATATCAAAAGTGATAATGGTGGAGAATTCAAAAAACAAATGTTTGATAAATTCTGTGATACCAGAGGCATTGACCATGACTTATCTGCTCCTAGAACTCCTCAAAATAATGGGGTAGTTGAAAGGAAGAACAAAACGTTAGTTGAAATGGCTAGGACAATGTAGAGCGAAAACAAGCTTCCGAAGTATTTTTGGGGAGAAACTATTAACACAACATTTATATTCTCAATAGGGCTTTAATTAGACATATACTGAATAAAACTCCATATGAACTATGGAAAGGGCGAAAGCTTAAGATAGGATACTTCAGAGCTTTTGGTTGTAAATGCTTTATTTTAAACACTAAGGACAATCTTGCAAAGTTTGATTCAAAGGCTAATGATGCCATTTTTCTTAGCTACTCAACAAACAACAAAAGCTATAGAATTTTCAATAAAAGAACCCATGTAGTTGAGGAATCAGTACATGTGAAATTCGATGAGACTGACTCTGCAGGTAAACTTAGCAACAACAAAGATGATGAAGATCTAGCCTTAGTACCTACTGAGAACACTCAAGTTGCTGAGCCTCATTCCACTGGAACGTCAGAAGGTAAAACTAATTCTAAAATTATTTTCACTGATGAAATTGCTCATGCAGAGATTGTTTAAACACCCACAGCTGAAGAAAATCCTCTCTCTAGAGAAGTAAGAGTTCCCAGAGGTCACTCTATGGAAAATATCTTAGATGCTGTCCAGAACGGAGTGAGAACCAGAAGCCAGCTAAGGCTTCTGAACAATGTGGCCTTCCTGTCTAGTATAGAACCAAAGAACTTCCCAGAAGCTGAATGAGATGAATACTGGATGATTACTATGCAAGAAGAGCTAGATCAGTTCAGAAGAAATGACGTATAAGACTTAGTCCCTCTTCCAAAGAACAAGAAAACCGTTGGAACCAGATGGGTCTTCCGAAACAATTTAGATGAAGAAGGAAATGTGATAAGGAACAAAGCCAGACTAGTTGAATAAGGATACAGTTAGCAAGAAGGTATTGACTATGGAGAAACTTTTGCTCCCGTAGCAAGAGAATTTAGCAAGCAAATGCAAACAGAGTTTGAAATGTCCATGATGGAAGAACTTAACTTCTTTCTTGGACTTCAAATTAAATTAGGAAAAATGGAATCTTCATTAGCCAGACTAAATATTCTAAGGAAATACTGAAGAAATATGACATGGAGAATTGCAAGGCAATCTCAACACCTATGAGTACTGACATCGTACTTTTAGTTGATGAGTGGGGTAAGTCAGTAGACAGCAAATTATATCGAGGTATGATTGGTTCCTTACGCTATCTAACTGTAAGTAGACCAAATATACAATTCTCATCATGTTACTATGCTAGGTATCAGTCTAACCTTAAGGAATCTCACTATATAGTAATGAAAAGAATCCTTAGGTATTTGCAAGGTTCTGTGAATGCATGCCTCTGGTATCCTAATACCTATGAGTTTACTCTTCTGGATACATGGATGCTGACTATGGACGGGACAAGCTTGAATAAAAAAGTACCGCCGGAGGATGTCACTTTCTCGGAAGCAGCTTGGTATCTTGGTTTAGTAAGAAGCAATCCTCAGTAGCCCTGTCAACCATAGAAGTAGAGTACATTGTTGCTGGAAGCTGTGTTTCTCAAGTCTTCTGGATCAAGCAACAACTAGAAGATTTTGGACTCAAAACAAAGACTATTGACGTCATGTGTGACAATAAAAGTGCTATTGATCTATCCAAAAATTCAATCCAGCACAGTAGGATGAAGCATGTCAGCATAAGGCATCACTTCATCAGAGATCATGTCCTTTAAGGAGAAATCAAATTGATCTATGTACCATTTGAAGAACAACTTGTTGATATCTTCACCAAGCCTCTAGCATAAGAGCAATTTTGCGCTCTGAGAAAATCAATAGGTATGTTCAATCATTTTCAGTAGTTTTGAGTACTGAAAAGTATGCTTCTGAATGATAATTTGTTTAAATGCTATGTGTCTCTTCTGAATGCATGCCACGTCTTCTAGGGTTAGCACGCTTAGAAAACCTAGAAGCTAGATGACAATCGGCTACCATTGTGTTGTTTACCGATGAGAGTGTTTTTCCACCAACAACTAAGATTAATGAGGGATCATCACTAGCTGGGATTATTTATAGTAAATTTATGATTTCACTTACCATAATCCGCTTCTGCGAAACATGATAAATTAACCTAATTGATCTTTTTAATTTATTGCAAATTGAATTTTATTGTAATTAATTCTCCATTATATGGAATATTTTCATTTTGTATTAATTAGGGACTAGCTGTTTAGCCTTTCTAAGTGATGCTAAGAGAGTGGCCGACTCTACTACTATGATATGAGGTTGATCTAGCTCAACCATCTCATACAGACAGTGACGAATACAAGATTACTCGGTTGGAAGCGATTTTACATGTGCGTTCGTAAAAAAAAAAAATTTGCTAAATCAAACTTGCTCAATTTTTTTTTTTTTGTATGTATACGTGTTATATTTTGAGTGGTCAATAACCAATTTTTAAGTATTAATGTACAATTTTTCAAAATTAAACTAGATTTTATTTAAGATTCCTAACATGTAAAAAAATTGGATTTAGGAATGACCGAACAGGTAAAAAAATTAGAAATTTGAATTTAGATAGGCTTAACAAGCCTAAAAAAAATAGAAATTTGGATTTAGAGAGTACCTAACAGGCCCAAAATATTAAAATTTTGAATTTTGGACAAGCCTAACACTTAATGGGCCATCTAATAACACTTAATTCAACACCTTGATAAAAAATTTTTTGAGACAGGAGGACCGAAACTACCTGAGGTCAAGGTGGTTCCGGCGGCCGGAGGGCTTTGGGCCCTAGACCCCCCCTCTACGCCCCTACATACGGAGATTGAACTAGGATCTCTTTAGTTTATCTGTTAGTGTTTATTTGCTATTTTTTTATTAACGGATTGAGGATTAGTGTTTGGTAAAATTATAATTAACTGTTGTGGTTAACGTGTACAAACACATTTTAAATCAATTAACAAATATACAGGAGAGCCTCCAATGGATTTAAGAAGCAAATTCTACAATGAAAGGATTGCAGAAATATATGAGGGCAAAAATTTATTCTTTCTCATTTCACTATTCATATCATGCAAAACAGAGGCAGTATCAATTGCGAGTGTGACTGGGCCCGAAAGTTTCAACTGTAGGAGGCCAGGCAGGGGGAAGAATAAGAACACTTCCTTTCTCATCTCTGACATACCTGGAGGCGTCAATGGGGAATCCTGGAGGCCCCTTTTAATACTTCTCTTGTCTTCTTTATCAACCCATAATAAAACCATCCAACTTATCACACCAAAATTTACATAAAAAAGAACAAGGAAGCAACTCATAATCAACTATGTGTCTTTTTGTCAATTATTTCCACTTATGTCATATTTATTACAGTATGTCTCTTATTTTCGTAATAACTTTGAAGTTTCTTTTTAAGGACTCATAACTTTCAAGTTTAATAATGGGTCCTATGGTTTTTTATCATTCAAAATGAAAAATAATGTTCAACCAACCATTCGTGATTCAATCAATATTATTGTAAATAATAAAATAATAAACAAAATAAATATTAGAGAAATTAAAAAATTATATATATTTTTTTATTAATCAGTGTAAATGATAATAGGGACGGCTCTAGGTAACGAGCTCGTTATTACTGATGTTTGCTATAAAAACATTTAATGGTTGTAATAATAAACTTTTCCGTTTTGATTAATTTAAATGGTTTAATTTTACTAAATCAATTTATTTTGTTTAAAACAATTTGTTAATTGAATCAAAACGCTTTTCGATTCTTAGAAAACAATTTAATTAATTTTTTTTGATAGAAATTGAGACGAGACAGAACTTGGGCGGGGGTGAGCATCCATGACCAAAAAACTGTCAAACCCGCAATATATTAATAAAAGAAAAAAGTGAGTGTTTGAACAAAAGTGAGTGTTCGTGATATAAAACTGTTTTAAATCGTCTCAAATATACTTTCTAGGGTTGCAATAATTTATTTTTCAATTTCCAAATTTTGTACGAATTCAAAATAAGAATAAGCAACTGTTACCAAAAGGCAATATGTTACCTTTGAAATAGCAACTCTATTGCTTCAAGGCCATGCCGCCCTATAGTTTGAGATGAGTTATGTGCCCGATGTCCCGTCACGTGTTATTCTTGTAAAATTCAAATTTTAAAATTTTGAACCGTATTGGACATGAGCCTTGATAGGGGCGTTTCGTCCCTATCTTTTAGCGTGATTTACGGTTTAATTTTAGAAGAAATAAATAAGTTTAATTACAAAAATAAAGCGTTTTGATAAAATAAAGAAATAAGAATAAATTTCGTACCTTCAGTTAATTTTCCGTGTTTTTGATTAGTTTAGGAAATAAAAACGTCAAGCTAACTCGGCTCTTAAGATTTGTATTTCAGGTACGAGCAAGAAGCAAAAATCTACTCAAATACGCGGGGCGTGTTGTCCTTTACGCGGGGCGTAAAACATGGTGTCAGCAATAATTGCCTTATCCGCAGACACCATGTGGAATTGACTCAGCATATGCGGGACGTATGCCACCATACGCGGGGCGTATGACACATGTCAGAAATAATTAGCCTAATCCTGAAAGTCAGACTGCATTGTCTCCCGGAGTCAACTCTCCATACGCGGGGCATATCATCTTTTACACGGGGCGTATCATCCTTTACGCGGGGCGTACTTCAGCTACGCACGGCGTAAAAGCTCCAATTCAAGCTATAAAATCTCAGAAAATCATTTACGCGGGGCGTACTTCAGCTACGCAGGGCGTGTTTGAGACAACAAGACATAGAATTGGTCCACATGCAGGAGATTTCTAACGGAATGGGCATATACGCGGGGCGTGCCTCACCATACGCGGGGCGTATTATGGGATTTCTGCACTCAATGATGTTGCTCCATACTTGCACCTTGTAAAGTTACATTTCTGCCCCTAGCTTGATGTATAAATAAGAGTGACTAGCACTCAATTAGACATCTCTTGAAACCTTGAACATAGTCACATTTTGCTTCTTCTAGATAGTTGTTGTATAGTTTTGGTTTTAGATTCAGTTTATGTAATAAAAACTCTCCCACCCCGAGAGCTTGTTCGGTTATTCCGGCGTTCCATCAACGTTCCGCTCCATCATTCATCACCAAGCTCGAGAGTTCCACCTCCAAGTCCTAAGAGACGGTCTCGAGTCCGGTTGGCTAGTTCCGAGGGCCGATTCTTCCCTCTTCGCTTGCTAATTAGCTTGCACTCTTCCTATGTACTAGGCTTGGTTGTATTCTTCATTTATGCTTTCCACATTTATAATATATGATTTGCAATTTCCGTTTCTATATACGTGTTGATGTTTATTACTTGTTTTGATACTCGTAATTGACTATTGTGTAGGGGAACGCGATTTCCGACGCCATTCGGGCTATCTTTAGGGATTCACATAGGTGTTGCCTTACCGGAAGTGACGCTCCGGAAACCGTAGGAATTGACAAGCCACGGAACTTACGGGCCCTAGTTTCTGATCCCCAGCATTAGACACGCCTTGACTAGGAACCACGTAGTCTAAGTACTTCACGGATCGGTCGAACTACACGTAGTCGTCTTTGCAAGAGTAAATCATCAACCGAATATATTCGGAGTTATTGCATATTATATTTATAACTTATCGTCACCCATATCACTCCATGGAGTTTTCCGTTACATAAACCTGTGTCACCAATAGTTTAGGAGTAGTTTGTAGTTGTTTCTCACACCAACTCAAAGTATTCACCGCTTAGATAACGTATAAAACCGAGTCGTCTAATACTTGCAGTTATAAATCCCGTGGATTCGATACCCGGTCTTAACCGGATTATTACTTGATACGACGGGATACACTTGCCCCTAAGTAGTCGTAGCGTCTAGGAGAGTTAAGAGCAATTTATAAAGATCACATCCATAGATATAGAGTCCGCACTCATAATATATACATTTCGTCATTAAGAAACTCTATCACTAGGCGTTGCGCTATCAAGCCTCCGTTTTTGCTTGATCTTCAGATCTATTTCGATGTTCGGATCATGTCATGTGATCTAATCTCGTGGGTGATCATGTCAACATCCATAACAACAACTATTTTATATTATTTCATATATATATTGGAATGGTGAGCAAAACCCCTAGGTAGCTAAAAACCTCTGGGTAAAAAAGAACCCCTAGGCACAACGATCCAATTATTAGGGGCGCGCTCTACCACTAAGCTAATAGCTCGTCGTGCGGGCCTCCGGCCGAGGGCCACTATGTCAAAAGCGAGAGAAACCTCATCCCTTCGTCTCCATTGATAATTCCATCAATTATTCGTTTATCAACAAAATAAATAAACTGAGATAATTTTCTTATACCCCTAATAAAAGCTATTGCATAAAACGAATCTATGTAACCTCGATTATAGGATCATAAATGAAATAGTTAATGGTGGGATTTCCATCATCCTTTTTGTAGTGACGAATCTCCATTTTGAATTTGATAAATGCATTGCTTGTGAAGTATGTGTCCATGTATGTCCTATAGACCTGCCTGTTGTTGATTGGAAATTGGAAACTTCATATAGATTTTGAAGTTTTCTTCCGATTTTTAGTTGGAAGATAAGTTTATTTTTTACATTGTTTTGGTTTTTTCTTTATTTAATAATTTTTTTAATCAATCTATTGCTATTGTAGGTTTGATAGTTTTCTCTTTTATTTGAAATTTTTTCTTTTTTCTTGTATTTCTCCCTACATAAGTGGTCGTGGTCTTTCTTCGTATATGAGTTGTTGTCGTTTATCTCCCTATATGGTGTTATCATATTTTTCTTCATGAAAAAATAGAAGAATTTTGTCTACCATCACATTGATCTGACTCATTCAAAGATTATGAAGTCATTTATAAAAAAAACATTGTGCAGTCGATTATGGGTAGAATTTATTTCCCATCGTGTGCCAAAAGCAGTTTCAAACATTGTCTATCATTGCTCTTTCACGATAATATCAAAACTGCAAATTCAAACTTTTCTAATGTACTTCTGGATGATAATTATTCAATTACTTATGTAAAGATGTACTATTGTTTTTATATAAATGAAACAATTACATTTTTTCTATAAAAAAAAATTAACAGAAAAGTTTTGTCTACCATCACATGGATCTGACCTAGTGAAAGATTGTGAAGTCATTCCTGAAGAAAAAAATTCTAAAATTGATTTGGGTGTAGTTTGTTTCCCGTCGTTGTACCAAAAACAATTTTGAACACTATTTATCACAATATATGATATTAATGATGCAGATTCAAACTCTTCTTATATACTTTTTTTATATATATTTTTTGGATTGTAATTTTTTAATTATTTATATCGGTGCTAATTTTCTATGAAATTTACTATAAAAGAAAAAAAAAATTGAACTTAAGTTTTTTTCCTTTAGAAAAACAATTTTTATCATTCAAAATGAAAAATAATGCTAAATAGACTATTGTATAATTTTTTTATATAATTTATACAATTTCTTGATTTGAGACTTGTAAAATATCTTTTAAATGAATATTTTTCCAATTAAACTTTTTATATATGGTAGAAATTGAAATCTAACTTAAACCACGATTTGAGGTAATTTACCACGGAAGCTTAACATTAATCGGTATCGCACAAGTTTTTTTTTTCATAATTTCGTTTAATAATTAATTATTACTAATGTTTAATAAAATAAAAATATAAAATGAATAAAATGTTGGAAGGAGACAAAGATTTTTGAACTAATTATACTGCAGAATATTCGTAATAAGCTGCAGGTAAACGCAGTGGGGTCCATGGAATTACTAATGATCATACTCTCATCCTCCGTCTTCTTCATCTTCCTACCATTTCATCGGAAAAAACTTCTTCCTCTTTCACCATGGAAAACCCCTTTTTTCTCCTTCTCCTATTCCACTTCTTCTTCTTCTTCTCGCTTCTCTTTACACCTTCTCTATCCAAAGTCCACATCTCTGTCACCCCTACAACCCTTAACAAATCCGGCGACGCCATCACCATTACCTGGTCCAATGTCGATTCTCCCTCCAAGCTAGATTGGCTCGGCCTCTATTCTCCGCCTGACTCACATCACGATCATTTCATTGGCTACAAATTTCTTTCATCTTCGTCCGATTGGGAATCCGGGTCGGGCTCCATTTCACTACCCGTTGTCAATCTCCGCTCCAATTACTCATTCAGGATCTTCCGCTGGAAGGAATCTGAGATCAACCCTAAACGCCATGATCACGATCATAATCCACTTCCAGGGACGGCTCATTTGCTCGCGCAATCGGAGGAGGTTGGATTCAAGGAGGGTCATGGACCGGAACAGATCCATTTGGCGTTTACGGACTCGGAAGATGAGATGAGGGTGATGTTTGTTGCTGGAGACCAGGATGAGAGGAAAGTGAAATGGGGGGAGGTTGATGGAGAGTGGACTCACGCGCAAGTGGCACGTGTTGCGAGGTACGAGAGGGAGCACATGTGTGATGCCCCGGCTAATGATAGTACTGGCTGGAGAGATCCTGGTTGGATCCATAATGCGATCATGACAATGTTGAAGAAAGGTGTTAGATACTATTACCAGGTACGCCCAATTTGCTTTCAATTGAACTTATATTTTTATTTTATGGGTAAAATTTGATATTTTCTATTGATGATTTGTTTGAATTAGTTATCTGAACTGCTTTTTATCTATTGTATTTCCAAATTTATTAATCTGGGATTGAAAGTAACTGCTGTTTGTTGGGTTGAGAACTCTAGAATTATGGTTTCGTTTTTAGAGTAATTCCTCTGCAAACTGTTTGTCTATGGTTTTAATAATTAAAGGTAACCTCGAGTTTTGAAAGCATTCTTTTCGTAGGTCATTTTGATATACTCAGCTGATTGTTCTCTAGTTCACAATAACATGAGAGAGTAAGAAAATCAGCTTTTAGATGTTGGCTGTGGCTTACTTTATTGCAGCAGTATAAGAATAATTTTGTCACTCATAACAGGTTGGAACTGATTCCAAAGGTTGGAGCTCGACTCGGAGCTTTGTGTCGCGGAATGGAGACTCAGATGAAACAATAGCCTTTCTGTTTGGAGATATGGGAACTGCAACACCGTATGCAACGTTCATCCGTACACAAGATGAAAGCATAGCAACAATGAAATGGATCCTTCGTGATATAGAAGCTATTGGTAACAAGCCTGCTTTCGTTTCACATATAGGAGATATTAGCTATGCAAGAGGGTATTCATGGATATGGGACCATTTTTTTAATCAAGTTGAACCCGTTGCATCCAAACTACCTTATCACGTCTGCATTGGTAACCATGAGTATGATTGGCCTTTACAACCTTGGAAACCTGAATGGTCGGCTTCAATTTATGGAACTGATGGGGGTGGGGAATGTGGGGTTCCTTACAGCCTTAAGTTTCAAATGCCTGGAAACTCTTCAGAGCTAACTGGAAGCCATGCTCCAGCCACTCGAAACCTTTATTACTCATTTGATGTTGGTTCCGTTCATTTTCTTTACATATCAACAGAGACCAATTTTCTTCCTGGGAGTGGGCAATATAACTTTATAAAGCATGATCTGGAATCAGTTAATCAGACCAAGACCCCTTTTGTGGTTGTTCAAGGTCACAGACCAATGTATACTACAAGCAATGAAAACAGGGATGCACCTTTGAGGCAGAGAATGCTTGAGCACTTGGAACCCTTGTTTGTGGAAAACAATGTAACACTTGCACTGTGGGGTCACGTGCATAGATATGAGAGGTTTTGTCCGGTGAGTAACTTTACATGTGGAAGCACTTGGAGGGGATATCCAGTCCATGTTGTGATTGGAATGGCAGGACAAGACTGGCAGCCTATCTGGGAACCTAGACCTGATCATCCAACAGATCCTATCTTTCCACAGCCAATGCGATCTATGTACCGTACCGGTGAATTTGGATACACTAGATTGGTTGCCACAAAGAAGAAGCTGACATTTTCTTATGTTGGGAACCATGACGGAGAGGTGCATGATATGGTGGAAATTCTGGCATCAGGCGAAGTTAACAGTGGTAGTCATGGTGCTCGTGATGTTACTAGATCTAGGATTGATGTCGTGCCCGATTCTAAATTCTCAAATTATGTCAAGGTTGCTAGTGTGCTGGTGCTCGGGGTTTTTATGGGTTATGTTCTTGGGTTTATTTCACGTTCCAGGAAGCAAATTGCTGGAAAAGGTTGGGTTCCTGTGAATAGAGAGGAGAATGAAACATTGGCATGAAAATTCAGAACATGCTTCCTTATCTTAAAAGCTGTTTGCTACAGGTATCAAGGTATTGGTATCTTACAAAGCTTTCTTGTTGTTTGGGCTTAGGTAGGAGGCTGATAGAAATGTAGCCTCAACTGTATAATGTTTAAGTCTGTAAATACTGGCCATGTTTGGTACATTGCAATGGCCTATGTAACAGAATGATCAATCCACTCCACTGTAGGGACCATTTCAGTGTTTGGTTCCAATTAATATTCTTTTAAAATTTAAATAAGAATTAGAATTAGAATTACTGACATAATTTCCAATACTCTTGTTGATGTAGTCTTTATTGCTTCTGAATTTTCATGGAATTGGTCTTATATCCCATATGTAATGTTCATTTTTACCCTTTCTGTTTTCTTCTGAATCGAAAGTCAAATCAACGACAATTGATCTGCAGCTCACTCCCTTTCTCTTTGCTATGTCTCTCCTTCTGGTGGCCAGAGCTCATACAATGTTGCATATCATGCTGTCAAAGCTTGTTGTCCATCTGCTCTTCTCTCCAACTGGTGCACGAAGCTGCCAGTGCACCTTCCTAGAAACAGTTTACTGTCAATTGGGATCAATTTTGTAAGTAAGTTGTTTTTGAGTTGACAAAGTTAGAAGCAGGGTTTATTTACAGTTAAATTCATGTTATTTCACTGGATATTTTGATGGTAACCCTTGGAATGATTTCTTGTCTGTTTGCTATTTAGACACTAAAATTGACTTATCTAATCTACGGTTAATGTAATTGTCAAGCTCTATGATATCAGAGTTATACTGCGCAGTCCCATACACCAAATGAACATAATCAATGGTAAAATAACATGGCTGTATAACTTAGTAGGGTTATTAGGATCCTTATAGAATTAATTAAATACAATTTTCATCTTTCGGTTCAGTTCTTCTTCAACACTGTCCAGTCTAGTGAGTTTTAATGTCGGCACTACTATCGGAACCCTATCTTACATCACTTAGGATTCATAACTATGTAACTATAACTATGAACATAGTGAATATTTACTTGAACTCTCTCTATTTTTGTGGTGTCTTAGGATAGCCAATTTAGGAAATTCTATACTATATCAACCAATCACATTGTAGCATATTGAATATTTACTTGAACTCTCTATTTGTGTGCAAATTGAGATGCTATTGTGTCAATTGTTTGGTTCATTCAACCTGGTCTGGGATATCATAGAAAAATCAATCAAATTTGTAGTGAAATTATCTCTGTCCATAGGATGATGATGTTACATTTGGAAAGCTTAAGCTTACTATAAATTTGAAGGCAGTGTAGCTTTATGATGATTTTTAATATGATAAATTGGCTTTTGGGGTTATATATTCCAGCTTAAATTGATTAGAGTTTCTATTTAATAAAAGCTTTAATGGAAATATATGTGAAATGTATTTATTAATTAGTAATTAAGTGATTTACTAAATAAATTGAATTGAACTTTAGTAAGAAAAAACAATGCTTGTAATTTTTGGAGATTTTAATATTTTATTGGAGAAAATTACCTCATTATTTTTTTAAGGATACTTGATATGATCTTTTGACTTGACAGATATGGTCAAGTTAGTTCAAAATGAACTTTTGCCTAAACTTGGGTTTTAAATTTATAAGGTTAAAATTTAAATGCTAATTTTCCTTCAAAACGTATATGCTTGTACTTGTAGAATTAATTGATGTTAGTATTGAAGTTGAGGATTATTTTGATCATAAACTTCGTGGAGGTTTATCGAATTTAAGACATATCCGTAGAGTACACCGGCATATCATCTAACAGGCATTATATGAAATAATATCAAAAATTTTTTTTTTTTTTTTCCTTCTTAATTGACATCGGAACATATCATAATTTACTCTACACAATCCATAAATTGGTGCAGCAGAAAAGGGTACATTACATTGACCCAGTGGCGGAGCCAGGATTTCGTGTCTGGGGGGGCTAATTTTAGCCATATGGTTTAGAGTAATTTTCTAATATCCAGCCCGTCAGGGCTGGGCAAATTTTTTTTTTCTCTCCAGTATAATTTGTTTCGCTTTAGTGCATATACATATTTAATTTTTTAAAATTTAACGTTAATTTTCTAAATTAAAACTCCTAAACAAGTATATTATTCTTTATTTGAGTATTTACAGTGGCATTTTGATTAAATAAACAAAAATACAATCAATTAATAATAATGATGAAAAAATAATTAATTAGATATTAATATTTTTTTTTTTTGAAGAAAAGCTGTATGAATATATTAACTTTGAAGACTCATTACATCCTTTAACAAAAGAGCACTAATAGAAGTAGGCTCAGTTTGCCAAAATGAAGGCGTGACCAAATTCAAGGCATCACTGGCTAAATAGTGAGCAACATGATTGGCCGACCTTTTAGAAAAAATAACATGAATGCGATCTAATTCTTGCACCAACCGCCGACACGAACTAACAATTACTCCAAACTCAGATGAATCAAGATTTCCTGCTTGTACCGCTAAAACAACTTCCTCCGCATCCATCTCCACTTCCAGCCTTGTCCAGCCCTTCTCCCGAATAAGACGCAAGGCATACAGCAGCCCCATAGCCTCCGCAATTCGAGCAGGAAAAATACCAGATATAGGCACAGCATACGCAGCGATAAACCTACCCATCTCATCCCGGAGAACACCACCAATACCAAAGATTAATTGATTCTGTCTGACAGCAACATCAATATTCAGCTTACCAAAGCTAGCCGGTGGTGCAGACCAGCCAATCTGTCCAGGCGGAACTGCAGACCTAGGAGGGACCATTCTCGCTTGATTAAAGCTTGTGAGGCAATCTTTACACAGTCGAGAAGCAATAAACGGGGGGGAGAAATTTCCTTCCCAATAACATAAGTTCCGTTGACACCAAATCTCCCATACACCCATACACAATAGATAACATTCCTTAAGGCTTCGTTCATTTAAAAATCGTTCCACCCATTCCGAAATGAAATCCGTACCAACAATATGATGATCAATCCCCATTGCACCCCAGAATTGATTTGCAAATGAACAGTCAATAAAAAGATGAACAACATGCTCACCTTCCTCTTGACAAAATCCACAAATGTTATCATTAAGGATGCCCCTGAATAATAATGTATCCTTAATAGGGATATAGTTCCGACACACCTTCCAAATCATTAGTTTAACTCGAGGGGGGAGGGGAAAAGACCACATCCGCGTCCAAACAGCTACCCGAGGGTCATAGTCCGGACCACACCATTGTTCCCAAGCTACGCGATAACCTGATCGTACCGAATATCTACCACGTTTGTCTAAGTGCCAAATCACCTTATCGTTATGCTCCACACCTCCTGCAAAAAATTTCAATATAGATTAATATTAATATTTTATTTTAAGGAAAAAATTATAGTTAGATAAAAAAAACAATGATGAAAATAATTAATATTGACATTAAAAAATGAAAAAGCTATGGGATACATTTAGATAAAAAAAATGAGGAGAAGTAGGGATGGCAACGGGTAGTGTACCCGTGGGTACCCGGCACTACCCGACCCTAATGGGACTACCCGTACTCTGTATAAAAGGGTATGGGATGGGTATGAGATCAAAATCATTATCCGTTAGGGTAATGGGACGGGTATGGGAATACCCCCTAGGGTACCCGGTACCCGTTACCCGTCATAAAAAAAAATTATATTAATAAATATCATTGTTTTTTTAGATGTAAGACATGAAATTTAAACCCCAACCATTTATTTTTCAACAATTAAGTGATATCACTAAGCTACTTTATTCTTATTAATTAAGGTTCAATTTATTCAATTTTTAGATTGATGATTTATTAAATTTATAGTTTGTTAAATTTGTAATATTTTTTTTATTTATTGATTCTTAACGGGTAAGGGTACCCGCGAATTAAATGGGAATGGTATGGGATGCAAAAAGTATACCCGTTAAGGTAATGAGACGGGTACGGGTAATTAAAAAATAAAAAGGTAGGGGTTTGGGAATGGCATTACCCGCGGGTACCCTACCCGTTGCCATCCCTAAGGAGAAGTAGGAAAAAGAGAAAAAATTAGACAAAAAAAAAAAAAAAGAGAAAAAGGAGACTCGAACCTGGGTCATCTAGGGAACAAGGAGACTATCAGATAGCTCCTAAACCAACAGTTTAAACCCAATTCCATGTGAAACGATTACACCCCAAAATATAAGTACTAATGAAATTATTTGGGGGCCTACCCGAAACTAAACCACTATTCCTTAAGGGTGAAGCCGGAGTCCGGGGGGCTGAAGCCCCCCGGGCTCCGGGCTGTCTCCGCCCCTGCATTGACCAACAGACTAGGAAGGGAAAAAAATAAAAGTATGATGTGTGCACATAATCCGCTCCTTATATGTGATTGGTTGATGATGAAAAAAAGGTTTTGCTGATTTGAATGAGAATAGGAAGATGAAACGGATGTGTCATTTGGTTCGCGGAATAGAATGAAATGTAATAGAATTGTTATTACAAAAGAATAGAATAACGAGGAATAGAATAGAAATTCTTTACGAATAACTATTCCTTTATTTGGATGGTGGAATAAGATAGGATGAAATAGATAAATTTTTTATCAAGAGACAATATTACCTTCAAATGTAATTTCTTATTTCTTTTAAAAGTTTAATTGTTATTAAAAATTGTTCAAATATTTAATATATATTATTTTAAAAATATATAAAAAAACAGAAAAATGCGAAATATGAAACACGGAAAAAAACACGAACAATAGAAATATGAAAAAAATTGAAAAAACACGAAAAAAGAGATATGGAAAATAGTAAACAAAAAATGTAAAAGCACAAATTAAAAACACAAAAACAAAAGAAAAAAAAGAAATAAAAGTGGAAAATAGTGAAAACGCGAAAAACATATAAACTTGTTAACACAAAAAACACACATGCAAAACATGCAGAAAGGCAAAAGATGTGCAAACGGTAAAACACTTTGTAGAGATGTGGAAAGCTATGAAAGCGCAAAAATAGGAAAAAATATAGAAAAAACCCATGAAAACAAGAACATGCAAAAAAAAAACAACACAAAAAACATAAAACACGTGAAATGGAAAACACAAAAACACGAAAAAATGATAAAAAAAATGTGAAAATTTGTTAAAAACACTAAAACGTGAACAAAAAAGTGCAAAAATTCAAAAATCACGAAAAGTAATTTTTTTAAAAAAAACATGAAAACATGAAAAAAAAACAAAAATGTGAAAAAAGCGAAAAATGTAAAAAAACGAAAAACATGAAAAAACGTTAAAACACGAAAATGTGAAAAATGCGTTTATAACGTTTTTTCACATTTTCATGTTTTTTTACGTTTTTTTAATGTTTTCCAAGTTTTCTTGTTTTTTTATTTTTGTTCACATTTTCGTATTTATCGCGTTTTGTCACGTTTTCGTGCTATTCACGTTATTGTGTTTTTTTGCATTTTCGTTTTATTCGAGTTTTTTGTATTTTTCGTGTTATTCATGTTTTTTCGTGTTTTTCTTATTTTCTCACATTTTGTCACGTTTTCGTGTTATTCACGTTATTGTGTTTTTTTTGCATTTTTTCGCATTTTCACGTTTTAGTTTTTCATTTTTTCGCGTTTTCGTTTTTTTTCGTTTTTTTGTATTTTTCGCATTTTGTTACTTTTTTGTGTTATTCACGTATTTTTTATGTTTTTCGTATTTTTTCACGTTTTTTTTATTTTTTCGTGTTTTGTTTGCGTTTTTCGCATTTTCATGTTTATCGTGTATTTCATGTTTTTGTGTTTTAGCATTTTTCGTGTTTTTCACGTTTTTGTATATTTCCTACTGTCACTTTTTCGCGTTATTCATGTTTTGTGTATTTTCGTGTGTTTACTTTTTTGTTTTTTCTTGTTTTTTTTCATTTGTTCACGTTTTTTCATCTTTTTCGCGTTTTTTTTATATTCTCGTGTTTGTAACGTTTTCACATTTTTCGTGTTTCATATTTTTTGTATTTTTATATTTTTTAATGTTTTCCTTAATTTTCTACTTTTCACGTGTTTTAATGATATAAATTATGGATTTGTCAAAATTTATAGGATTTAAGAAATTTGCTAGAGAGAAGATTGAGGATTTAATAGAGGATAATTTTGTAAATTACAAAACACAATATTAGGAATAGGCTTGGCTAAATTGAAGAATAGCTATTCCATGAAAACAAGGAATAGGGATTCTATAGAATAACTATTCCATCCAAAAAATTCAACCAAATGTGGGAATAGGTAATCTTTAGACTACTCCGCGAACCAAACGAGCCCGTAATGTATTTGGCGGGAAGGAGAGTTATTGAAAGAGACTGAAAGTCAGTGAAAGTGGATCACTGAAAGTTAGTGAAAGTGATATTGTATGTTATTACCCTCCTCAAACTTGGTAGGGAACAAATTGTAAAGGCTAAGTTTGGAGACCAAATAAAGAAAATGGGGAGAGTGTTGGGCTTTTGTGAAAATATAAGCAATCTGTAAAACTGTAGGAATAGGCATGAGGCACATTAACGCAGAAGTAACCATCTCTCGTATGACATGACAATCTATGTCAATGTATTTTGTATGCTCATGGAAGATATGATTTTGAGCTATATGAATAGTAGATGTTTTGTCACAAAAAGGAGTCCTGATGTTGGATGTGGAGTGTGTCAGTATGTCAACATGTTGATGATCCACTGTAATTCACATGAAATTGATGGCATGGCTATATACTCTACCTCAGAGGAGGACATGTATACAATATTTTGCTTCTTTGATCTCCATGAGATCAATACATTGCTTAGAAAAACAACATATTAGGGATGGCAACGGGTACTCTATCCGCGGGTACCCGACACTATCCGATTTTAATGGGACTACCCGTACCTTGTATAAAAGGGTATGAGATCAAAAGCATTACCCTAACGGGTAATGGGAAGACCCCCCAGGGTACTCGTTACCCGTCATAACTTTTTTATATATTAAAAAATATTATTGTGTTTTAGATGTAAGATGTGAGATTTGAATACCAATCTTTTGCTCTTCGACCATTAAGTGATACTACTAAGCTACTTTATTTTTATTGATTAAGGTTCAATTTGTTTAATTTGTAGATGGATGATTTATTAAATTTATATTTTGTTAAATTTGTCATATTTTTTGTTTTATCTATTGATACTTAACGGGTAAGGGTACCCGCGGATACCCGTAAATTAAATGGGACGGGTATGGGATACAAAATATATACCCGTTAAGGTAATGGGAAGGGTACGGATAATTAAAAAAATAAACGGATAAAGGTTTGAGATTGACACTACCCGTGGGTACCCTACCTGTTGCCATCCCTACAACATATCATGTAATTGATCGTCTAGTTTCTAGACAGGTGGCCCAATTTGAGTCAGAAAAAGCTTGAACCCGAAGTGTATTAGTGACAGGAAAGAACAAGCCAAGGTCTGGAGAGCCTTTGAGGTAACTCAGTTAAGATGTTGAGAGAGGTTGTTGACAATGTAGAATATCTCAGGCCTGATATGAGTGACATAAATCTTCCAAACCATAAATCTTCCCAATTTGTCATGATGTTGTACAGTCCGTTCAGATTCAAAGTTGGGAGAGCAAATGCCTATTTGTGAAAAGTTGAAACAACGTGGAATCTCTCTCAAACACTGGAATAAAACATGTTTTAGTCAGGTGGGGACGAAATTGAAGAAACTCAATAATGATTTGCTAGATATTGAGAAGGATGTAATGTCAGATGACAAGGCAGAGACAATTGATCATATTGAAAAAAGCGATTACTCGCTTGCAGGAGGATGAAGGCATTATGTAACAACGTTCATGTATGTCTTGGTTTAGGGATGGTGATATATATACTAAATTCTTTCATTCAAAAGTGAATGCTAGGAGACAGGTGACTTGTGTTAAAAGATTAAAGGATAGTGAGGGAGTTTGATATGATAATGAAGATGAAATTGAGATTATTACATGTCATTTTCAGGATTCAGCTGATCCACTGAGTATTGTTGGTTCATGTAGTTATGGTGGACTTGGGATATTTCATGATAGATACATTTGGTTGGCTCCTGCTTCCAATATTTGCAAACTTAACTGTGATGCGGCTTTTTTAGTCAAAACTTTTGTTGGTTGATTTGGTATAATGGTTAGGGATTGTAATAGTTTAGTCTCCATATCTGGTCGTGGTCCAATTGGTTCTGCATTGTTGGCTCTACATGCAGAGTTATTAGCGATTCTTTATTCGTTATATGTGGTTCGTGATTGTGGTTATGATGCTATTCTGGTAGCATTCGATTCAGGTTTTGCTATCCAATTGATTAAAGGAGACCAAGTTTTGTTAAACTGGTTGGGTGTTATCATAAGGGACATTATTGAGGCGGCTCGTGCCATTGAATCAACTGAGTTCGTGTATGAGAGACGCCAAACAGACACTGCTGCTCATATTTTAGCTGCATGGGCATGCTCTCTTTCACACATGGATATTATTATTGAAGATTTCTCTATTTGTGTTTTTTTTCATGTATTAAGAAAGATGTTAATTCGTTTGCTTCGTAATATAAGGTTTTTGTTTATAAAAAATAATAATTTTATGGCACGCATTATAAAAAAGATAGAGTTAATTTCAAAAAAATCCTTGTAGTTATACCGAATGACTGAGTTTTTTTTTTGTCAAAATGAGAACTGTGATCGTCGACATTTACAAAATTAATGACTTTTGGATTAATATTGCGAATTTGACCATTAACGATCTCAAATTGAAAATTTTCAAAATTTTAATAATATTTTAAACAACTTTAATTTTTCAATTTTTTTAGAAAAATAAAAAATGCCGTTTACCAAACAAATTAAATTTTTTAAAATTTTCAAAAATCATTGATTTTGCAAATGTCACAAACAACGTCTCGTTTTGATAAAAAAAGTTACAATCTTTCATTTGTAAATGGAAATAAGTGTAACCACAGAGTTTTTTTTTTTTTAATTAACCCAAAAAAAAATATTATAGCAACTCATTGTCAAAAGGCAAAGGCTAATGTTGTTGTTGATTTAAGAACTGTAGTTGACAGTCTGTATACAAAAAGAGTTAGCCTTTTCCACGTAATAATATCTCATAATGCCATAATCATATTTCTTTTTCTTTGCTTTCTTCTGAATTCCTGTCACCATAATTCAGTGTCTTTTGAGTAGACTTCATCATCAAATTTCAAACCAGATATTCGCAGGATCTAGTATCACCAAAGCTATGCAAAGTTAAATACAATAATGGAGTCATGAATCAGATGAAATGACAAATCAATTTCTTTCTTTTTACCTCGTTTTGAACATGAAGAATTATGGAGTCATGAATGAAGAGGTACATAAAGAAAAAACAAGATAAGAAAACCAAACCAAAACGTCCTCTTTCACTCATTTTCTTCTTCTTATTTTCTCCTCTTTCCCTTTCCAATCCAAGATATAGATTCATGATTAATGGCTTCTTTACCATTCCCTGCAGCAGCTCCATCAAAATCCATACTCGTTTCTAGCTTCATAAATTTCAATTGCAGACCTAATAAATCCAGGCTTTTCTTCATTACAACCCCATCTTTCAACCATTCAAAAAGAAGAAATCTTTCTGTCAGCAACGTTGCCAGTAATCAATGTCAAGAATTGAAGGAACCTCTAACTCCAGCACCAGATTCTTTGGACAATTTTGTTCCTGATTCTGCCTCAATTGCTTCAAGCATAAAGTACCATAGTGAATTCACACCTTCATTTTCCCCAGAACGATTCGACCTCCCTAAGGCATTTGTTGCTACTGCACAGAGCGTTCGTGATTCACTCATCATAAATTGGAATGCTACTTATGAGCTCTATGAGAAGACTAACATGAAGCAGGCATACTATTTATCCATGGAGTTTCTCCAGGTCTGCTTCCTGTTTGATAAAATTAACCATTGAAAATGAAAATCATTACCAGTTCTCTTATTGTCTAATTATACAGGGTAGGGCATTGTTGAATGCAATTGGTAATTTGGAACTCTCCGGGGTCTATGCAGAGGCGTTGCAGAAACTCGGTCACAATCTAGAAGATGTAGCCAATCAGGTCAGATGTTTAATGTTTCTGTATGCAATTTGCTTAATTAGGCATTCTAATTCTAACTAAACAATGTTACAAAATCTTACAGGAGCCTGATGCTGCACTTGGTAATGGGGGATTAGGCCGTCTGGCATCTTGTTTTCTGGACTCCCTGGCTACATTAAACTACCCAGCATGGGGATATGGACTTAGGTACAGATATGGTTTATTCAAACAACGAATTACAGAAAATGGACAGGAGGAAGTTGCAGAAAATTGGCTTGAGGTGAGGTATTTGTAGCTGAATTCATTACCCTTCTCAATGTGGTTTTGTCTAATTTTCTGGTTTAAGGCATGATTTGTGAGTTTGAAATGTGTTTTCAGATGGGGAATCCATGGGAAATAGTACGAAATGATATCTCTTATTCTGTCAAATTTTATGGAGAAGTCATTTTGAAGGAAGATGGGACTAAAGAGTGGGTTGGAGGAGAAAACATAATAGCTGTAGCCTATGATGTTCCAATTCCGGGTTATAAAACAAAGACCACCATAAATCTTCGGCTGTGGTCTACCAAAGTTACGCCAGAAGAATTTGATTTGAGTGCTTTTAATGATGGAGATCATGCCAAAGCTTATGCAGCTATGAAGAATGCTGAGAAGGTTAATTAGTTAATCTACTAAATGCTAATTACACTTCTATTTATGATTAACAAGTCTGATCATGTTTCTGTTGTCATCAGATTTGTTACATTTTATACCCTGGAGATGACTCAATAGAGGGCAAGACGCTCCGGTTGAAGCAACAATACACATTATGTTCTGCATCTCTACAAGATATAATTTCTCACTTTGAAAGAAGATCAGGAGAGCCTCTAAACTGGGAAACTTTTCCTGATAAAGTTGCAGTACAGATGAATGATACTCACCCAACTCTTTGCATACCTGAACTTATTAGACTACTCATGGATGTCAAGAAATTGAGTTGGGACGAAGCTTGGAACATTACTCAAAGGTAATTTCACACTATAAAACATTCATAGAGACGAGTACTTAGTATTCTGATTATTACTTTTTTCCTATAGAACTGTTGCATACACAAACCACACAGTACTTCCTGAGGCACTGGAGAAATGGAGCTTGGATCTGCTTCAGGAATTGCTTCCCCGTCATGTGGAGATCATTAAGATGATCGATGAAGAGGTAAGATTGGACAATGTAAAGTAATAGCAGGGTTTATTTTGGTTATGTTGAATCTTAATTATATGAATTTGAATATACTTGTCTTGATCGATCAGCTGATTGAAACCATCATTGCTGAGTATGGAACCGAGGATCTTGACTTGCTGCAGCAAAAGCTGAAGGAAATGAGGATTCTTGATAATGTTGATTTGCCTGAATCAATTGGGAAATTGCTAGTTAAACCAGATAGAAGTTCTACCGTTGAATATGCTATTAAGGATGCTGGAGTTGAAGATCCTGATAAAGAAATTCAGTCTACTGATGCAGAAGAACAGCCAGAAGAAGATAAAGAAGCAGAAGAAGAAACAGAAGAGGATTCAAAACCATTTAAGGAAGATCAATCACTGCCAAAGATTGTAAGAATGGCCAATCTTTGTGTTGTAGGTGGACATGCTGTAAATGGGGTTGCTGAGATTCACAGTGAAATAGTGAAAAATGAAGTCTTTAATGAATTCTACAAGGTAGCTTATAAAATCTCATTTTTTTCCTCATCCTTTAAAAATTTTGTTTATCAGACACCTATGGATTTTTGGATTTGGCAGTTGTGGCCTGAGAAATTTCAAAATAAAACAAATGGAGTGACTCCAAGAAGGTGGATTCGGTTCTGCAATCCAGATCTCAGTAAAATTATAAACAAGTGGATAGGAACAGAAGATTGGGTCCTCAATACTGAGAAATTGATGAAACTTAGAAAGGTACTTCAACTTTTTTACTTATTAGCCATAAATGAGAGTTAAGGTAATGGATCATATTAACCATTCAACCAGAGTTCGAATGCTGGAGAATGGAATGTAGCTCTCATTAAAATACTTGATGGGAGAGCTTAGAGTATCCAGCTCGAATCTTGATTAGTCTTGGCGAACCATACCCGATGGTTTAAAAAACACCAAAATTTTCCAACAGAAACATAATGGGTTTTCTACAGTTTGCAGATAATGAGGATCTCCAGTCTGAATGGAGGGAAGCAAAAATGAGAAACAAGATAAAAGTTGCTGCCCTTATAAAAGAAAGAACTGGTTATACTGTCAATCCAGAGGCAATGTTTGATGTGCAGGTTAATCTTTTTGATTTTGGTTCTTTTGTGTTAATATTTATTGCATTGCCAAGTTCATGTTATTGATATTCTGCAACAAGTATAAAACAATTTGGGAGAAGAATGATAAAAAGAAGAAAGTTGATGTTTCAGATAAAGAGAATCCATGAATACAAGAGGCAGTTGTTGAATATACTGGGAATTGTATACAGATATAAGAAGATGAAAGAAATGAAGAATGAGAAAAGAAAAGCAAGTTATGTTCCAAGAGTGTGTATTTTTGGAGGCAAAGCATTTGCTACTTATGTTCAAGCCAAGAGAATTGTCAAATTCATTACAGATGTAGGGGCTACTATTAACAATGATCCAGATATTGCTGATCTTTTCAAGGTATCATCATTCTATATATATCAAGTACTTAATTGGTTGAAAATTGTCTTCAATTTTCTTTTTGATTCTTCTTGCAGGTTGTCTTTGTTCCTGATTACAATGTCAGTGTAGCAGAAATACTAATTCCTGGCAGTGACCTTTCCCAGCATATCAGGTACACCTATAGCCCCTCAACTTTGTATTACATTCTTTATAGACCTGAATTTTAAAACTCAACTTAAAAATTCCTGAATTATGCCCTTTACTAACATAAAAGCCCATTAATTTTCGACCACTCTAATAGAAGGTAACCCTCCGATGTAGAGCTTATGCAAATGATATTTAAGCAACTTTGATTCTTGAAACTTTTTGGTTTTGAGATCATTTAGAATTGTTTAGTAAGGGTACAAAAAATGGTTGTTTAAAAAGCGAATGTTCAGAAAGTGGTGATTTTTAATTTTAACTCTTGAACTTTTCTATTTTGAGGTGACACCTCAACAATCATTTTGAAGTCCTTTACTCTCACAAGGGACTTGTACGTTAATAAATGATAAACTTGAGAGATTTTTTACGTTGAGTTTTCAAGTTCAAGAGGCCAAAAATAAAAATAAAGAAAGTAAGACTAAAATTGAGGTACCATAGATTTTTACAATTGTTTCTCTCTCTTTTTTTCTTGAAATTGATTCTTCTTGATTTAACTGTGAAATTGGTTAGTACTGCTGGAATGGAAGCTAGTGGAACAAGCAACATGAAATTTGCAATGAATGGAAGTGTGCAAATTGGAACCTTGGATGGTGCCAATGTTGAAATCAGGGAAGAAGTTGGAGAAGACAACTTCTTCCTGTTTGGTGCAAGAGCTAATGAAATTGCACCACTTAGAAAGGAAAGAGCAGAGGGAAAGGTAACCTATATATATATTCATCTTTGTTTGCTCAAAAATCAAACTAAAAAAAAGGATGAAAAATAAGAAAAAGGGCATGCAGTTTGTGGCAGATCCAAGATTTGAGGAAGTGAAGAGATATGTCAGGAGTGGTGTTTTTGGAGCTTACAACTATGAAGAACTAATGGGATCTTTAGAAGGCAATGAAGGGTATGGACGAGCTGATTACTTCCTTGTTGGTAAAGACTTTCCAAGTTACTTGGAATGTCAAGACCAGGTTGACGTGGCATATGGAGACCAAAAGGTGAGAAATTTCAATTGACTCGACCGATTAAAAGAGAGATGCATACGAATACGAATTCTTAAGAATGGTTGACATAAATGTTAGTTTGTGTTGTGTTGTGCAGAGATGGACAAGAATGTCAATAATGAATAGTGCAGGATCATACAAGTTCAGCAGTGACAGAACCATTCATGAATATGCAACAGATATTTGGAGGATTGATCCTCTTCTCTTACCTTGATTCATTTGCATTTACATTACCTGTTGAGGATTGATTAGAAAGAGTGCATATTTATTGATTGAAAATTTGTGTATATGACATTTTATACAAGTTGAATACAAGCCTACTAGATTAGGAAATCTGTTCCAAATGTGTTATTACGTCTCACCTAGCGTTCTATATATATTAAATGGGGTTTTTTTTTTTAAGTATTCGGTTCGAGGTTCATCAGAGTTAAGTGTAAATTATTATTATGCATGTCACTTCCCAAGTATCATTACATTCCAAGGCATCCAGTTCAAGATTCATAGCTGCAACCCAGTGTGAGTTTTTTACAGCTTCTTTGTAGAAGATGGGATCAGAATTGGTGGTGAGAGTAGCAACAAAGCATTGGAAAGTAGGACTGGAATTAGTGTAAGCAAGGTTGGAAATATGAGGAGCGGAATAGTCTTTGAGCCATGCTGGTGGGGCATGGTGTCGAGTAGATCTTCTTAAGGTGGGTGAGGAAAGAGGTATAGTGGTTTGAGTGGAGTCAATGGGAGGGGAGATAGATGTTGGAGGTAAAGAATTGATATCTGGAGAGGATACAGGTACAAGAGTTGAATCTGGTGAGGATTCAGATGTGGTATGATCAATGTAAAGATCATCAAACATAGATGGAGAAGGTGCAGTGGACTGTACGACAGGAAGTGGATGCATATAAGAGGAGGATGAGCTTGGATGAAAAGGAAAGATGGACTCGTGAAAGAGAACATCTCTAGAGATGAAAATTTGGGAAGTTGTAAGATTCAAGAGTCTATAACCCTTCTGAGTTGGAGGATAACCCAAGAAGACACAGGGTACACCCCTTGGTGAGAGTTTATCCGAAGAAAATGAAGGATTAGAGGCAAAAGCCAAACAACCAAACACTCTTAGATGGTCATAAGTACAGGGTGCATTGTGTAGAGTTTCAAAAGGGGTGAGATTGTTAAGAATAGGAGTAGGAAGCCTGTTTATAATGTGCACTGCTATAAGCACACAGTCCCCCCAATAGGACAATGGAAGACCAGCCTGAAATCGCAAAGCACGATCTATCTCAAGTATGTGCCTATGCTTTCGCTCAACACGAGCATTTTGCTGGGGCCTTCTAACACATGAAGTCTGATGAATTATACCATTTTTGGTAAAGAAATCAATGCACTGAGCATCTGTAAACTCAAGGGCATTGTCAGACCTGATCAGTACTTGATGGATTTTTGAAAATGAGTTCTAGCATAATGAAGAAATTTGACAAGAATCAGGAAGCAATCAGACTTATATTGCATTAAGTACACCCAAGTTGTCCTAGTGCAGTCATCAACAATTGTGAGAAAGTATCTGTATTTTCCTCTAGTGGTAACTTTGTAAGGTCCCCAGGTATCAATATGTATAAGAGAGAAAGGTTCAGTGGCATGAGATTTGCTCAAAGTGAAAGGTTGCTTGGTAAATTTAGATAATGGACAGGTCAAGCATAGTTTACTGGCATGCTTAAGATAAGGCTTGACACAAGAGATATGTTGGAGTTTGGTTACAGGGGCATGCCCCAATCTGTGATGCCATACATCAAGAGTAGTAGAAACATTTATATTTAGCTCATCAGTAAGACAAATAGAACCATTTGCACTAGACACCCACTCCTTAGGCCATTCCTCAGTAACATGATTAATCAAATAGTATAGCCCATGTTTTTGTCTTCCTATACCTAGCAATCTTTTAGTGACACCATCAATGATCAAACAATGACTGGGATAAAATGTTACCTCACATTGGCTGGCCTGAATTAATTTTTGCACAGATAACAGATTGTGTCTGAAATACGGCACACACAGAACATTGGTGAGTTGCAATCCTGTTGGTAGCATTACATTGCCGGTGTGAGTCACAGGTGCAGTGTGTCCATTTGGGAGATTGATAGATGCATTGGTGTGTGAAGCCATAGGATTGACAACATTATGTAAATGGGGTGTCATGTGATCAGATGCCCCTGAATCAATGATCCATTCATCAGGGTGAGCAGTTGCATAGTGGCATGTGATCATTCCAGAGAAGTGATGGTCAATCTCTTCATCAATCTCTGACCCCTTCCCCTGCTGCATCTGAAGTTTGGGCATAATTTGCATCAATTGCTCAAGCTGTTGAGGAGTGAAGAGTAGTCCTGCAGCATTACTTTTATGACTACTTTGAGCTGTGGCAGCCATCTTACCAGTGTCTTGGCCACTTTTAGAGGTCCATTTTGGATTTGTAGAGGTAGATGTGTTCTGATATCCGCCCTTAGGCTTGCTTTTATGCCTAGAATGCCATTTAAAACTATAGTCCAACATCTGTCTATACTGTGACCCTTTCCTCCACAAGCAGCACAAATCTGCACCTTGTCAGTTTGAGTCCTACTATACATAGCAGAAATTTCAGAGTCAAACTTTGAGCAACTAAGAATTTCTCTTTGAGCCTCCTCCTGTTGCAGAGCTGCAGAGGCAGTTTCAACTGAAGGTAGAGGACTTTGCAGCAAAAGTTGGCTCCTTTGAGCATTATAGGAGTCATTTAGGCCATTTAAGAACTGAAATAGTTTCGCTTCCTCTCTCTGAAGATCAATGGCATTAAGCAGAGTTTTAACTTCATCATTTGGTTCGCTCACAACTGGAAGTAGGTTAAGAGAGTCTAATTCCTCCCATACAGCTTTCATGGCAGTATAATAATCATTAACACTCATCTGTTGTTGTCTTTCTTCAAATAACTCTTTATTAAGCTTATACTTCCTAGATCCATTAGTGAGAGAAAACCTTTTCTCCAGATTCGACCAGATATCTTTAGCAGATGTCATATACATGACAGATTTCTTAATATTAGGAGAAAGATTATGAGTTATCCAGGCTATTACCATGTTATTGCAGGTCTTCCACAGCTCTGCTTTAGCTTCATCATCACTGTCCTTCTTCACAGATCCAGTTGCAAATCCCAGTTTGCGCTTTGATGAGAGGTTGATCTCCATGGTTCTGTGCCAGGCTCTATAGTCCGAAGATCCTTGAAGCTTGTCCACCACGACAGAGTGTGCTCCTTCAGATGGATGAAGAAACAATGGATTGAGCATATCCTGATATGAAAGTTTTGCTGCAGCCGCCATTTTTGGTTTCTTTGAAGAGAGATAAAAAAAAATCCAAGGTAGCCCAAGTGAAGGAGAAGAGAGGAAAATCGAACCACAGAGTATTGATTCAAATCTTAGACAGAGAAAGAATGGTGAAAGAAAGAGGGGAAATCAAGATCGATGAAAAAAGAGGGAAATCAGGAACACTGAAAGAAACTCTTATTTCTCTTCATATTGGTAGGCTCTGATACCATAAAGAGCAAAATATACCAAGAATCCAATATAGAGAAATATCAGAGAAAGATGAGAATGAAGGAAAAACAAGGAAAATATTATTCCATCATCTGAAAGGTTTTGCCAGCACCCTTACAGACTAAAAAGGTAAAGCAGCAAAAGAGACAAACTCACTAGCAGACAAATGACACATCTCAGCCAGGAGAAGGTTTCTAACAGTACAAATTAGATAAAAGCAAATAAATACAATAAAATAGGTAAAATAGCTAACAGGTCCCTTAATAAGTGCTGAACTTAAAACAAACTTCTCCTATATCGAAAACCTTTGGTAGCCCATCGTTATCAATCTAAACATGACCAAAGTCACCTGGTGTATAGAATGAATAAAAATACCCCAATCTAGTGCGAAATTAGATAATGAGGTTCTAAATGTCTCTTAAGTGTCCGGTAATATACCAATAAGCCATAAGGCTTGTACCTCCTCCTCAAAATTGATCCCCGTTCCAGCAAGTTGGTTCATATTTCTATGGAAGGAATTCAAGTGATCTTAGCCTTCATCATTCAAATAAGTTCAACAACAACAAAAACCAAGTGTTGGATATCAATATGATGGAATAATGACCTACAATAATATGAAATGTGCATTATGAATCCTAATTTATGATATAGGACTTTTTTTTTTTTTAAAAAAAAACAGAAAAATAATAAAAATTATATAAGATTTTAAGGACTCTTATTTCTCTAACGGGGTGTTTGTTAGAAGGGATATAGGAAGTGAGATAGGGATAAAAAACACGAGATAAGTTAGGATAAACTTCTTATCCCTTAAATCCTATACCCAGGAGGGGGTGGTATAAGGAGGTGGGATAAACTCCTGCGATTTTAATAGGATGGAAAAGTCCATCTTATCCCTCAAATCAATGTTATGTAGTTTAAATAAGGTTAAAATAGTAAAATGTATTATTTTATCCTTATCCCTATCTCATATACCAAACATTGAATAATAATTCTCGACTATCATATTTTTATCCTTATCCCAATCATTTATCCTTATTCCTATCTCAACCTTTATCCATATCTTTATCCCAATAAAATACCAAAGTCCCGTAAGAAAATTTGTCAACGAGAGAGAATAAAAGTTAAAAAATAAAAAATATCCCTTTAAGCATTTGATTAAAATTGGCATGTCACTTGTTTTTTCAAGCGGTTACATTTTTTTTCTATTTTTATTAATGATATGAAATTCAAAATACATTTATCAACTTTTAAATTATATAAATGTGTTTACAAATCCGGCCTTTTTTGTCTTTATACTTTTAGCTAAAAGAAATATTAAATCCATATTTTTCCATTAAATCTTGTCTCTCTCTTTCTTTAATAACACGCTATGCACAAAGCAAAAGGTATTCATATAGAGAATTCAATTATAATTATTGGTTCCTAACTATGGTTTTTGTTTGGTCAGTGGCTGATCAAGTGAATTTGATCAGTCACTATTAGATCTAAAAGGTGTGAATCTAAGTTTTACTATAATTTTAATTTCTACGATATGATTTTAATAAGTTTCAATTTAACAGTGATTGACCAAATTCACTTACACAGTTAGTTACTGAGTAGGTGAAAATGATTCTGGTTCCTAAAATCAGGTTACCCTTTGAATAAATCTATTCAGGTTTTGGTTGAAATGCAATGGGCCAATCAACTCAATTTAAGCTGGAAGTGTCCAAGTGGTGCAACTTAATTCAAGGATCTTAAAACCCAAATTTATAGATTGCTACTATCAATTTTATTGGCCCACCACCTAAAACTTGTCGGTGTTTTTTTTTTTTTTTTTTTTTTTTTTAACAAGTGACTATAATCTCCACATATCTCTACGCCAGTTATTTGGTTGTTACTTTGCAGAGGTTGAAAGTCCAACCGCTTAAGGTCTATGGCAAAGGATGCCCAAACTTATTTATTTTTGGTTTAAGATAAAAAATACGCGCTAACATTTAAAATGATGTAATTTTACTTCTAACGTTGAAAGCTAATGTCACGTCCGTGTATAAATTTCTAGAATTTATACCTTGATAGTAATATATATTATAACTAGTTTTTGGCCCGTGTGATGCACGGATTCATCTTAATATATAAATATTAATAAAAATACAATCTAATAATTACAATTAATGACATAAATGTGTTATATAAATTAAATATTATTATTTGATTTTCACATTTACTTTAAATAATATTTTTATAGATAAATATAATAATAAAATAAAAACTAATATATTATATATTATATTATATTTTTTATCAGTAAAAAAGGAGGAAGTGACACATCAGTTCCATCGTTACTGTTTTATATTATATATAGATTATTGGGTATGTGATAGTAATTTGGTGTTATAAGGAAAGTTTGGAGTTCATTTGATGGTTTTATGTATAAATTAAAAGTTTAGAATAATTTTTAAAGATGATATAAAGATAAAGGACCAAGCGGAATCTTTACCGAATTTGGATATACATATGACGAAATTTGATATATATATCATCTTTTCACCTCTTATATCGTTATCTTTTCTTTTCCTTTTTCTTTTATATCTATCATCAGTTTTCTCTGAACCGTTTCTCCACCGTTTCTTCGATAGATTCGACCGTCCGAATTACTCGAAATTGAAAACATAGCATCCTTATACATAAATCTAAATCCTAACCGAAGAGTTTTTGAGTTTCGGCAGTGTTTGGAGGGAAACGTCTTAGACAGAATTTAGAGGCGAATCGATCGGGTGTATTTTCTTCAATTAGTAACCAAGGTAAGTAACTATTAACTATATTTTGAGTTTTACGTATATAGATATATATATATAATCAAAGAATTTTCGGAAATTGATATTTTAAGGTTATGCAGGACTTTTGTAAAATTGGGGTTTTTCACGATTTTACTTTTTATTGTGAAATTATGGTTCAAATGAAACTATTGACTATACTTCTATGTGAATTTCAGATTTTACTCGATTATGTTGATTTAAGGCTTAATTTGATTGATTTACATATATACATATATATTTTTTGTTTCAATATATATCTATATTGAACAAAATGAATTTGATGATTTCTTAAGAATTGTTTTTGGATTGAGAAATCTGTTGCGGTTATTGTTGTTATTATTTTGGATTGAAGTCCAAATATGATTTTTATGATACAAAATGGCTAATTGAAGCCAAATGATTTATGGTTATTTAGAGTTTGGAATTTGATTGTGAAAGGAAATTTGAGCACATTATGATTTTATGATTTTATATCCATCGAGAGTTATCCGGATCGGTGGTTTTATATTTGAAGACCATGTTCAGTGAGGGACATGACCTGTGTACACAGTCTGAAGACCTATTGGGTATGGCAGCGAAGTGTTGGGTAAGACCATATGGGATAGGCAATGTTAAGAGACGTCTCGACTATATATGTGGTTATGGATTGATACTTAAGGGGAGAAACTCGAGGATGGATACAACGTTTTAAGTTCATTTGGATTATGTTTTTGGTCAGTTGGTTTGATAAAACATTTATTGATTATGAATTGGTTTGATGAAACGTTTATTTGTTTTGATTTGTTTTGATAAGATGTATTATATATATAAAGTTATATGAACTTAAGTTTTGAATATATTTTAGGGAAAAGTACAAAAATAAACCTTGTGGTTACACCTGTTTTCGAACAACACCCATGTGGTTTAAAAGTTTATAAAATGGTACCTTGAGGTTCATTCCGTTAGCAAACACATACCAAATTGACTAACGGTGTTAAAAGTCAAAGGGAAAAGAGTTAATTTGGTCCTTATATTTATTTATTTTATAAATTAACCCCCCTTATTATCTAATTATCACAAACAAACCCCAAAATAAAAAAAATAAAAATCAATTATACCATCTTCTCCATTTCTTTAATTTCTTACTTTTTTTTTTCTTTTCTCTCGTCTCTCTTAATTTTTCTCTCTCTAACCAAACTAACATCCCATTATTCCACATTATTTGGGGATAAATTTTATAAAATCTGTCCAGACCCTTAATCCTATCAAAACCTATGAAAATCAGTTTCCAATGGTTGCTTAATATCGTTTCTTCATGCTCATTGTGTATAGCCTGCTGCATTTCTTGAAGATGGCAAAGAAATCGAAGTTGCTCATTCAGTAGCAGCTACAAAGGTATGTCTTATAACTATTTTAGTTTTCAATTAACGCAAATTAAAGCAAATTAAGGTGGGGTTGTGGAGCAAATTCCTACTAAAATCTATAATTAATTTCAACTTTCTACTACATTACTGTGCAGATTAAGAATAACAGCTTGTGAAATTAGTTTGAAATAAAGCTGATAGGAACTGAAATTTCATCATTTGGTCCCTTTGAGATTAAGTATCTAAATCAATTGAATCAGATTGAATCAGAACTGGCTGAAGTTCGTATAAATCTTCTAAATTACCAGATTCATCTTCAACACCACATCCTACAGGAAAATTCGGTATACACCTCGAAACTGGTTATTTGCATTTATAAATGAGTACCCAGGCCGGCATTTACATGTAGGCCTCCCTTCAATTATGTTGTAGTAGCTATTATATCCACATGAACCACTTCCAAGCCTATCGCCTATAGTAGAACAGATATCTTGAGGAAGGTACTGCACAATTAACCAGCTTTGATTACCGGTGGCTCCTTTAGGATACGTGTAGACAGTGAAAACTCAGGTATAATCAAGTGTTGCTCGGTAATAGTTCGCAGCTATGCTAGGTGCTACATTCTCGTTCTTCCATGGGAGTGTAATAAGGCTCTCTCCATTTGTGTTCATCAAGTAGATATCAGAAGATGATTCGTTGAAAAACATAATTGGTTCAGAATTGTTGCTAGAATTCTCAATGGTAAAATAAGAATAGTATTCAAATTCAGTTGGCCAAGCAAGATGGGTGAGTTTTAGAGGGGATAATGAGGTGGAATAATGGGGTGTTTGTTTGGTTAGAGAGAGATAAGAGAGAGAAGAAAAAAACAAGAAATTAAAGAGATGGAGAAGATGGTATAATTGATTTTTATTTTTTATTTTAGGTTTTTTTTGTGATAATTAGATAATAAGGGGGTCAATTTATAAAAATAAATAAATATGAGGACCAAATTAACTCTTTTCCCTTTGACTTTTAACACCGTTAGTCAATTTGGTATGTGTTTGCTAACGGAATGAAGTACATAGTACCACTTTGCAAACTTTTAAACCACATGGGTGTTGTTCGAAAATGGGTGTAACCACAAAGTTTATTTTTGTACTTTTCCCTATATTTTATAAGGTTTTGATTAAATCCTTTTATAAATGTATATATGTAGCTATGTTAAGTAGAGTTGGTTTTTATAGCTGATAGTTTCTTACTGAGATTTTTGTCTCACGTTTTTAAATGTTTTAATGTTTTTAGGTGAGAAAATACAAGATATAGAGAAGGTTACCGACCGTTTAGGCGAGGTTTGGAAGTTGGCTGCTTATTGTTAGAATTATGGTTAGAACTTTGGTATTGCAATTGTAATATAATGATATTTGGTTAAATTGGAGACTCCTAAGTATTGATTATGATCTTTCTATTTCACGCCCGATGCCGATTGAGGTCGTTTAGGGTCGGGTGTGACAGTTTGGTATCAGAGCTCTAGGTTAAATTCTTCGGACCTAAGGTTGATAGTAATTGAGGAATATCGATATTTGGTAATACCTATAGTAATTGAGGAATATGGATATTTGGTGAAAGCTAAGAAATAATTTGGAATTTTTTGAGGATTGAGTAACTAGCTAATGATGTGTAAAAATGAGATGTTAGCAATATTTAGGTGTATGAAAAATAGTAAACTATTTGATATTTGGTGATATGTGCTATGGGTAAGTAATAACATTGAGCTAGAGATATAGAGATTTGTCTATATAAGTGCTGCTGGAAAATCAGATTCGTATCTGAATCTTGTGATGCATTTTTCGACCAGATATAGGCTGAATCTGTCATGGAGTCCTAAATGAAAGTTCTTTATTTTTATCTTACGTTTCCAGGAGGTTTTGAATCGCTTTAATCGGACTCCGTATGAAAAAGTTATGATGGAAACGACATATGTTGGTCATTTTAGCTTTAAACCAGAATTTGGTTTTTGTTTTGATTTTTCTTCTTAGTATGACTTGGAATTGATATTTGAGAGTTTAACAGTTAGCTGAAAAAGATACGTATCTCAGATTTGAAGTGAGGTTAGGAGACTTTGCAATGATATGATGAGTTTTGAAGTTAATATATATGTGATTAAGAAAGCGAAACTGTGGAGATTTCAATTAATTGTTTTGGTGGTTGATTATAAATTGGAGATTATGATAGGAGTTTAACAAGTTATGGAATATTAATTTGAATAAATGATATCTGAATTCAAAGTGCAGATCTATTGTTGAACTTTATCAGATTGAGGTTTAGAATTATTGAGAGTAGAGAGATACCGATGTTAGTGATCAATGAGAAGTAAAGTGAGAGAATATATTCGAGTTCATGATTGGATGATTAAATATGAAAATTTGGTAAGCTTAAATAGTGTTTGAGGAAATAATTAAGATATGAATTTTGAGGATGAATTTTTCTGATCTTAAGCACAGTTTGAGGTAGGAAATTAAGAGATAAATATGATCTAAGAGGATATATATGTTGATCATTGAAATTTTGTAGTACATTTGTGTGATTATGGTTTAAGCTTATATAAGGATCAAATTGAGTGTTTATAGGTCAAATAAGAAAATCGAATGATATTATAGATTTATTGACTTTTATGGGTGTAAAGATATTATTTGGAGTTTGAAAAAAAAAACATTGATTATCGTAATTTAGGTACTCTATATTTCTTGATTCTATAGTTTGGAGAAACGATTGAAGTTTATTTGATTGGATTGATGGTATACATAGTGGTGAAAAAAAAAATAGCATGTTAGCTTAATTAATTTTGAGGAGTTAAATGGAGAATTATAAGAGTGATATTGATATTAAGATTTTATGGAAATGAGTCTTATTGATAGGAAATTGTATCATCATAATGAAGTTTATATTGGGATGTTGATGTTGAGGTTTTTATGAAAGGACTCTTATAAGAGTGATGATGATGTTGATGCTAATGATTGAAGATTATAATATAAATAATAATTGGAGTGAAAAAATTATAGATTTAAGTATTATTATGATGAAATATGATTATAGGTGTATGATGTTTATTGATTCGAAATATAATATCATACATATTAGCGGTTCAAAAGTGATATTTTTGAAGTTTATAAAACTTGGAGATAGGTAAAATATATATGATATATATGCAATTGATGGAATCAATTGTGATTTAAATTTATTGAAGTGAGAATTGGTGTATGTTAGGAAGATATAAATGATATTTGAAGTTTTATTGTGGATTATGGTGATGGAATTAACTAGGTTGAAATTTAGAGTTACTAAGAGTTAAGTATAAATAATTGTTACAGTGATGTGGATATTGATAAATGATAAAGTTAATGGAGGGAAACATTAGAATTTGTGGTCCTATGATGATTATGAGGAATCTTGATAATTAGAAATAACTTCATGAGCTTGAATATTATTTGAGGAAGAAAATTTAGATTAGAGAATATGAATTTCGTGGACGAAATTTTTTTAAGGTGAGGAGAATTGTCACGTCCGTGTATAAATTTCTAGAATTTATACCTTGATAGTAATATATATTATAATTATTGGGTATGTGATAGTAATTTGGTGTTATAAGGAAAGTTTGGAGTTCATTTGATGGTTTTATGTATAAATTAAAAGTTTAGAATAATTTTTAAAAATTATATAAAGATAAAGGACCAAGCGGAATCTTTACCGAATTTGGATATACATATCACGAAATGTTCCAGATGATATATATATCATCTTTTATCACATCTTATATCATTATCTTTTCTTTTTCTTTTTCTTTTATATCTATCATCAGTTTTCTCTGAACCATTTCTTCACCGTTTTTTCGATTTACGGAGATTCGACCGTCCGAATTATTTGAAATTGAAAACATAGCATTCTTATGCATAGATCTAAATCTTAACCGAAGAGTTTTTGAGTTTCGGCAGTGTTTGGAGGGAAACGTCTTAGACAGAATTTAGAGGCGAATCGATCGGGTGTATTTTCTTCAATTAGTAACCAAAATAAGTAACTATTAACTATATTTTGAGTTTTACGTATATAGATATATATATAATCAAATAATTTTCGGAAATTGATATTTTAAGGTTATGCAGGAATTTTGTAAAATTGGGGTTTTTCACGATTTTGCTTTTTATTGTGAAATTATGGTTCAAATGAAGCTATTGACTATGCTTCTATGTGAATTTCAGATTTTACTTGATTATGTTGATTTAAGGCTTAATTTGGTTGATTTACATATATACATATATATTTTTTGTTTCAATATATATCTATATTGAACAAAATGAATTTGATGATTTTTTACGAATTGTTTTTGGATTGAGAAATCTGTTGCGGTTATTGTTGTTATTATTTTGGATTGAAGTCCAAATATGATTTTTATGATACAAAAGGGCTAATTGAAGCCAAATGATTTATGGTTATTTAGAGTTTGGAATTTGATTGTGAAAGGAAATTTGAGCACATTATGATTTTATGATTTTATATCCATCGAGAGTTATCCGGATCGGTGGTTTTATATTTGAAGACCATGTTCAGTGAGGGACATGGCCTGTGTACACAGTCTAAAGACCTATTGGGTATGACAGTGAAGTGTTGGGTAAGACCATATGGGATAGACAATGTTAAGAGACGTCTCGACTATATATGTGGTTATGGATTGATACTTAAGGGGAGAAACTCGAGGATGGATACAATGTTTTAAGTTCATTTGGATTATGTTTTCGGTTATGATTGATTTTGATAAAACATTTATTTGATTACAAGTTGGTTTGATAAAACATTTATTTGATTATGAATTGGTTTGATGAAACGTTTATTTGTTTTGATTCGTTTTGATAAGATGTATTATATATATAAAGTTATATGAACTTAAGTTTTGAATATATTTTATAAGGTTTTGATTAAATCCTTTTATAAATGTATATATGTAGCTATGTTAAGTAGAGTTGGTTTTTATAGCTGATAGTTTCTTACTGAGATTTTTGTCTCACGTTTTTAAATGTTTTAATATTTTTAGGTGAGAAAGTACAAGATATAGAGAAAGTTACCGACCGTTTAGGCGAGGTTTGGAAGTTGGCTGCTTATTGTTAGAATTATGGTTAGAACTTTGGTATTGCAATTGTAATATAATGATATTTGGTTAAATTGGAGACTCCTAAGTATTGATTATGATCTTTCTATTTCACGCCCGATGCCGATTGAGGTCGTTTAGGGTCGGGTGTGACAGTTAAGAGCAATTTTATTCCTAACATTGATAAATTAAGTTAATTTAGGAAATAATTCATCAAACTGTCTTCTCGGTCATGAATCTTATCATCTACACTTCACACGTGCATCATTTTATCAGTAACAAATCACGAACATATGTTGAGATGTGAAAAAATAAAATAAAATATATTGTCTTTTGTATGAATTTGATAAAAAAAATTAAAAAATTCACCGAATTTATAAATATTAATCTCTAATTCTATTATTAAATTATAGAAAAACATGAAATCTTTTTTTAGAACGAATTGATATGCAATTGGTGCAAAATAATGAACAAAAATATATGTATTTTATAATAGTGTCTGAAATTGATCCAAATTATCAACGTTAAGGATAAAAATGTACCATTTTAAACATTAAGAGTAAAATTGCTCATGACCTAAAATGTTAGAGGTATTTTTATACCTTTAACTCTTTATTATCAATAAATATATATATATATATATATAGTAATTTTTTATTACAATTATAGTCGTAATGGGATCAAATAATATAATTTTAAATATAAAATAGGTTAAATTTTTTATTTTAAACTTTTAGTACTATTTTATTTATTAAATATTATTTATCTCTTATTTCGTTTAAGGTTCATAAAATGTCAGGACAAGTCCCGTTAACAACCAACCATTAAAGTGGTTGTCACCAAATTGAGTAACAACTATTTTTCTTTCTATTTCTACATTTAAGTCTCTGCTTTTTTTGTTTTTTTGCTCTAAAAAATTGCTTTTACCACACACCACACCATTATCTTTTTGAAAGATAAGAATAGAATCTTATCTTTCTTAGACCATTACACACCACACCATTATCTTTTGAAAGATAAGAATCTTATCTTTCTTATTACACATCACACCACACTAGACTATTATTACAAGAAAAGTACAAACTCGATACTTAAACCACAACTTTTGGACAAGTGGCACTTATGTCTTCTGGATATTTTCATATGTGATGATTAAGAGAGAGATTGAAGTTCCTCCAGTCTTCATCGTCTGAATCAATATCGCCATACAGAGATTCGTACCATGGTCCTCTCCTTTCTCGTGGGTCTAGATAGGGGTCTTGGGAATCTTGGAAATAATGAGGTGGAACTTGAGGTTCTTGAAGTGGCACTTGAGTTGCTTGAGGTGGCACTTGAGTTGCTTGAGGTCGTACTTGGGGTGGCACTTGAGTTTCTTGAGGTGGCCTTGATCTGGAAGAAGATGTTTGTCCTAGTTCCGACTGTTGTTGTGAAGTCATGAATGGAGTCCGAGCTGACACTAAGTGAATGTTGACTGGTTTAGCAGGATACATAGTAGTACTAAGAATTTGGTTAGCATTGAGATCATAACCATTAAGACAACAAAGATAATTTTTTAGTGCCATTTTTTCATTGCCTTTGGTTTCCTATATTGGAGTCAAAAAAGTATTCCATTCATAAGCTTCATTTTGAGTCCAAAATTTCCCTTGCATATCCTGGAAGTACGGGCTGTGGATGATAAAGACTGCACTAGCTGATAAGTGGGACGTTGCACTATCCCAGAGCTTGAGTCTTTCAATTATTTTTTGGAGTTCCTTTCGCCACCACGAAAGAGGGGCATACCAGTCCATTAAAGTCCATAACAGAGAATCACATTGCTGTTCTTCATGGAGGTGATGAAACATTTCCAAAACTGGTATTTCAATGGCAATAGAATAGAGAGCCGTCAAACACCAAATGCACCATAACTCGGAAGAGAGGAGATCTTGTGTGGGTTTCAAACGAAAAAGGATAAGGAATGGGCAATCTTGGTAAAATTCTTCAGGTTTAGGGAGGTTTCTTGCAGTGAGGAAGTCTTTGAAGTGAACAAACAGGTGGGTTTTGGCATAACACTGAATTTCAAAAATGTTTTTGAAATTAGTTCTAGGAGGAAAGGGGTGAAGAACTACAGGATTCTAAGGAGTAGAGGATGCCATGAAGATGATAGGTAGGGAGGCGATAGAGGTAATAAGTCTGGAAAGTAAATATGGGATGAGGTTCTGGTTGCCTTTTATATGTTCCACATGGAAGTCATATTTTGCAAATCAGTCCTTAAGTCGCAATAATTGTTGGCTAGGGAGAGACTTATTTTTGAATTCAAGGATTTTTGGAAAAGATGAATTATCCATTCTGACAGTGAAATGATGACCGATGAGATGGAATTCAAATTTCTTTATACCATTTTTTACCGGAAGAATCTCTTTGATCGTGGTGTGATAATGTTTTTCTGCAGCTTTGAATTGTCCACTAGAATGTCCATAGTAATGAGAAGTTCCATCAACTTCTTCAATAAGCAATGCACCCCAATGTCCATCACTAGCATCTGTTTGTAAAACATGTTTTCCAGTGCTAGGTATCTTTAATGCTGGAGGATTTTGAGCCATAAATTTAAGTTGGTGAACAACTTTAGTTTGGACGTGACTCCACGTTGGGGCATTCTTTTTCAACATTTTTGATAATTGGCTAGTGTGCTCAGAGACATGAGGGATAAATTCCCGGATGTAATTGATGATTCCCAAGAATTGCTGAATTTGCTTTACAGAAAGATTCTCATCAGGGAATCTCAATAATTCTTAAGAAATGTGGGGTCCATGCTGATATTGGCCATCATGGAATCTCATGCCTAAAAACTCCACTAAGTTCTGTCCAATAATGCTCTTCTTTTCAGAAAGCATTATGCCATGCTGATCTACAATGTGCTGGAATTGGGCCAAAAGACTATTATGGGCTTGGACATCTTTAGAGAAGAGTAAGATATCATCAATGTAGATGAGAGCACTATGAAGGATGGGCTCAAAAATCTTGATCATGGCCTTTTGGAACAGAGATGGGGCTGTTTTTAGCCCAAAGGGCATAACTCTCCATTGATATTGGGATGTAGGAATGCAGAATGTCGTCTTGTAATAATCTTCTAGATGAATCCCAAGCTGCCAAAAACCTGCTTTGAGATCAAATTTTGAGAATATATGGGCTTCATTGAGATGGACAAATAAGGAACTAATCCTTGGAAGGGGAAATTTGTCATCTCTTAGAAATCCATTGAGGGGCTTGTAGTCAATCACAAGCCTTTTCTTTCCACGAACTATTTCAGACCGTTTCTCGATGTAAAATGCTTGACAAGCCCAAGGGGATGTGGTTGGCTCTATCAAGCCTTGTTGCAACAATTGAGCACATTCTTCCTTTACTAGGAGAAGGTCAGAAGGTGTCATGCCTGGATGTGTTGCCTTAGTAGGATTGACATCTTCATTAAGCTTGAAAGGCAATCTGAAGAAAAAATCTTTATTTTTCCAAAGTGGTGAGGGATGAGAGAATTGTGAGTGGGAATCAGCACATGACTTCAAGAGAAGGTTTGTAATCTGTTGGAAATCTAGTGAGACTTCAGCTAGGGAGTACAACTTAGGGACATAAGTGTACAATTTTAATTATCGTTTGAAACGAATCCCTTCAGGGAGAATTTGTAACCTTTTAGCTTTCTGATACACATCAAAACCAACTAAGATGTCTTTGTCTGGGAGGGCTGACCAGAGGACTTTGACCCAAATGATACATTTAGGAAAAAACTGAATCCCAATGGGTTTTTTTTGGATCTGAGTGTAGTGGAAAATACTTTGTCGTCTGCAGCCTTGAAATACTCATAGTGGATTTCCCATGAGGTATTAGGCAAAATTGATGGATTAACCATTGTCTTTTGAGCCCCGGTATCCATAAGACCAATGACAGAAATGGGTCTGTCGTATTTGGATGACAGTAGATGAATATTAACCAGGGGGTAAGTGGGAGTAAGACTCTCCGATGAGCATGATTGTAGGGAATAGATGGGAAGCAAATCATCAGAAACTTCTGAAGAAGAAGAAGAATCTGTATAATCTTCAAGGGCGAAGATGGTTTCTGGTGTTCCTTCATCTTGCTCTAAGTACAAGGATTCAACATCTGCATCTTCAAGACTGTAGGAAAGTTGTTGGACCAATTTTTGAGACTTTTGTGGCTGATTTGGACATTTACGAGCGTAATGCCCCTTTTGACCACAAATGTAACACCGATCAGTCCGCTTATTCCTATTGGTCTTTTTCTTGAAAAACTTGAATCGTTTCTGCCGTCTGGACCCTTGATATGAATTAGGGAATTTAGAGAATCTAGAGAGCTTCCTGTGGTGTTTCTTCTTTGAGGGACGACAATCACATTTGCTATCCTTGCACTTGATATGTAGGTAAGATTTGTTGCAGAATTTCTGAGCAAGATTCCTTTGAGACATGATATTGCTGACTCTTCATGGTAGGAAGGGTCTCCCAGTTATCCAAATGTCAGCTATCCAAATGGAGGCCAGAAGGATACTCCCATTTCCATCTTGGGGAAGTACGTATTATTCTGACTCTTCATGGTAGGAAGGGTCTCCTAGTTACGACACGAGTAAGCCTGTTGGATACCAGATTTCTTAAGTTTGAACATGCTATCATCGGCACAGTTTTAAAAATGCTCAATGTCGGTAGTATTGTTCTAACATTTTTTCCAAACTTGAACCTTTCATTACATGACCCAACCCTTCCTTCCACCTTTAAGATTCAAGTACAACTCATTGGTGCTGAACAAATCTCTACAGCTATTGCAGCAATAGTTCACCACCAACTCATTTATCGACTCCAGAATCATACACTTGACATGCCAACACAGAGTACTTCATTTGAAGCCTTGTTTTAAATTACAGAAGAAGATGACAATCCAACAATTGTACAAATCCCTCGCCAGATCTCCAGGGAAGAGCTTACTCAGTTGATGCCTCTTGAATGGCTTACTGCATATGAGAAATTGCACCAGATTTCTCAGCCTGTCCAAACCACTTCTTCATCCTTCCAGAACAGGGAAGATGGACTGGTAAAAATAGTTTTCCAGCCCCCAAGGCACTCTTTTCACCAAGCCATGATGATCTCTCCGGCCTCTTTTCCTAGAGAAAAGAAGATTCCCATCCATAGTTTTGGGCCTGATGGCCGACACACCTATGTTTCACACATAGATGGTCATTTCATCTAGGATGTTCCCGGTAGTGGGATGTGTGATCCATCGTTCAAGTGACCAATACGAGGACAATCGCTCTGATATTAATCCCTCCTATCCAGCTGAGCAGGAGTATCAAGAAACTTCTTCATCCGAATCCCAGCAATAAACCCATGGTCAGCTTGACCAACCCATGACCGAGGTCAGCATCCTCGGTGAGAACCCTCGCACTGAACAGTCAACTCCGTCTAAGAAAAGGAAGTAGAAAAATAAGAAACCCAAGGAAAGAAAATTCATCGCTGTGTTTGACGATGTTGAGGGACTCAACGTTTTTCACTCACGTTGGTTCTCCAGAAGTTTCGTCGAAGCTGAGAAACCCTTCTGCGACTGGATCTCCAAGAACGGATGGACTACCCTTTTCTCTCTTCCCGAGTTGACCTACCCAAGGCTGGTAACTGAGTTCTACTCCAACCTGATGGTGGCTGATGACGACGTTGACTACATGGTGACCTATGTCAACAACAAGCAGATTATCATCACCCCTTCCTATCTCGCTATACTTCTGGACCTCACAGCGGAAGGAGCGGAACTGAGGAAGAGGAATGACTACAAGCATATTGAGTATAAGGCTGAGTTCTGTAAGCCTAAGAATCACGTTGGTGAAGTCTCATCAACCTCATTACGTCAGCCTCAGAGACAGGCCCACTACATACTGACCAACTTCCTCTTTCCAAAAGTCAATGCCACCTCCTCAGCGTCAAATTTTGAGCAGTGCTTCATCTGGCACATGTTGAACTACAAGCCACTCAACATGCCCGTCTTTCTCATTGGAGAAATTCAACGGAGTACAGGAGTTCTCAGAATGGGTTCGCTCATCACCAAGATCCTCCAAGACCATGAGATCAGCTTTAAAGGAGAGGGCAGCGTGATAGGCACTGAGATAACAGCTGAAATCCTAACCAGGTTAGCACATAGCCTTCCTTTTAAAACTAAGAAAGGAAAGGAAGTTGTTGTTGAAGAAGCACCTGCTGAGCTACCCAAGAAGGAAAAGAAAAGAAAAGCTGACCCTAAAGTTAAACCTGCCATTCAAACAGCTAAGAGAATCAAGGTGGTGCTGACCAAACCTCCTCAAGCTGCGCCAGCCAAGAAAAAGGCTGAACCTGCTGAGGCAAAGAAGAAAAGAGCTGAGCCCGAAGAAGATAATGAAAGTACACCTGAGCAACCCCTAAAGAGGAAGAAAACCTCTGGGATGACGTCGTTGGATGCTGCTCCACTCGACTTCGTCATCTCAAAGGATTCACACTTCCTGCGAGCTTAGGGGATCAATTTGGAAAAGACTCCTCGTAGTTAGGAGGAAGAGCAAACTTGTACTGAGGAACATCCTCAAGCTGACACATCTACTTCTGAGCACGCTGATGAAAAAGGAGCCGAGTCTCTACAGAAAAACAAAGTAGCTGAGGACCTTTATGCTGACTTCGGCCTCACTACTTCTCCTGAGTCCCCTGAACCTTTCACTGCTGACCCATCTACTCACTCCATAAAAGAAAGCCCAGTAAAACGGTTCAAGTGAAAGTCGTTCAAACCTAAGTTGATCGACATCTTAGACGACTCGCCGCTTCGGGATCCCATTACTGACTTGACGGGGTTGCAGTTCAACTTCTTCACCAACGTAACTGAATCCACTCAAGGTCAGGATTCACAAAATCAAGCCTTTGTTTCTAAGGATCAGGAACATGCCGACCCTTCAATCCAAAAGGATCAACATTCTGCCAACATCGCTGCTCCATCTTCTATTGAGCAAGTGCTCGAAGTTCCAGCTGCTCAACTCAATGAGCAAGCAACGGAAAAAAATCCTGCTAAAGACAACCTTGAGTTGCCTCAAACTCAAAACTCACCTCAACTCCAGGTTGACACTGAGCAGGTCAATACTACTGCTGTGCAATCCACTTCCACTCCACCTGAGCAGTTAGTAAACCAGTTAGCTCCTGCTGCTGGCCTCAACTCTAAGAATGCCGCTCCTGACCAAGCTGACACTTCTACTTCTGGACAGCATCCAAATCCTTCAACACCTGCTGCCAACCAGAAAACGGCCCCTGAGACTTCACAAATCAATGGTGAGAATGATCCCTACAACTTTCTGGATGCCTCTGAGTCAGGCCGTAGAATCATTTACTCAACTCATGCGCTCATTCAAGAGATCAATCAGTCTCAAGCCGCTGCTGTTGGGTCAACTCCTACTGAGTCAACTCAATTCTCCTCCATCACACAACTTTTGACCAAACTCAAAGGTCTTAAGGAGCTGATGAATGTCATGACCTCCCTGGTCTCTCAGCAGCCCAAGCAAGAATTCTTGGTCAAGCTGGCTGTAGGTGACGCGGCCTCGCCCGGAAGACCCAGGGGGTGGACACCGTTGACGACAGATGCTGTGATTGGCGGCAAAAGCAACCAATCGCGGAATCAAGCTGATCGGCAGGGCCGGAGCTCAGAGTATGGAAGAGTCGCCACCCACGAATGGGAAATGAACACCGATCCCTTGCGGGAGACCGGTGAGGGTTCGAAAAATTTGGGTATGAGCCGAGAAGGCTAGCTCCTTTCCGGAGAAAGGCTACTAGGCACCCCGACATCGCCCGGTTCTGAACCACCGGCCTCCTACTTAGCATGTTAGGCGCTAACGGACTAATCGCATATTTCTTTAAGTTTAAAATTCATTTGAAACCTTTTCTTTCTCGTTTTGAAAACCGTTTTGAGCATATTATTGAAAGCCACTTTGGTAAAGAATCACCCATTTACATAAATATAGAAGAGAGGGAGATAGAAGGAAGAATTGGTTTATTTACCACGTGAATTATGCTTTAAGCTATACATTCAATCTAAACTAATATCACTCCCCGGAAAGAAGGTTTATTTACATGGTTCGTACCTTAATCGCCGTTGGAACGATTTAGATACGTTTGAAAACCCCGTTAATTTACATGCTTTTCACTCGAATCGCCGTTGGAACGACTCGAGCGTTTGAAAACGTGGAATAAGAGGTTTTAACTCAAAAAATGTGATTAAGCATACAAGTCCATTTATTTTTGGTACAAAACTGTTTAGTTAGGAAAACGATTCAAAACTCTATTATTTACAAGGAAAACGATTTTAATTACAAGGTTCGCTTAATCCATCGTTGGAACGGATTAAGGTTTCAAAACGTGACATTTTAGAAAGTCGTTTGAAATGGCAACGAACTAAAAACCTTTTATTTACATTTGGAACCTCTAGAAACCTTTAGTTTAACTAAGCAAATTGAACTCTCTTTTTCGTGGTTTATTTTCCCCATTTTTTCACTCAATTAACCTTTATTTGAATATGATTACAATAATTAACAAATTAAATCTAAATCCGCCCAACCCAAGTACATTTAAAATATATACATATAGGAAATTCAACAAGGAGAATAAATGTACGTACTTATATAAATATATATTATGGTAAAAATAATAGTAATACTTATAGATCAAAAATAAGATAAGAAAAATAATAATAATAATATATATACAAGAGTTATTAATAAGTAAAAATGGTAATAAATATACTACTAGATATAATATACTTGTATTCTAATTTGAAAACGTGTAAAAATGATGGATAAAGTCCATGAATAAGAAAACTATATTTAACCCAAAACAGTTTTTATACATAATAAATATTTAGGAAATAACCCACCCAAAACAATAAAGTAATATGGTCTTGATACTTTTAAAGAAAAATATGGATATATACATATAGTTTTACAAAAACCAAATTAATGTAAATTATGCCCAAATGTAAATACCTATAATTATTAGTTAGATACCCCCAAAAATAATTTTAATAAATATACTACATAGTTATATACACATATATACAAAGTCCAAATGTCAAAAAGTTAGGAAAAAGGTTCAAAAATGGGATTTTTATGATTCCAGCAGCTTTACCGACGGAAAATCCGTCGGTAAACCGCTTTTAGTGACAGAAAACGGCAAATTACAGAAACAGTCCAATAGTTTTCAGATTTATTTTAAAACGTTAATTAAAAAAACCTTTTTAAATTCTATATTTACAACGTTTTAGTCCCGAACTACCCTCAAATCGGGTCATGGTTCGTGTTGGGACGTTAAAACGAGGTTTATTTTTATTCAAAACAAAAACGTTTATTTAATACGAGATGGGAATTAAATAAATGCGGGAAAATAAATAAACGTGATAAATAAATAACTAACTAAATAAATAAATAAAGGAAAAAACTATAAATAAAATAAATAAACGAAATAAATAAATTAAACGAGTCCAGTCCTCGGATAATACCTCAAGATCGGTATTGACAGCTGAAGTCGGTTGATTCCACGAATTATGATTTCTCGATATTTTTGTGTTTTTGTAAAATATTTAACTTTTTGGAGATTTTTCAATTTTTAGGAAAAAAAATGTTTTCTCCCAAAAATTTACTTTCTCTCTCTAAAAAATGTTCTAGAGTGAGAAGCTCTCTAAAATTTTCTCTTTTCCAAATGCATGGGGATTCGTGCCTTTTATAGGCACGGATCCCAAAGTTGGGCGTGCGCCCAACGGGTGTTGGGCGGACGCCCAACATCAAGTTGGGCGACGCCCAACACAGGTTGGGCGCGCGCCCAACAGACGTTGGGCGACGCCCAACCTCGGTTGGGCGCGCGCCCAACAGGTGCTGGGCGGACAACCAGCGTAGGTCGAGCGCGCGCCCAACCGCCGTTGGGCGTGCGCCCAGGGCTGTTGGGCGTGCGCCCAACTGCCGCCGGGCGTGCACCCGACGCTGCTGGGCGCTCGCCCCACGCCGTTGAGCGCTCGCCCAACGATCCTTAGGCGTGCGTCCAACGCCTTCGGCATGTGTTGGACGACGCTCCATATTCGTTGGGCGCCCACGAGCCGCCTATTTGTCGACACGCAATCCCTCAGGATTCTTTCGTGGTTTTTTTTGATTTTTTATTATTGGAATCAACCGCTTTAACCATCTGTTATGGGTTTTCGTCACAGGTCCTCCGACTCGGTGTCTACAGTTGCCCCTACTTTCCTATTTTGACAGTGACGTGTGTGCTTTTTCGAAAAAAAAATTTTCGCGAATGCGACACATGCAATGGAAAACATATTAAAGTAAAAAACACATATAGAGTGGGAGGGGAAATACCTGATCTCCATGTCGCAAGCTCCTTCCTGGTCTTCAATCTCTTCCTCGACCCGTCTCTCCTTTAGCTCTTCCTAGCGACCCTAGTCTCTAAATCGACCGCAGGTAATATTGCTCTTTCTAGCAACCCTAGTCTCTAAACCGACCGCAGGTAATATGGCTCTTTCTAGCGACCCTAGTCTCCTAATCGACCGCAGGTAATATTGCTCTTTCTAGCGACCCTAGACTCTAAATCGACCGCAGGTAAAATAGCTCTTTCTAGCGACCCTAGTCTCTAAATCGACCGCAGGTAATATAGCTCTTTCTAGCGACCCTAGTCTCTAAATCGACCGCAGGTAAAATAGCTCTTTCTAGCGACCCTAGTCTCTAAATCGACCGCAGGTAAAATTGCTCTTTCTAGCGACCCTAGTCTCTAAATCGACCGCAGGTAATATGGCTCTTTCTAGCGACCATAGTCTCTAAATCGACCGCAGGTAATATGGCTCTTTCTAGCGACCCAAGTCTCTACATCGACCGCAGGTAATATAGCTCTTTCTAGCGACCCTAGTCTCTAAATCGACCGCAGGTAATATGGCTCTTTCTAGCGACCCTAGTCTCTAAATCGACTGCAGGTAATATGGCCCTTTCTAGCGACCCTAGTCTCTAAATCGACCGCAAGTAATATGGCTCTTTCTAGCGACCCTATAGTGCGCGCACTCGGGTGATTTTGGATTTCGACCTACCATCGTCTGTGTTCCGACTAGAGTTACTGTCTCGCATGCGGAAATCGTTGATAGGAATAACCTTATCCCTTCGTCTGGAATCTTTTCGGGCTAAAAATTATTTTCCTAGTGACTGTTGTCTGTATTTTGACTGGTGCCACTGTTTTGTAAACTTTGGCTATCGTCTGGAGTCGTCTCCCTGGACAATGGTCACTGCTCGGTAAAAATGCAGGCTGAAACGGACTGCGAATCAGAGGTTTATGCATTTGGTAATTAATTATTTACTTTTTACCTTTACGTCACATCGTACCTTTTTCCCTTATTACAAGATTGCCACTTTTCATCCTTATAAAAGGGTGGTGGGGTTCATTTTAACCCCACACCTTCTCTCTCCTCTTCTCTCTCTCACTAACGTTTGAGCATTTTCACGATGGCGTCGAGCAAATACGATGGCACGAAGGGCATGGAGGTGGTCTTTGAGGATTTGGCTAGCGTCGTTCCTTTACAGAACCCCGCTTCTCATCTAAGTCGGACCAACATCAATCGGGTAAGTACCTCTTTGTTTTTATTTGTCAAGACTTCTAGGTTTTAGCAACCCCGTTTGAACGTAATTTGCATGCTAACATTTAAACTGCTTATGAGTCCTTTAGCTAGAAAGCGCGAATTTTTCATGCATGTGAACAACACTTTATGATTTTTGGCAAGAATGTGAACTTTATACATGTGAGTAGCAAAAACTGCATGACTGGTAAAACGTGAATAGTGAAATGACGTGAATAATTCACGTGAATAGTAAAAACGTGAGCTGTGCACGTGAATAGGAAAATGTGAATAGTGCATGTGAATAGTAAAAACGTGAATAGTGCACATGAATAGTAAAAACGTGAATAATACTAAACCACCTTTACCAAAAACTTGAATGGGATTAAGCTCCTCGCAAGCACGCGGGAGAGTGGAACACCACAGAATAACGAATTGAATTAAATCCTATACGAATGATCCTATGGACGAAACTCTAAAGAATGACGATCTTAAAAAATAATTTAAGTTAAACTTAGACGAAACTCGAAGAATAACTAGTTAAACTGAATTTCCATTAGACGTATACAGACGCGAGGCCCTTGAGGAATAATGACTCTAGCTAAGTCTCGCTCTTATCTGTACTATTTCTTCCAGGTTATTGCCATCTCGGGATCCACCGAGGGCATCCATTCATGGTTCGCTTTGCTTCCTACGGCGGTTAGAGTCCGCGTGCGGGAGTTGGGCTTCGAGCCCTTTATTCTGGCGCTGCCCCGTGCCAACGGCGTGTGTGACAAGCGCTCGCGCGCCCTCTGCGAGAGGTGGGTGGATTCAACCCACACATTTCATCTTCCATTCGGGGAGACGACGATCTCACCCCGAGACTTTTCTTTGCTGACTGGATTATGAGGTAGCGATACTCCGGTCCCCCTTTACTATGATATGGTGCGTCCCGAGGTTAACCTCGATGAGATGGATGCTCTGCTTGGTCCCGGAGTCTATACGAGCGTTAGATCTACCCCGGCGAAGTTCGTCACCACCTTCAGACTGCTAAGTCGTCGAGACTTCTGTGATCGAGATGATACGGATAGGGCCACTCGTAGCTTTCTCCTATATGCTCTAGGCGAGACGGTTTTCCATACTCGGAGCGGGACCATACATGCGGGCCTCGTCCAGGCCTTCCGGGACCTAAACGCGGTGTCTTCCTATGATTGGGCCGGAGCTAGTTTGGCATACCTATATCGATTCTTGGACCTGACTTGCCGGAAGCGCAAGGACTTCGGTGGTTATACCTTCGCCCTCCTGGTGTGTTTTCTATCACTAGCTCGCCTTTTATTCTTTTCATGACTTCCGCTTCTGACGCAGGTTTTTATGAGCAGGTTTGGGCCTACGAGAGGAGGATTCTCCCGAGCGTCCGTGGGAGCAGTCCGCGTGGGGCTACGCTTCCGCTTATGGCGAGGTGGAGGGATTTTGATTTGAGCACCGAGGCGAGGCCGACAGTGGCACGATTGCTATCCTGGATCGACACACGGAGCCTGGGACAGGTGAGCGTCTCCTGGCTATTCTAGATTTTTATTTGTTCTTGTCTGATTTTCCTTACGTTTCAGATCTCTTTTGGATGGGACGACCTCGACTTCGGTCCTGATTACGCATATGTTACTCACATCCAGAGGCAGCAGTGCGTACTCACCGGCCCGTGCGTGCGGGCATGGTATTTGGGTGATCGGAGCTTTACCGGAGCTGACATCATTTATTGGACTCCGGGCGAGATCCATGTCTCCATGTTTGCGGTGAGGATTATGCCCCTACGGATGATACGTCGTGACCTGATCCGCCGATTAGCGCCTCGGGACGTATGGGCCTGCGTGAGGGGTCGAGCTCGCTATTTATCGACGCTCCTGACTCCGACGGTCCCTCCTGAGATTGTGATGGTTGTTGATCCTGTGGTGGACGTGTTTTCAGCGGCGGCCGTCGCTGAGGTTTTCGGCCTTGACGTGGTCCCGGTGAGTACTCAGTTTGCTTATTCTTTATTTTGCGAGATAGTTGGGTGTATTTATTTTGCCTTTGTTCGCAAGAGGGCTCTTTGAGGAGTGCTCGAACGTTGGACTTTTTCGACGATACTCGGGCCCGGACATCTAGAGCGTCCCCTGCGAGTGAGGCTTCATACTATGCAGGCGAGTCTTCGGGCGCTGCCCGACCCGAGCAGCTTTCCCTAGGCATACCCTTACCTGCCCCTAGGAGAGAGTATTCGGTGATCCGCTACGGTGAGGCGGGCGTGGCCTATTCTGGCGTCGAGACCGCCCCCCAGTCTTTACCTTGATGGTGCCTTTCGATCCCCCTTATTCTCTTCACGCTTCGAGGGAGACTTGCACAGATTTTGTGGGGCTATCTGATTACTTCCGGGAGCAGCTCGACCTGCGTTGTGCCAGCCACCTAGTGAGTATTCTCATTCTGTTGTAGTGTAGTGAAATGTATGCATGTGATGCACATATGTATGTATAACTTCTGTTGTTTTGTTTTTTTTTGTTTTTTATTTATTTGCAGAGCGATATTCAAGCTGTCGATCAGAGAGTCAGCGAGTTGCAGCGGGACGCTGATGCTCGGGTCGGGCACATCTATCAGGAGAGGGATGCCAGCTGGGGGGAGAGGATGCGGGTTGAGACAGAGGGTCGTCATGTTGCTGAGGAGGGACGTCGGACTGCCGAGGAGGTCCGTCGGGACGCCGGGTCGCCGAGGAGGCTTTAGCTGCGGAGCGGGCTTCACATACGAGAGGCTTTGAGGACTTCTGGGATTTTGGGTCGTTTCCTCCTTGATAGGCCCGTTATTTGTAGCTTTCTTTTATTAGTATTACCCCGATGTATACATTGTATGTAGGGAGATGGGTGGATAGAGGTATAGGCTTTTTATGTGATAGAGATAGGAAATGTATAACTTATGATTCATAATACAATGCATTCAGTCGATTATAACGATTCCAATCATTCCCTTCAAATATATTCATGCCTTTATTTATTTACAAACAACAGAAATACTTAGCCAATTATACATTATTTTCGTAATTGCTCAAGACATAACCACTGTTACCAGGACCCGCCTTTTCGGTTTTCAGATCCCAGCGATTTTTCAACTCTCCTTTTATTATCCCAAAATTTTCAAATGAATGCCCTCTCGGGTTTTCACTCATTGGGATGTCCCTCATTGTTGCATAGATCGCCCTTTGCGGGTTTTCAACCTATCGGGAATTTTTATTTTTATTTATTTTTTTACGAAAAGTATTTCTTAAGCCTATCCAGATTGGTAGGTTCGGAGAACTCCATGCCGTCCATGGTAGTTAGTTTCACCGCCCCTTTGCTCAGCATCTTTTTCACGAGAAACGGTCCTTCCTAGTTTGGCCTAAACTTGCCCCTAGGGTCGGTGTGCGTCATCCGGATCTGTTTCAGCACCATGTCTCCTTCTTTGATAGGACTGACCTTAACCCTTTTGTTGAAAACCCGGGCCATCCTCCTCTGATATAGTTGTACATGGTAGAGGGCCTCCATCCTTTTCTCATCGACCAACGCCAACTGCTCATACCGTTTCTTCACCCATTCTGCTTCAGGAATCTCTGCTTCTACCGTGATTCTCAGCGATCGCTTCTCAATCTCGATTGGCAGAACTGCTTCTCCCCCATACACTAAGGAGAACGGCGTTGCCCCAGTAGATGTCCTAACAGTCGTGCGATAGGCCCACAAAGCAAGTGGAAGCTGCTCGTGCCAATTCTGGTGTGACTCCACGGTCTTTATGAAAATCCTCTTGAGGTTTTTATTTGCCGCCTCTACTGCCCCGTTAGCTTGTGGGCGATATGGAGAAGACCTATGATGCTCAATACCGTACTCTTGGAAGAGATTTTTCACCTCTCCTTGGAACTGGACCCCGTTGTCTGTGATCATATGGTGAGGTACCCCAAACCTGGTGATTAGGTGTTTTTCGATAAACCTCCTCATCTGCTTAGATCCCAACTTGCCAAACGATTCTGCCTCTACCCACTTGGTGAAGTAATCAATGGCGACTGCGATGAATTTGTGTCCATTTGACGCATTACGCCTCACTTCACCGATGATATCAATGCCCCAAGCTGTAAATGGCCAAACGGGTGCCAACACGTGTAGTTTCATAGCTGGCAGGTGATTATAATCCCCGTGGACTTGACAATCATGACATTTCTTCGCATGTTCGTTGCAATCTCTTTCTATGGTGAGCCAATAGAAGCCTTGCCTTACGATTTGCTTTGCCAACACTGCTCCTCCCATATGGGCTCCACAAATTCCCGAGTGTACTGACTCCATTGCCTCACGGGCTTCTCCCTCGTCTAAACATCTCAATTGTAATCCATCGGTGTGCCTTTTGTAAAGCAAATCATTGTGGATGATGAACTGCTGGGCTAACCTTCTGATCACGGCCTGGTCCCTAAGTTCTGATTCTGCCGGATAAATCCCACTTTTCATAAAATTCATGATGTCGAAGTACAAAGGCTTCTCATCAACTCTTAACAACATTACATCTTCATAGCAAGGTTTGTGAGATCTCATTAGCACCAAAGGCTTTGAGGCAAGATTCTGTGGATTATCCCATACCGACACCAAAGTGGCCAAAGCATCCGTTGCTTGGTTCTGTGCTCGAGGAATGTGATAAAAGCGACACTCGCTGAATCTCTGCGCCAACCCCTCCAGCTGGTCGAGGTATGGGCGCAACCTTTCTTCCCTTTCTTCCCAATTTCCCTGCGCTTGTTCGATAATCAGCTTTGAGTCGCCCCAAATTTCAACATACGATGCTCCGAGCGCTGCTAACGACTTTATCCCGTAGATGCACGCTTCATACTCAGCCATATTATTAGTGAGAGGGAATGGCAACTTCTTCACCATTGGGATCCTTTCTCCTTCAGGTGAGATAAGTAGCACCCCTACCCCGGCTCCATTCGAGTTAACCGCTCCATCAAAGGACATCTTCCACGGTATAACTTCTATTGCGTTCAAGTGCTCGTCGGGGAAATCATAGTTTATCTCCTCCATTAGAGGCTGATTGGCCAGAAATTCTGCTACGGCTCTCCCCTTGATAACCTTTTTCGTTACATATTCGATGTCGAATTCTGACAAGAGCAACAACCATCAGGCCAGCTTCCCTGTTAAGGATGGAGTTCGGTATAGATACTTTACGGGATCCATCCAGGAAATAATGATCACTTTGTAAGACTGAAAATAGTGCCACAGCTTCTTTGTTAGCCATACTACCGCCACGCACGTCTTTTCGATCATGTTATACTTAAGCTCGTATTCCAGGAACTTCTTACTCAGATAATAGACCGCATGTTCCACACCGGTGTCCCCTTCTTGGGCCAGTATTGCTCCAATTGATTGCTCCTCGATCGCTACATATAGGAGGAGCGTTTTTCCAAGTTTAGGCGGTCTCAAAACCGGTGGATTAGTCAAATAGGTTCGAAAACTTTCCAACGCTTGTTGGCACTTATCGTTCCAAACCGTGGGTTGATCCTTTCGTAGCAGTTTAAAGATTGGTTCGCAGATCGTGGTGAGTCGTGCTATGAATCGACTGATGTACTAAACCTGCCCCAGGAATCCTCTTACTTCTTTCTCATTCTTCGGTGCTGGCATTTCCCGTATGGCCTTCACTTTATCGGGATCCACCTCAATCCCCTTGTTACTGATTATATAGCCTAGGATCTTCCCCGACGAAACACCGAAGAAGCATTTCTTCGGGTTCAACCTTAGCTTAAATTCTGCGATTCGGGCCAGAAATTTCTCAAGTGCTACGAAATGCCCTTCTCTTGTATCCGACTTGACCATCATGTCGTCCACATAAACCTCCACTTCCTTGTGTATCATATCATGGAACAGTGCCGTAGCCATTCGCTGATAAGTTGCCCCTGCGTTTTTCAAACCAAATGGCATCACTCTATAGCAGTATGTCCCCCAATCAGTAGTGAACGAGGTCTTTGCTTTGTGTTTCTCGGCCATCTGAACCTGCATGTAGCCCATGAAGCCATCCACATTTGTGTGTAAGACACTTGATGCTGCACTGTCGATCAATACGTCGATGTGAGGCAGTGTAAACTCATCTTTAGGGCAAGCCTTGTTGAGATCTCTATAATCGACACATTCTCACTTTACCATCCTTCTTTGCGATTGGCACTACATTTGCGACCCAAGGAGGATAGTCGATCACTTCGATAAAACCTGCCTCTAACTGTTTCTTCACCTCTTCTCTAATCTTATCTGCCCATTCTGGCCTCATGCGTCGGACCTTTTGCTTTACAGGTTTAGCATCGGGGTATGTTGGAATGCGGTGAGCCATGATGGATTTATCAATTCCTGGCATGTCTTCGTACGTCCAAGCAAACACTATTTCATATTTTTTAATTATTCTCTCAAATTCTTTCCTCTCTTCAGTAGTTAATTCTTGAGCAATTTGTATAAGTTTAGGATTTTCATCCGTGCCAAGATTGAAAGTTGACATTTCTATTGCATTGATTTCAAATGTAGGCATGTTATATGAATGAGAATGGATGGAATGATCAGAATCAACATCAAGCAAGTAAGCAAAATCAGAATTCATTTCATTGATAGTTTTGGTGAGTATATCGCCAGATTCAAACAAAGCAGTAATACAATTGTCATCATCGGGGTTTTCGGGCGCCTCGTAAGCCTTGGAGGTGCTTGGTTCATCCACCGCTCCCACGGTTGCTTCTGCAGTGATAACCTGCTCCTCGGCATTTAGATCCAACATCATGATCTCCTCTATGAAGCAGGTCGCCTTTCCTTTGCCCCAGTCGGTAACATCATTGAAGATCTCAAAGCCTGGCAAAATCTTTCCCTCAGTGCTAGTCCATGACTCGAAAGTTCCTGAATAAAGCTTCCCCTGGCCTTCGTTCACAAAATACTTCTTTAGGCCCACTTTCCCCTCACAGCCTTTGTTAGACGGACCTCCTAGCTCATATCCCAATCCCCTCCAGGTGTTCTGACTCTTGAAATCTGGTGATTCTGGCAGCCCCTGATGGTGTGCACCCAAGCCCATGTCGGGGATGAAACCCCCCCTTCATCATCTGTATCACATCGGTGGTCATGCTAGACTCGTAGATCCCAAAAACTTGAAATCCGGAGAAAAGCTGAGGCTCGATCCCTAATGCAGCTACTGAGCTCAATTTCTCAGCTCTGATCGTCACTATTTCGTCCTCGTAGGGGAACTTGATCATCTGGTGGAGTGTGGAGGGCACACCTCCGAGCTTCTTGAACCATGGGCGTCCCAGCAATACAGCAAAAGTCACCGGTATGTCCAGTACCATGAACTCAGTTTCTTCCTCATGCGGCCCCACTTTCAACTTAGCCTTGAAAACTCCCTCGATGTGACGACGGCTATCATCATAGGCACTGATCACGGTTTCTGAGGCAGTCAAATCCCCTCTTTCCACTCCCAACTTGGACAAGAGCTTCAGCGGGCAAACGTTAATGGCCGATCCATCATCGACCATCACACAACTAGTCTTCTTCCCATTGATTTCAGCTCGGATGTACAAAGGCTTGTTGTGAGCCTTCCCCTCCTCCGGGAGATCTTCATCAGTGAAGGTGATCTCGGTCTTCTTCCGAGCCATGATTGCCCCCACTAGCGCTGCCGGCTCAGTATCCGTAGAAATGACCAAGTTCTGCAGCTCCTTCATCAAATTCTCACGGTGATACTTGGAATGGCACAAAACTTCCCACACCGTAGACTTAGCTTGTGTTTTCTTCAACTGTTCCAGGACTTGATTGTCCGACTTGGGAGCCGATCCTTCTCCTATCTCTGTCTGGACCATAGGTGCCTTCCCCTCGGCCACACGACTTGATCTTGTCATGACGGCAACTTCCGACTCATCATCAGATTCATCCCAAATATTGATAGGAGTTCCCTGCTCGGCATCCTCCTCCTCTGAGGAACTTCCCCAAATATCCACAACCATCAGGTCCATCACATGAGGGACATTCGAATTGATATAGGAGGGGTCTGACGATCCATACAACGCCCAACCTATCAGCTCGTCATAATTCTTGAGGAACACCCTGTTCATCCTCCTTGCCACTATTGGAATAGCGCCTCTTTGTATATACATGAGCTGTATTTTATCGATCACAGTTTCTCGACACAGTTCATAGTGGTGCCTCCACCTCCTGGCGTAATCCACGAAGGGCTCCTCGGGGAATTGCCTGATCCTATCCAGATCTTTTAGGGATCCCGTCCATGGAATATACATCTCGTATCTCGACACGACCGCATCCCGAAGAGGTATCCAATGTCCCATCTCTTCCTCTGACAACCCTTGGTGCCACAACAGAGCGTCCCCAATAAGAGTTTCCAGAAAATGCTCGTGTAACTCACTTTGGGGGAACCCGACATCATACATGTGATTGCGGAATGAGGTTGCGTGCTCAACTGGATTTTGATATCCACCATACTTGGGCATTGCCAACACTGCTTCAGGGGTCTCATAGGAGGGCGAATCCGGTGTTTGCTCCGCAAGCATCCATACCGTATATTCTTTGATAAACCTCTTCATCACTGCGGCCCAATTGCTCTTGACGTACATCGGGAGTGACATATACCACATCAACGGTTCACCCATTAGTGAATTACAAAACAAACTGGTGATCTCCTCTTCATTAAAGCCCAACGGCCCCATTGCCGACAAGTAGAAATGCAAATGTTCCATAGGATCTTTGTTGCCGTTATACTTACTAACTGCTGGTAACGGGCGCTTGATGGGCCCAATTTGCATTGCGCTACTTTCTGCCGCTCTCTCCTTAACCTTCTTATACTTCTCCAAGAATAAACTTGCCAATTGCGACCAATCACCCTCGATGGAGTCAGGCAAGGATCAAAACCACCTCAACGGCTCGCCTATCAACGAATGGTGGAACCACTGAGCGATCTCGTTAATCCCAAACGGTTCAACAAACATAGCACACATATACTCATACAGATGGACCTCAGGATCTTCCACTCCACTGAATACTTTTAACTCAGGAATAATCCTCCGAGATGACCCCTGCCCGGTCTCTTCGGTGTCGTCTTCATCATACGGCGCTCCATCACCCAATTCCTCATCCATCCTCTCATCCACTGGTTCTTCCCCTAGAAAAGACACATAAACTCCATTTCCTATAGTCATTTTCTCATCGGAGCCTAACAACTCCTCCTCATCTTCCTCGAAGGGTTCTACTATCAAGCCTCCTTCTGGCCCAGATCCAATCATGCTTACCCTATGATTAGGCAATGGATTGCGCCTAGTGGAAGGGTTTGCTGACGATGGATCAGCTATCTTCTTCTCCTCAATCAAATCCTGAATTTCGTGCTTCAACCTCTCACAATTCTCAATAGTGTGCCCGTAGTTGCTATGGAACTCACAGTACCCTCTAGCTTGCATTTGCGGAGTAGGCTACACCTTGTTATAAGGAGTGAGGGCTTTCAACAATCCCTTCTTCTACAATCGTTCGAAAACTTTCGCGTAGGTTTGATCAAACTTGGCGAACTGCCTCTTCTCGATAGCATTAAGTTCAAGTACTTTCACTGCGGTAGATTCTGTACTCGCACTTGGCCCTCCGGCACTATATCCAGACTTCGTCCACTTGGTATAAGCTTTCTTCGGCTCTCCATCCCCCTCAACTATCAAAGCGCAGCTATACATCTGATTGAAATCGGTAAAAGGCATATACCGCAGCTCATTCTTAATATACGGCAACGTGTTGCCAACTACCATTCGGATCTGATCCTGCTCAAGCGGTTTCTGCTTCATAACCATCGCCTTTGCTCTCCACCTCCTCACAAAGTCGAACAAGGATTCACCAGTCTGCTGCTTAGTTCTCTCTAGCTCCTTCAAAGTAACTTCAAGCATAGTGTTGAAGCTATACTGGGCGATGAATGCCTTCACCAGTTCCTTCCAATCTCTCTTTGTCACCAGCGGTAACGCATGAAACCATATGAGGGCAGCCCCCTCCAGGTAAGTATTGAATAGCCCCAAGACTTGCTCCTCGGTCAAGATCGTGTGTTTCATCATCGCGACATACTGATTCATGTGAGCGGTAGGATCCCCAGTTCCGTCGAACTTCTTCATGTCAGGGAGCCGGAATTTCAAAGGCAAAGCCGTTGCCGATAAGCAGTTTTTCAAATTATAAAAGTCCTGACTCCCAGAGCTTCCCCCACGCAGATCCTGCACCTCCTGAGTGATGTGTTGCTTCCATTCCTCTTCCTTAGCTTTCTCCTTCTCAAGCTGTTTCTGGATGTAATCCTGATAGTCATCCTCATTCCCGAAGCGGGGACCAGTGTTCACATCATTCTCAGCGCGCTTACTACCACTCTTGTTATCCTTCAATGCCAGCTCAGCTAGCTAGGCCAAAATCGCGGTTACTGATCGTTAATGTTATTCACAGAATTCTCCAATTCGGCCACCTTTTCGCTGGTCGCAGACATACTGACCGAAGACTGAGTAGACTCGGACGAAGATGATTCAGAAGCCACAACTGCCGACTGTGACGGTTCGGAACTGACAATCTGTAACTGGTCGAACTGTCTGACTAGCCGATTACTCTCACGGAACCACAACCGCTTAATGATGACGTCTGCACGAGCGATACCCATTAGTATGTATGCATGATTTTATATGCATGATTCGTGGTGTGTGCATTTATTATTTACGGATATATAAGATAAGAAGAACAAACGTTAGTCTAATTACACGTATCACAACATCTCTCTTCCACCCTTATTCCTCCACACACTCGATGGTCCAAGTCTCTTTCCTAGGATTTTGGTTTGGGGCTCACATTGTGGTCCAGGGGACGCGTGATGCCGTCGATTATTGCGGAAAAAAATAAATCATCCATCAAACAATACAATTCGTTTTAACGTATCGACGTTCAGTGACTAAGATATCGACCAAATTGGATTGTCCTTCTGAATAACTCATCTTTTGTTATTTCGCGAGACGCATTAGTTCGGGTTTTGACACCCTTTGAGCGCATCTCGGATTTAGACGTGGTACGAATTATTCTTTTGGTTCAATCGCTCATTATTTACAATGACTCGTTCCCTTTTATTCGCGTGGGTTCGTGTCTCGATCTTCGGATTACGACAGGATCTTTTGGATCTATCGAGAGACGCAACCACATGTTTGTTTAGTGATGATATCACTTTTGGATTTTTATTTTAGGGAACGGACTCATCGCGTAACATGTTTGTTTTTAGCGTCAAGAATCCGCTTGCTCGTTTTGGCTACGTGAAAAGACGGTGAGTCTTATTCGAGCGCACGGTAATCTTTCGGCTAGCAACAACTCTTTATTTCTTCCAATTTACGGGATATACCATCCTAGCGTGGTTATAGAAAATCAACATTTCGTTTAATCGCATGCTTATTCGAAGCAGGGATATTACCGTTCTTTTCATTTAGGCACGAGTTAAGCAAACGCGCAAATCGGGCCATATTTCTTATAGTTTTGGGTAACGGTCGAAATGATCGAGCCATTAGTCAAATCCATAGTCTCGTCCATATGGAGCAATTACGCGGTTTTTATCTTAATTCGGCTTCGTGATTTTTAGGCGGCGTATATACCAGTTCGAGGCATGTATTTAACGACATTGGTTCATTTTCTTTAACTACCATCAGGATTGACATATATCGTAGATACAGAATGACTTTGGTCGTTTTTTTTATTTTTTATTTTATTTTCTTAGTCACTTTTGCGGATACGTCCATTTCTCCTTAGAACAACGCAAGGTGTAACGTAAGAGCTCGTTTTTAATTCGGAAGGGACATGCTACGTTTACGAAACTCTTTACGTTACAATAGGGTCGTTCAAAATAGAAATGTTCTTTATTTTCTTTTTGTCATAATCTTGCTTTATCCCAATGTATTTAAAGAATGTGAATAACGGCTATTGTTAATATAGTCTTTTAAATCGAGATATAACTATCCTTAATACCAAACCGACTCGTACTAATACGTGCTTACGTCATAATGTATTTCCTGAATATGTGTCTTCTTCGGGACACGGAAAGGGACCAGGCGGGTCGCACAAGTTCATTCATACGAGATGACTAAGTCGTCTTTAGTTCAAATCGTTTCGGTGCTTTGGGATAGTTTATATATCGGTTTAAGACTATATATTAACGTATCGTTTCATTTTCTTTACACATTTTAGGATTGGACACGTATCATGGCAATTTGAAAACACGAATTGATTCATTCATCACACCAAAAATAGTAACGGGTAATCCTATGGCAACTTCTAAGGCTACTATATGCTGACACAGCTGATCGCGGGACCTTACAGGACCGCACAAATTCACCCCTAACGAATGGATGGGGACCCTTTGGCGCCTTACTGCAAGGGGGAACTTACACTAGCCTCTTTCGAGTGACGAATGGACTCTCAATAGAGGTTTCTCGAAAATTACCCAAAAGGTTTGCAATAATGCTTATGAATGCATACGAAAAGAAATAATACGATCCGTCCCCGTTATGGGCTTAATACACGCCTTCTGGAATCAAATTTCTCACTTTCCCAGCAGAGTCGCCACTTGTAGGTGCCGCGGCCTCGCCCGGAAGACCTGGGGGGTGGACACTGTTGACGACATATGCTATGATTGGCGCCGAAAGCAACCAATCGCGGAATCAAGCTGCTCGGTAAGGCCGGAGCTCGGAGTATGGAAGAGTCGCCATCCACGAATGGGAAATGAACACCGATCCCTTGCGGGAGACCAGTGAGGGTTCGGGAAATTTGGGTACGAGCCGAGAAGGCTAGCTCCTTTCCGGAGAAAGGCTACTAGGCACCCCGACATCACCCGGTTCTGAACCACCGGCCTCCTACTTAGCATGTTAGGCGCTAACGGACTAATCACATATTTCTTTAAGTTTAAAATTCATTTGAAACCTTTTCTTTCTCGTTTTGAAAACCGTTTTGAGCATATTATTGAAAGCCACTTTGGTAAAGAATCACCCATTTACATAAATATAGAAGAGAGGGAGATAAAAGGAAGAATTGGTTTATTTACCACGTGAATTATGCTTTAAGCTATACATTCAATCTAAACTAATCTCACTCCCCGGAAAGAAGGTTTATTTACATGGTTCGTATCTTAATCACCGTTGGAACGATTTAGATACGTTTGAAAACCCCGTTAATTTACATGCTTTTCACTCGAATCGCCGTTGGAACGACTCGAGCGTTTGAAAACGTGGAATAAGAGGTTTTAACTCAAAAAACGTGATTAAGCATACAAGTCCATTTATTTTTGGTACAAAACCGTTTAGTTAGGAAAATGATTCAAAACTCTATTATTTACAAGGAAAACGATTTTAATTACAAGGTTCGCTTAATCCGTCGTTGGAACGGATTAAGGTTTCAAAACGTGACATTTTAGAAAGTCGTTTGAAATGGCAACGAACTAAAAACCTTTTATTTACATTTGGAACCTCTAGAAACCTTTAGTTTAACTAAGCAAATTGAACTCTCTTTTTTGTGGTTTATTTTCCCCCTTTTTTCACTCAATTAACCTTTATTTGAATATGATTACAATAATTAACAAATTAAATCTAAATCCGCCCAACCAAAGTACATTAAAAATATATACATATAGGAAATTCAATAAGGAGAATAAATGTACGTACTTATATAAATATATATTATGGTAAAAATAATAATAATACTTATAGATCAAAAATAAGATAAGAAAAATAATAATAATATATATACAAGAGTTATTAATAAGTAAAAATGGTAATAAATATACTACTAGATATAATATACTTGTATTCTAATTTGAAAACGTGTAAAAATGATGGATAAAGTCCATGAATAAGAAAACTATATTTAACCCAAAACAGTTTTTATACATAATAAATATTTAGGAAATAACCCACCCAAAACAATAAAGTAATATGGTCTTGATACTTTTAAAGAAAAATATGGATATATACGTATAGTTTTACAAAAACCAAATTAATGTAAATTATGCCCAAATGTAAATACCTATAATTATTAGTTAGATACCCCCAAAAATAATTTTAATAAATATACTACATAGTTATATACACATATATACAAAGTCCAAATGTCAAAAAGTTAGGAAAAAGGTTCAAAAATGGGATTTTTATGATTCCCGCAGCTTTACACGGAAAATCCGTCAGTAAACCGCTTTTAGTGACAGAAAACGGCAAATTACAGAAACAGTCCAACAGTTTCCAGATTTATTAAAAAGCTTTAGATCTACTCTATTATATCATTTTGGTCCCCGAACTACCCAAATCGGGTCATAGTCTATAGCGGAGCCTCCCAAAACGATGTTTTATTTTAAAACGTTAATTAAAAAAACCTTTTTAAATTCTATATTTATAACGTTTTAGTCCCGAACTACCCTCAAATCGGGTCACGGTTCGTGTTGGGACGTTAAAATGAGGTTTATTTTTATTCAAAACAAAAACGTTTATTTAATACGAGACGGGAATTAAATAAATGCGGGAAAATAAATAAACGTGATAAATAAATAACTAACTAAATAAATAAATAAAGGAAAAAACTATAAATAAAATAAATAAACGAAATAAATAAATTAAACGAGTCTAGTCCTCGGATAATACCTCAAGATCGGTATTGACAGCTGAAGTCGGTTGATTCCACGAATTATGATTTCTCGATATTTTTGTGTTTTCGTAAAATATTTAACTTTTTGGAGATTTTTCAATTTTTAGGAAAAAAATGTTTTCTCCCAAAAATTTACTTTCTCTCTCTAAAAAATGTTCTAGAGTGAGAAGCTCTCCAAAATTTTCTCTTTTCCAAATGCATGGGGATCCGTGCCTTTTATAGGCACGGATCCCAAAGTTGGGCGTGCGCCCAACGGGTGTTGGGCGGACGCCCAACACTAAGTTGGGCGACGCCCAACACAGGTTGGGCGTGTGCCCAACAGACGTTGGGCGGACGCCCAACCTCGATTGGGCGCGCGTCCAATAGGCGCTGGGCGGACGCCCAGCGTAGGTCGGGCGCGCGCCCAACCGCCGTTGGGCATGCGCCCAGGGCTGTTGGGCGTGCGCCCGACGCTGCTGGGCGCTCGCCCAACACCGCTGGGCGCTCGTCCCACGCCGTTGAGCGCTCGCCCAACGATCCTTAGGCATGCGTCCAACGCCTTCGACATGCGTTGGACGACGCCCCATATTCATTGGGTGCCCGCGAGCTGCCTATTTGTCGACACGCAATCCCTCAGGATTCTTTCGTGGTTTTTTTTTATTTTTAATTATTGGAATCAACCGCTTTAACCGTCTGTTATGGATTTTCGTCACAGGTCCTCCGATTCGGTGTCTACACTGGCGGATCTCCAGCTTATGATGGTTCACCATATGGACTTAATTGAGGGAAATATTAATGCTCTATCTGCTGTGGACTCATCAAACACCACTTCTGCTAAAGTAGCTCAGGGTTTCACTCAACTGACCACTAAGCTCACAACAGCTCGAGACCTTGTTTCATCCTCTTCTCAATGCACCATTGAACAAGTTGCTGAGGCTGTGCGCCTACTCAACCTAAACAGAGAAGAGATGCGAACTGACCAAGTCAAGCCCAACGACATCCTGCACTGCACCAGAATGACCTTTGCCCATATTCGTCATCTGAACGCTCATCGTCATATCTACGATGCCTCCATGCTCAAGATGTATCATCAGTCATATGCATGGATGACCGACTCAATCACCTAGATGGGGAAGTCACTTGAGTTCATACTCAGTGTCATCAGCGCCCACATGAAAATTCCCTCCTCCAGCATGGTCGGTGGTCTCGCGATCTTTAACGGTCTTAAAGAAAGTACGAGTCAAATGCAACATTATTCAACCATACTGACTCGTGCTGTTCAAAAAGGGCAGTTTTATGCCTCTGCCCCTCAGCCTGGTGATGCTGGCAAAACGGGGGAGAAAGATCAGCACTCAGCTGACAGAACTCAAACTCAGCAGAAGCCTCCTGGCTCAACTTCTGCTAATCCGGGCAACCAAACTCAGCAACAAAGAACAGCCAAGCCTAGCCAGCAGACCAAACCCAAAGCTAACCAAGTTCAAGTCAACATCAAGAGATAGAACTAGAAATAGAATCTACTTGTAACTTGTGTTTCTTAGTTGGTTGTAATTGGCATGTTTCTGTGTTGAGCTGACTATTTATGAAAGCATCTTTATTCACACTATCCTCTTTATATATATGATGCTTTATATGCTGTGTTGATCTATGGGCTGACCTTTCTCATATAACTACTCATTGAACATACTAAAACTTGTGAACATTAAAAAATTATACAAGTACTTGGCCACTGAGTAAAACTACTCAGCCCCAAATTAGCATACTCAGCCTACCTTAACTCAGATACCTGAAGCTTACTTTTAATCTAACTAAGTGTTAAAACTGAGTAATAAAAAATGTTCCAAGTGCTGACCTACTTCTGAAACTGACCTTAGACTCATTTCGATTAAATCTTAAAAGGTTTAGAATTGAACTAAGTCAGTGGATTCAAACCTTAGACTCACTCGATTAAATCTTAAAAGGTTTAGAGTTGAACTAAGTTAGTGGATTCAACCCTTACGGGGAAGTATTTTCAGAAGTTTAGACAAGGTCAATTTTCATGGGGGAGCTCAAAGCTGAGTTCCTTACTGAATATTTTTGCCAACATCAAAATGGGGGAGTTTGTTGAAACACCTTTCCACATGATTTTGATTTGACAAAATTATTTAAGTAAATCACCATGATAAAAATATTCCAAAACAATTAAATTTAAGTGCTTTGATTTAATTGTACTAATGAGTTTGTTCAATGTTGAGTAAGTTAATTAATAAGAACAGGAATTAAAAATCCACAAGAGAAAGACAAAGTCAGCAGATGCAAGCCACACCGCCGGAGCTGAGCAGAATGCAACTCAGCTTGAAGAAATAAAATGTCTTCTTCAGAAAAGCTTGAAGGCGAAGCCGTTATGTCAAGCCAAATGGTCGTCAGGTCAGCTTCAATATTGATCAGCGTTGAAAACAAAACCTGTCATATTCTGAGTAAAATTCAGAAGACACAGAAATCTATCGGAAGGACCTTTTCAAGAAGCATAGACTATCTGACTCACACAACAAGACAAACCTGGCATCTGATGAAGACAGAAGACAGGATTGGCATGCAGCACTGAGTGCTGACCAAGTGGTGACGAAAGAAGAACGTTTGCCCACAACGGCTATATCGGATTCAAATCATTGGAGCCTCAGACATCACTATAAAAAGGCCACTCCAACACTTCATTTTATACAGATCTTCATTAAGTCTATTCATTGATAAAGTACAAAATAGAAGCTCTGTCCTGAAAAGAAAAAGCAAGCTCTTACACCAAACTTCTATTTTTGTGTAAAAGTCTAGAGTGATTTTATTCATCTAAAGTGTTCTTCAATCAGAGAGAACAAATTCTGTATCATTTGTAAAAGGTTAGAAAAGAGAGGCTGAGTACTCGGTTATAGTACTCAGTGGTAGAGAGAAGTTGAGTACTCGGTTATAGTATTGAGTGGTAGAGATAGGATTGAGTAGACGAATAGAGGATGGTACTCCTGCATACTCAGTTTCTATTGTAAACGGTTTGTTATCTACCTTTAAAGAGCTCAGTAGAGGATTCAAAAAGCTCGGAAGGATTTCCGGGGACTGGACGTAGGCGGAGAGGCCGAACCAGGATAATTCTCCTGAGTAACTTCTAATCCTTCATTTCTTGATATATATATTTATTGCTTGCTTAATATCACTCAACAAAACAATAATCTGTATATGCTGTGTTGAGTAAATTTGAAAGTTGTGCTAAGTAATCGGAGTGCTGAGTTGGAAACTAATTTAAGTGTTGCTTCCCAACTCACAATTGAAACATCCCTAGTTAGTAGTTGACTAAAGCTGTCTCAAAATCCACTCAGCGGTGCTGACCTAGAGACTGAGTAAAAGCATTAAACTTAAAATAAGTCAGCCTTAATTGAAAAATTTTATAATAGTTCCTAACCCCTCCCCCCCTTGGAACTAATACTATCAAGTTATAGGGGACCAACACTCTCCTCCAGAATTTGTGGATCCCTTTTCCAGATCCCCTCATCATTTTTCACCTTTTCCACCCCCAGCGCAAGCATATACTCCTTTTCAGATGATCCATAAACAACTTCAAGCTCCACCCATAAAAGTTTTATCTTCTTCAGGCTTATTTGAAGAAGATTCTCCAAAGCCAAAACATCACAGGCCCTCAAAAGACAAACAACCTATGTTTTCCAATATGGCCTCCACAATTAGCCATCTCACACTGTCTCAGAATATTGTATAGACTTTTCAGAAGGAACATCCGAAGATCTTCCTTCAGAACCTGATGCTGATGTTGCTGATATTACTCAGATACTTATGGCTGATGAACAACATTCTTCTGCACCAACCCCTGGTGTGACAGAACCCATAGTCGAAGAACCAGCTGATGAAGATTTCATGTTCTATGAAGAACCTAAAACTACCAAGCCAACATCTGGTCCTTGGTTCATATTTGATCATCTCCCTCCCCATCGATGGAGAGACCATCTCCATGAAATGGTAGCATGGATATATTTGCAAATGACTAAACAAGATGTCACCATGAAAGAGGTGCTCACTGAATTTGTCTCTCGATTTATAGGCACTCTTCGAGAATGGTACCAAAGTCCTGGACCACAATCTTCCAACTGCTAGTAATGCTCTGGGAGAGATCCATCAACAGTTCATCGGTGATCCTAAAATATATCATATCCAGATGAAACAAGAATTCTTTGATATGAAATGCTGCTCTTTGAAGAAAAAAGATCTTGACTTTCATTATCAAAGAATGGTGAAGAGGTACTACATGCTAAATGGGTATAATGATCCAAATCTTCAGTACACCTACATTGCCTCTCTACCAATTGAACTCCAGCCAGAGTTACAACGTCTCATCATAGCCACAGGCAGAAACTTTGCTGAAATCAGCATTGGGGAAATTCACCAATTCACTCTTCTTGCTCTAGAGAAATTGTGTGAGCAATAACGCCTCTTCAGCAATATCATGTCCCAAAGGAATCTTGCTCAGAAATTCTGCAACAAATCTTACCTACATATCAAGTGCAAGGATAGCAAATATGACTATCGTCCCTCAAAGAAGAAACACCACAGGAAGCTCTCTAGATTCTCTAAATTCCCTAATTCATATCAAGGGTCCAGACGGCAGAAACGATTCAAGTTTTTCAAGAAAAAGACCGACAGGAATAAGCGGACTGATTAGTGTTACATTTGTGGTCAAAAGGGGCATTACGCTCGTAAATGTCCAAATCAGCCACAAAAGGCTCAAAAACTGGTCCAACAACTTTCCTACAGTCTTGAAGATGCAGATGTTGAATCCTTGTACTTAGAGCAAGATGAAGCAACACCAGAAACCATCTTCGTCCTTAAAGATTATACAGATTCTTCTTCTTCTTCAGAAGATTCTGATGATGATTTTCTAGTTTCTGATGATTTGCTTCCCATATATTCCCTACAATCATGCTCATCGGAGAGTCTTACTCCCACTTACCCCCTGGTTAATATTTATCTATTGCCATCCAAATACGACAGACCCAGGCTTAAAAGACAATGGTTAATCCATCAATTTTGCCTAATACCTCATGGGAAAACAACTATGAGTATTTCAAGGCTGCAAACGGCAAAGTATTTTCCACTACACTCAGATCCAAAAAACTCATTGGGATTCAGTTTTTTCCTAACTGTATCATTTGGGTCAAAGTCCTCGGGTCAGTCCTCCCAGACAAAGACATCTTAGTTGGTTTTGATGTCTATTAGAAAGCTAAAGGGTTACAAATTCTCTCTGAAGGGATTCGTTTCAAATGGCAGTTGAAATTGTACACTTGTGTCCCTAAGTTGTACTCCCTAGCTGAAGTTGCACCAGATTTCCAACAGATTACAAACCTTATCTTGAAGTCATGTGCTGATTCCCACTCACAATTCTCTCATCCCTCACCACTTTGGAAAAATAAAGATTTTTTCATCAGATTGCCTTTCAAGCTTAATGAAGATGTCAATCCTACTAAGGCAACACATCCAGGCGTGACACCTTCGGACCTTCTCCTAGCAAAGGAAGAACGTGCTCAATTATTGCAATAAGGCTTGATAGAGCCAACCACATCCCTTTGGGCTTGTCAAGCATTTTACATCGAGAAACGGTCAGAAATAGTTCGTGCAAAGAAAAGGCTTGTGATTGACTATAAGCCCCTCAATGGATTTCTAAGAGATGACAAATTTCCCCTTCCAAGGATTAATTCCTTATTTGTCCATCTCAATGAAGCCCATATATTCTCAAAATTTGATCTCAAAGCAGGTTTTTGGCAGCTTGGGATTCATCCAGAAGATCATTACAAGACGGCATTCTGCATTCCTACATCCCAATATCAATGGAGAGTTATGCCCTTTGGGCTAAAAACAGCCCCATCTCTGTTCCAAAAGGCCATGATCAAGATTTTTGAGCCCATCCTTCATAGTGCTCTCATCTACATTGATGATATCTTACTCTTCTCTAAAGATGTCCAAGCCCATAATAGTCTTTTGGCCCAATTCCAGCACATTGTAGATCAGCATGGCATAATGCTTTCTAAAAAGAAGAGCATTATTGGACAGAACTTAGTGGAGTTTTTAGGCATGAGATTCCATGATGACCAATATCAGCCTGGACCCCACATTTCTTAAGAATTATTGAGATTCCCTGATGAAAATCTTTCTGTAAAGCAAATTCAGCAATTCTTGGGAATCATCAATTACATCCGGGAATTTATCCCTCATGTCTCTGAGCACACTAGCCAATTATCAAAAATGTTGAAAATGAATGCCCCAACGTGGAGTCACGTCCAAACTAAAGTTGTTCAGCAACTTAAAGTTATGGTTCAAAATCATCCAGCATTAAAGATACCTGGCACTGGAAAGCATGTTTTACAAACAGATGCTAGTGATGAACATTGGGGTGCATTGCTTATTGAAGAAGTTGATGGAACTTCTCATTACTGTGGAGATGCTAGTGGACAATTCAAAGCTGCAGAAAAACATTATCACACCACGATCAAAAAGATTCTTCCGGTAAAAATTGGTATAAAGAAATTTGAATTCCATCTCATCGGTCATCATTTCACTGTCAGAATGGATAATTCATCTTTTCCAAAAATCCTTGAATTCAAAAATAAGTCTCTCCCTAGCCAACAATTATTGCGACTTAAGGACTGGTTTGCAAAATATGACTTCCATGTGGAACATATAAAAGGCAACCAGAACCTCATCCCATATTTACTTTCCAGACCACAACCTTCACTTATTACCTCTATCGCCTCCCTACCTATCATCTTCATGGCATCCTCTACTCCTTAGAATCCTGTAGTTCTTCACCCCTTTCCTCCTAGAACTAATTTCAAAAACATTTTTGAAATTCAGTGTTATGCCAAAACCCACCTGTTTGTTCACTTCAAAGACTTCCTCACTGCAAGAAACCTCCCTAAACCTGAAGAATTTTACCAAGATTGCCCATTCCTTATCCTTTTTCGTTTGAAACCCACACAAGATCTCCTCTCTTCTGAGTTATGGTGCATTTGGTGTTTGACGGTTCTCTATTCTATTGCCATTGAAATACCAGTCTTGGAAATGTTTCATCACCTCCATGAAGAACAGCAATGTGATTCTCTGTTATGGACTTTAATGGAATGGTATGCCCCCCTTTCGTAGTGGCGAAAGGAACTCCAGAAAATAATTGAAAGACTCAAGCTCTGGGATAGTGCAACGTCCCACTTATCACCTAGTGCAGTCTTTATCATCCACAGCCCGTACTTCCAGGATATGCAAGGGAAATTTTGGACTCAAAATGAAGCTTATGAATGGAATACTTTTTTGACTCCAATACAGGAAACCAAAGGCAATAAAAAAATGGCAGTCAAAACTTATCTTTGTTGTCTTAATTGTTATGGTCTCAATGCTAACCAGATTCTTAGTACTACTCGGTATCCTGCTAAACCAGTCAACATTCACTTAGTGTCAGCTCAGACTCCATTCATGACTTCACAACAACAGCCGGAACTAGGACAAGCATCTTCTTCCAGATCAAGGCCACCTCAAGCAACTCAAGTGCCACTGTTGTCCTCAGATGTGACTCTAGCAAGTGTACCAGATACAAGTAATAAAGTGATAAGTCAAGTATCGTATCCACAGGGATTGAGATCCAAATGATATGAGAAAATCGTTGCTGAACAGAGTGTGTGTGTAAAGGTATCTTCTTAGTAGGATTGATTGTTTGAGTGTGGACAGTTAAGACAAAAGATTGCTAAAGCTATGAAAGATATGACAAATAGAAGACAGTTTAAAGGATAGAACAGGCTAGGCACTGCCGAACAGGTTGTGCAAGGCCATACAACACTCCAACGAATTTGCTACAATACCAACGAAGTCAAAGTATCAGCTTTAATGCCCACTTAAGTCAACTTTCGTGTGTTCTTAAGTTCCTGAGATTTACTAGAGCCAATAGCGTCCTAAAGGAACGTTCTTTCTTGCATTAAGATCAAAGTTGCATTTCCGTTAAGAAAACCTTTGACATAACCATCTAACATGTCTACTTCGAGGTTGTGAGATCGATAGAGATATCAGTGAAGATGCAAGTAGTGTCCTAACATTCATCTATCACATGCATATATGCCGAAGCACAAAAAGTAAAAATCCTCATCAACACATCATTGGCAAAATACTACACATTCATTGAAAGAGTTATAAAACTTACATCACCGGCCCGGACTGGCCGTGCTTATTCAAAATGGATTACTCACTCATATCGAGCAGTGAGCAATCAGTAGTTCTTGCTACAGTCAGAAACTCCATTGGAGCTCTTCTCTAACGCCTCGAAAGTTACTTTTCTATTCTAAACAGTAAAATATCCGAGGATGAACCTGTCCCATCTTTCCTTTACTACATCTATTTAAAGGAGAAAGACCGGGCCAAAATTGGTACCCGAAAGTACCCTAAAAGTATTACAGAAAATAAGTCAACACTAACTATACTAAACAAAATAGAAATGATTATGGATCCTTTTGACCCTTGAACACTCAAGGGTCAAAACATCTTGTCGTCATGTTACTTTAGGAAATGCCACCGAAACACTTTTCCACCTGCTGCCTCTGCCACGCCCACCTCTGATCTGTCGCTATCCATCATCAGAATATCCGGCGTTTGACCGCTGGATCATAGAAAGGCTCTACTCCTCTTTGGCAGTTGCGAAACAAGCTGTTTCCAGCGAGTTTGGCTTTAATCTTTGCTTATCTATAAAAAAACATTAATCAGCCCTTTTATTCTTGCAATATAACATAAAAACACCCTAATTCTCGTATAAATATTATGTTAATACTTAGTCAATTTCATGCCTAACAAATACCCCCAAATTGAATCTTTGCTTGTCCTCAAGCAACCGAATGTAAGAAAAAGAATTCAACAAAAGAAGAGTTAGGAATGAAATAATACAGAGACTGATATGGAGAAAATAAATTGTTTTGTTCAGCAAGGTAGTTGACAGATGCAAGCTATGATCTCATTGAAAAGTTAAAGTCTGTTTTAAACTGTGCCTTTAATCGAGAAATTCTTTAAAGCTTAAAATTAGACTTCTACTTTCACAAGAAGCCACAAACTCGCCAGACATGCCTTACAAGGGACTGGAATAATTCACTCACTCTCGTATGGCATTTATTTACCATAGGGAAAAGAATGCAATTTCACTCCTTAGCTCAGTCACCACACCCTTAGGGTGTGAGTTTGCCTTTTGGTCCCGAATCTATGGGTCAAAATTCTTCCAAACATAGTCCAAAGGACTTGACAAAGGTTGTAATGTTAGGCTCGGGTTCTGGTTTGTCAGTGAGAGGCTATTTCAGTGTAAAAATTCTGTCTTTATGCAAATTATTTAACCTACTCAGCTTTCAACATCTTATCCTTTCCTTCCTTACCCGACCCACACAGCCTGATTCTCATAACAAACTATCCTTTCTATTTATATTAATCATTAAAGATCTTTCCAACCAAACACATAATTCCCAGGTTCCTTCCTATCTTATCTTTAGCATTATCTGCTCAATTGCCTTTTGTTTTCCTGATTTGTGTGTCTTTAAAAACACATGATTTCAAATTAAGTAGTTGGTTTTGAAGCACAAGACAGAATTCAGGTTATTTAGGAATATCAGTGAAAGGAAAGGGTTTCTTTGCATAGTTTTCAGAAAGAACAGGTTATGGCTCAAGTTGGTTATCCTAAAATGTGAGTGCAAAGCACAGGTGGCTCTTTGTGTAGCGGAAGGGGAATCTAATTGCCTTTTTCCTCCTATGATTGTCAAAAAGAATCTCCATTTCAACAGGGCAAACCAAGGCAAAATCTCCCTAAAGATAGTGAGTGCTAGCCCACTCAGAAAAGATTAGTGCATAATTTAGATGCATTTGCAGGCTCGAGTTCTCACTATTTTGGGGAAACGCATTTAGGCAAGGGTTACTAATTGTGAAAGAAGATTTAAAAATTTCAAAATTTTCGGAACTTCCAGACTCGGGGAGACAAAATTCAAACAGCTAAAACTAGACAAATCCATCATAAAACGCACAGTCTGTACAGTGATTCCCGCGAACACAAAACAATCGAATAGAGAATGAATAATCATGGAGATGAGAAACATGGAGAAAAGATTTAATAAACAAGGAGACTAGACATCAACGAACAGATTTACAAAGGATATTTACATCAAAGATTCTCAAGGGGATATTTGCTATACACCAAATCAGTTAAATTAACAACCTGAATAAACATTTATCATGTTATTTCTGCATATATTGTGATGTGTAACTCCCCACCCCCAAATTAAAATGGAACATTGTCCTCAATGTTATCAGGATGGTAGCAAATGATAGACAATAATAGCAGAATAACATAGGCAGAGTGCAAAATTTGAAAGAGTAAGGGTGTTAGATGTTACCAAATGCTAGTACAGCGACAAAGGTGACAGATCAGGCTGGCTGGAAAAGAGAGGAGTTAACCTCTCTATCCGCAGTGGCAGGAATGCCCTCCCCTTTCGAGGAAGCATTAGCATTAGCATTAGCAGGTGTTTTAGGTGTTTTTCTTACCGGACTCTTGACGGAAAAACCGGATGGACTCTTATTGCCATGCTCCTCAATACATATGGTTTTGAGCATGTCTATCGATCCCTGTTGCGACTCATACTTCTGCTCAAGGGAAAATATCATTTCTCGGTTGGCTTGGTTTTGAGCAAACAGGGCATTGAACTTGTCAAGGATGTCCTCGCTCGAAAGCTTTGCACATTTCTTATAGAAATTCAGATCCTTTGGCAGCTCGACCTGTTCAGAATCCGATGAGACCGACACAGTTGGTTCACTTTTCCTCTTCCGGCTTTCGACTTTCCTTGATGTGACGAAGTCCGACATCCAAACCCACTTACCATTCACCATCTTACCAAACAACATTTTCTGCAGACTCTTGAGATCAATCTGGTCTGGGTGGTTCACAATAGTGAGCCGAGAGTGGTCATCAGGCTTAAAAACTTCGATAGATTCAGCAATTCTAGTGACAATGCTCCCGCAGCAGATGAGCGAAGAGTTCTTCTTACAAAAAGCACTGATGTACTCCCCAAACCAGTAACCTAGATTCATTCTGGGCCCGATTTCCATACTCCACAAGGCTATAAGGTCTGCATGCGGCATAGTGGCTTGATTTTCTCGAGCAAAGATTGTGTCGGATACCAGCTTGTGCAAATAACGAACAACATAGTCATCGATATTTGATGCCTTGGACACGCTCCCATCATAATGTTGCTGACTTGTAAGAGAATTCTAGAAGGCAGTAGGGTCAAAGACATCTGAGGTCTTGGTGAATGCTTCCTTGTAGCTCTCGGACTCCAAGTCATCATCGTCCGCAGCGCCTAACATTTGGTTAAATATGTTGAGCGAAGGCCTCTGAGTGTGACCCATGAGCCTCAAACTGAACTTCCCCTCTTCTTCAGGATCAGTGATCTCAGTATTGTGCTTGAAAGTAGCCAGGAATTCTAGCGTCAGTTCTTTGTATGCCGGTTCCTTCATCTCAAAGAAGCAGCCGAAATGGCCTGCCTCCATGAGCGTGCGCACGCGTTCGTCAAGCCTTAACCGCTTCAGGGTGTCCCAGCAAACTGTTCGTATGGGCCCGAATTCAAGTTTAGCCAGATCTTCGTAGTACTTTTGCACCTCAGCATCTTTGAACTGGGAAAGCTTTTTCACTAGCTTTTCATCTGGAACGAAAGCGACAGTGCTTGGTTCCGTCATCTTGCCTTTTGCCTTTTTTTTCTTTGTCGAGCCCTCGATTTTTACGTGTTTCCCCGACCCGCGAGTTCTCATCTGTAAATCAAACTAAATAGGTGCCTTTGCAACCGTATATGAGAGAAACAAAAATCTTGGTAAAGGTGAGAGAGATGTGCGTAAAGACTAATTAGGGTACCCAGCAGTCTGCGTTCTTTAAGTAGAAAGGAGGAGACAGATCTCTTGAGCTACCGCCCTAAAGACCGTCTCCTAATCTGCCACATGGACTAAGTCATATTGATGGATGATTACTCCAGGCGAAAAGACGTGAGGGTACCATAAAGCTTGCATTTACGACACACTCTCTACTTTGTATTCTACCGAGGGGACGATTAGGCTGAAATTTCCGCCTAGTGACAGTGGATTTGACGTGTCCCTCATCCTTCTAAAAAAATTATTTTGAATTTATTCTTCCCCCCCAAAAACTCTTACGATTAGCTCCACATCCCTCTCAAAGATTACACAAGCAAAACTTAAAACTTCACTCTTATTGACAAGGGTAGAAGTTTTATATCTTTCCTTGTGAATATACCGATTTGACTTGAATGCATGGTCAAAGCAAAAATGAGACAATGTAATTGTTATCAGGAAAATGACTTAACACATGCTGAGGGATATTAAAATAATAAAAAAAAACTTGTTTGGAGGGGTACTTTCCTGCTGCAATTGGTGTTTGCAGCGAACACCCTGTGTTTCTGATTAATGGTGAGGAGGATCTTGGAAGTGAACAGTGTCAATCTTCCTCCTGTGGTCATTCTCAAAGTATGGTTTGAGACGCTGCCCATTCACTTTGAAAGGAGCATCACCATTTTTGAAAATCTCCACAGCTCCATGCTCGAACACCTTGTTTACTGTGAATGGCCCTGACCATCGTGACTTTAACTTTCCTGGAAAAAGTCTCAGCCTTGAATTGTACAAAAGGACATTTTGTCCTTCGTGAAAGACTTTTTCCTAGATCTTTTTGTCGTGCCACTGCTTGGTCTTCTCTTTGTAGTTTATTGCATTCTCGTACGAGAACAGCCTGAACTCTTCCATGTCATAGAGTTGAAGTTTTCGCTGATCTCCAACAGCCTGTTGCTCAAAATTTAAAAATGTTAATGCCCAAAAAGCCCTGTGTTCCATTTCAACCGGCAGATGACAAGATTTGCCGTATAACAATCTAAACGGAGACATGCCAATCGGTGTTTTATAGGCAGTCCTGTATGCCCAAAGAGCATCGTCAAGCTTGTTTGCCCAGTCTCTCCTAGAACTGCCAACTGTTTTTTCTAAAATTCTTTTGATTTCCCGATTGGAAATCTCCACCTGTCCACTTGTTTGTGGATGGTAAGGTGTGGCAATTCTGTGAGAGACTCCAAGCTTGCCCATCAGCTTTTCAAATTTGGCATTGCAAAAATGGGTTCCTTGATCACTAATGATCGCTCGTGGAACACCGAATCTGGCGAACAGCCTTTTTAGGAATTTTACAACCACACGGGCGTCATTGGTGGGACTAGCCATTGCTTCAACCCACTTGCTCACATAGTCTACAGCCACTAAGATATATTTATTCCCAAAAGATGTAGGGAATGGACCCATAAAATCTATTCCCCATATATCAAAAATTTCACAAACAACTATGTTGTTGAGGGGCATGGCATTTCTAGCTGAGATATTGCCTGTTCGTTGGCACTCATTGCAAGTGCTAACAAATAAATGGGCATCTTTAAAGAGTGTTGGCCAGCAAAAACCTGATTGAAGAACCTTGGCTGTAGTTCTGCTAGCGCTATGGTGCCCTCTAGCTTCTCGATCATGACAATGGCTTAGAACATCATGTTGCTCCTCCTGAGATATACATCTGCGAATAATTTGATCAGCGCACAACCTGAAAATATAGGGGTCGTCCCAAAAGTAATATTTAATTTCAGCAAAAAACTTCCTCCTCTGATTAGTGGACAGGTTGTGTGGCTTAAGCGAACTTGCTAGGTAGTTAGCAATATCGGCAAACCATGGTGCAGGCTGTGCGGCATATAGATGTTCGTCTGGAAATTTTTCCAGAATTTCTGGTTGTTCCTGGCTACCTTGGTGAGAGATTCTTAACAAATGGTCAGCTGCGACATTTTCCGTTCCCTTTTTATCCTTAATTTCGAGATCAAACTCTTGAAGCAACAATAGCCAACGGATTAACCTAGGCTTAGCATCCTTTTTCGCGAACAAGTAGCGCAACGCAGCATGGTCTGTGTGCATAATTACTTTGGATAACACCAAGTAAGGTCGAAATTTGTTGAAGGCATACACAACTGCAAGAAGCTCCTTCTCTGTAGTGGCGTAATTCTGCTGGGCCTCGTTTAACGTCTTGCTCGCATAGTAAATTGGCTTAAACTTTTTCTCTATCCTTTGTCTAAGAACGGCTCCCACACAAGTATCGCTCGCGTCACACATCATCTCGAAAGGTTGCTCCCAGTCGGGTCCTGCCAGTATGGGTGAGTTGATCAGCTTGCTCTTTAAAAGTTCAAACGCCTTCAAATAGCTTGCGTCAAAAGAAAATTCCGCTTCCTTATGAAGTAATGCGGACAAGGGTAGCGCAATCTTGGAAAAATCTTTGATAAACCTGCGTGTCCCAGAAAACTTCGCACCTCTTTTACATTGGTCGGAACAGCCTGCTTTTCTATTACTTCCACCTTCGCTTTGTCCACTTCCATCCCTTTTTCTGAGATTTTGTGCCCGAGAACAATTCCGCCCGTAACCATGAAGTGGCATTTCTCCCAATTCAAGACCAAGTGGGTCTCCTTGCATCGCACAAGCACGACTTCAAGGTTGTTTAGATAGCTATCAAATGAGTTTCCATAAACCGAGAAGTCATCCATGAATATTTCCACGGTCCGCTCCACCATGTCATGAAAAATGGACATCATACATCTTTGGAAAGTGGCTGGAGCGTTGCACAGTCCGAACGGCATTCGTCTGTAAGCATAGGTCCCATATGGACATGTGAACATTGTCTTCTCTTGATCCTCACTATGGATTGCGATCTGGTTGTATCCTGAATAACCATCGAGGAAACAGTAGAAGGCATATCCTGCTAACCGCTCTAACATCTGATCAATGAAGGGTAAAGGGAAATGATCCTTCCTTGTGGCTTCGTTGAGCTTTCTGTAATCTACACAGACTCGCCATCCAGTTATTATTCTTGTGGGCACTAACTCGTCTTTCTCGTTGAGGACTACGGTTGTTCCTCCCTTCTTTGGCACAACGTGAACGGGGCTGGTCCACACACTGTCAGAGATCGGGTAAATAATACCGGCATCAAGAAGCTTGATCACCTCGTTTCGCACAACCTCCTTCATGTGCGGATTCAGTCTGCATTGCGGCTGACAGATGGCTTGTGCTCATTTTCCATCAAGATTCTGTGGACACAGACTGTTGGACTAATACCTTTTATGTCATCTATTTTCCATGCGATTGCATCCTTGTTCCTTCGCAAAATGGCCATGAGTTGCGCCTTCTGATCCGGAGTTAACTTTGAGGATATGATGACTGGACTTCCACTGGGTGGTTCAAGGAAAGCATACTCGAGGTGTGCAGGCAATGGTTTCAATTCTGGTTTAGACACCGGCACAGTTGGTATCTCCGGTGGTTCTTGATGAGTAGGAACAGTAGGATCGAAAGGAGGTGTCGGTAGGTTGGATTCAATGGAACAGCCTGTTCCTTCGCATATGTTCACCTCTTCTCCCAATAAAGTCTCTAGAGTGTCCTGTTCCTGCAAAGTAGAAAGACTTTGAAAATCATCCAAGAAACAACATATGTCATCATTATTGTTTGCACGTCTCATTGCCTCGTTCATTTTGAAAATGACTTCTTCCCCATTAATCCTTAAGAATAATTGTCCCTCTCATACGTCTATCAATGCTCTACCCGTGGCTAAAAATGGTCTACCTAGGATAATAGGAACATGCAAGTCTTCATCAATGTCCATTATAATGAAATCAACGGGCAAAATGAATTTTCCTACTTTGACTAGCACGTCTTCCACTACTCCCCTAGGGTAACATACTGATCGATCGGCCAACTGAATGAACATACGAGTAGGTTGGGGTTCTCCTAATCCAAGTTTAGGATATACAGAATAAGGCATCAGATTTATGCTAGCTCCTAGGTCACATAGTGCATTTTCTATATTTAGCTTTCCAATTGAACAAGGAATAGAAAAACTCCCTGGATCTTTTAGCTTCTTGGGTAGCTGCTGCTTGTTTTGGAGTATTGACGAACAATCTCTGTTGAGTTGGAGCATGGAAATGTTTTCCAGCTTCTTTTTGTTAGACAAGATGTCTTTGAGGAATTTGGCATACGTAGGCATCTGTGCCAACGCTTCTACGAAAGGAATGTTGATGTGCAACTTCCTTAAGGTATCCAATACTTTAGAATTCTGTTCTTCCAGCTTTTTGTTGATCAATCGCGTTGGATATGGCACAGGTGGATCATACGGCGCTGGTGGCTTATACATCTTTTCGTTTTCCCCTTGATCCTGCTTACTGGTACAGGTTGTCTTCCTGCTTTCTTCTTCACTGGGAACAGCCTGTTCCTGCTCCCTTTTAGCTTCTTTGGACATTCCTGTGCATTCAACATTTTCATTAGTCGAAATAATGGGCTGAGTTTGCTTACCTGACCTCAGGGTGATTGCCATGATATCGCCCTTTGGATTTGGCTCTGTGTTGCTCGGCATTATTCCCTTTCCTTTTGATGTAGATGCAGCCAACTGGTGAACCTGTGTTTCCAGACTTTTTTTATTGATGCTTGTGTCTGTTTCATGAACTGCATCATCATTGTTTTCATATCTGGCTCTATCTCTTCTTTTGGTGGCACAGGTTGTTTATAATGCTATTGAGGTTGCCTTTGGTAGTGTCCTCCCTGCTGTTGTTGATATCTCGGTTGTTCCTGCTGGTTCGGCTGGCCTGTCCATCCAAAATTTGGATGGTTTCTTGTGGCAGGATTATACGTGTTGGAATACGGGTTAGGTGGATTCCTCTGATTATATCTTGGGTAATCACATTCTGCCTATGCGCCCTTTCCCTGCTTAACTCCGAGACAGTTGATACTGAAATGAAGACCTCCACAAAAGTCGCAAATGTCATTGAATGGTGGTTCGTTGTGAATCGAAGACACATTTATCTTGCCCAGCTGTCTAGCAAGCTGTTCTACCTGACTTGTCAGTTTTGACACAACATCATCATTTCCCATCTTCTTCCCTTCACTTCTGGCGGAGTGCCAGTTGTAACTTGTGCTTACTACCTTCTCAATAAGGTCATACAAAGCCTGTGGCTCAAGATCTTCTGGGTTACCGTTGGCTATGGATTCAATCTGGATTTTGTAGATGTTTGTCACACCATTATAGAAATTCTGCACTTGCATCCATATAGGGATACCAAGATTTGGTACCCTTCTCAATAGCTCTTTGTATCTTTCCCAGGCTTCTGCTAGCGACTCATCCTCTTCTTGCACAAACCGCGACACTTCATTTCTCAGTTTTATGGCTTGTTGAGGTGGGAAATATTTCATCAGAAAAGCTCGTGCCATTTCTTCCCAACTTGTGATTGTCCCTGGCTGTAAATTTCTTAGCCAGTTCTTCGCTTTATCCCTTAGGGAAAAAGGAAACAGCTTCAGTCTGATTACGTCGTCAGAAACGCCTCTGTTTGATCTGAATGTGTTGCACAACGTGATGAATTCTTGAATATGCCCATTTGGATCTTCAGATTGAAACCCATTAAATTGTACCGAGGCTTGGATCATCTGTATCATGGACCCCTTCACCTCGAACATGTTGTTCCCCTCGTTGGATAACACGATACACGATGAATGTCCCTCTGTGGTTGGCCTCGAATAATCTCTGATTCGCATAACAGGAGGGTTATTATTCTCTCCTTCTTCTTCTTGGTTTGGTTGAACTGGTTGTTTGGATGGCACCCTTCCAGCCATTCTTCTCTCTCTTTGTCGTTCTCTTTGTCGTGCACGTCGAGCTCCCGCTCTGTTTTATCTACACGTTCTCTTTACTTCGAGATCGATAGGAAAAACAGGAGGTCCATCTATGTGCATAAACTGGTAAAGAACTTCTTTTTCCTGCAAGCCTTAGTAAACAGATTAAAAACACCCTGTTTCACAGAAATTTCAGATAAATTTTGTTGCTTTCAATCCCCGGCAACGGCGCCAAAAACTTGTTGTCCTCAGATGTGACTCTAGCAAGTGTACTAGATACAAGTAATAAAGTGATAAGTCAAGTATCGTATCCACAGGGATTGAGATCCAAATGATATGAGAAAATCGTTGCTGAACAGAGTGTGTGTGTAAAGGTATCTTCTTAGTAGGATTGATTGTTTGAGTGTGGACAGTTAAGACAAAAGATTGCTAAAGCTATGAAAGATATGACAAATAGAAGACAGTTTAAAGGATAGAACAGGCTAGGCACTGCCGAATAGGTTGTGCAAGGCCATACAACACTCCAACGAATTTTCTACAATACCAACGAAGTCAAAGTATCAGCTTTAATGCCCACTTAAGTCAACTTTCGTGTGTTCTTAAGTTCCTGAGATTTACTAGAGCCAATAGCATCTTAAAGGAACGTTCTTTCTTGCATTAAGATCAAAGCTGCATTTCCATTAAGAAAACCTTTGACACAACCATCTAACATGTCTGCTTCGAGGTTGTGAGATCGATAGAGATATCAGTGAAGATGCAAGTAGTGTCCTAACATTCATCTATCACATGCATATATGCCGAAGCACAAAAAGTAAAAATCCTCATCAACACATCATTGGCAAAATACTACACATTCATTGAAAGAGTTATAAAACTTACATCACCGGCCCAGACTGGCCGTGCCTATTCAAAATGGATTACTCACTCATATCGAGCAGTGAGCAATCAGAAGTTCTTGCTACAGTCAGAAACTCCATTGGAGCTCTTCTCTAACGCCTCGAAAGTTACTTTTCTATTCTAAACAGTAAAATATCCGAGGATGAACCTGCCCCATCTTTCCTTTGCTACATCTATTTAAAGGAGAAAGACCGGGCCAAAATTGGTACCCGAAAGTACCCTAAAAGTATTACAGAAAATAAGTCAACACTAACTATACTAAACAAAATAGAAATGATTATGGATCCTTTTGACCCTTGAACACTCAAGGGTCGAAACATCTTGTCGTCATGTTACTTTAGGAAATGCCACCGAAACACTTTTCCACCTGCTGCCTCTGCCACGCCCACCTCTGATCTATCGCTGTCCATCATCAGAATATCCGGTGTTTGACCGCTGGATCATAGAAATGCTCTACTCCTCTTTGGCAGTTGCGAAACAAGCTGTTTCCAGTGAGTTTGGCTTTAATCCTTGCTTATCTATAAAAAAACATTAATCAGCCCTTTTATTCTTGCAATATAACATAAAAACACCCTAATTCTCGTATGAATATTATGTTAATACTTAGTCAATTTCATGCCTAACAGCCACCCCAAGTACGACCTCAAGCAACTCAAGTGCCACCCCAAGTGCCACCTCAAGCAACTCAAGTGCCACTTCAAGAACCTCAAGTTCCACCTCATTATTTCCAAGATTCCCAAGACCCCTATGTAGACCCATGAGAAAGGAGAGGACCATGGTACGAATCTCTGTATGGCGACATTGATTCAGATGATGAAGACTGGAGGAACTTCAATCTCTCTCCTAGTCATCGTATATGAAAATATCCAAAAGACATAAGTGCCACTTATCCAAAAGTTGTGGTTTAAGTATCGAGTTTGTACTTTTCTTGTAATAATAGTCTAGTGTGGTGTGATGTGTAATAAGAAAGATAAGATTCTTATCTTTCAAAAGATAATGGTGTGGTGTGTAATGGTGTAAGAAAGATAAGATTCTATTCTTATCTTTCAAAAAGATAATGGTGTGGTGTGTAAGCAAGATAAGATGTTATTTTTATCTTTTTCATTTTGTCTTGTTCCTAAGGGTTTTCCTGTATAAGGAAGCCTTAGCTCATTTGTAAGATCATCCTTTGCTCCCATTGTAAAATACTCTTTGTGTAATAAAAGTTATGGCTTTCTAAACCCTTCTCTCTTTCCAAAGTACTTTCTTAATTTGGTTTAGTCATATCATATCTTAGATAATGATCCTAGTTTCTGGTCTCCTTGCAATAAAAGAACCATGTCGTGGCTATTAAGAGTGTAAGAGGCATTCGTTTCAGTGTGAATCTGTGACAAATCCAGGATTCATTATCTCTTGTGATTTATATATGCTAAATTGGTATTTTTGTTATTTTTACATAAAAACTTAAAATCCGCACATAATATCTATAGAAGTTTGAAGGCTCTCTAAATAGCCATAATGAGTTTCTATAACCTCTAAGGGACGGATAATAAACCCCAATATATCAATAAATAAATTAATAGATAGCGCAGATCCGTTGAACAGCAGCGGAAGTAATCAACCTTGACTCTGTATCACCGATCTATGAGGTTACTACACCGAAGGAGCAATCTCCATTGTTCCACAAACTAAGAACACAATCCAAGAACAAAAGGGGGTGGCGACGGCTAAGGGAGAGGGAACAGATGGATTGCCTTTATGCAGTATCTCTGATTATTGTGTTATTAGAGTGTTAGGTTTAGCCTCCATAGCTATCTATTTATAGCTAGGTTAAACCTAAAGGTCTAACCTTAACCCTAACTGATTAGGTTACGGGCGCGCCATAAATGGATCAGTAAATGGGTCATGGTCCTTTTACTCCATTTATTCTTACATCTCCCACTCGCACGTAACAGAAACATATTCCATCACTCTGTCTCATTCATACTCGTAAATAGTTCGTGCGACCGGCATACATTCGAGAACTCAAACGTTGTATACTCATTAGAGAAATAAAACCTCTCGAATTACATGTGTAATTAAAAAAATAAGATGCTTTATCCTAGACTTTATATTACATCCACTGTAATAATTATTATCTCAAGAGTTCATCTATATTCACAAGCGTGCACATATACACGACTATCCGGATTCGCGAAATACAGGACTACAAGATGTGAACTTGATAAAGTCTTTCCCTCTTACTACGTTCTTTCCGTAATAATTCATTTTGCTTGCCCAGTTGGCCCTGTTCGAGCTGAATTAGTACCTAGCTCTTGAGAGCATCCTTCCAAAGTAGCCAAAATGAATTTACACTTATTGAACTAGTTAAGGGTATCGAGGATAACATTTCGAGAAAAACATGTTTTTCACAAAGAGAGTCTCACACTAGAAAAAAAGTGAGATTGTCTTTTTTCCATCTCTAGGTCACAAAGCACACATGGTATGAAAAACATATGTTATGGCTTTTAAATCCTTCCATCTAAAGGAATCACATGTCTATGCTCAAAACAACACCATATGAAGGTTTCGATTTCGATGTGTCATACCATCTAACCTTAGTCTCTCTCATTATAGGACTACCTTCGGCTATATTAGACAGAAGATTTCATTCAAACAACTCTGATTGAAATCTCGGATTATAAATAATCTTTTGTATACATACTTATCCACTTGTATGTATATTTCTATCCTGCAAACTAATGGACCTAGACCTATTATTACTGTAAGACGACGTCAATTATTGAGTAAGTTCTCGTTTACTAAAAAATTTGCCTCATCCTTATATTTGTCACCACAATCAACAAAATGAGGGAAATCGCTTGTGTGAGTGAGCTACTTGTTTGTCTAACATGCTCAATTGCAAACATTGACATAAAATATTTATATGTACGTGTATTATAAGTGATTCAAAAAGATACTTTATTGAATTCAAAGTACATGTTACTAAAATTACATGTAATAGAAATATGTTTAGATCCTAAGTAATCCCCAGGACCTAATATGTTTCACAAAAACTTCTCTCTTGACAAGTTTCGTTGGAGGGTCAGCAACCATGTCATCAGTCGAAACATATCTCATACATACGTCTTTGCGTGCAACTAAATCTCTAAAAAAATGATACTTAATCTCAATATCCTTTGCTTTACAATGAAAACTTTGATCCTTAGAGAAAGTAATAGCAGATTGACTATCACTGCTAATTATTACTAGAGAGCTTGTAGTAACAACGTTTAGGTGATCCATGAATCTATTCAACCAAACGGCCTCCTAGGCTGCGGATGAGTAATACACATACTCAGTTTCTATGGTGGATAAAGCTATACATGTCTGTTTCTTGCTACTCTAGGAAATGGCCCTATTTTCGAGTAAAAAGACGTAGCCAGAAGTGGATTTTCTTTCGTCTGAATCTTGTGCCCAGTTGATGCGCCTCTAGTAGAAGGCTCATTAAGGGATAAGTGTACCCCGTCGTTATCAAGTAATAAAATCTGGACAAGTCCAGGTATCGAATCCACAGGATTTATTCCTGCAAGTACCGATCTACTCAGTCTCAGGTGTTATCTAGGCTGTGGGGGGTTTGAATTTGGTTTGATTAAATTAACCTACTCCTAGTTAAGTTACTTCTACTCCTATCTAAATTATTCTACTCTTAAGTGATCTTTTACCAATGTAATTGCCCGAAGGGACATTGGGTGATACGATAACAATGAAAATAGATTGTTTAGACAACGGATTTAAAAGCTAATCTAAGTCACTTGTGTCCCAGGCGATTAACCCTACCTATCCTTCTGAGGTACCTAGTTCGTGATTCCCTTGTAAGGCCAAAACTAGCTCTAAGGCTCAGTAATTTGGGCTTAATCGTCTATAGGGTCGTCAATCCTATAGGTACTGACTAGATCAGATTCAGCTCGCAATATGTGCCAACTTAATATTTGGATTATCGAATGAGTTAAACCAATCAGACAAAGCGTAAGACAAAGATTTAAGCAATAAAACATTCGAACAAAACAAACCTATAATATTATTAAAGGTGAAAGAGTGTTGTCACAAAGATACAATGAGCCTAGGATTCATAGCATGAATCATAGGCTAGACAGAATATAAAAAGAGAAGAAAAATCCCTTTCAGGGAACCTGTCTACCAATGCAGGCATCTTCCTAGGACTTAAGGATGGAACTTGAGCAATCCTCGATGAATGGAGCTTCGGAGGTTTCTTCAATGGAGGTTGAAGGAGATGGAGGAGGTGGAGAGGATTTCTCAAGGTGGAAGCTAAGGTTTTTACAAAGATAAAAGATATCTAAAATACATAATGAAAGTCCTATTTATAGTTGCGGTTTGGGCCCCAATTCTGACTTAATTTGTTTCCTTTTGCAGGTGGGAAGAGTGGGGACAGATTGTGGCGTCTTGGGGCCGGGAATCAGTCAAAAGACTGATTCCCGCACGTCAGCTCGCCAAGCTGGGCGAGCCAGCTAGGTGAGCTGGCCTTCTAGGGCCAGCTCGACGCGAGCTAGCCTCTAGGGGCCAGCTCGGCCAAGCTGGCCACTGCCAGCTCGCCGATCTGGCCCAAAAAGGCCAGTTTTGACGAGCGGGAATGCCCAGAACGCCTTGTGCGACTGCCGGATGTCCCGAAATGCAACTTACGCCCGAGCTCGTTCCTGTTTTAACCTGCACACGCACGTAAACTCCAAATGACATTAGTTCTGAGGCTACATTGACCTGCCAATCGCTTGTTTTGAGTAAATACTCCGTTTGGTGCGACTTTTGGTGGACCAATTAGCCATAAAAGATAATTGAAACTTAACGTACATGCTATTTTGGCCATATTTGCCTAAAATGATAAGAAAATGAGCCTAAACCACAAAAAGTAAATAGAACATATACAAATTCTAACTAACTCACACAAAAGCATATAAATGCGAGAATTGCTCGCTTATTAGCAAAACTAAGCTAAAAACCGTCCTAAAACCGTACCCAAAGATAGGGGTTTTTGACCTCCTATCACCAGTCTGCATTTGTGTATCCTTTAAGTAGAAGATTCTTTCATTGGTAACACAGAGAGTAGTCTGCCGTTCCTTTGAGATATATGAGTATTCTCTTTCTAGCAGACCAATGAGCTTGACCTGAATGTGATTGATATATGCTTACCATCCCAATAACATGACAGATATTAGGACTAGTGCATAACATTCCATACATAAAACTACCAACCGCATTTGCATAAGGAATATTAGCGTTTCCAAGCAAGATCAATTGAAAATACTGGTTTGACTGTTATTTAACTTCACGTCGAACCTTCCAAATGAGTTCGTGGATAAATTAAAATAGTTTCATACGTTTTTGGTTAATTATTTGTAACTATATTAGTAATATAGTAAATATTTTAGACATTTTGATAATACGTCAATATATCTTAGATATAATTGAAGTTTGAAAGGTTAAGTAACAGTTAAATAACAGTCAAAACAATTTTTTAAATTTTTTGATGATGTTAGGCTAAAATTGATTTTTTCTTAGAAACGTTAGGTTTAAATTTATATTATTTCATACGTTAAGACTAAATAACCACTTTCTAAAATTAAATAATGAAGTTTAAAAATTAATATTTAAAGTTAAATTAAATTATAGAGATTAAATGTAAGTTTTTGCTTATAAAATTTTGAAATCTTACAAGAACTAACTGTTTTGATTACTTTTTTCCGGGCCACTATGGAGGAAGGAAATTCAATTCAACAAATATTTCAGATATATGAGCGTGCTTCAGGTCAGAAGATTAACTTTGAAAAATCCAAGGTCATGTTCAGCGCGAAGGTTCCGCCGGATCGAATGACTGAACTAGCACAGTTCCTGGGAGTTCAGATTGTAGACAGTCAGGACAAATACCTTGGACTTCCCTCAGCTATTGGAAGCAGCCGTGTATCAGCTTTCTCCTATATTGTTGATCGTCTTCGGAAAAAACTAAGGAATTGGCAAAGCAAACGAATTTCTCAAGGAGGCAAAGAAGTACTTATCAAAGCTGTTGCCCAGTCACTTCCATCATATGTAATGCAGGTCTTTGCACTTCCAAAAGCTATAAGTGACAGAATTGAATTACTACTTAATGGTTACTGGTGGGGAAAAGGAGTAAAGTGGAAAAAATGGCAAAATCTCTGTACGCGTAAGGACTGGGGTGGGCTAAATTTTCGATGCTTTCAGGAATTTAACCTTGCTTTCCTTGGAAAACAAGCCTGGAAGTTCATATTTAAACCCGAAACACTGGTGTCGCGAATCTTCAAAGCAAGGTATTTCCCATCCTGTGACTTTAGAGAAGCTCGACTGGGCTATAATCCAAGTGCCATATGGTCAGGTATTTTTAAGAGTCGTAAATTAATCATCTCTGGTACGCGGAACCGAATTGGGAATGGTAGAAATACCAAGATATGGCAGACCCCCTGGCTCGACTCTGACTCTGGCATACCAAATCAAATGTCGTCTACTGATACTTCATGGACGGTGGATAGACTTATCGAGAATGATGGTTGGAATTATAGGCTTCTTACAGAACTCTTTTCACAAGAGGACTGTAATCGTATTCTACAGATCCCGTTATCTATAAGGCAAAACGAAGATAAAGTTCGTTGGCGGTGGGAAAAGAAAGGTAACTACAATGTGAAATCGGCTTATTATGCTCTGGTAGCTGAGCACCCGAAGCCCTCTGAGGAGGTGTGTAGTGCTCCCTAGAATAAGCTATGGCAACTCCCTTGCCCACCGAAAGTCAAAAACTTCCTATGGCGTTCTGCCTGGAATATTCTCCCAACAAACTCTATTCTTCATTTTCGACACATCACTGATAATCCTATTTGCCCTATTTGTTTACAAGACACAGAGTCAATATCGCATATCTTCCTCTCCTGCCCAGTTACTAGCACGATTTGGGCCCAACCAGCATTAGCTGGAATCGACTCGACGGGAAGGAATACGGATTTTGACACCTGGTGGAAATTACGGACAGTGAACTCGACCCCGGAAATGTTTGCTGCAATTGGCTCTGTACTATGGTTCATCTGGTTTGGTAGAAATAAACTAATTTGGGAAAATATTGCTTTTTCTCCTCCTGAAATTGCAAATAGAGCAGCACAATTCATTGAGAACTGGCGACGGGCTCAACATCAGCAGACCACTCGGGATGTTACTGCTGCTGCAAATTCCAGAATCTGGTCGCCCCCGAGCATTGGCTTGAAAGTCAATTTCGATGCCTCAATTCGTACAGGGAACAATTCGTTTGGTATCGGAGCGGTCATTCGGAACACAAGCGGCCAATTTCTTGCGACTCGCTTCGAGGCTCGGAAAGGTGCATACCAACCTGTTATCGCAGAAGCAATTGCTTACAGAGAAGCCTTAAGTTGGATCAAACAGAGGGGCGATACCAATGTCACTTTTGAGGGAGACTCATAAATTATTATTAATGCGTTTTAGAAAGACGAGGATGAGGATTACTCTGGTTTGGGTCTTATACTGTTAGATTGTCATACCCTTGCCCAAGAAATCCCAAATTGTAATTTTCATTTTGTCCATAGAGAAGCTAATCGAGTGGCTGATGAAGCTGCTAGATTGGGCTCCATTTCTCCGTCTTTAGTTGTAACCTCCTTTGCCCCCCCTTCATTTGTAAGTCTATTGGCTATTGATTAATTCAATTATTCTTTCATTCAAAAAAAAAAAAAACTGTTTTGATTACTTTTTAAAATACAATAGTTGAAACCTAAAGACTATCAATTTCAATTGTATAAAAATAGGCCTAATGCTACTCCAGTCCCCTTAACTTGTCTAAATTGGTCATTTTACCCCTCCAACTCATTGAATATCCTATTTACCTCTTTCACTCCATAAAAATAGTATTTCTCACCCCTTTAACTTGTCCAAATTGGTCATTTTACCCCTCACCAACTCATCGAATGTCCTATCTACCGTCTTAACTCTATAAAAATTGTATTTATCACCTCTTATGATCCTATTTACCCCCGTTAACTCTATAAAAGTGGTATTTCTTACCCCTTTATAGTGCAAAATTAATAGGACTTATTCAAATGAGTTTGAATTTTTTTTTTAATATCAACTTTTTTATTTTGTTTTAATTTGATAATTATATTGATTCTTCATGTGTTTATTACAATAATATTGTACTACAATAATTAGATAATCAAAATTTAACTAGCCAAAAAAGTTGAAAAAAGAATGAATGAATAAAAGATACAAATAACAAGAACATTAATATAAACAAGTTAAAAACATTATATGTAGGGATAAGATACCAAAATAGGTCTATGGTTTTTGAGAAAATATCAATTTAAGTTTCACGTACAAAATAGCACCAATATAGGTTTAACATTTAAAAAATGGTATCAATTTAGGCATCGATAACAGATTGTAAGGAGTGAGAAATACCACATTTTTGTGGAGTTAAGAGGGTAAATAGGACATTCTATGAGTTGGGCGAGTAACCGGACAAGTTGAGAGAGTGAGAAATACCACTTTTATGGAATTAAGGGGGTAAATAGGACATTCGATTAATTGGAAGAGTAAAATGAACAATTTGAATAAGTTAAAGGGGATGGAAGAGCATTAGACCAAAATATATACATATATTTTTTTTAAAACATAGTTAATCTACCTATTTTCTTACGAAATAAAGGGGGTGTTTGGCTCCTTTTGCCTTTTCATTTCAAAATGAAGAGTTTTAGGTGTTTGGTTAGTGACCTCCTGTTTGCCTTTTACAATTGAAAAGCAGCATTAGGTGTTTGGTTAGTGATCTCCTGTTTGCCTTTTACACCCGAAAAGCAGTTTTTTACAAAAGCAGAGAATCTCTGCTTTTTGGAAAAGTAGCTTTTTCCAACAGCAAACAGCAAACCGTAACAGTAAACAGCAACAACAAACAGTAGGTAAAATAAACATGCCCAAAATCTCAAAAAAATTACCGGTTTCATCTTCAATCCACAATAAATAATATGTTAAACCAAGGAATTTATAAGGATTAAATCCTTATAAAAGCCCCTAAATCGAGGCAAAATCCCAATATTCGAGCCAAGAAAAAAAGACTAAAAATTGATAGGCAGAAAACACCATCTATTATTTTAGGAAATTTAGAAAAAGATGATTTGGGCCAATTGTTGTGATAAGTAGTAGTAGGGACAAAATTCATGTGGTCAATTTGCTACTTTTTTCTGCATTTATGTGATAAAAATATTATCTTATTAATGAAGCACAAAACTTAGTTTTGTTATCAACATCAATCGTTATTTAAGTAGGCCATTACTTTATTTGAAAATATTGTTTAACTAATTCAATCCTTTTCCAATATCAACACACCATATATATTGGGTAAGATTAATCATATATTATTCCAACCATTTATTTCCCTACTTGCCCCTTTCTTTTTTTTTTCTTTCCTTAAACTGCATATCCAATGTTATTATCTGAATGGTCCATAATTAATTTTTACACACTATTATAAAATTGTCATATTTGATCCATGTGGTATTATTTCATAATATTTTCCCCATGAGATATTCATATATGTGACATTTAACACATTTTAGATAAAAAATTAACCAATTTATTAATTCTTACCACATGACAATTTTTGACACGTGACATGTACACATGATAATTATTTTAGTTATTTTTTTCCATATAGACTTAATATATGAATAAATAAGAAAAAAATGAATTCCTTATTTATCCACATATTAAAATAATTGGTTGGTACACGTCACATGTTAAAAATTGTGACAGGTGGAAAAATTAACAAATCAAATAATTTTTCATTAAAACTGAGTTAAATATCATCTATAAGAATACCTTAGGTGCAAATGTTACCAAATGGTACCACAGAGCGGAAATAACAAAATTTTGGATACCACATGGACCAAATAGAGCTTTAATTACATATTAAATAAGTTGAATTTTGTAATTAAATACAAACTCAATGAGTTAATTAATCACATTGAACCTTAGTTTATTGGGAACAGGGGGTCCAAAACCATTGTAGTTATAGTTCCAACAACCAGGGGTCCAAAACCATCCATAGTATGGGTGGTTCCTGGGAGGAGGGGGGTTAGGCCCCTCCAGACCCCCTCTCTCTTTCTGCCCCTGAATGAAGGAGAGGTTGCAATTCCTCTAGAGGTTCTGCCAGGACGATGGTACCCCCGAGTGATATGTTGTGTCATCTTTGTTAGGTACAGAGCCGACTCTAGGGGGAGTCGCCCTAGGCGGCCGTCTAGGGCTGCCAATTTAAGGGGCCTCAAATCCTAAATTTATTTCAATTAAGACATCTGATTGAAGGGGCCTCTAAGCTTATATGTATTTCAATTACAATAATTATTTAGATCTCAATTGTTAAAAATTATGCATATAAATAATCGTTCTCTCTTATATGAATTTAATAATAATTATGTATTAAAAATCACAATGTAGTCAACTAAAATGGAATCGAAAATCGACAACGATAGCACACATTATTTTTTTTTTCAATTATTGCTCGATTTGCAAACACAGTCCAAATGTGCAGTTTGTAGTTAGAGGATTTGTGATCAATTTTTCGATAAAAAAATATTGTTGGTATATTTAATTTATAAAATTGGACTTTGGAGAATTTGCAAAATCATATTTTTTTTAATTTTTCTAGATTACTTGCTTTTGAATAAATAGCCACAATAACAAATTTTAACAGATTATGAGTTTGCAAATTGCACAAACCATGAATCTATGTTTGCAAGTTTTTAAACCACGAGACTACATTTGCAAAAGAAAAAGTAAAACCACATATTTTTTTTTGTACTTTGCAATAACAATAATACAACTGCTAAATGTTTGTCAAAAGGTTTGATCTTTACGTTTTATTCTATTCTTTATCTGTAACCAATTAATTAAATTTTAATTCATAAAAACACAAAGTATAAACTGATCTTTCTCTAGAAAATGACTTCGCAGAAGGAGTTTGCTTCGTATTTTATGAAAATTGCGAAGCAAACTCATATTTATCAGGTTGTATTTACATTCGTATGCTTCACAGTTTTGCTTACCGCGAAGGGTTTCTTTCATTATTTCCCTAAAATGACTTAATTTTTGTGAAGGTTGAATACAAAGGTATCAAATTCAAGTATCCGTTTAGCTTGAATGCAAAGGCATCAATCACAGCGAGGGGTGATTGGGATGTGATGAAGTAAGTGAAGACCAAATTAACTAGAGAGCAAATGTTGTCTTTTTGGATTTAGGGTTTAGGATTTATTGTAGTACACTGGTGCTCATGCTATTGCTGGAAGGCATACCCCTGGTACATTCACTAACCAGCTTCAAACTTCCTTCAATGAGCCTCGTGTACTTATTAATCCAAGAAGTGATCACCAGGGAAGTACTTAGTTTAGGGTTTAGGGTTTGAATTATTATTACAATCTTGTTATAAATTTTGATAATGTTTTGTTTTGATGTCGTTTGGTTATACATGGGTTTAGGGTTTAGTTCTATTCCAAACGACAATGATGTGACCCTTGTTGAGTTATTGTTGCAATCTTGTTGTAAATTTTGATAATGTTTTGTTTTGATGTCGTTTGGCTATATGTTGCCGCCTATTTTCACAGTAAAATCGAGTCATAATTTCGTCTATTTATGTGTCTTTTTATTACTTTAGTATTAATTTTTGTTAAAATTCACTTCAATTCACAATTTCACACACCGTCACGTAATTTTAATTTAATTTACGAATTTTTAGTTTATTTTTACACCCGCACACATCCTCAAGAGATTGACAATTTATCCGAGTGAGTTACAGGGCAAGAACGAGGATGCATTATGTGAAGAGACGACAAAACGTCGGTTTTTGGAAAATTTGAGCCAATTGCAACAGATTCGCACAAAAGCATTGCAATTGGCTGGAAGCAGAGCTGAAATTGCTCCAGGGGCAGGTCTGTTGTCTTCAACAACTTGCACTAGGCGGATCCTCTTCTCTATGCAAGCCCAATACCCTTCTTCAATTGAACTTCTTAAGGTCATTTAATGCACAAATTCAATATTTTGGAGGCTACTAATCATCAATTTCAGATTATCATCTTGATTAGAGAAAGATTTAGCCTATAAATAGATGAGATGTTGGAGGAGAAGACACACTTTTCATATCCTTTCACACTTTTTGCACACAATCTCCATTGTTGTTGTAGCCAAGCTTTGGGCAATTGTCATTACTCTTGTTTTAGTTGATTTTTTGTAGTTCTTAAGTACAATTTCTTGTTTCAAAGTCATTTCCCTTTAGTTTTGTAAGTTGATTTCACATTAATCAAAAGTTTGTTCATCTTTCATTTCTTCATCTTCTACTTTCAATGAGTTTCACTTTATTTCACTTTATTTCAAGTTTTAGTTCCCCAATGACTATGAACTAATTCTTCCCTACTAGGGATGAGAGGAATCTTTCTAATGTTTGAGTCGAGTTAGAAGTCTATTAGGTAAACACCCGAAAGGAATTTGATTTAAAAGGACTAAGAACGTAAGCTTAATCCACATTTTAGTTAATCGTTTTTTACTCACCATAGTATCAAAAGCTTAATGGAAAACTACATTCTTAGACTCGATAGCAAATCGATATGGTTTCTAGCACTTTATTTCTAGGATTTCTCATTGAACTTAAAGCTTTTTGTCGTATTTAAGTAACCATTGGCCTGGCTAAGTAAATAGGAGTGAAGAAATAGAACGAGGTGGTCTAAAGTCTTAGCACCGAGTTTCTTTTAAAAATCACCATCTTTAAAATCACAAATTTCTCTTCGGTGTCTTATTTCAATAGATTTCATTGGCTCAAATTTAGGAAGTGAACCCGATTCCCAAGTGTTTTACTTCATAGTTTTAACATCAAAAGTTTTCGTCGCTATAAACAACCAAAACCATCTGAATCCAATCGTTTAGACTTCAAAAACTTGTGGATAGTTAATGATTGTGCGGAATCCCTATGGGATCGATCTTTATACGTAAGTATATTGTATTACTTGGTACGATAGAGTGCACTTGCTCTAAAAAACACGTATACGTTTTATACGCATCACTATACATGTTGTGTACTTGAAACTGCGAAGCCTGAGCAAAACTGCGAAGGGAAATACAACTTCAGTACATGAAATTGCTTCGCAGTTTGCAAAACTGCGAAGCGAACTCATTCTACGAAGTAGTATTTCTCTTCGCAGTTTTGCTCAAACTTCGAAGTTTGCGAAAAATGCGAAGTAAAATCATATGTGGGAAGTATTATATTGGGCAAAACACACAACATACTAAAGAAATCGCAAAACCTTAAAGTCAATCGAAAGAAATAGCAGAAATACAATACACAAATATAATTTTTAGCAGCGCCTTCGAGTTCGCAAACGATGAAAGAAACGAAGAGAGAAAGAAGAAAGAGTAAGAAACTTCTAAGTTGGTATTTTGGGAAAGTCTGAAATAAATAGTCATATGTAATATGTTAGATAATTGGTCTAAATATGTAAATGGAGAGATGAATTAATCTACGGATGGAGGAAAATGGTAAAATAAGTATTCAAGATTTTAGAAGTTGAGAAGAAAAGAGAGGACGGTTGAAAATGGAGAGTCAAAGATAAGAAATATTGATCAACTGTTACAATGGCCATAACGTTAAAAATTAAAGTTCAGTAATCGTAACATTAAAAAGTGTAAAATTCAGTGATCATAAGTGTAATTTACCCATGAATTAAATATTTTAATTTCTCTTAATTAACAAATAGAAAAGAGTAACCCTTTAAATAGAATAAAGAGACTCATAATTAGTAATTACCCAGAACTAAGAAAGAGATAGAGTTTGCAATGAAATAGGATTGGAAAGTAGGGAAAATTATAAAATTGGGTTAAACGGGAGACCCATTTACATATTTAACCCATACTCAACATACTATATATCTAGATATATTTGTGTGACTTTTCCAAAATAACCTTACTTTTTCATCTTCCCCCTTCCCCGTGCTGGTTACACGAACGTTTCGCTTCCCCAAATGATTCCCAGGCGTTTGATCTTCATCTCTTCCTTTAAATTTCGCGAAATCTGCACCATTTCTCCACATCACCATGCATTTTTCTTCTTCCTCTCTTCATCTCTTGATTCTTCATCTTCCTACTCCTAGAAAATGAAGTCATGGTTCTTTATTTTCCTGTTTCTTGAAGTCACGGTTCTTCATTTTCGTTGGTTTCTTTTTTCTTGTGACCATCGAAGAAATGGTTATTCTACGTTATTTTCATCATTTTTCCTAGTTTATCATATTGTTATTATCGATTTTAAGGGTGAAAGGCGCGAAAAATGTAAGTATTTACTATTTTCTCTGCGTTTTTTCAAAAAATCACTTTGCGTAGTCGATGATTTCGCGAAGATCTGTGATGACAAAAATCCTGAAACGTGACGATCTACTTAGCGAATCGATTATTTCACGAAGTCTGCGAGTAGAAAAGTTCATGATTTCACTCGCAGACTTCGCAAAAGCATCGATATTCGACGTAGATCGTCACGTTTCAGACCTCACAGACTTCACGAAAGCATCGATTCGCTAAGTAAAATTATCCTCTTCATTGCACATTTATATTCGCATGCTTCGCTAATCCTCATTTTGTGAAGCCAAATCGTCATTTTTTTCTGCCTAACACGATTAATTTTTTTTTTCTGATGGTGGTTGAATACATAACATCCCTTTCTAGAAGGCGGCGTACTGAGTGTAGGGGAGATGACTTTCCTTCCTGTATAGGGAGAAATTTCCATCAAGATTGGCTACATTCACTTTAAAATGATTCGTTAGGAAAGATTGTGCCAATCTTGGTGTGCACCATGGAAAACGTCCATCCCAAAAAGTATGGACTTCCATTTATCATCTCAAAAAGTTTGGACTTCCAGTACATGGAGAAATTTCCGTCCAGATTCGTCAGGTTCACTTTGAAGTGATTTGTTAGGAGTTTATTGTGGTAATCTTGTTGTAAATTTTAATAATATTATGATTTTAATGTTGTTATTGTGGCAATCTTGTTGTAAATTTTGATAATGTTATGATTTTAATGTTAAAATCTCTTGTTGTTTGACATTTTTTGTTATATACCACTTCGCGAATACTCTTAAAACACGTCTAGATTTCGCATATGCGGATTAAAATCATCAACTAAACCAAACATTAGCTTCGCATATGTCGCGAAAGCATCGATTTGCGAAGTCAGACGGGAGAGAGATGGCTGCGCCGTAAAATTATAAACATATTGAGGGTATTTTGAAAAAGTCACACAAACATAGTTTAGATATGTAGTATGTTAAGTAAGTGGGTTAAATACGTAAATGGGTCTCCCATTTGACTCAATTTTATAATTTTACATTGGAAAGTATTATCCTATTATTTACAAGTGATAATTACTACACTGTTAATTAGTGATAATTACTGAACCGTAATTATCCTTAACAAATAGCTCATCATGTCATCAAAATTAATGGGTCACATCGTTTAAAACTAACACTTAGTTGATTTTTTTTACCAAGTTGCAAAGTAAATAGTTTCCTTTGAGAACAAAAATACTAGATTCCTAATTTTCAAAGCGGTGAAACCAATATAACTTTTTATTTTTCATACTTTTTCCCTGCAATTAACCTCAAATTGAGAGGGAAATAAGGACTAAAGAGAAGTAAAAGTAATAATAAAAGGGGCAACAAACTTCTAATTAAGGTAAAGGATTTAAGGAGTCAAAAGTAAATAGAAAAGAGATATCTTTATGGAAGATTTTTCTTCCCCTTTTCGAAATTGATTAAATAAATAAAAATGTATGGTTGTTAAGTGTTTCTCTAGATAAAATAAAACTGGTCCAGCTAATAAATTAATGACAAAAACAAAATGACTATAATACCAATCCATCCATTTTGTATCCTTTATTTTCCATGCCAATATTATTTTATTCTCTCTTCACGGAATCACTTGAAATTTCACAATTTATTTCAAATTATGGCATAAAAGCCAATTATCATTTCACCAGCAATATATATTTTCATCATCATGTACAGTTTTCGTACTTTTTTCAAACATTGGAACTGAAAAGAATTTTGGTTAACATTAAAATATATGCGAATATTTATTCTAAAAAAAAAAATGCGAATATCTATTTCAGAAAAAGCCTCCACGCGATCCTATCCATATCTGTATTATAATTTCAATGTTAGAATAGGAATTGGGAGCAATTTTCTAAAATCCAATCCATTAGAATAATGTAATTTTTTCTTAAAATGCTCAATCTAAAAAGATTAGATATTTTTAATGTTTTATAAGTTTAACTCTAATTCTATAGAAATTATAAATCCTGCTTTGTAAAGGTAATCGCTTGGTTTAAAACTTTGCAAACAATGATCTATGTTTTTATAAAATTTGATTTACAAAGTCAAATATTGTATTTTGTATAATTTGTAAAGTCATAACAGCTCATGTAAATAGTCTAGAATTTGATAACTGAGTTTATAAATTGTACAAAACATAAACCATTATTTATAAACTTTTAAATTATGAGAGTTGTTTTTATAAATTGACCAAACCACATGATTTTATTTTTATATTTTAAAAAATAGTTTAAAAAGATAAAAAAAAAATACATGATTGTAATTAATAATGATAACTTTCTACCAAAAAAAAAAATTAATAATGATAACTAATTATTTAGACAATAAAATTTAAAAGTTTTAGCCTAATACATCACTAGTTCCATGAACTTGTCCAAAATAGTAGATTGACTCTCTGAATTTTGCAAGTGTCTCACCAGCTCCCTAAACTTGCTTATTTTGTATTACCAACTCCCTAAACTAGTATATTAGCTCCCTAAATTTTGCAAGTGTCTCATTAACTCCCTAAACTTGCTTATTCTGTAACAACTAAATACAAAAACCATAATACTAACTCTCGATCCCCATCCATTCAATCTCTCAAACCTACACACTAACTCTTATAATATGTTGAAAGGTAGGAGAAATGAAAAAATTACCTCTCGAATAAATAAAAATGTATTTTTAGAATTTAGGTTTAATAAATTTTTGTATTTAGTGTTAGAGAATAAGCAAGTTTAAGGAGCTGGTGAAACACTTGCAAAATTCAGAGAGCCAATATATTATTTTGAATAAGTTCAAGGAGCTATTGATGTATTAGGCCGTCTAGGCCAAAATTTTATATGAGATTTAAATCTATAAACACTTACATTAAAACTCATATTTTAAAACAATTCAAACATTCTAAAATATAAATGTCACATCAATTTAAAATAAAATTAAAAAAATACTAATAATCGAAATTACCATTATTAAATAATGAAACTAACGACTGAAAAAGGAAATTATTAAAAACACCCAATAAAAAACCTTCAATACATATTTTGTCATTTATAATATGAGTTGCACTATTTTAATTATTAAGGGATAGCAGTATATGTATTTAAAAATAAATTGGATGTTTTCAAAGTGACATAAAAACGGAATACTTTGAAAAACCCCAACCTCCCGAACCTTAAGCTAGCTCCACCCTGACTTCATCCATGTCATGACATGGCACTATACATCACTATCTCCGTCTCCATCTAAACATTAAAGCTTCATATGAAAAATTAATAGAGTGCTATGGCGACCAATGGGTAGTCGAATCCCTACTAGACTTCATGTCATGACATCTCCATCTCAATATACATATTTCTAAAATATGAGGGATTATTTTTAAAAAAGGGAGAAGAATCTACTTAATTACCATATATATATGAGGAAGACTGGAATGGTGGGTGGCCCCCTTCCTCTTTCCTCCAGTACTCATAATCTTTTTAATATTTTATACTTTCTTTTCTTTTCCTTTCTATTCTATTCTTCCCTCCCTTTTCTCTCTCCACAATTCTATTGTATTGACGGGACGCACCTTTTCCCTTTCAAATAAAATAACCTACGCGTCCTTTCCAACACTCTTAAACCCTAACTTTTTTGATTCACTCTTTTCCTCCCAATCCCCTAATCGCTTCTAGTTTATTTTTGTTGCTCTTTTTCTCGATCCATGGATGATCATGAACTCAAATCCAATCCGGGAGCTCATCAGTTTGCTGCCGTCTCAAGTTGGCCGCTCGGACCTGACTCCGATGCCGTTAATGATCTCTTCGCTACGCATAGAGATAGAGAGAGCAGTATACTCTGTGAATTCGGATGGAATTTTCGCCCTCAAAGCACTAGCAGCAACCATGGCTCCTTTGGCGACCTTCACCCGATCGAAGCTGATTTGGCGGGAAATCTTGGTTTTACACCTGAGAGTACTAGCGGTGGCTTACAACGATCGGTAAGTGGTGATGTTACCAGTTCGGCGGGTTTGGGAGGCTCAAGGATCGGGAATTTTAGTGGTGGTGGTGGTGGTGACGTGTCAACTCCGAATCCATCAGTTTCGTCAAGCTCCAGCGAGGATCCACCAGAGAAGTCTACGGGCTCCGATGGCAAACCACCTGAGATACCGTGAGTGGATACATGATACATCCATGAAATGAAATGACTAGTATCGGAATTAACTCAATATTCAAGGAATTCGAACTTGAAATGATGATAAATAATGGGGGAATAGATTAGAAACAGAATCGAATTCTTGTAGTCAGGGGAGGAGAGAGAAAGGGCGGAATAATAGAGTGCAATTTGCGCGTCCGTACAGTTTAGAAACTGTCAAATCTTTTTAGATTCATGCAAGTTGGAGGATGGATGGAGGTAGTTTCGTAATTTGATAGAAAAAATGAGGATAGATTAGTGAATTTCCTTCAAATCAGATGGCCCTCCCTTCCCTCCCTCTTTTCTCTTAACAAGATAATAATAATTGAAGCACTGGAACCACGCCGTTATTGCGGCGGGGATGGCGTGCTCTACCTTTTTTTTGCTAACGGGAGAATCATTTTCATAAGGATTTTTGTTTTTTTTTAATCTTTGTTTCTGAATTAGAAATGTAGAAAAATGATGCTGAGCATGATGAGTATAAGCCCACAAGTAAATAGGGGAAGAAAACACGTTGCTGATTTAGTTTAGGATACTATTTCTTTTTCTTTATTCCATGGGAAATAAATTGCAGGAGATATTCTGTTTCGATTTTTTAGATTTAATTTAATTATTAGAAGCATGTTTTATGATCTAAATTCATCTCCTTTTGGGTAGTGGGCATACATTATAATCATTTCGAATGCGATACGTGTCTGCAAGTTGCAAGACACAATGCTTCACCGTTTCTGCATAGATCTCTTTCTTAATTTCTCCTTTTTCTTCTCCTTCTCATCTATGATTTCATATTCATCATTCTTTGTTTTCGGAAGTATCGAAGGTATTTCATCACAGAAAGAGATCATGAAATGAACTTTTTCACCTATACATAGATGGAGAGCAGTTATTACTAATTATTAGCAAACTGAAGTGAATAAATGACTAGCAAAATTAACTGTAATTACATATATAGCATTTTTAATCTTTTAATTTTTGTCTAACTATATTAATTAGCCTCCTTTTTTGTTCTTCCCTTGTGGTTTCTATATAGGATTACTACTCTAGCCATCTAGTTTTCCACATTTATTTTCATGCCCCTCAAATTAGTTGTCTTGTGTATTATTCATTAGTGAGTGAATGAATAATCTCCTTGTAGGTAGGGATTATATGCTGCTACTAGGCCTATTTTTTCATTTTAAGAATTTATTTGCAGTGTGTATAATTGTAGGTGAAATATTTTGTAGGAGTAGTAAGGTTAGGAAGAAAGGACAAAAGAGGATCCGTCAGCCCCGTTTTGCATTTATGACTAAAAGTGAAGTTGATCATCTTGAGGATGGCTATCGTTGGAGGAAATATGGACAGAAAGCAGTAAAAAATAGTCCATTTCCCAGGTCTGCATCTAATACTCTCTTTTCAGCACCTATATATATATGTTTTCAGATTTATTTCTCAATTTGTTCTAAAGTAACTGCAGCTCTTCACTTCTTTTTTTGGCAGAAGTCTTCCCTTTTTATTTGGATTGAAGATAAAATATGCTTGGATTTTATCCTCTCAAGTTTGCATTGAACTTGAGCTCATGGTGGATGAATAAGCTCAATAATACAATGCAAAATAAATAGTTTAGTTTTAAATTTATGGAGGTAGTTATTTATTTATTAGATAATGAAATCTCAATCATTCATTTCGCATTGAATAGTTGAGATTATCAATTTCACCTATCAAGTTGAAAGCCAACTTGAGAGAATCCTAAAGTTTATTTTCTTTTTTCATGAAAAAAAAACTTAGTATAAATTTTTCTTTCTTCAAAAAATAAATTAATTCTTGTAGCAGTTACTAGAAATAATAATTGCTTTAATCAATTGAAAACTTTCATGGAAGAATGTATATGCTACCAAGTTTAACTGTTCCTTCAATGTGTTCACCATCATTGCTTAACATTGAAAATTCACTAACTAATCGTCTTTTTTAGTTCATTAGCTATAGATTACTCAGTAAATTATGCTCAGTCCGCTCAAGTTTAAGCCTTTCTATAGGTTTGGAATTATTGTATAACCCGAAGCCCAGCCTGACTTTATATATATATACTATATAATATTCATTTTATTAAAAGATTATTAACATAGTTAGTTGTAAACTTCGAATTAAAAAAATTATGAGTAAAGATTCAAAAAAAAGGGTTAATACACATATTTGTCCATGTGTTTTCGCGGAAAAACAGATTTACCCTTAATTTAAATAAACCCACAAAACTATCCATGAATTTTACATAAACCTGCAATTATACCCTAATCTGACGGAGCTGCGAAACGACGATGACATCAAACCTTATTGTCTCCAAAAAAATTGGATGACGACAATCAAAATTCATTTGGTTTCTTATTGTTTTCTATTGCTATTGCTTTTGGATTAATTAGGAGGTTTAGACGCCATTTTATTAGGTTGATTGAGCTTTTATGAAAATGAATTTTGACAAATCTGTTCTTCTAACTTGCTTTTAATCGAAATTGAATGTGCATATTTTTTTCTGTTTGTGATTGGATGTTCTTTTCTGAAGTTTTTCTGGAGATAAGAAAGTTTGATGTCATCGCCGTTTAGCAACTCCGTCAGATTAGGGTATAATTGCAGGTTTATGGAAAATTCAAGGATAGTTTTGTGAGTTTATTTGATTTAAGGGTAAATCTGTTTTTCCGAGAAAACACAATGGCAAATATGTGTATTAACCCTAAAAAAAATAATGGTTTTGAATTTTGATGGATTGAATTGGGTAGGCTTGGAATTGAGCATTGCAAACCGAGCCTGATACAGGCCGAAAAAAATCGGCTACAGTAGCAAATTTAGGTAGGGTTGTAAATGGGGCGGGATAGGGGTATGGAGATTGTTTCCCCATCCCTATCCCCGTCTAGATGGGAAATTTCTATTCTTGTCTCCATATAATACAATTAGGCAAGCTTAGTTTATCTGATTCAAAAAAATGCATCAAATCATAATTCATAAGCAATGAATGAATCTATCAAATATAAAAATAAATAAAAAATTATTCAAATATAAAAGATAAGCATTTAAAATTTTCATATAAATATATTATTTTAAAAATATCCATGAGGAATTCCTATGGTGACGGGGATGGGGTCCATGTGGCGTGGGATAGAGGTTCCTGACCCTGCCCTAACCTATTGAAAAAATAAATGAAGATTATTTGTTCTTGCTAAGGAAAATTCCGGTTTGCAACTCTAGGTCTAAGGAAAGTGTAATGGAAAATTTTTTATTCCCATTCCCATTCACACTTCTCATTACTCAAATTATAAATAATATTTTCTTTAATCATAATTCATAAGTAATACATCAATTTATCAAATTTAAAAATAAATAAAAACTATTCAAATCTAAAAATTCATATAAATATATGGCACATGGTGAGAATGGGTATCATCTGGAGCAGAATAGAGGTGCCCGTCACCACCCCATCCTTGCTTTAAGGGTTTTTTTTCATCCCCACCCTATGGAAAAAGTAAATAACAACTTCACTCTTACATGTTTATAACAACTTCGAGTCTATGCTTAACTGGTTGCCTCCATAGTTGTTCAAGGCGCTAAGGTGCTAAAGGGTTGGAGCCTAGGCGCAAGGCGAGACGTGCGTGTTAGGAACACGAGACGCATAAAATAAAATAAAAATATATAACCTTTTACTAGTTAAGCGTAAACCTAAAAAACACGATTATGACAACACAAACAAAACAAAACTACATAAAAACATAATACTATATCATAAATGTCAAAAACATCAAGTTATACTTAACACACAAAAAAGAACTAATGATCATCATTATATATTTAGTTTTTTTACATATCCTTTCTATATTTAGTTATGACTCTTGATATTCTTATTTAGATCAAGGGTTAAGATTAATCTTGTTCAAATTAGATCATTAGTTGAGATTAATCAAACATTTATTTTAGAGAAAACAGTAAAAAAATAAAAAAAAATATAGAAACCTACTGAAAACCCTCCAGTGCGCCTTGATATATGCTTTGAAGTGCAAGCGAGGCGCACAAGGTGAGATCCTTTTGTCCATGGCCTCGCTTTCTGCATTCATAGCTCAAGACCTTGAACTTTGAGTGAGGCGCGCCCTTAACAACAACAACTATGGTTGCCTCAACCCTATTTATATTGGTGGAAGCATTTTGGTTTTAATTGAATATTGAAAGGAAGCTTTTGTATTAAATTCGTGATACATAATTTACGGTTATGTTAGTAAGAAACATTTTCTTATAATATGCTTCATTTTGCTTATATAATATATGCAAACATTTCAGAAGCTATTATCGTTGCACAAACGGCAAATGTACAGTGAAGAAGAGGGTGGAAAGGTCTTGTGAAGATCCCACCATTGTAATTACAACATATGAAGGCCAGCATTGTCATCATACTGTTGGTTTTCCTCGAGGTGGAATTATTAGTCATGAAAACACCTACTTGACTCCTCCAATTTCACAATTCTATTATCCTGGATTTCAATCACCCAGAGAAAATCCTCCAGTTACCCAAACGCAACCGGTAGCAGCAGCCCAAACAAGTGAATCCACCATTACACTGCTAGATAGAAGTCCTCAGCTCCCAGTAGATGATGGACTGCTTGGGGACATTGTGCCTCCTGGAATGCGAAATAGATGAGATCCACATTAGGTACTTTGCTTCCCCAATTTGATTCTATATCAATGTGGTCTATTCAAGTAAATAAATGCTAATGTCAAATTTCTACCTAGCCTTTATTATTAAGCCCAATCTATTGGGATGTTTTTCTCATGTTAGTAGAAACAAACGACGTATTATATTCTATATTGATCTACATCCTTCATTGAAGACAAATGGGACAATTGAAATTCAATTTTAAATGTGTAAGAAGTAAGAAATGAGTATGTATATATGAGAAAGGATATCTTAAAATGCTGTTGATATTGACTACATCATAGAGACTGTAGAGACTGCAATTCATGCCTTTCTTTTTCGGCTTCAATTTCATCTGTTGCTGCTGATTGAAAGTCTAGGTTCCCAAAATAGTAAGTTACAGTTATTCTAGTCTAACCTGCATCATATATTTATTGATTTTAGTCCTCTTGTCTTCTTTAAAACGAACCTTTTTATGGTTGAAGTGGCTTTGTCATATATAAATATAAAATGAAGGTACTTGGGAAACCATGCCTTTTTATAATGGCATGCGACAAAGGGTGATCAACATCAAATTGGGTTGTTAATGACGTAAGAGATATCGCTAAAGATTTTGATTTCATATCCTGGGGTACACAAGTATGCCCCATATGTGAAAAGCAGGATCTATAAACAAGGTCACCGAGAGAATGAATTTTATGACTTAATATTTAATGACAAGTTGGAGACAAAATCTTCTTAAAAGGTTTTCATCCCATAGAAGTACTAATCTCTTTTGTCCCACCCATATGTGGAATAGTATTTTTCGATTGTATGTATATTATCAACCCACATGGCTAGCATATTATCATTGTTACATCATAACATAGTTGATATTTGTTAGATATAGAATCAAATCCAGAAAGAGATAAGCAGACATAACAGTAGAATTCTTAATTCTGATAGTTGAGAAAATGAAATCACGGAATGGCCAAATGAGAGCTGGATCCGAGTTCAGTCCGGTATTTGCATCACCCACATTGTGCGGGTGCATCATTGTCTATTGAGATTTGATCTGCATCCTTTGCGCGTGAGAGGGGAGACCATTCTGGTTGGATATATGTTAAACAACTGTTACTTTGTTAAGGTGATTAAAATCTTGACCCCTTAATTATATGAGAGTGACTGGAAACTAACCGTCAGATTTATTTATTAGGTTGTGGTCTTTTACTGATTTGATTACCTTTACATAGGTTTCATTTTGAAAAGGAAAGAATATTTCTGTTTGGGAGTGTTGTTTCATGAGGGAGGTACGTAAATGTAAATTGAAAGAAAAGGTTAAATGGGGGAGCTAGGAAACGAAGTGGGCCAGTTTGTTGATAGGTTCGGTTGCGTGGATTTCGATGTTGCTTCAGAGTCAGCCGACAGTGCTTTTCTTTTTCACCACATGCTACTCTTTTACCCTTTCTTTTAAACCTTTTCTGCTTCTAGTTTACGTGGCCCTTCCTTTCACCTACCAATTTTCATGGAGATTGCTTCTTAATCTCTTTCACTAACTCACCAATTTAAGCAAACTAACATTCCAAATAAATTGTCGATATGTTGAAATGGTTTCTTGTAATTTGAGAAGTCGTATAATTATCTTATATAAGACAAATTTATTTGTTCACATTATCGGAATAAAATTGATTTTGTTTGGAAATGTTTGTATCATATATAACAAAATAAATATCTTCATAAAAACATGTCATGTCCAAAAGCCTAGAGTCGGCTTACAAACACCAGACATGCTGCTTTTAGATGAACCAAGGTGATCTAGTTCTGTACAAGACTGAGTGCCTTATATATGAACAATGATTCGACCTTTGATGGTACGAAGATACTAGCTCGTTCGAAAAAAAAGTCCAAGTGTTGTCAATACATTTTACACATGGGAGGCTTCCTTTGAGGATTATATTGCCCAATGGAAATATGACACCATGTAGACGGTGACTCTCCTCTATGGTCACCAAGATTGTAAAAAATGATTGGCGGTAGTCAGATAGACATGGTTTTCAAAGATTAATCAGATTTGTGTTTTTTATTTGTTAATAATAATATAAAATTATTTAACATATAAATGCATATATTTTAAAAAATGTGCAAACATCAACGTTCCAATAACAATTTTATTGAAACAACTCAAAAATGAACTAAAATAAAGCAAAAAATAAATTTACAATAAAAAAAATGTTATTGTTCATCGTCGCTTAGGCGGCATCGAGGCGGCCTAGACGGAGTCCAAACGGCTAAAAATTGCCTAGGAACTGAGAAAATGTCTAGAGGGACTAATCGGAGAAAATTGGAAAAGATTCTCAATTTTTGAGTGTCTGGACGAGGCCTAAGCAGTCCAGGCAACCTTAGTTTTGAACCAGTCACTCTTCTCAATGGCGATATATTCGACTCTCTCCTTCCTTCTTTACTTCCTGCCAATTTCTTCCAGCGACTCTTCTCGACTGCGAGCTCTTGAAGATTCCACTTTAATGCGGTCTTTAGCTTGGTTTATTTGAATCCTCTGCAAAATGTTGATAACAAAATTTTGGTTGGGTCTTGACTGTGATATCTAAGTTTATTGGAAAAGAAGAAGAGAAGAAGAATTTGTATTTTGATTAAATCAATCTCTTACTGAATACAGCAACAATGAACGCTTATATAGTGATCTTGGGAAAAAGAAAGAAAACATTACAGAGTAAAAGGGGAAATCTAAAAGTGTGCACTGCCTATCTGGCATAACAGAAAACAAGGAAATAATTAGCTACATGAGGGAACATAGTAGAAATAATAAACCGTAATAGCCTCCCTCAAGCTGCAGTGTGAATATTGTGAACATTAAGCTTGGAAACCAGATGATGAAACTGAGTTGAAGGCAGGGGCTTGGTGAAAACATCAGCTAATTGAGCTGTAGAAGAGATAGGCAGAAGATGAAGAAGCCCAGATAACAATTTTTCTCGCACAATGTGGCAATCAATTTCGATATGCTTCGTACGCTCATGAAAGACATGATTCTGTGCAATTTGAATTGCAGAAAGGTTATCACAAAACAGCAGAGCAGGTTTGAGCTGGTGAATCTGGAGATCAGTCAAAAGATACTTAAGCCATTGTAGTTCACAAGTAACAGTGGCCATAGCTCGATATTTTGACTCAGAAGAAGATCGAGAAACAGTTCTTTGCTTTTTACTTCGCCAGGAAACCAATGATTCACAAAGAAAAATACAGTAACCGGTGAGAGAACGCCGAGTATCAGGGCAAGTAGCCCAATCAGAGTCACAAAAGGCTTTCAGATGTAAAGAGGAGGATGAAGAATAAAACAAGCCTTGAGAAGGTGCTGATTTTATATACCGAAGAACATGATAGGCAACACTTAAATGAACTGAAGTTGGTGAAGCGAGAAATTGACTTAATTGAGAAACAGCAAAGCTGATGTCCGGGCGTGTATTGGTGAGATACAATAAGCGACCTACAAGCCTCCTATACAAACCAGGATCAGTTAAAGAAACTCCACCAGATTGTGCCAATCTCATAGTTGAACTCATTGGGGTAACAGCAGGCCGACAACGAAGATAACCAGCATCTTCTAACACATCTAAGGCATATTTGCGTTGAAAAATGGAAATCCCTTGTGAACAACGAGCAATTTCCAACCCCAAAAAATACTTCAACATGCCAAGGTCTTTAATTTTAAAAGTAGCATGAAGATAAGATTTAACCAAATCTATTTCAGCCATATCATTACCACAAAGAACCACATCATCAACATAAACCAATAAGGTTGTGAAAGAGTTACCAGATTGTTTCAAAAACAAAGAATGATCAGCAGTAGAATGAGAGTATCCAAGACCAATAAGAGCAGAAGAGAGCTTAGCAAACCATTGACAACTTGCCTACTTTAATCCATAAATGGATTTTTGTAACTTACAAACAAGATTAGGATCAGGTGAGTTGAAACCAGGAGGGAGTTGCATATATACGTCTTCAACCAGATCTCCATGCAAAAAAGCGTTATTAACATCTAGTTGAAACAAATGCCATCCTTGTATAGCAGCGACCGCCAAAAGAAAACGCAGAGTTGTCATTTTTGCTACTGGACTGAAAGTATCTAGATAATCAACACCCTCCGTCTGAGTGTAACCTTTGGCCACTAAACGGGCCTTATAGCGTTCAAGACTTCCATCTGAGTTCAGTTTCACCTTGAAAACCCAGCGAGAACCAACTAAAGGTACATCAGGTACACGAGGAACTAAAATCCAAGTCTGATTTTCTTCCAAAGCTCTAATCTCATTATCCATTACAGTTCGCCAACACTCATGTTTTGTAGCTTCTTGATAAGAACGAGGCTCAGGTATAACAAAAAGATTAAGAGCATAAACTTTATGAGGAGGAGCCAAATGATCATAAGAAATAACATTAGAAAGATCATAAATACCTGAGGCAAAAGATGATTGAGACTTGGTGTACAGCAGATTGCAATGATAGTTTCGCAGATAAGAGGGCTGTTTACGAGGTCGAGATGATTGACGGATAGGTAGAGGAGGAAGAGAAGAAGGAACATGTGGAGCAGCGGAAGTAGGAAGGATAGAATTTACTGGAACATGAGGTTCAAGAGGGGGAGTAATGTCAGAGATAGGAGAATCCTGATGAGAAGGAAGTGAGACATCAAAAAGGTTGTCATCAAAATGAACATGAGAGGCCTCTTCATGGACAGATGAAGAAGAGGCATTATGAAAAGGAAAAATGTGTTCGTGAAAAATGACATCACGAGAAACGACGATTTTATGAGTGGACAAATCAAGCAACTTATATCGTTTGACATTGGGAATCTGTCCAAGATAAACACAAGGTGCGGCTCTAGGAGAAAATTTAGTTTTATGTGACCCTAAAATTGAAGCATAGGCCAATGAGCCAAAAACTTTGAGAAGATGATAAGGAGGAGAAGTTTTGAAAAGAAGCTCATAAGGCGAGCAGTTTTGCAACAAAGGAGTGGGAAGAGAGTTGATGAGGAGAGCAGAATGTAGATCACTATGCCCCCAAAAATGCAAAGGAAATTTAGATTGAAACATTAAAGAGCGAGCCACATTTAAAAGATGTTGATGTTTGCGTTCAACAATGCTATTTTGTTGAGGACTATAGGGGCAAGATTTTTGGTGTAAAATACCTTTGGAAGTATAAAAATCAATAGGATTCAGTTCAGGTGCATTGTCTGTTCTGATGGATTTAATTGAAACAGAAAATTGAGTTTGTACATAAGCATAAAATTGCCTAATGACATTTGTTGCTTGAGATTTAGTGTTAATAAAAAACAGCCACGTGTAACGACTAAAATCATCAACAAGGGTAACAAAATACTTAGCTCCATTAACAGTAGAAGTGGACATAGGTCCCCATACATCAAGATGAATTAAATCAAAACAACTCTTAGAATGTGTAATAGAATGTTGAGGAAAAGGAAGCCTTTTCTGTTTTGAAAGAGGACAAACATTACAAGTGTAATTTGACTGAGAAACAATATCAGAACATTTCTGTTGTAAAACTTTCAATCTAACATCTGACAAGTGACCTAATCGCAAATGCCATAAAGGAAAATTGGCTGGGTTGTGTGTAACGAAATTGATAGAAGAAACAGGACAGATAGATGAAGGTGAAAAATGCAATTTGAATAAACCATCAATGAAATCAGCTGTACCAATCATCTTCTGTCTCTTTGTATCCTGTATAAAACAAGCATCACCACCAAATGTTAGTGTATAATTTGATTGTTCAATTAATCTACCAACAGAGATTAAATTGAAACAAAATCCAGGTACAAACAAAACTTTGTATAAAGTAAGATCTGGAGATAAAACCACTGTGCCTGCTTGAGTAAATGTGATTTGAGCACCATTAGGTAACTTAACCAGAATAGGCGAGATTAAATAAGAAGTCTCAAAATAATTCAAAGAACTACATATGTGATCAGTAGCGCCAGAATCCAGCAACCAATCAATATCATTAGAATGAACTGCACAAATAGTGGAGATACCTGGTGAGAAATCGAAATTACTAACAAGAGATGGAGCTGGAACTGTGGCTAGCTGATTAACATGTTGTGCAGGAGTGAGTGAAGGAGCAGAAGGTTTCAATAGAGAAATCAACATTTGATATTCTTCATTGGTGAGGTTTTTTCCAGATTCAACATAATTCTCAATAGGGACAGCAGTAGCACAATTGGTATTTGAAGATGAAGAATTAAATGCTTTCTTCTTAGTGAACTTAAATCCCGATGGAAAACCATGTTTTCTAAAACAGCTGTCAATGGTGTGACCTCCCTTATCACAATAAGTGCAAACAGGACCCTTCTTATTGGAATAACTTGAACTTCCCCCTGATTTCTGAGTTTGAGCAAAAAAGACATTTGACTCTATAGGAGGTGAACGATCCATAACAACATTAAGTTGTCTCTCTTGTTGAATAACCATTGAAAATATACGATCTATAGGAGGTAGAGGCTCCATAAGTAAGATCTGGGACTTGATAACAGAATACTCAGAGTTGAGTCCCTTAAGAAATTTAATTATATGATCCTGCTCCTGATATTTTTTGAATTTCTTAAGAGAAGCACAACATTGAGAACTAGCAAGGCACTTACATTGATTAATGGATCTGAAATTAGACAACTCCTCCCATTGAACATTTAGATCAGTATAGTAATCGGTAACAGTTGAGCTTTGTTGTGTTAATTGAGCAACAGCATCTTGAATCTCAGAAATCTTCATCGCATCTCCTTGAGAATATCTTGTTTTCAGAGTAGCACAGACTTCTGCTGCAGACTCCATAGAGTTGATGCTATTAGAAATATTGGGTGACATAGATCTGGCGAGCCATGAAGCAACCATGGTATTGCATCTGACCCAGGCTGATCGAAGAGTATCTGTGTGAGAAGGAGGAGGCAAATCTCCAGTAACAAAAATATATTTGTTCTTCGCTTGAAGAGCCATTTTCATAGATCGACTCCATGAATGATAATTCAAACTGGTTAAGAGAGGAGAAACTAGTACTAGACCAGGATTCTCATTAGGGTGAAGATAATAGTGGTGAGATGGATTTTGAGAGGGATCCATCGAAGAAGAAAAAACAGTTCGAGGAGATGCAGGAGAAGAGGTTTTGCGATTTGCTACAATATCTGCATATGACATTGCAGAAGAAGAAGTGAGATCTGAATCTCACGCTCTGATACCATATTGGAAAAGAAGAAGAGAAGAAGAATTTGTATTTTGATTAAATCAATCTCTTACTGAATACAGCAACAAGGAACGCTTATATAGCGATCTTGGGAAAAAGAAAGAAAACGTTATAGAGTAAAAGGGGAAATCTAAAAGTGTGCACTGCCTATCTGGCATAACAGAAAACAAAGAAATAATTAGCTACATGAGGGAATATAGTAGAAATAATAAACCGTAATAAAGTTGTAAAGTGATCGTAATGGTTTGTTGAATTGTTAATTTAATGGTTGTTACAGGATGCAAGGCTTTGAGCCTTTGACTGATAACAATGAATCTCTTTAGATTGTTTTGTCACTGGTTGAATTGTTTTGTCGCTGGTGCATATATAGTTCTCTTTAAAATTTTAATTGGTGTTACAGGATGCAAGGATTTGAGCCTTTGACTGTGATATCTGAGTTTTAAAGTGCTCGATATTCTGTTCTATGGTCGACTCTGAGTTAATTTAATGGTTGTTACAAGATGCAAGGCTTTGAACCTTTGACTGAGAACAATGAGCAAAAAAAACTAACAAGAAAATATTATCTCTTGGAATTATTTTTTTGTATGTTTGGATATTAGATTATCAGATTTTTTTTATTGGAATTTAAATATTACATTTGCATTCGAATCTTGCTTGTATTAAAATCTGATTTGTATTGGATTTTTTTTGTTAGAATTTATACCACTTCTAGTTGGTTTATAGCCGTTCTGGTATAAACCAGCCATTGGTTTATACCAGAACTGGTATAAACCAATGTTATTAGAACTCGACTGTACATTAAACCAGATTTATAATTTGGTCAGATGGCTATTTGATCGGACCGGATGATTCAGATTGGTCGAATCGGATGATGTAATAAATAAATAAATAATATTTATATATTAAATATATAAATAATATTTATATAATTAATTTGAAATTATTTTTATAAATTATATATAACAAATACATCAACATGGCAATGCATAAATTATATATAATTTGGGGTATAGAACAGAAGCAAACCATTCCAAAGTAGTAGTTATAAATAAGGTTACAACATCAATGGAAACTATTGTCTTAAACTAATTAGGAAATCAAGACAAGCGATAGGAGCTTTTTGCGTTTGAAAAAATATTTATTAAACCGGAGTCACATTGATTACTGGTCAAACCGTCGGTTCACGGTCTCACCCCAGTTTTGTCTTGTTTGTTGCAAATGCAACAAATTAGTTTAACTCGGACCGAAGGTCTGGTTGGTTCCTGGTTCAATCGGTCGGTTCGATCCGAGTTTTATAACATTAGTATAAACCAGTGTATATATAAACTATAAAGAAAATTTTCAAATTTGTATTTTATTTTATTTGTGGTTTGTGCATTCCCCTTCATCCATGGGCATCTGTGCGGGCGGGTGTGGACGCTAAAAAATCTTCGAATTTTTTTTTGGATTCTCCGAAATCGCTCCTAAAAATATTAGGGGCAGAATATGGATGCATCTCCGCCCCTCCCCACCCCTAGATGCTACAAGTAGGATCATCTTAGAATCTAGAATCATTGATTGGGATGAACTGAAATCTCTCAACTTGCCTATTGGAGAATGGCTTGCATTCCAGGGATGGGAGCCTTTTCTGTCAATCCATGAGTTTGAGTACTTGTTCCTTATCACTAAGTTCATCAATCAAAACAGAGACAGTGAATATCATGCACCTACATCCATAAAAAAAATATATATTTAACTTGTCAAGCAAACAACTTGTTCCTAAAAAATTATTCTTTAACCTCACTCTAGTAGTCTAAATGTCATGAACAATATTGATGTATGCCTTGTTGGTGTGCCCTAGTTCGTAAACATTAGTCCTACAATATGTATTGGACATTTTGTATATTGTTTGAATACATTGTATATGTGTTATATGAATAAAGACAATAATTCATAATGTTTATATCTTGTGCTATGAAACATGTATGGAGTATCCGTTGATTGATAATCATGAAACGTCCGAGACCTATTCTATTCGTGGGAATGAATATAACTAAAGGTCTATGCATCCAGTATCTATGTAATTGTGTATGGATACAGTACGCGTTGATGCAGCTCAATGTGGGACTGGACCGATTCGCTCTAGAAAGATTCATGGTGAATTTGTCATTGATCTTTCTAAGTGTAGAACTCTATTATCTCCAGACCTATTTCATTATAGTAAATGACGTGCGATGTGGTTCACTTTGATATGCGCCTAACAGGTCAACAGGATGCCAAATACGGGTATGTTGGGTAGATCGTTGAACACGTTGTTGCGGATAGATGAAGTGATGGGATTACCACTCTCCTAACGGTGAGCCGATATCACCGGCCACTTGAGAAGTGGAAATGAAGAAGTGTGTGGCCACACCCTGATAAGTAGTTTACTTATCTGATTCATCAGTTCACTTTAAATCAAGAAATATAATAAACCGTATAGAGAATGAAAGCCACCATGTCTCTGGTTTATAATATGGATATGCAAATGGTAAGAGATATTGAGAGATCATCTATTGGGTTCCACGCGTCTTTTATAGACGGCTGAAGTAATTCGTATCAGCTAGGGGCCTTAATGGTTTGCTAGAACCCACTTATAGTCATTGGCTTTAGGCTCATGTCTGGTTGAAGACGAACACTTAGGATCGTGCACACATGATAGGGGTCAAAACCCCCTATCTTTGGGTACGGTTTTAGGACGGGTTTTAGCATTATTTAGTTAATAAGCGAGCATTTCTCGCATTTAAATGCTTTTGTGTGAGTTAGTTAGGAATTGGAAACGTTTTATTTATTTTTCGTTGTTCAGGCTCGTTTTATGATCAATTTAGGCAAATACAGCCAAAATGGCATGCATATTATAATTCCGTTATCTTTTGAAGCTAATTGATCTGTCAAAAGTCGCACCAAATGAAGCGTTTGCTCAAAATAAGCGATTGGCGGGTCAATTTAGCCTTTGGACTAATGTTATCTGGAGTTTCTGTACATGTGTAGGTATAAGTTCGGACGAAAAAGGCATCGACGGCAGTCGGCAAGCACGCGGGGGCATACCGGGCAAGAATGCTCGACGAGCGGGCCTCCGTAGGCCATGCCTGCTCGCCGAGCAGGATGCCTGCTCGCCGAGCAGGCCACCAGAGGCCTGCTCGCCGAGCAAGGCGCTGCTCGTCGCGAGCAGTGCCTGCTCGCCGAGCAGCTCGCCCTGCTCGGCGAGCAGACCTGCGAGAATTGTTCAAAAAGACCAATTCCGCCCCCACGATGCCATGACGGACCCCACGACTTCCTACCTGCATAAGGAAACGAAAATAGGTCAAAAAGAGGGCCGAGCCACGCCTATAAATAGAGTTTTTCCAATGTAAATTAGTATCTTTCATTTATTTGTAAATTACTTTAGCTTTCCCCTTGTAATTCCTCTCCATCTCCTCCATATCCTTCAAACCTCCATTGAAGCTCCTTCAAAGCTTTTCTCGAGGAATTATCAAGGCTGAATCTGACCTAGTCAGAGCCTAAGAGATTGACAACCTCTTAGTTGATTAAGCGCCAATTTACTGAGCCTTAGACCTAGTTTCGGCCTTAGGGAATCACGCGCTAGGAACCTCAGGAGGGTAAATAGGGTTAATCGCCTTGAATACAAGTGACTCAGATTAGGTTTTTACTCAATAGACCTAACAATCTATCTTCATTATTATCGTTCATACCATGTTCCTTCGGGTAATTGCATCTAGTGAAAGATCAATTAGGAGTAGTTTAACTTAATTAGGGGTAGAGTAGCTTAATTAGGCATAGAATAACTTAGTTAGAATCAGATAACTTAGTTAGGATTAGTATAATTCAACCTAGGAGTAGATTAACTTAATCAAACAAACTCAAAACCCCCTAAGCCTAGATAACTCCTGAAACCAAGTAGCTCGATACTTGCAGAAATAAATCCTGTGGACGATAACCTGGACTTAACCAGAAATTTATTACTTGATAACGACGGGGTACACTTATCCCTTAGTGAGTCTTCATCCCAACTTAGGTGAGGGCGCATCAACACACAACTCGTGGAATTGAATAATGGTATAATCTTAAATACATGTTATGTATTTAATGAGAATGGAATATGTTAATTAATTGTTAATTAATTAACAAAGGGATAAATTGATTATTTGTTATTTAACAAGTTAATCAATTTGATATTTAATTTGCTTATGGTTAATTAATTAAGTTTCCAAATGTAATTAATTAATCAATTGATTAATTAGGTTGCATATGATAAATTATTAATTGAACCATAATGCAATTAAATTTTATAGGGCCATAAATATATATGTGAGATTATTTAATTAGGCCTATTTGATCCTAATTGAATTAAATATAATCTATAAGGTTATATTTATGATTAGGGATCAAGGAGGGACTAATTAGAAATTAGCCAATTAACGTGGGGTAATTAAATTGGGCCTATTTGGACCTAATTGAATTAAATATAATCTATAGGGTTATATTTATGGTTAGATACCAACGAGGGACCAATTGGACATTAGCCGCTTAACCTAAACCTAATTGATACAGGTATTTGTTCATAAGGTTTAGAAAGCTAATTATTACTTGCCTCCTCCCTGAATATTTCGGCCCCCTCGGTCCCTACACAAAGTTCTTCGTGTTCTTCGTGCTCAGATCATTCTGAATCGATTACGGCTAGCACCGGTTTAGTTCCTATACGGTTGGTGCACGTGATTAAGGAGACTCACTCGACTTGTGGATTCCTGCAGCCGTCTCTAGAAGAGACACCACCCGTAAGTTCCTGGATCTTTGTTTTAATTTTTGTTTTGAAGTTCACTTCGTGGTTGTCTGACACGATCTTAACTGGATTATAGAAAATCTAACCGTAGTTTTCCGCTGCACTTGGTTAATTTTCGATGACTAATCCTCAACATGCTTGTTGTGGCATCTCGAGAATAAAAGGAAAATCAATATGCCCCTTGTGATTCTAGAATTCCTGTTGAGTCTGAAAGCTAAATCCCATCTACCATTTTCTATGATTCTCACACCTATGTTTTGACACTTTAGAATTGACTTAGAGAGATTATTCGGTCATAAAGTGTAACTTTTATTTGATGAAAACTGTGTGACTAAACTGCTGAAAAGAGGAAAAAACAAAGACAAGTTTCCCTTCATTGCTCACACTAAAGACAACTCATCTTTAACACTCGTGCCCTTGTCAAGTAAATATTCCTGACAAGTCAATTCTGGTTCCCTCTGAAATTATAAAGCTATAAGAGCCAAAGCAATAAGAGCCTTCTTCCCCATCCTTAGGCCTGAATGCATTCTATTGCATCAAGGGAAAGGCAAAAATGGATTCTGCTAACTCCCTAAGCTTTCCTAATTCACTCATTGACAATTTAAATGCCGGAGAAGCAAACTTGTTGAACTCCATTGCTGATACACTTTATACCATGCCATTTCATAACTTTAATATGCCTGAAAATCCTTCTCAAGATAATCAGAAAGAGTCAACTCAAGTCCCAAAGCAAAATCAATTTAATCCATCTTCATCAAACACTCATCTATTCTATTCTCAGTTTAATCTGTGTTCTCATCTGTTTGAAACCTTATCTCAAAATCCTCATATTCTATTAAGCACCACTACTCCTGTTGATCCTCCCCTTTATTATGCCATTTTCCCTTTCACATGACATAAGATACATATGACAGACATTTGTTTTCGTGTCGTTTGATTGTTTTTCGTGACAATATATTAAAAGTATGTCATCTGAAAGCGTAAATGTAAACCAATTCAATTCATATGTGGCCTTCCGCTGACACAACTCTGTCATCTAAAGAAAGCGCGTGTTTAAGTCAAAATTTACTTAATCATCAGATGACACTTGTTATAAATGACTGTCATTGTATTCAGAAAAAAAACAGCATTGAAATTTTCACTTACGCGGCCAACAAAAACTGATATCAAATTTAAGGCGCTCAATACGTTTGACTGAAATTTCAGTTCATATACAAACCCCTCTCTCATCCCAAATCCCTAACTAGCTTTCGCGCAACTTAGTCTTCATCTCTCTCACCACCTCTCTTTGGCTATCTCTGGTTGCTTTCTACATGCAAATCACTGGGTCGAAACTCGATAATGGTAAGCCATATTTACTTTGTTCCTCGATGTATTAGAGTTTCATTGTTCCTTAATCTATTTTTTCCTCATCTGATTTACTCTCGCGTATGTGGATTTCAGCAGCTGGAATAAAGATCTATGAATTTTCAGACCTATTGTTGAAAAGGGTAGATCTCTAGTCTTTATCTTTTTTAACCTACGGCAATATATACATTGTGATGCTATTGTGGGGGATGCTGAGATATGTAGATCTTGCTCTTTTTATTTGCAAATATTATTAACATTAGGGATTATGAACTCATCTAGTTCATTTTTATTTGAACCTAATATTTGTATGGATAGTAAGAATGCTTAAGCACATGGGAATGCTGATTGAAGAAATGGTCAATCAGTTCATGCCTACAACATATGAGAAGATTTTTTAACTTATTGAGTACATATATTGTTATGTTGGTTTGAACTGATTGGTTGCATGTATGATGTTGTTGTATACCTTAGTCAGACATGAGTATGTGATAAAGGGTCGTGTATAGGAACTGTCATGAACTGATTTTGTTTGTATATAATAGTGAGACGAGTATGTGATAAAGAAGGGTTGTGTATGTGCATTGCTATGAACTGATTTCCTATTTATAGAAGCTAGAACTGACTATGAGTATGTATATGAAGCATGAGTGAAATTAGGGGTGAGCAGAACCGAACTGAAAACCCAAAAACGAAAAAACCGGACCAAAAAAAATCGAACCGAACCGAACCAAATTGTATTTCGGTTTGGTTTGGTTCTTATTTTAAGACAGTTTGGTTTTCGGTTTAGTTTGGTTCGGTTTGGTTTAAAACCGAACAAAACCGAAAACTGAATTACAATCTATTTTTTAAACTTTAACTAATCTAAAATACAAGTAATAATAGTCTAATACACTGGAAATATAAATGTGTAATTAAAACATTAAAATATATATATGAGTTTTTGTGCTTATGGTTGTATGAAGTCAGATGACAGTATTATATAAAATTAAACTATATGATATTGTAAGTTGTTTTTCACTACAAAAAAAAAATTGAGTTTTTGGTACAAATAATTAGGGACAAGTTATAATTTTGTCCTTAATATTAGTTCTGAAATTAATATAGAAGACCATTATAATTATTGCCTCCAATTACTTTTTAAACTAAAATAGGGGACAAATTTAATTAATCACTATGTCATTTTTCCTTTCACATGACACAAGATACATGATAGACATTTGTTTCCGTGTTGTCTGAATATTTTTCGTGAAAGTATTTTAACTCTATGTCATCTGAAAGCGAAATAAAAAAAGGCGCTCGATTCTCAGATGACGTTACGATTACAGAATCCTGTCATCCAAAGAAAACGCTCGTTTTTGTTAAATTTCACTTACTCATCAGATGACACCTGCAATAAATGACTGTCATTGTATAAGGAAAACAAAAAAAGCGGCAAATAAAATTTCACTTACGCGGCCATATACCAAATTTAGGCGCTGGATGGTTTGACTGAAATTTCAGCTCATATATAAACCTTGTATCTCACCCAAAACCCTATTTTTTAGGTTACGCAATCTTCATCCCTCTCATCTCTCTCTATCTCCATGGTTGATTCCTACATGCAATCAGTGAGCTCGAAAAACGGTACTGGTAAGTATCTATTGATTTTCATTGTTCCTTACTCTATCTTTTCCTCATCCGATTTACTTTTGTGTATGTCGATTTCAGCAGTTGGCATAAGGATCTATTGATTTTCAGACCTATCGTTGAAAGGGTTAGATCTCTCGCTTAGATACACTGATTTTATTGTATTCATTGTTAGATTCACTGCTGAAAAGCTTGGGTCTTTATCTTTTTTAACCTAGGGCAATACATTGCCTGATGCTGAAGATGTTCTGATTTCTTTTTATTTGAACATAATATTTGTAGGGATAGTAAGAATGCTACATGTGAAGGCTGACTGAAGAGATTGTCAATCAGTTCTTGCGTTTAGCATATGGGAAGATTTCTTTAACTTATTAAGTATATATTATTGTTATGTTGGTTTGAACTGATTGGTTGCATGTATGATGTTGTTGTGGGTGGTGCTGCTGAGATAGGTTTACAATATATCTTCCACTTGGCTTGTTATCTGAATGAGTATGTGTATGTGTATGAAGCATGTTGGCTTGTTTATGCTTGATGTTCTGTTTAGGAAGCTAGAACTGATTGAGTATGTGTATGAAGCATGTTTATATTTGATGTTCTGTTTAGGAAACTAGAACTCAATGAGTATATGTATGATGTTGTGGGTGAGGCTGCTGAGATAGGTTTACAATATATCTTCCACTTGGCTTGTTATCTGAATGAGTATGTGTATGTGTATGAAGCATGTTGGCTTGTTTATGCTTGATGTTTTGTTTAGGAAGCTAGAACTGACTGAGTATGTGTATGATGTTGTGGGTATGTTTGATGTTCTATTTAGGAAACTAGAACTCAATGAGTATATGTATGATGTTGTGGGTGATGCTGCTGAGATAGGTTTACAATGTACCTTCCACTTGGCTTGTTATCTGATTGAAACCATTTAGAATGGTGATAAGTTTTCGATGCTATCAGCATAAGTTATGAACTTGTGGTTAGAGCATCGCAAACTTCATCACCGTGCTCACTTTTCAACGAGTAAAATCCAAGTGGGGGGAACATTGTAAAGGGTTATGTATGTGCATTGCTATTAACTGCTTGCTTTAATACCTTAACCATGCATGAAATGATTGGTATGAATGTGAGTTATATTGCTAGAACTTATTGGTATGTGCATTGCTATACAACTGTTTAGGAAGCTAGAACTCATGGGAATACTCTTATACCTACGAGCTATACTGCTAGAACTGATTGAGTATGTGTATGTGTATGTGCATGAAGCACATATTGGCTTGTTTTATGTTCTGTTTAGGAAGCTAGACTGATTGAGTATGTGTATGAATGTTCATTGGGCATATAGCATCATTAGGCATAGTCTAACAATATGAATGTTCATTGTGATATGGGAATACTCTTACGAAGCATATTGGCTTGTTTTATGTTCTGTTTAGGAAGCTAGAACTGATTGAGCATGTGGCTGATTAGGCATACTCTTAAGCTTTGAATGTTCATTGTAATTGGCAATACTCCTATAGTTGTACTGCTATAACTGATTGTGTATGTGTATGAAGTAAGTTGGCTTGTTTTATGTTCTATTTAGGAATCTAGAACTGATTGAGTATGTGTATGAATGTTCATTGTTTGTGTATGAATGTTCATTGTTTGGCATAGTTTACAATATACCTTCCACTTGGCTTGTTATCTGATTGAAACCATTCAGAGTGCTGATGAGTTTTCGATGCTATCAGTATAACTTATGAACTTGTGGTTAGAGCATCGCAAACTTCATCACCGTGCTCACTTTTCAACGAGTAAAATCCAAGTGGGAGGAACATTGTAAAGGGTTATGTATGTGCATTGCTATTAACTGCTTGCTTGAATACCTTAACCATGCATGAAGTGATTGATATGAATGTGAGTTATATTGCTAGAACTTATTGGTATGTGCATTGCTATACAACTGTTTAGGAAGCTAGAACTCATGGGAATACTCTTATACCTACGAGCTATATTGCTAGAACTGATTGAGTATGTGTATGTGTATGAAGCACATATTGGCTTGTGTTATGTTCTGTTTAGGAAGCTAGACTGATTGAGTATGTGTATGAATTTTCATTGGGCATGTAGCATCATTATACATAGTCTAACAATATGAATGTTCATTTTGTTATGAGAATACTCTTACAATGTTCCTTTTCACTTGGCTTGTTATCGTAAACAAAAGCATTCAGCATGGTGATAGGTTTATGATGCATTCAACACAAAGGGAGTCCCTTGTGGTGACAACATCATAAACCTCATTACCAAGTTCATTGTTCAACGAGTACAATCCAAGTGGGAGGAACATTATAAAAGGGTCAATATACATATACATACGAACTGATGTCTTTTGATATGACTTGAATATACATATACATACGAACTGAATAGCAAAGCTCTACGTTATATTACAAAAGAGGGATGAGTGTTGCCTTTCGGTTGTAATTGAAGGTCCAAAGCTCCTTAACTATTTTGACTAGAGAAAGGAAATTTGGAATTGGAATGAGAACCACAAAGGAAATTTATTATCCCTTAAAAGTTTCACATTGCCTTTCGATTCTCCTTTCTCTTAGTCAAGATAGTTTAGGAGATCTAAACACCCTCATATCCACCTTGCATACTGCTCAGTCCATCTCCAGGTGAGCATACCATACACTTCCCTGTTGTTGAGGTATTTCTCAGCAACTGCTTCTTGCCCAAGATATGGCGCCTCAATGTGGGGTTGTAGTAGTAGATCATATATGTGCCACAGCAGCTACAAAATGCATAGAATAATTAGATCACAAACATGATTAAGTGTTTATCAAATGAAATAGATAAATGGTGGCATATCTCAACTGTGGCAGTGGGAAAGGGAGGGTGAGTAAAGAGACGGGGAAGATGAATCATCCCCTGAGGAGCCACGTTAGGATGATAAACCTTATTCCGGAAGCGAAACTGAGAATAAGAAGAGACATTGATTAGTGTATGTGTATATAATGTCATGTAGGTTCATATATCTTATGGAGATAAGTTAATATTACTGTTGGAGGTCTGTCTAGGAAATCCGGAGGGTAGCTGATTCTAGTTTCAAATACACCCTTTTCATATGGGGTGTATTGGGGGCTTTTTATTCTGATCGACCATTTGAAGAAGTTATCATCCAGAGGACCTATTATCATCCAATATAAGAAGAATCATTACAAGTAAATAGAAGAAACCAGGAAGAGTTGAAGAACAACATATGGATTGACAGACCATCGATGGCCAGAAGCCACCCTGGGCTCTCAATGTACAGTTTCTCCATCTCAACAATTATCCGTTGTTGAACAAACGCAAGGTGATCCATTGTGTAATGTAAGTTTTCTGGGTTGAATGGACACTGAACGATTGTGATATGCTTGTTATTTATAGTGATATGATAGTGGTGGCTAAGTGAAAGGTCGTGAAAGGGGAAGGGTCTTAATCAGTATGGCTAGGGTTATGTGTAATGATGTTATGTATTAATGACCTGCATTTGGTTTTGCAGATATCAAGACTTTGGGATTATAGGCCTAATAATGACTCAAAGATATGGATACATGAATTGATTGATTTGTTTCAGAATTTGGATATGTATCAGTTATTTTTTTTTAGTTTTAATTCAGGAATGTATGTTAAATGTAAACAGATTATGAGTATTGGTATCCAATAAAATTAAAACCATTGTTATATAGAATTTCATGTTCATATTTGAGTGTGTTAATTATTCAGGTAAAAACCAGAAATCGATACGAAGAAGAAGGCAAAAAGTGACATTTTAATTTTAAAAAATGTCATATAAAAAGACATTGAAATAAATGAATCTATCATCTGAAAATAAATCCTTTGACATGATTGATTAAGACCTATGCCATCTAAAACAAGCTACGACGGCAGAAATTATTATACGAACTGTCATCGCAAATTGAATATGCCAAATTCCCACACGTAAACTTGACGGTTTTAATTATTAGTATGTCATGTGATGACATTAAAGGTGGCGGTAGTAATAAATTAGCTGCATCGTAATAAAGATTAATATGACAGTACGGAGATAGGATAATGTCATGTGTCGCACCGTCACATGACAGAACCTAACCATCGTTTGAAGGGGCAACAGACGGCAGCGAGCCCCGTGACATATTTATATCTCGTGGGACGACGGTTAAAAATTAAATCTATTTATATATGTAAACTTATTAACATTAGGGGACAAAATCGAATCGAATTCGTTTAACACTTTGCTTCAATTCTTTCATCTTCCTTTTGTGTATCAAATCCCCTTTCTCAATAACCTAGTTTCATTCTTCCATATTCTTTCCCCTTTTTGTTTAGTGTTAAACCTTCCCCTCTCTCTTGCAGTACGCTCACCATCTCCATCCATTTTCCTTCCTATATCCCTTTTAATTTCTCTGAAGTCTGGTCGATGAATTAAAAAACAATCGATAAATTCAACATCAAGGATAGGTCCGCAACATTGAGCATCATATTTGGGGATTGGAACCTTATCAGGTGAGATGAATTTTCAAGGTTAGTTTTTCATTTCCTTGAAAATTTAATTTTGTATTTTTGATAAATTGATTAAAATCAAAATTTAATTAGAATAGCTCCTCCAACAGTTTAGTCTGTGCATTCATGTGAAGTCTTTCGCTTACTCGCCATATTTGTTTTTTGAAAAGAAAATTTAATTAGATTTGATTTGATTCTTGATTGTTTGGAATTGGATCTAATTAAACCCTTGCAATTTGTTTTGCAATTGTTCCGTCTCTCCGACCATGGATGGGTTTTACCAAGCATATGATAAGAAGTAGCAATTTCTTGTGGGAGTAGATTTCAAATATCAACTTTTAAGCTTATGTTTGTTTCATAGAATCACTTTGCTAAACACAATGAGGATTCCGTGAGCTTTGTAACAAATAATTTTGCAGTTGGTTCCTTCTTCGCAACTGTTAAAAGTTCTTTGCAAGGTATGTAAACTCATGTGTGGTTTCTCTTTTGTTCATTCAATTGTGTATCCTTGCTATTCATGATATACACTTTCTTTCTTATACAATAGCATATAAATTTTCAGGTTTACTTAATCAATTAATCTAAAAATTGTGTTCATTTTGTAGCTTCTTTGCTTGAAGTAAATGCAACCAGTAATCTCCTAAACCCTTGATGTTGAGTATATCATTGAGCTGCCTTAATGGAAATGGAATCAACAAGATGGTTTGCTGAACAAATATGTATAGCATAGATACATTGTACTATCTAATTATTTAGCAAGTTGGATGTATGTTCATATGTCCTAAATATGTATGATGAGGGGAATATCTTAAGCATTGTAACTGATAGCTCCCCTCGTGCACTCATGTTCCTGGTATTGCAACTGCATTTCATTCAAAGGTACTGCCATTCAAGTTAATTATATTTTTTGTTGTATTTTTTGTCATAAAAAATAAATTATTGAATGGAGTTGCTCCTACAGCACAGTTTATATCAGGCGAAATTGGAGATTCATGTTTAGGTTCAATGGAGACAGACACTGACTTGACAAGTGCTCTAATTGTTGTTGTTGAGGTGGGTCAAATTATTTCGCTTTTGGAATAAATTTTCTATAGCTTCGAGATTACAGTTTAAATGTTATCTTTGCTAATCTTTTTCAAATAGTTATTTACTAAAAGAAAAAGAAATTTCGTTAATATTTGTTCCACATTTCATGATGTACGTACACATTTCATGCTAAATTTGAACCACTTGCGTACCACTGTTAAGTAGAGTCCATTTTATTACCCTAATAACAAAATTAATATCATAATCCATGTCTGGATTGTGCAGCCATTTGAGTTCCAGCGCTCGAACATGGGGATCTCAAGCTCTTTGGTAAGCTACTTGATCTGTCTCCATTTATCTCTGCCATTTGAGTCTGATTTTGTGTTTTATATGCAAAATCAAGAGCAATAACTCAAAACATAACCAACAAAATTCAGATAAGGGAACCAATCTATTGTGCAAAGGGAAGCAGATGGCCATATTAGGTGCGTGGTTAGAGGTGGAAGCTAGCCAGGTTGTTAACCAGAGGCTTTTGAATTCTGTGAGGTCATTATCATCTGCTCTAGCTTTTGTCTATTGTTTATCAAAGTAACTCAATTTCCTATCACCTTTTAATCATTTTTGTCTCTGTAGTTTCATTTGAGAAAATACTTTCTAGTATGTACAACCTGTTTTTGTCGAGCTTCTTAGTAATTTATCTAATTTGGTTCCTCATTTCTTCAGTAGATGTCTGTGATGCAAGAAATGTATGTAACACGAAATATGTTTTGACGACATACTTGTTATATGCTATTTTTGTATAAGTTCATGTCTTCAAGGATTTAATTTACTTTTTGTCATGGCTTTCTAAAATTTTAGTTTTTATATGCTTTTTAAGCTATCCTTATGTTGGCTTTTACAAGAAAATTGCAAATGAAACTAATAAATAAACTTATCCTTGCAATATACATGGGACAACTATTTTACAATTACACAAAAGACACAAAAACTGTCTATGGATTACAATTTTTATCTTATCGCTTGTTCTGTTTCAGATGTTGCATGTTCGATCTGTATAGTGGAGCTGCCACAAAGGCTAAATGCTTAAGGAAAATAAAGGTTGTACAATATGAAGGTATTTATCTATTTTTAGATTAGATATACCTATTTTGGGCCTTAAATTCTACTTGCTCCCTAGTTGATCAATCTCCTTGTGAGGCTGATGGTATATATAAATGAGAAGAGATTAAAAACAAAGATCAATCAAAACAAAGCTTCTAGATGTATCGTAAAATTTCTTCAATTTACACTTGTCTTAGGATTTTCTTATTTGAGCCATTCCTTGTCACTCTCTAAATTCTAATATGAATTGTTTGCCTCAAAATCAAACTATAAGTCTAATTCAGGGGTATGTAATAATGGGGTTTGTGAGTTTGGGACTACATAGGCTATGCAACTGCCCATAAAACTAAAGCCACAAAGAAGTTAGTATATCAATCAATGTTTGGTTATTTTGCTGTGTTACTCCTTTTTCATTTTGCTTGTGTTGAAATATGATTCATTAACGTTGTTATTGGTATGACCAATGTGAGACCACTTTGTTTAGCTATTACTGTTGTTTTTTCATTTCGAAAAAAAATTGATTCTCATTTTTGAAACATTTATGGGTCTTACTATTCACTATTTCTCAATATATGTTTAGTTAGATTAAGCTTATAAAATGTATACAGTGTCAAGGAAATAGATTAATTAAATAAGTGTAGAGCATGAAACTCCTACCTTTCAGGATTTAGGAATAATCTATATCAGTTTAATATAATTACTATCCAAATATAATTGAAGATGTGCACTTTTATTGCTATGTTATGATGATGATCTCTTGAAGAACTATTTGCATCCATAAATCTACTTTAAGGACATACTTTGTTCTCGGGTCCGCAACGTTGGTCAAGGGATTATGTCTCGTAGAATTAATTGGCAGCGGTTAACATTCATAGAGACAATTGATAGTAAGTACGCCCTTCTAACATAATTTTTATTGGCATAATTTTTACTTATAAGTTTTAGTGTTATTGTTTTGAATCATTATCGAATTCAATTTTCAAATACGTGTTCTCTCCACCTGTTAGTAATTTTTTTTTTGTTATTTCTTGTAATTTTACCCTTATTTTTCTATGGGGACAAAGACCGTCTCTTATGCATGGACAATAATCGTCCTTTTATTTGGAGACAAAATGTCTCCTAAGAGTAAGGACAAAATTTATCTCCTTTGGATAGGGACGACAACTGTCTCTTTTTTCAGAGACAAAAAAGCGAACCCTAAGATTAGGGACTACATTTGTCTCCTTTGCATAGGGACAACAATTGTCCATTCCTTTGGGAACAAAGAATCGTCTCCTAAGAATAGGGGAAAAAGTCGTCTCCTTTGTACGGGGATGACAATCGTCAAACGAGGACGACAATCGTCCTTCAAAATGAGGACGACATTTGTATCTATTGTAAGGGACGACAATCGTCCCACAAAATGGGGACAAATCAACTTTTTTGTCCCCTATAGCATCGGGTACGCTCGCATATGGGACGAAGCAAGGAGGCGAATAAAATTGTCTCCTAAAGGTATAGGGGACAATTTTTTTAACTTTTGAGGACACTTTTAGCCCTCCCCAATAATCATTTTTTTTGTAGTGTATGCGTGTCTGCAAATTTTTTGAACTCATATTATACTTTGCTATGATGATGAATAAAAAGAGTATTGATAAATTATTTAACCACGCATAAAAAAAAGTAAAGAAATGTACTGCTTGGTTTTGTTATTAAACCAAATCAAACTCTTTCTATCTGGTTTGACAATTTTTGAACCTAACATTGAAATATTAAGATTCTTACTACCATATCAAATTATCTATTTCAGATGGGTCTTTTTGGTCCAACAATTTCCATTCATTCTTCTTTAGTGTATTTTTCATATCTATTGATCTTATGATAACTTTTCCCCTGTCTCTGATGTATTGTTATATAGTTATATAATTTAATTGATTTATTGTTTATAAGTATTTTTTTAATATTTGTAAGTGTTAAAAAATAGAACAAAATTTAATTTTGTTCGGTCCTAACATGAACCAAACCGGATCGAACCGAAATATATCAGTTTGGTCTGTACTAAACCGAATTACAATTCGGTTTGGTTCGGTTCCAAAAATGACCAACAATTTTGTTTGGTCCTATTTGGTTCGGTTCAGTTTTAAACCGAACTAGACCATGCTCACCCCTAAGTGAAATGTTCACTTGAATAATGATGCTACAACTAAATAAAGAAGTGGGTTGTGCTATGAACTGATTTCGTTTGTATGAAGCTTGCATGTATGAAGCATAGTCACCATAGTGAAACATATTCTTATAGTCAACTATATCTCTTTCACTATGTATCTTCCACTTGGCTTGTTATTTTATGGAAAAGCATTAAACATGGTGATGAAGTTATATGATTCTAACACCATAAGTTTATGATTTTAAACTTGTGGTGATAGTATCATACACTTCATCACCGTGCTCACTTTTCAGCTAGTACAATCCAAGTGGCAGGTATATAATAAAGGAGATTCGAGTTGTGGAATTGCTTAGTGCTACTTGTATGAAGCATAGTCATATATTGGAGGGTCATGTATGAAGTGTGTGTGTGTGTGTGTGTGTGTGTGTGTGTGTATATATATATATATATATATATATATATATATATATATCGTGCATTTATGAAGCATAGTCATAGAGTGAAAGGTTGGTATAAACTGATTGGTTGAATACCTTAACCCTACATGAATATATAGTGAAAGGTTGTGTATGAAGCATAGTCATATACTATGAGTATGATCCTGTTTATGGTTGATGTTCTGTTTAGGAAGCTAGAACTGACTATGAGTATGTGTATGAAGCATAATCCTGTTTATGGTTGATTTTCTGTTTAGGGAGCTACAACTGACTATGAGTATGTGTATGAAGCATGATTTTTTTTATGGCTGATGTTATGTTTAGGAAGCTAGAACTGACTATGAGTATGTGTATGAAGCATGATCATGTTTATGGTTGATGTTCTGTTTAGGAAGCTAGAACTGACTATGAGTATGTGTATGAAGCATGATCCTATTTATGGTTGATGTTTTGTTTAGGAAGCTAGAACTGACTATGCGTATGTGTATGAAGCATGATCCTATTTATGGCTTATTAGGCATGCTCTTATACTATATATGTTCATTGAGTATGTGTATAAATGTTCATTGAGCATGTTTGAAGCATGTAGTTGATTATGCATGCTCTTATGCTTTGAATGTTCATTGTGATTGGCCATACTCATACCTCGTATAATACATATATGCTCTTATGCCTACGAGTTATATTGTGACTGACCATACTCTTGTACCTCTTATACTACATATATGCTCTTATACCTATGAGTTATATTGTGATTGGTCATACTCTTATATGCTTTGAATGTTCATTGAGCATGTTTGAAGCATGTAGTAAAGGGTCATGAGTGAAATAATGATGCATGAACTGATATCAGTATGTGTATGAACCTTCTTAGTACTACTTGTATATACCTTAACCAGTGAAGTGTAGTGGTGGGGTTATGATGCTATCAGCACAAGTTTTACTTGGCTTGTTATCTTATAGAAAAACATTAAGCATGGTGATGGGTTTATGATGCTATCAGCACAAGTTTTAAACTTGTGGTGACAACATCGTAGACTTCAACACCATGCTCACTTTTCAACGAGTACAATCCAAATGGCATGTTGTCAAGTGTTAAGCCCAAAATATACCTAAAATATCATACATAAATACGTTAAATTTACATTAAAATCGTGTTAATTATATTCATTTGGAATACTTTTATGTATTTATTTACTTCTTTGATGCAAGGTACTTAATTATTTGGTTAAATCCAAAAAGGAGCGAAAACGGAGCGAAAATGGAGCTAAAATGGAGGAAAAACCTAAAAAACGTACCGAGAACGCATAACAGCCAGAAGAACGCTCAAAAAGGACGAAAAGCAGTCGAGAGACAGGGAAAATTCTCTCTGTCGCGATTGAGATTTTGAGAATCTCAGTCGCGACCTACGGAAGCCAGCTCGGGAGAAAAACGAAGTTTTCACTCGTCCCTATACCCCCTATCGCGACTGAGATTTTCAGAATCTCAGTCGCGACAGCGAACCATTCTGCACACAAAACACATGTTTTAAATCGGAAAAAATGCGTCTGTTCATTCGGATAAAAGCAACCCTTCACCAGCGGACACGGCCCATCATTTACAACCCTTCAACAACTATAAATAAGTGATCCATTTTAGAAATCGAGGTTGGAAAAAGTTAGAGAAATTAGAGAAGAAAGTTATTATGTTGAGTTTCTGATTCAGAAAAGAATCAGAAAGTTAGATTTCATTTCTGTGTAAACAATCGTGCTGTACACGAATTGTTATTAGATTAGTTATAAAAACAGTATTAGTTTAGTTTTCATTCTGGTAGTAGACGAGATCAGTCTCTATTCCGAAGATCCAGCGAGAAGAATTGACGGCTGAGCGCATGAGGTTTGACGCACCTACGGAGTTTGAGAGAAAGATTGACAACCCGGATCTCAAAGTTTTCGTTGCAATGCTATCCAAGTTTCTACTTCTCTGTTAACTTGTGAAAATTCACATTTCATTAATGATATACTTATTTATTCAATAAATTCTTACTGTTGTTATTTTCATATTGTTCTGACAAAATGATTTTCAAAATGATAAATCGGTGTTTTTATTAAAACGTTCTATTCCATCTTATTCATATAAGAACTTTGTTGAACACTTGATAGATTTAGTTTTTATGGATGATATGATCGCTGATCGCGGCTTATCAGACATAAAATACTAGTTTGATTAAGGTAGCAATCTGCTCCGATCCAGAGAGATTTCTACGGTTCAAAGCCATTTAATTGAATAAATCGCTATATTGTTACATGTCCATAATCTTTACAAAGTTAAAGTTGCTTTCTTTGCTTTATGAAAATAAGTTTTATACCTATTATTTATTCCAGTTACGGTAGTATCTGTTTTGTAATCAAAATTCCAAGACAGAACTGTTCTCTAAACTCGATATAATCCTTTTATCTAATCCTAATTTACCAAAACCAATTCCATCAATTAAACGTATTTCTTTTATTAAACCTAAACACGTGATTAAACCGAATTAAATAAAGTTTTAGTTAAAAAGCGTTCCCTGTGGGTTCGATATCTTTTATTACTACAAGCGTATACCGTGCACTTGCGGAAATCGCTCAACAAGTTTTTGGCGCCGTTGCCGGGGAACGCCAAAATTTTTGACGAAATTTTAAATTTTTCGTGTTTTATTTCGAATCTAGGTTTAAACATACTTATTTTAACTTTTATAATTTAATAATTTTCATTTACTAATTTATTTATTTTTCAAATTCTGTTTTGTAGGTAGTTTCGGTTCGTGCAAGATTTCAGGTTCATGCGCAGTTCTCGAAGTTCAGGCATTTTACCAGACCCTATAGACCCAGAAATTGAGAAAACCATTAGGAAGAACAAGAAAAATAAGAAAAACAAAAATAAGACCCCAGTAAAAACATATACCGAGCCAGAAAAAATGGCAGACCCACCAACACTTATGGATTACGCTAGGCCAGGTGTGGCCGGTGTGACCAATAGTATCGTTAGATCCAGAATCACCGCAAATCAATTTGAAATTAAGCCAGCTTTGCTTAATATGTTGCAAAATAATGTAACATTTTACGGGTTACCTAACGAAAATCCTAACACCCACTTAACAAATTTCCTTGAAATTTGTGATACTTTTAAAATTCCAGATGTGACTGCAGAAGCAATCAAACTTCGCCTCTTTCCTTTCACTTTGAAGGATCGAGCCAAAGAATGGTTAACTTCTATGCCAGCCGCAACTTTTGCCACTTGGGAACAATTAGCCCAAGCGTTTTTTATCTAAATATTTCCCTTTAGCAAAAACCGCAAGAGTCATAAAAGAGTTAACATCTTTTTCTCAAAATGACAATGAGACTCTTTATGAAACTTGAGAACGTTTTAAAGAACTTCAACGTTTATGCCCACACCACCAATTACCCGCTGAACTTTTAATGCAAACATTTTACAATGGACTAAATCCTACAACTAGGGGTTCATTAGATGCAATGTCGGGAGGGCTATTTATGAAGAAAACATCAGCCCAAGCGAGAGAACTTTTGGAGGAAATGGCAATCAACAGCAGTATGTGGCCCGCGGAACGTGGGCATATGCCGGTGGCAAAACCATCATCCTCAACCACACCATCAGTTAAAGGTATAGTTGAACTTGATCCAGTCGCGATGCTACAAGCCCAATTTTCTGCTTTATCGCACAAAATTGATAAATTTATGGCACCACGCGATACCAATGGTAATCCATTCCAAACAGATGTGGACTACGAAAATATGAGTGAGATCGAACACGTAAATTTTGTCCAAGGGCAAAACCAAACTAATAATCCTTATTCTAATACCTATAATGCTGGATGGAGGAATCATCCTAACTTTAACTGGAAAGATAACAATAAAAATAATACAAGTGCTAATCAAAATCGTACCACTAATTATCAAAATCAGTCAAGAGATACGATTAGCACTTTATCTTCTAAAATCGACAAGTTTATAGATGCTATCAGTGGAAAAATAAGTAATCACGACGATGGTTTTAAACGGATCGAAAGTAAATTCGATCAGCTTATTAAAAACCACTCATCTAGCATCCATAATTTGGAGGTTCAAATTGGTCAACTTGCTAAATCAATTCCATCCCGAAAAGAGGGAAGTCTTCCCAGCCATACGGAAGAAAATCCGAAAGAGCAGGTGAAGGCTATTACTCTTCGTTCAGGAAAAAATTATCAAGGGCCTGAAATGCCCAAAGATACAACATTACCAGGAACTGATTTACCAAAGTCCAAAGAAGATATCTTAAACACAAATAGTTCACCATTTGACACAAGTACCAAAACTTTTGTACCCAAGCCACCTTTTCCGCACAAAGTTCGAAATAAGGACTATGATAAACAACTTCTAACGTTTTTGGATAAACTCAAAAATTTGCACATCAATTTGACATTTATGGATGCAATCACACAAATTCCTAACTATGGTAAGTTTTTAAAGGATTTGATTTCGAAGAAAATCAGTTGGGAAGGAATTTCATCCATTTCGTTAACTAAAGACTGTAGTTCAATAGTATCAAGTAATTTGCCCACTAAACTCAAGGATCCCGGATGTTTTACCATTCCGTGTAAATTGGGAGATATTGAATTCCCAAGTTGTCTTTGTGATTTAGGAGCAAGTATAAACTTAATGCCATTGTCTATTTTTAACAAGTTAGGTTTAGAAGAAGATATCAAACGTACCAATATGGTTTTGCAATTAGCGGATCAAACCACTAAGAGGCCATATGGTATAATTGAAGATGTTTTAGTCAAAGTCGATAAATTTATTTTTCCTACCGATTTTGTTATATTAGACTTTGCATATGATGTAAATTGCCCTTTAATTTTTGGTCGACTGTTTATGAACACGGGACGTGCTCTAGTAGATGTGTCGGAAGGGAATGTAGTTTTAAGGATAGGAGAAGATAAGATCGAGTTTGATATGAACAAAGCGATGAAATACCCTATGGAGGAATTCGCTTGTATGAAACTTGATTTAGTCGAGGAATGTGTCAATGATGTAATTCAAAGTGAAGAAATAATTGAACCTATAATAGGCGAGGAATTAGATGATAAGGACCCAGAGCCTTTGATTCGAGAAGATGGACCAGTTTCGCCTTCAATTGTAACACCCCCTAAATTAGAACTTAAAGAGTTACCCAGTCATTTGAGGTACGCTTTCTTAGGCGAAGGCGATTCTCTACCAATAATTATTTCTAACAAATTAACAAGCGATCAAGAAGAAAAATTGAAAGAAGTTGTTAGAAATAGGATAGGAAGTATGGGATGGCAAATTTCAGACTTAAAAGGAATTAATCCTAGTATAGTAATGCACAGAATTCACTTAGAAGAGGATAAGCCACCTAAAGCGGATAGGCAAAGACGCTTAAATCCGAACATGAAAGAAGTAGTCAAAAATGAGATTACTAAACTTTTAGACAATGGAATCATTTATCCGATCTCGGATAGTGAGTGGGTTAGTCCAATCCATTGTGTACCTAAAAAGGGAAGCATAACTGTTGTAAGAAATGATGAAGGTGAACTGATACCTACACGAACCACCACCGGTTGGAGGGTTTGTATAGACTATAGGAACCTAAATAAAGCTACTAGGAAGGATCATTTTCCTCTACCTTTCATTGATCAAATGATCGAAAGGATAGTCGGGCATGCCTTTTATTGTTTCTTAGACGGTTACTCCGGATTCTTTCAAATTTACATTTACCCGGATGACCAAGATAAAACAACCTTCACATGTCCTTACGGAACATTTGCATATAGGAGAATGCCTTTTGGTTTATGTAATGCACCAGCAACATTTCAACGATGTATGACAGCAATATTTAATGACTTCATTGAAGACATAATGGAAGTTTTCATGGATGATTTTTCAGTTTATGGAGATTCTTTCGATGCATGTTTACAGAACTTAGATAAAGTATTGTCTAGATGTGAGGAAACGAATTTAGTATTAAATTGGGAAAAATGTCATTTCATGGTAGACGAAGGAATTGTTTTAGGTCATAAGATATCTGAAAAAGGTTTAGAGGTGGACAAAGCAAAGACTTCAGTTATAGAAAAATTACCCCCACCAACCACTGTTAAGGGAGTGAGATCATTTTTGGGTCATGCAGGTTTTTACAGACGGTTTATAAAGAACTTTTCTGTAATCTCCAAACCACTTACTAATTTGCTTATGAAGGATTCAACTTTTGATTTTAATAAAGATTGTTTACAAGCCTTCAATACCTTGAAAACAACTTTAGTCAGTACACCTATAATATCGAAACCCGATTGGAATCTACCTTTCGAAATTATGTGTGATGCGAGTGACTTAGTTGTAGGATGTGTATTAGGTCAAAGAAAGGATAAGAAACTTCATGTTATATATTATGCGAGTCACACTTTGTCCGGTGCACAGCTAAATTACACCACAGCTGAAAAAGAAATGTTAGCAGTAGTTTTTGCATGTGATAAATTCTGATCTTATTTGTTAGGATCTAAAGTCATCATTTATACTGATCATGCAGCTTTATGATATTTATTTGCTAAGAAAGATGCGAAACCACGTCTTATTAGATGGGTTTTACTATTGCAAGAATTTGACATTGAGATTAGAGACAAAAATGGAGTTGAAAACCTGGTCGCCGATCATCTATCAAGACTTGAGGATGAAAACGGTCCCATCGGTGAAACATCAGGCATTCGAGATGATTTCCCCGATGAACATCTCATGCAAGTACAAAGTGTCATAGCCCCATGGTATGCGGATATAGCCAATTACTTAGCCGCACATGTTGTGCCAGATGGATTGACTTCTCAGCAAAAGAAGAAATTCTTTTCAGATGTTAAGAAATATTTTTGGGAAGATCCATTCTTGTTCAAAACATGCGGCGATGGAATACTTAGGAGATGTGTTAGTGAGTTTGAACATGACTCTATAATGTTAGAATGTCATGCTAGCGCTTACGGAGGTCATAATAGCGTAAGCAAAACAGCAGCTAGAATACTTGAATGCAGATTCTTTTGGCCTACTCTGTTTAAAGATGTCCGTTCATTTATTATCCGCTGTGATAAATGTCAAAGAACAGGGAATATAGGAAGGAAAGATGAGATGCCTCTTACGAACATATTGGAAGTTGAAATCTTCGACGTATGGGGAATTGATTTCATGGGTCCTTTTCCTCCTTCTTTTGGCAAAAATTATATATTAGTAGCCGTAGATTATGTTTCAAAGTGGGTTGAAGCAATTGCAACCCCGACAAATGATTCTAAAGTAGTTGTTAAGTTTTTAAATTCAATATTCTGTCGATTTGGAGTTCCTAGAGTTATGGTAAGCGACGGTGGTACTCATTTCGTAAATAGAGCTTTTGAGTCACTTATGAGAAAATACGGAGTACACCACCGTATCTCTACACCGTACCATCCTCAAACGAATGGTCAAGCAGAAATTTCAAATAGAGAACTCAAATGGATACTTGAAAAAACAAGTTTCGTCTTCTAGAAGAGACTGGACACATAAACTTAACGATGTATTATGGGCATACCGTACTGCATTTAAAACACCTATCAGAATGAAACCTTATAGATTAGTCTATGGTAAAGCTTGTCATTTGCCGGTTGAATTATAACATAAAGCATATTGGGCTATAAAAACCCTTAATTATGATTTGCAAAGCGCAGGGAAAAAGCGTTTGTTTGACTTAAACGAGTTGGATGAATTACGCTACTTGTCCTACGAAAATGCAAGAATTTATAAGGAAAAAATTAAAAAGTGGCATGATGCAAAAATCAAAATTAAAAACTTTAATGTTGGGGATAAAGTCTTACTTTTTAATTCGAGATTAAAATTATTTCCAGGTAAGCTAAAATCTAGATGGACTGGACCATTTTTTGTTGTTAAAACATTTGATCACGGAACATTGGAGCTAGAAAAGTCTAATGGCGAACGATTTAAGGTCAATGGTAATCGTTGCAAGATTTATTTCGACGGAGCTCCAATTCAAGCAATTGAATCCGTGGATAAATTTTATGAAAATTAATTTCTTTAGTTTTCATGTTTTAATTTATAGTTTTTTTTATTATTTTTTGTTCGTAATTTTAATTTATTTATTTTTATTTTTAATTTTATTTACTTTAATTTTTATTTATTTTTATATATTTATTTTTGTGTACAAATGAGTTTTGTTCGCATTAAAATTTTAATTTAGTCATGTTTTGAAAATGATTTCATTAAGTGTTAAGTGTTATTGAGAAATTAAATATTCCAAAATCTCAGTTGAGATTTTTCATATTCCAGGATTTGGAAATCTCAGTTGAGATTCTGAAAATCTCAATTGAGATTTTCTGTCTTTTTATAATTGAAATAACTGTAAGGGATTACAGTCTTCCTTCTTTAAAATTTCTGTCAGTTGAATCAAAGAGGTATCACTTTGGCACATTTTTCTTTCTGACAGACACAACCTTTCACTTATAGGATTTATATATTCCTATAGGATCAGACTTCTTCCAATTCATTTCATCTTTCTGAATATTCTCAAATCCTACAGACTTCATTTTCTTTTCTCTCACAGACATGACTAAGTCTTTGAAAAATGTTCAAAAACGCACTTCTTCTCAAAAAGGGAAAGTTGATATCTCCGATCGATATGGTGCATGGTTTCCCATTTATAACCATGACGAGGGGAAACGCTTTCTGCAATTCAGATATGCTCAATTCTTTGGCATGTTGTATCTGGACGAGTTTCTGAACGAGGAACTCGGGATAAGCGAAGACATTGATCGCTATCTGACTAATTTGGGTTGGTCCAATTTTGTTTCTATGAAATTTCCTATAATTGGAGATTGGGTTCTGGAATTTTTCTCCACCGTTAGGTTCGTCAACAAGAGACGTGTTCGTCTCAGTTTTCGTTGTGAGGGAGAGGTATTCACTTTTGGATATCCAGAACTACATAATTGGTTTGGTTTTCCACCCCGAGACACAACTCAACACCATCCTGGAAGGGATATGACTTCTAGAGATATATGGAGGATGTTAACAGGATTTTGGCGATTCAATCCACGTCTTGCCTTCAACAAATCCATTAATTCTAATTCCATGTTGTATCTGCATAAGTTCCTCTGTCACAGCCTTTTTGGTCGAGTCAGTAGCAATATTGTGAAAGATACTGATCTCTATGTGTTGGGCGACATTTTCCAAGGCAACTCTGTGAACTCCTCAAAGATTCTAATGGAGGGGTTAGTTGCTGCTTCCCGTTCGAAGAAACGGAAGATTGGGTTCGCCAACATCATTTGTGGAATCATATTAGGAGCCAAGGGAACCATTTCTGTCCCTTGGACTGATACAGAACCATTCCCTATTCTAGACTACGAGTTCTTGGAGAACGAGGGACTTGTCAAACGAGTTTTCCGTTCTGGTCCAACATTCCTTTCTGCACCAGAGAGGCAAGTCTTCATTCAAACGAAGATTAACAGGGCCAATGGACGTCGTCTGTCATCTACTTAGGGATGTAATTTGAGTTTCTGTTGTTTTAATATATATGAGTGTTTGTTTGTAATTTATGTTTTTATAATGTTTCTATGAAAATATATATATATATTATGGTATTGTTTATATTTTAGATTATAATGAATAAAAGTGCATTAATTCATTAGTTTATTTCTTTTATTTAAGGAACAACCTTTGGTTTTCCTTTAATTTAATATTTCAGTTTTGTTTATCTCAGTTTCAGGGATTAATATTCACATTAATGTCACTTACTTCTAAGAGGAATTGGTTTAGAAGTGTTAAAATCACCAAAAACAGTCCCAATTTTACCCAGATTTTTCAAATTCTCAGTTGAGATTACGAATTCTCAGTTGAGACAGCAGAAGAAAAAAATTTCAGCAAAATTTCGTCCCTCTCCCTACTTGCTGTCGCGACTGAGATTTTAAAAATCTCAGTCGCGACTTGCGACCTACAGGGACGGGATTGGGGGCGAATTTTGGTTCTTTACCTATTCCTACTCTATTTACTTACCTATTCAACTATCCTAATCAATACCTATTACTTACACCTATTTAAATCACCTTTTTTTACACCAATCAATCATCTTTTCTCTTCCCAATACCAAGATTCACTCATCTTCCCCATAAATATTTACCCTATTCATCTTCTTCTTCCCCAATTCACCACCATTATCTTTTATTCTAACTTTCATCCTTTCATATTTTCTTCTTTCCATTCACCAATTTCACAAACAAAATATGCCTAGACAAAAGACCGTTGCAAACAAAGCCAAGGCCACCGAGATCACTAGATTACGGGTTCAATATGGAGCACCGTTCGATATTACGACGGAAGCCGAAGGACGCAAATATCGCCGATTTTCTAATAGCCTAATAGAGTTCGTCGACATGCTTTTTCTTGACACCGACACGGTAAACACACTTTCTTTTACCGAGCGTATTGATGAATTTCTTTCCGTTCTTGGTTGGAAACGATTTTCTAGTATGCGTTTTCCTAGTCTTAAATCGCATATTATTGAGTTTTTGGTTACTCTAACCTATGACAAGAAGAAAGGAGTTATCTCTTTTCGGAATGATGGAGTCCGTTATGATGTTGGGTATGCGGCCATGAACCGTTGGTTTGGTTTTCCTACTCGGAATTTTTATTCAAAGCCAAAGCCTTTTGATTCACACACGGTTTGGAATACTTTAACCGGTTTAGATGTTTTTAGTCCAAAGAATACATCTAGTAAGCTACTTAAGGATGATTGTATATTCTTCTTTCACAAGTTTTTATCATTCTCCTTATTTGGTCGGGTTGAAAGTTCAAAAGTGCAAGTTCGTGATTTGGTTGTGTTAGATGCTATTTTTAAGGGTTTGACAATTGATAGTATTGAGATGATATTTACTAATTTAGTTCGAGCTTCCAAGTCCCGCAATAAGCAAGTGCCTATGGGTAATTTAATTACCGGCATTGGTTTGGGCGCTCGAGGTGAATTAGAGGATTATCAAAATATGCCTCATGTTGGTTTACCTTTCTTGGATCTCACGGCACTTCAAAGGGCCAATTTATTGAAGAAAATGGGACCACCCGCCTTTATCTCTTATGCGGATCGCACAAGACGTGTTTTTGCTACCATGGGTAGTGAAGCCTCGGGTTCTCAAGGTTTAGGTGCCCAAGATGATGATGAGGACGATGAAGAGGAATTTGATGAAGAAGAAGAGGAGGAGGAGAATGTTGATGTTAATGCCACCTTCGCCTTGATAGGTTTTATCCTTTCTATCTTTAACTCATTTACATTCTTCTTATTATGTCTTGTTCAATTTGGTACAATATTTAAAATTATGTTTGGTACAATTTTCTTTATTATTATTATGTTTGAATGTTATCGTATTATTATTTTCAATTCTAATTCGTATGGTTTATTTCGTACTATTTTTCGTGTTTTATCAATTTTTGCACCAATGAGGACATGATCCAAATTAAGTGTGGGATGAGGTATTTCATATTCATTTTATTTTTTTAAGTACGAATGAATGCCACGAATGAGAATGAATGCTATTTATTTAAAGTATAAATGCATATTGTTATTCAATTGTTATTCAAGTTTAAGTCAAGTATAATATGCAACATTTTCAAAAACAAATGCAACATTTTTTTTTATAAAATGCAACATTTTTTTTATAAAGTGCAACACTTTTCAAAAATAATAGCAATTTTTCATAAACATATAATTTTTGTTAAAGTATATATTTCATATGTTTCAAATAAATTCTACTTTTAAAATAATGCTTAACATATTTTAAGGTTATTATTATTGTTAGAAATAATATTTCTATACGGGCAATATTTTTACAAATCTCCGATACGGTTTTATCAAAAAACGTCTCGAGTAAATGTATATAAGTCAAATTTCTTTAGTTTCAAATCTCTACTTTATATCATGAATTCATGATAAATATAAATCTTATTTTCAATTTTCAATTAGGTTTATAGGCATAAATCGAACTAACAACTTTAGCTTTTTAGCTCGATATGATTTTTCGTCTTACATTAAAAACCAATTGAAGTTTTTAAGGAAACTTTAGCCATAATACATGTTGAATTTCAAGTCAATATAGGATGAATGTGCTATTTTTCTTTCCCAATTTTATTTTCATGTTAATTAAATCAAGTAGTCGAATTCTTAACTTTTGGCCACGATTGAGACCAACCTTATCACAATCGAGGTATTAAAGGGAAGAACATTAAGTACCGTTTACGTTTGGCCACGATTGCGACCACCCTTATCACGGTCGAGGTATGAAAGGAACGTTAAAAATTAAAGCAAATATATTAAACCTAAGTCCTTAAATCTATATTTGTAATAGTTTAGGTTTGGAAAAGGAAATTTTGTGCTTAGAAATGCCTTGAGACGAAAGATTCGGAAACATGCGTGCTTACACCGTCCCGAATACTTCAATATAAAAATTGAGATACAAGACGAATGATATATCTCTTTTACACTAGCTAGTTTGATGCTTTGTGTATAAATTTGCCATGAAAAGTTTATCTTTCGGTTTAACTAATTCAAAAAGGAATATATGGATATATGTTCTGATTATAAAGAGATTGATTAAAGAATAAATTCAGTGAAATTTTGCTCGGGACTAGCAAAAGCTTAAGTGTGGGAGTTTGTTAAGCCCAAAATATACCTAAAATATCATACATAAATATGTTAAATTTACATTAAAATCGTGTTCATTATATTCATTTGGAATACTTTTACGTCTTTATTTACTTCTTTGATGCAAGGTACTTAATTATTTGGTTAAATCCAAAAAGGAGCGAAAACGGAGCGAAAACGGAGCGAAAATGGAGGAAAAACCTAAAAAACGTACCGAGAACGCATAACAGCCAGAAGAACGCTCAAGAAGGACGAAAAGCAGTCGAGAGACAGGGAAAATTCTCTCTGTCGCGACTGAGATTTTGAGAATCTCAGTCGCGACCTACGGAAGCCAGCTCGGGAGAAAAACGAAGTTTTCACTCGTCCATATACCCCTTGTCGCGACTGAGATTTTTAGAACCTCAGTCGCGACAGCGAACCATTCTGCACACAAAACACATGTTTTAAATCGGAAAAAACGCGTCTGTTCGTTCGGATAAAAGCAACCCTTCACCAGCGGACACGACCCATCATTTACAACCCTTCAACAACTATAAATAAGTGATCCATTTCAGAAATTGAGGTTGGAAAAAGTTAGAGAAATTAGAGAAGAAAGTTATTATGTTGAGTTTCTGATTCAGAAAAGAATCAGAAAGTTAGATTTCATTTCTGTGTAAACAATCGTGTTGTACACGAATTGTTATTAGATTAGTTATAAAAACAGTATTAGTTTAGTTTTCATTCTGGTAGTAGACGAGATCAGTCTCTATTCCGAAGATCCAGCGAGAAGAATTGACGGCTGAAGCGCATGAGGTTTGACGCACCTACGGAGTTTGAGAGAAAGATTGACAACCCGAATCTCAAAGTTTTCGTTGCAATGCTATCCAAGTTTCTACTTCTCTGTTAACTTGTGAAAATTCACATTTCATTAATGATATACTTATTTATTCAATAAATTCTTACTGTTGTTATTTTGATATTGTTCTGACAAAATGATTTTCAAAATGATAAATCGGTGTTTTTATTAAAACGTTCTATCCCATCTTATTCATATAAGAACTTTGTTGAACACTTGACAGATTTAGTTTTTATGGATGATATGATCGCTGATCGCGGCTTATCAGACATAAAATACTAGTTTGATTAAGGTAGCAATCTGCTCCGATCCAGAGAGATTTCTACGGTTCAAAGCCATTTAATTGAATAAATCGCTATATTGTTACATGTCCATAATCTTTACAAAGTTAAAGTTGCTTTCTTTGCTTTATGAAAATAAGTTTTATACCTATTATTTATTCCAGTTACGGTAGTATCTGTTTTGTAATCAAAATTCCAAGACAGAACTGTTCTCTAAACTCGATATAATCCTTCTATCTAATCCTAATTTACCAAAACCAATTCCATCAATTAAACGTATTTCTTTTATTAAACCTAAACACGTGATTAAACCGAATTAAATAAAGTTTTAGTTAAAAAGCGTTCCCTGTGGGTTCGATATCTTTTATTACTACAAGCGTATACCGTGCACTTGCGGAAATCGCTCAACATCAAGGGTTGTGAACTTTTATATCAATTTAGGAATATACTTGTATATACGAATAAGTTGTCTACTTGATATATAACATGTTCTGTGTCACTTGAATATACATATGTATAGTAATAAGTTGTCTACTTTATATTACAAAAAAGGAAATAATGCAAGGGGCATGATGTGCGAATAGCAACCAAGAAGGTCTACATGCTAAACAAACAGTGGAGTTGGATGGTGTGGAGTACTGGAGAGGCATCAAAGGCAAATTGAAGATCAAATTGATTACCAAGGAGATTGGTAATAAATTTGTTCTTCGATTTGCCTTTCATGCCTCTCTAGTACTTCACACCATCCAATTCCAATGTTTGTTTAGCATGCACACCTCCTTGCATGCCATTCGCACATCATGGCCCCCTCGCACGCTATTTACACATCATCATGCCCCCTACCTGCTCTTGAGTCCATCTCCTGACAGTTGAAACATAACCTGCCTTGTTGTTGATGTATTGCTCAACAATTTGTTCTTGGCCAGGAAATGGCCCCTCAATGAAGGGCTCTATCAGCATTCCATAAATATGCCATAGCAGCTAGAGAATGCATATATAAATTAGACCCCAAACATGCATAGATAGATTAGACCCCAAACATAGACAAATGCATAGATTTATAACAGCATCTTACTGTGGCAGCAGGAAAGGAATGACGAGCAAGTATCTGGGGAAGAGATACCAGTAGGATGATAAATCCTAGTCCTGAATATGAACTGAGAATAATAATAATTTCATGAGTGTATATGCGTTTATATGAATTGATTACAATGTATTAATAAGTTTGTGGTCTTTCAACTGGAGGTGTGGAGGGGAACTCGACAGGAAGTTGATATCGACTTTGTATACACTTCCTTCATAAGAGGTGTTTGGAGGGCCCTTCATCATGACAGACCATGTCACATGGTCACCATTCTCAGAACCTGCATATATATATAGCAGCAAACGTACGTGAGTTAGCAGAAATAGAGAAGGAAGAACAATGCACAACTTCTGGGTGAGTAAGATACATAACTGAAATATTGAGAAGCCACCTGGGTGACTCTTGCCGGAGTTTGGTAAACTCCAACTCAACACGACGATGGAGGCGTTAAGATTAGACATGATCGGTATAACTAGGGTACGTATATTGCTGAGTTATGGACTTTTGAAGAATGTGGTAAAAGCTTTATATTTATAATGTGGGTGGGTAAGTGAAAGGTTTAGGAAGGGGAAGGGGTAAATGGGTTATTCGGTCTGAATAGTTTCTGTACGTAATTAATGAAATGCATTTGGATTTTCAGATATCAAGACTTGGGGATTATAGATCTAATAATGACTTTATAAGATATGCAGATCAAGTTCAATTTTGTTTCCCAATTCGATATGTATTACTTTTTTTCTGATATTAATTACATTCTGAAATTCATTTGTACAAATATAAACAGATTATGACAGACTACAAGTAGGTTTATGTCATGTGACGGCCTTCACATGACAGAACTTAACCATCGTCTGAAGGTCCATCAGACGACAACAAGCTCCGTGGTATTTTTTTTTTTTTCGCGGGATGACGGTTTTTAACCGTCATCTAAGAGGCTATTTGGCGTAGTGCCTCAATGACTTTATGCATAAGGTGAGAGCTATGGCCTTTTCTCTTGACTCTTCACTCAGATACAGTGGAGATATCTTAGGCAAAGCTAGAAGCATCATTTTAGACACCAAAGAGAACAATAATGAAAATGTAGTTGAAAGTGAGCTAATCCTTGCTAAGCTAGATAAGTGTGGTAAACCTTATTCAAGAAAATACGGGTAAATTACATACGTGGTGTACAACCTTTACCCTAAATCACACTTTGGTGTACAACCAAAATTTTGTCACACTAAACCGTACGAACTTCAGGTGACCTCCCACTAAAGTGTACAACCGGTTTTTATGACCGGTCAACGCTGGTCAAAGTTTTCATATCATCATTTTTCATTATAACATTAAAAAAGGTGGGATCCACTCTATATAGAATTACTAAAATAGCTTTATCCCTTATAAAATTACTAAATTACCCTCATCTTCTTCCTTCAACTGCTCTCTCTACCATTTCTCTTTCACTCCTCTCTCTCTACCATTTCTCTCGCACTCCTCTCTCTCACACACATATGCCCAGTCTTCCAGAATAAGTGGGAGTTTTTTTTGGTAATTTGAAGAAGGCTAGAACAAGCCCAGAAACAGCACCAAAAAAACAACAGGAAAGAAAAAACGAGTACAACAAAGAAAGAGAAAAAAAACTACACTCTAAATTAAGTTGTTCATTCTCATCCTTATAATTATTCAATACCCACTCAACTTTCAGGTTTCATTTCTTTCATTTTCTTAAATCCATTAGCATTTATTTATCTCTGATAAAGGTTCTTCATTTAGAACATTTCTTCCTTGATCTGATAATTCTTTATGCATGAAGAGGGGTTGAGGTAATTTAAACACTAAATTAATTTCAAGTTTCGACAAACCCATTGGTTTAAGTAAGAAATTGACTTCATTGATTTCAGCTTCTTTTCTTCAACAATTTCCCTTTCACGCCTTTCATATTTCTTCCTTTTTTTCTTCCCTGAATTCCAAGGTCTTTTTTTTTTTTGAAGATGGATAATCATTTGGGTTTATAGTTTTTGAGTGCCTCTAATAATAATGTTTCAATTGAAATAAAATTTAGTGAGAGAAAATTAGATACATAAAGAAAGAAAGAAAGAAATACCAATGTTTCAATTGAAATAAAATTTAGTGAGAGAAAATTAGATAAAGAAAGAAAGAAAGAGTTAGAGAGAGAATTTAATAGTTGTAGATTTAGAGAGAATTTTAGGAGTGAGAGAGAAAGAGAGGACTGAGAGAGAAATGGTAGAGAGAGAGAGTAGTGAGAGAGAAATGGTATGGAGAGAGAGGAGTTGAAGGAAGAAGATGAGGGTAATTTAGTAATTTTATAAACGATAAGGCTATTTTAGTAATTCTATAAAGAGTGTGTCCCATTTTTTTAATGTTATAATGAAAAATGATGATGTGGCAACTTTGACTAGCGTTGACCGATCATAAAAACCGGTTGTACACTTTAATGGGAGGTCACCTGAAGTTCGTATGATTTAGTGTGGCAAAATTTTAATTGTACATCAAAATGTGATTTAGAATAAAAGTTGTACACCACCTATATAATTTATCCAAGAAAATACAACCAGACATGGCGATATTCTACAAAAGGATGAGGACAACTTACAAGTTCTTGCCAATTTAATGAACATGTTTATTGGAAGGTATGAGGAACTAATTCGCAAAGTGTAGCAATTGAACATATGACAATACCCTAACATTTATAACCATAAGTAATTTTACTCGTAACATCTAAAATTTTGCAATTTTACCTTTAACATTGGTAGTCAACAGCAATTAATGTTAATAAGTTTGGTCAATTTGAGAAATAATTCATCAAACTGTATTCTCGGTTATGAATCGTGTCATCTACACTTCACATGTGCGTCATTTTATTCCTCATTAGTAATTGATCGCAAACATATTATTAGACGTGAAAATATATATAGATAATGTCCTTTGTACGAGTTGGATAAAAAAATTATATATTTTTGACGAATTTATAAATAAATCTCAAATTGCATTATTAAATTATGAAAAATATGATTTTTTTTTAGAACTAACTAATATACAATTCGTGACAGAATAAGAAACAAAATATATGTGTTTTATAATAATGTCTAAATTGACCATAATTTAATAAAATTGCTCTTGACTGATAATATTAATGATAAAATTGTATTATTTTAAATATTAACAGCAAAATTGCTATTGTTTATAACCTTATCCCATTAATTAATGTTAAAAGGAATAAATTTATCATTTATATAAAAATTAATCTCTGACTAATAAAATTATAGATGAATAAACTATTTAAGAAAAGTGACTAACTCTATAATAATATATTTGTGAAATAAAGGGCCCGATTAGTTTTGATATAGACATATCTAATGAGTAATAAATTATCTACCCTAAGATATATTACTTTCACACAAAAAGAACAAACCATCAAAGAAACTGAAATTTTCCAGTAGTTCATTAATGTCCATAAGTTACCACACAGTAGAGGTCACAGACATTAGACATGGGCAGGAAGTAAAGTTTAGTTCAACTTCTAAACTGGGCCTTTTAGAGCCCATTACATTTTATAATGTAATGGATAACGTTTTTCTTCTTGGACTTAATACATCATTTCTACACTCAACTTGTTTTATAAAGAATCAGCTACTGAATTTTTAAAATATCCCGATAGCCCTCAAGTTGTATAAAATATCCAGTTAACTCATAAACTTATATAAAATGAAATTAATAAATACCAAAAAAATAAGTTAAATGTTAAAAATTTATTTCACTGTATTACTATCATTATCATCCGAGATTTCCTTTTGAAACTGCTTCCGGATAATAGATTAATATCATATAATAAATTTTCTTTTTTTAATTTTCATTACACATAAATTAAGAATGCAATTGTTGGTCCACAAAATAAATTTTATGTTTGAGAAGCATATTATAAATTTTATTGTAAAGTATGAAAAAAAAGAAAAAAAAAACATTCCTATGATACTTATTGGCCTCCAACTCGACGAACTGGAGCCCAGGGTAAGTCCTGGAGGACATTATAGTGGCCAGCTCAACGAGCTGACATTCTCAGCTTTAAGAAAAAGGAAGAAAAAATCACAAAGACCTTTTTTTTCCAGCAGTACCAATATCACTTCAATTGACCATTTGAGGCATCAAACGGATGAATTATTTCATGATGTCAGAAGTTTCAAAAATTAGACATCTTAAAGAATCTGGGATATATTCTTAGACCTAATTCGGATCCATATGCAGAGAGAAATAAATTTTGAAAGTTAGAGTAGGTGTCTGTCGTACCAACGTCACTTCAACTGACCTTTCGGGGGTATCAAGTAGACGAATTATTTCATGAGGTCGAAAGTTTTAGAAACTAGATATCCCGAGGAATCCAATATATATTCGTCGGAATAATTCAGATCTATATGGAGGGAGAAATAAATTTTGGAAGTTAAAAAACATGCCTAAAACGTGGGCAGTTTTAGTTAAGTTAGTTGATATATGTACTCTAACTCTAACTAACTTAACTACTCACCTACTAGCAACTAAATAAATTGAAAATAAAAAAAGTTAGTAGTTAGTGGAAGGAAATTATGGAATAGTTGCAACTAACACCCTCTTGAGCTATAAATAGAGGGCCTCTCTCCTCTATTAACACAATCCAACACATCAAACACAATCATTTCTTCTCAAGTTCTTAAGTCTTTTCCTTTGATTTTTGAGTTTCCCCAGATCTAACTGGGTAATTCTTAGCTTTCTTTCTTTAGTTCGTCTATTTCAAATCCGATTTTAGAGTTTTTGTTGCTCAAAGTTCATAATTTCCGCATTTTGTTCTTGTTTTACACATTCTGCCCAACCATTTTCCTAGCCTTATTTCAATCCTTTTAAGTCCATTATAGTTCGAAATTTTGCTTTATTCTTGTTTTTGGCATCTTGAATTTCATGTTAGGCTTTCGTTTCGGTCAATTTCGTATCTGGAAACTCATTTTATACATGTTTTTGCATCTTGCTTTTCTGTTTTAGCTTTCAAAAATTCATTTCTATTTAGCTTTTATGACACCAAGTCAATTTAAACTATAGTCGCCCCTCTTGCTTTATTTAAAATCGTTTAGGCTTTCATACTCTATATTCAATTCAAAATCATTTGTCAATCCCGATTCTAAACCTAAAATTCTCTCAAGCATCCAATACATTCATTGTTAAATCAATATTAAGCTTTCACATTCAAGGCGTTCATATCAACGATCATTCGTTCAAGACACTCTCACACTTGTAGAATCAAGGCCAGCTTTAGCTCAAGACTTGTCGAAGCCCGTGGTTTTAATTTCTTTCAATTCTATTTGTAGCATTTCAATTATGTTATTTCATTTTCACATTCCAATTGTTATATTGTTGTTGTTTTATAATCAACATCTACAATTGATTTAGTTATTTTTGCGATAAATATAATTTTTATTGTAGTTGCTTCTATTTCATCAATTTCTTGTAATTAAACCATTTCTTATCAATAAATTTGATTGTTCCTCAAAATCATCGTGCCAATTTCACATTTAAGCCTTTTTTATTTATTTTTGGTAGTTCTTATCATTCTAGTAAAGTTTCTATAGCAGCACTAAGAAGATGAGCTTTTTCAATCCTTGCATCCCTGCCAATCATTTTGTTTAGAAATCAAGTTTTTCGCATGCATTTTTCATCACTTTAACCGTCCAAATTATTGAGAATTAATTTCCTTGACACGCCCATATTCATTCCACACGTGAAAATATTGAAATTGGTAATATTACAAAAATATCGCTAACACCTACCTTATCAATTGATGCAAATTCAATTTGGTTCATGATTAGTATATTGACATATCAATAAAATGTTAGAAGTAGCACTAAACACTTTAAGAGTGGCTATACTATTCACCATAAAAACTTGCTAGAGTATATTTACTTAATCAATTAATTTAAAATTTAAGTTCTTTTCTATAAAAAAAAAAATAAAATCAAGAGGATTTTGATAAATTAGGAAGGAATTAAATATCCTGTAACGCCTTTGATGAAATTTTTACCATTAAAAAAAAAAAAGTAAAAGTGAATAAAACTTTCCAAATGTTGATGATTCTTCCTCTCCATTACCAATCAAATAAATGATTTCTTTTTCTTCTTCCAATCTTCAAACTCAAGAGTAGTCCCAACCACTCCATAAACTGCCCCTTTTAAATGTCGGCAATAAAGCATCTTGAAATATTCATCATTCTAATTTAGTAAAAATCTGTTTTAAATATAAAATTAATTAATAAAATGTTATTTATTTCATTTATATTTTTAATAGTTGAAAACTTTTGTTTTTTCCTCAAAAAAAAAAAAAACTTTTTTTTTAATTTACAGACATACGCTAAAAATACACTACTAAAATTAAGACCAATCCTGACATTTTATGATTTTAAATAAAATAAGAGTTAAGTCATTTAATAATAAAAAAAACTATATTTAAAAATTTAAAATACATTTCAATAAAAAAAATAAAGAATTTAAACTTATTTTAGTTCTAAAATGTCATATAGTATTATTTAGACCATTTTAAATCATTTAGTATTATAATGTTTTTTTTTTTTAAGAAAATGAGTATTATGAATTTATAACTATATTTATAATATATTTCAAAAAAAAACTATATTTATAATAAAAATTATAGCCTCTTTCAGCCAGGTTCTAAGTAGTCGCGCTATTGATCTATATTCAAAATCGATCATTGACTAAGAGTTACACCTAGTTAAAGAGCTCAAACATTTCAAGATCCCTATTAAATTGATATCTCTATCAATTATTATATATTAATTTAAATTTAAAGTTAAAAATTATATTATTAAATTTAAAAAAATCAATTAAACTTAACTTATATATATATATATATTACAAACAAAACCTCATATATTAAACACCTTCAGCAAAATCCTTACAAAGAACATGATGTAAATACTCAGGGGCACTATAGTACTAAATGAGTTAGCATTGTAATGAGAGTGACGAGCCATGATATGAGGCGCCTCATTCGCTAACCGTGGAACAAATATCACAAAGTAATTCGGATGTGATCGAAAAACAACATATATCTTCTATGACGCACTCAAACTCTGTCAAATCTCTACTCCTGAAGTAAAACGCATGAACAATCACCCTAGCATTGCATTCAAATATAATGTTGGAATACGGGAGGGAGAACACCTAGTGCATACTATCTCGCAATGCTAAGCCTTCCGCGAGTTTAGATGAGATAGTACAGTTTGACACCTAACTATACCCCCCCCGAAACTCACCCTCCTGCCCACGTAAGACAACCCCAAACTGTTTAGTGGTTGTGAAAACCGCAGCGTCAACGTTGCACTTCACCTCCCTTGCACTTAGTACCATCTGTTGGCTGTTCTTTGATTTTCAGTAGCAATACAATTGTCCACCTGCGGCTGTCGTATCTCCTTCTAGTCTGCTAAAAATTGAGCTGCACCTGACATCACCTCATCTGGCTCCCACTGCGATCCCGTCAGCAGCCGGTTCCGCTGCTGCTAGATGACCAATAATACAACTGTTGCTCGACTTGATGTCTCCTTCCCCTGCCGCACTAGAACCTCGAGGAGCCACTCTTCGATCCATTCCCACTCGGCATCCGACGCTGGTAAATTAGCTGCATCCCAGCAAGCCACCGCATACTAATAGCCAACAAATAAGTGCCACCCATGCTCAACACCCCCACCACACAATACACAATTAATTGGAATGTTGATATGTCAGACCGCTAACCGAGTCCGTAAATGTAACATTTTAGAGGCCACTCTCCATAAAAAAAAACCTTGACCTTCGATGGGACATCAATACTCCATAACAATTGCCACCCATCCTTGTTAAGCCCCTAACTCCTTGCATCCTCGAGCAAACGATACCCTGATTTTACTGAGTGCACACCATCTTGTGTAAAGTGCCAAACCATTGAGTCCTCCTGTTCCATCATTGGCACCACCATGTCCACAATCCGATCCACGTCCTCATGTGCGAAACATGCAATTAACTTCCTATGATCCCAAATGCGAGTCCTATGTACAAAAAGATCACTAACATTTGCATCGGTGTTAGCCACCATATTAACCGACCAGAGGACAATTTGAAAATGACAGCACCCATGGGTCCTTCCAAACTTGAATTGAATCACCCCTGCCAATTTTCCATCTCACTCCATTACCAATTAATTCAATGGAACTCCACACACTCCTCCAAACAAAACTGGGATTAGTGCCCAATTTGGAAGAAATGAAAGATCTATTAGCAAAATATTTAGCCTTGAACAATATACTAACCAAAGTGTGAGGATTTTTCAAGAATTTCCAACCTTGCTTGCCCAATAATGCCATGTTAAAATTGTGCAGGTCACGAATGTTGGTCCCTAATAAGGTTAGATTAGTTCCAATGGGGTGAATGGAACTATTGTTCAATTTAAGCCTTTAATAATTTTTATTTTTTAGTTCAATAGTAGCACAAAGGCAACTTTCAGAATCAGAGGCAAGTTCAGTTTACAGAATTTGTTTATGCTTCTGATACTTGCTCTTAGAGGACTGCTTGTTCAACAAAGCTTCTAAAGATCCTTAAGATTGATGTTATGCATTATACACAGAATATTCAGAATGATATAAATGAGTTATAAATTCAGAGCATGTAATATTCAGAAGTAATAAAGGCAGACTAAGGGAAAGAAGTTACTCAGCAGATTTATACTGGTTCGGCCTTCTGTATACGTCCAGTCCTCAGAATTCCATCTTCTAAGCTTTAATCCACTAAAGAACTCTTTTACAAGTAGAGCACAAACTTTTATAATAGTCAGAGCGTAAGTAAAGTACATTCCTTTACAACAACACTCAGTTATATATTCTCTTGTTACTTGCCTATAACCGAAGCAATAACAGAGCTTCTGATTTTACAATAGGAAAAAATTCTGATATGAAAATCAACGGAACTACTCTCTCTATCTCTCTCTCTATTAGATTACACATATATGAAATGATTGTATATACCAATTTGCTCTAATTTTTTACTTGAAAGCTTTATCGATTTTTTGCGTAAAGATCATTTGTGAAAATGAACTTTGGAGTTGGCTTTTATAGGTGAAGTATTTGAAGAAATTCGTTTGAATTCAAAAGAGCCGTTGGAGGGAGAAGGTCTTCTGTCTTTTGTCTTGCTTCTTACCACTGTGCCAATTTATCCATTAAATGAAAGTTGTCGTTTCCGAAATCAGGCTTTTGCCAATCGTTGAACCGCACATCAAATGATCGTCTTCTGACTTCTGACATCTCAAGCTTGCAGTCTGCGTCTTTCCTTATTTGGTTGATAGAGAGACGTGTGACTGACAGAGTCTTATGTCTTCTGAGTTTTTACTATATTTGGAACGCCTTGATGTGACTATTTGTCGCAAGCTTCTGATTCCAATTTTGGGTTTTGAGCCAGATTTAGGCTTGAGCCTTGAATTGTTTTAAGGCCTTTTTAGTTGCTTTTATTTTATTTTCCAAGTTGAAATAAACAATCAACAAACACATTAGTATTAAAAACAACTTAAATCAATTCTGAATTTAAATATCTTGGGAAACTGATTCCATAATATCTTGGAAAATAACTTATGATGATTTTTGCTTTAAATATCAAACTAAACAAGTCGAACCTAGCCATGCTCGGTATTGGCTCGTTAATATTTCGAGCCGAGCTCTCTTGAATCGAGCTTTGATCGAACTAAGCTTTGACCGAATCAGACCGAACTTTGACTGACCCGAGCTTTCGAGCCTTTAACGAGCTTTAATGAAATTCATCATACATGAATAGAATAAGTAGTGTATGAGACAAAAAAAAACCTTAACAGTAGATCATACTCATGGTCGGAGAACGCAAATTGATAGAAAAATTTAAAACATTGAAATATATATTAAAGTTTCTAATGAAGTTTGTTCTTTATCAAAACATAAGCTTTTAAATAATGGCCTAAAGACTAAAACTTTTTCTGTATCATTTTTCGATGGATTAAACCTTAGGTGAGTTGTGAATTGTGATAAAAAAAAATCAATAAAAGAAAAATTTAAAACAATTAAATATATAATAAAAAAATCAATGAAATATATATATTATATACAAAATAATTGTTCTACCAAATAAAATAAAAAATAAAAAATAATCGAGCCTGTTTACGAGATTTCAAACTGAACCTACGAAATCTCAGACTTAGGTTCGTTAGTGCTCGAGCTGATCTCGAACTCGAATCGAATCGAATCCTATCAAATCAAACTTTCATCAAGTTTTGACCGAATCCAACTAGAATAGTTTGCGAAATAATAACACATATTGACACCCCCAGTTGGTTGTAAGGAGTAACAAGTGGAAGACCAAACTTGGCTAAAACAATATCCACCGCTTAAACGATATCGTTTTGACTCCTACGCCGCATTTTGCGTACAATGCACGACCCTAGCCCACATTTCCAACGAATAAAGCTACTCAAACAGGTACTTGCATAAAATTTCTTACTTTGAACTATTAAATTAATCATCTGCCAATCACCATCATTTTCTTTTATTTTCTTTTCTAATTTTATTAGCACTAAGAAAGGCCCAAAGCACAACAAAATTCAATTTCCCAAGAGATCTTTGTTTGAAGCTGAATGTAACATAATGCAAGCATAATAATATTCTATCGATCTTACTTCCAAAATTCATCAACAAATGTTGTGAAAAATAGAAAAAATTACGCATTTTTCATTGGTCGAGTTCATTAAACTCGGTCCGGTATAGTACCGGAGCCTTACCCAACATTTAAAAATGACACCTTTCTTTATTTCCTTTAATCTCTCTACCCATACCCACAGCTCCTCCCTATAAAGCAAAGCAGGTGGTCCGTGATTCTTTTAGGACTGCCTGACTTATAACATTAACAAAACTACACATCCCATTGAAATTTCAACCTCTTTTTATTTTATTCTTTTCATGTTGGTCCTTCCTTTGTTTCTTTTATAAGTTTCCTAAAAGATCATACTCTACTTGTTTCAGAGACTTCTAAAAGTTGATAATGAGATCTCCAACTTAACTAACACTAAAACAATTTTAATATCAGTTGCAGTAAATAAAATAAAAAAATGAAAAAATATATATAAAAAAAGAAAGAAAAGATGCTTCCTACATTTCATAAGCAACAATGAAACAGTTACCTCTGTAAGACATCCTTAAATCTGAAGCAAAAGAAGTTTTTTTTTTTTAAGGAAAAAAAAGAACAACCATCAATCAGTCAGGCTTCCTGTACACTCTGTGTGTGTGTATGTTCCTCCTTGAAATCCATGAGCAAAAAAAGCTCAGCACTTTGCAGAAAACTAAGCTTACCTTACCAAGATGCCAAATAGTACCCATTAGTGTCCTCCTCCATTGGAGCAGGAAGATTGAGATCAATTAGGCCAGACATGGACACTTCAGGCACTTGATGATGATCAATAACTACGGTTCTATCTTCGCTACCTCCGACGAAATGGGATCTTTTGTGACCTCCTAATGCTTGTCCGGACCGGAATACCTTATAGCAAAATGGACATTCATGAACTTTGCCTTTCTTTAAACCCAGTTTTTGGTCTGCATTTTGCACAATTGGGGTTTTTCCATTGCAAGATTGGATGTTTTTTCTGTTAGGAACATCAATGCTGTTTTCACCACTCTCATAACCATTACTATTCCTGTGGCTGTGGCTGTGGCTGCCTCTGATTCCCCCTAATTTACCTGTTTTTGAAGCCTTTGTTTTGAGAAATTCAGTGTTGTAAGAATCATTGTTCTTGCCTTTTCTTCTTGAAACAGTTTCAGATTCATCATATCCATGATCTGCTCCTCCTTCAATTATATCCTTTCCTAACTCCGTTCTAATTCGCCTAAACCTGCTTAATCTTTTCCCCATTTCAGGACTCAATTCCTCTTCATATCTACTACTAGATCCATATCCAAGTTTTTGCTTCTTCAATTCATCAAATCCATGAACTGATATTTCAGCCTCAACCCTTTTAGTTTTAGGACCATTCCTGAAATACCCAGAATCAGAATTCTCAAAATTATCTTTAATCACTTGCTGCTTGGATTTCTTGGTCTCCAGAATCCCATTACCATTATAAACACAATTGATACCATTCTTAACACTAATTCTCAATTTAGAGGATGATTTAGTCTCTACAACCACTGAATTGTTATCTGAAAAATCAGCAATAGAACTAAAACAACCTCTAAAACCAGAATCCTTGGACAACATCATCAAACACATAGCAACCTCTTCTTGCTCTTGCTCAATATCATCAGAGGCAGATGACAGAGAAGCATTTGGTAAAGAGTAAACATCAATAGTCTTGTACCTCATTCTTGTGGATCTTCTTCGCTTACTAGGAGCAGATGATGTCTCAGTATCAGATTGGCTATCAAAAACTTGATCTTTGAGTTTCTCAGTAGTCTCGGACTGATCTTCAAAGCTGTTCTTGGAGTGAGAAGCCATATGGCCACACAGAGCTTTCAAAGATTGAAATCCTTTACCGCATTCCTTACACACCTTTCCTTGTATCAGATTACTTTGATTTGAATCTGCCATAAACCTCCTAGTCTTCTTGGGATTTTCTCTAAGTCCATAACCAGCGGATTGCCCAGCACCTTCATTATCCGAATGATCCTTCTTGCTATTGCTTCCACTAGCAGCAGCAGCAAAAGCCTTGATCGCATTGAGCTTCAAATCCGCCTCTTCTTCAACATCATTTGAATTCGAAGTTCCATTTCCATTTCCATGCCCATTGCCATTTCCATGGTTTCCATGGCCACTCAGATGGATCCTAATATGCCCACCTAACGACTTACCACATGGATACTTCTTGTTACAAAATTTGCATATGAACAATTTTTTCTTCGGGATCGCATTTGCATCCATCGTTTTGATCGAATTGCAAATTGAAGAAAGACTAATAAAACTAAAGAAAATCAAGAAAGATCAGTAGGTTGTATCTTACCTTATAAGCTGCATTTGTTCCTTTTATCAAACACCCAGTAGAAAGAAAGAGCAAGAAAATCAAATCTAGATCAAGAAGCAGAGCAAACGGATCACGAAGTTTATTTGCTTTATCAGACTGTTGATTGATGAGCTAAATCAAAAAAAAAAAAAAAGCATGGAAAGATGTGACAGTTTGTGTAAAGTACAAGATCAGACCCACCAAAGTAAGGACCTTGAAACCCCCATTTGGAGTTGCAAGAAATTAAAATGGGGGAAGAAGAGAAAAAACAGAATTGAAGAAGATGAGATGAGAAGGGTCGTTAATGATGGCGATGAAGAAGGGCAGAATGAAAGCAAAAGTACGACTCTTTCTGCTCTCCAATTTCTCTCTCTCTATTCTGTGTTTGTTTTTGTGCTCTAGTTGGAGGAGAATTCCATGCATGGAAGCAAAACATTAAAAAGGGAAACAAAAGATAGGCAGCACGTGTACACAACTGAGAAGCATTCGGTGTGAAGATGGACGGTCGAGATTGAGAGATGGAGTATTGAATATCCCAAAGAATGAGGATTTAAGTAGATACTAGAATAACAGCAGCAGCATCCAAACTATGCCTTACTTTGTCTTGTTTTGTTAGCTCAAACAAACACAGACTAGACTCTCTAAGCTCAGAATCTCCAACCGTTATTGCTCCTTTTTGCTTTCCCTTCCTTCCTTCCCATTACTCTCGTCTCTTTATTCACTCCTAACTTCTTGTCCCCATTTTTTTTTTTTTTTAATTTCATAGTCGTGGTAACGTTTTTAAATGTAAATTTATCTTATTAATTGGATCAAAGTTCATAATTTTTTTTTTAATGTATGCTTATATGAGTTAGGAATTCAACTTGAGGTTAGAGACTAGTTGTAGTCTAATATAAATACAAAAAAGTATTCATGTTTACTTTTGGTCAATTCAATGGACAACTTAAAATTTAGTACCCTTTAGCTTAATTGTTGATATTTAATGTTTATCGTTACCTTAGAAGAAATAGACTCATTTAGTTTAAAGGTCCGTTTGGTTTATCTACTATTTGTTACTGTTGTTTGCTGTTTGTTATTAGAAAAACTGTTTTTTTTTTTAAAAAGTTAGAATTCTCAGCTTTTATGAAAAGCTACTTTTCATATATAAAATGCAAATATGAGTTCCTAACCAAACACTTAAAAAAAAATTGAAATGAAAAAGCAAACTGGAGATGTTTTGAAATGAAAAAAGCAAACATGAAATGAAAAGGAGATAAACATCCCCTAATAGTTGTGTTTGCTATTTACTGTTGTTAATATTAAACCCCTAAATTTTTTTTTTAAAAAAATAGTAGTTTCGAAGAATGAAAATTCGGTTTTTTCGTAGTTTAATTTTATCTTTTCATTTCAAATAATAAATAAAATTATTTTGCTAGAATGAGAAAATAGTTGCTTCTAATTATTCCATAGCAAAAATCAGCCAATTTTAACTAGCAATACTAAACCGCTAACAGTAACAATAAATATGAAATACAAAACCAATAAACCCTTAAAAAAAAATCAAATTAAGAGTTGAAATGAAGTTATAAGTACATTTAAAAAGAAGAATTGGAAAAAAGTTCATTAAATTCATGTGACCCCATCATGATAATTTAGTCTTATGGTATGGAGGAGGAAAAAGATTTAGAGTGCTTCCAAAACATAAACATGCCCAAGTCAATAGTCAATCCCTATGAGAAGGCAGCCCCTTATATACGCTGGTTTAAATCACAAACAGCACCTGAACTGTTACGTATTTCCATAGAATTTTATTTTAGCCTAAATAATAATAATAATAATAAATGATATAGTAAGTATTTTTCTTGTTTAGTTGTTTTGATCAAGTCAAACCCACCTTTGTAGTGATCTCCTTGTCAAATGCACATTTGTCATTTTGTTTTTTTAATAGACTTTTGATATATATTACAAATGGTCATTTTGGTCATTTTTAATTAAATAATATCAATTGAGTTACAGAAATGGGTTTCATTATAACAAAAACGATAAAGATTCAGATTTGTGTGGTTGAAATTAAGTCCAAATAACCCCTCTCGAGAGATTAACTCTTAGCTACTTTGTTATTTGACAAAGTAAATATTATTATTACTATTTCTATAATTATTTACTGCTCAATATAACAATTTTATCATTTTCTCTTGCAGAATCAACATTAAATTCAAATCAAATACGTAGAGAATACAAAAATGATCATCCAAGTAGAGTACTCGTGTATTACTTTTGTTTGCTACAAATTTAAATAAGAAATCAAATTTAGTTTCTAGGTAAAAAATAATATAATTTTAATATGGTTTATATAATTTCAAACCTAATCGATAGAAATTTATTTATTTTTATTATTAAAAGAAGATGGTGTAGCTTGAAATCTTATTGAGCGGTTAGAATTAGAGCATCTTCAATAGGTTTTTAGTTCACTTTCCAAAAATAATATAAACAATTGATTCTTAGTTATTTGAAGAGTGACTCACTAGTTAGTAGACTAAGACATATCATCTCAAATAATATCCAACGTATTCATTTATTATTTATTATTTTATCATTAATACTCTCTATGAGAAGGAGGGAGGCTATTCAATAATAAACTATTAATAAAAATGAAATAAGGAAACATTAGGAGCTCCTCAGTTAGGACTGTAATCGAGCCGAGCCAAGCTTTGACCTCAATCTCGACTCGCTATAAAATTCACGAGTTCGAACCCGAGCCGAGCTTTGGCTTGCTCAAGCTCGGCTCAGCTCTAATGGACAAGCTAAGAAATTGAGAGAAGAATCTTGTTTTATTGATTTAATGAATTAGTAGAAATATATAGGTGTGTTAATGGTGGTTATATATGAAACAGTATTTAGCTTGCTAAAATACCCCATCAGCAGTTACTAAAATACCCTCACTGATTATTATCTAAATACAAGAACGTCCCTTCTACTTATTATCCTAATATTCCAATATCCCTTCCTCAAGTTGAAATACACTGCATTATTTCAACTTGACATTAAAACAAATCAACTTTCTTCCTCTTGAGCTTCAAAAGTGTATATCTGCATTCTGTGTAAAGTTTTTGCCATTTGATTTCCTGTCAAAGGGTTTTGTAAGCAAATCAGCTAACTGCTCAGTAGTGCAAACATAAGGTGTATGTATAAATCCTGACTCCATATGATGCTTGACAATGTGGCAGTCAATCTCAACATGCTTCATCTGCTCGTGGAAGACAGGATTGACTGTTATATGTATGGCAGCTTGGTTATCACAATAGAGTGGTATAGGCAATTGAGGTTGATACTGAAACTCACTTAGCAGATAAGACAACCACTTTAATTCACATGATGCAGTTGACATAGCTCTATATTCTGCCTCTGCAGAAATTTTACTGCATGTTCCTTGCTTCTTAGATTTCCAGGATATCAAGTTGTTACCAACAAAGACACAATACCCTGTCACTGACTTCCTTGTTATCTTACATCTGCCCCAATCTGAATCACAGTAAGCCTCCATCTGAGTTAATTTTCCATTACAACTATAGTATAAACCAGTATGCACCGATCCCTTCAAGTACCTGACCATATACATTGCTGCCTCCATCTGTACAATAGTAGGACTATTCATGTATTGTGATAGCTGCTGGGTTGCATATGCAATATCAGGCCTGGTGAAGCCTAAATAAAGCAACCTGCCAACCATTCTTCTAAACCTCTCAGGTTTTGAACATAATGGAGACTCATCCTCAAGCTTGATTCCACTCTGAAAAGGGCTAGTGACGCTGTGTGCTTCATTCAAACCAGCATCATTAATAAGATCTTTGATATACTTGGATTGTGAAATCATTAAACCCTGATCTGATCTAGCAAGCTCAATACCCAAAAAATATTTTTCCTCTCCCATGTCTTTTATGGTAAATGAATCATCTAATGCTTTCTTAGTTTCCATGATTAGTTTCATAGATGTGCCAGTGATGAGAACATCATCTACATAAACTATCAAGGCTAAGAATTGACATGTAGTTTTCTTAGTGAAAAGACAGTAATCATGAATAGATTTCACATACCCTAATTGAATAAGCTTTTCAGTGAAAGCCTTATTCCATTGTCTTCCTGCCTGCTTCAATCCATACAAAGATTTTTCCAGTTTGCAGACCATTCCTTTATTGTCATATACCTCAAGAGCTTCTATATACAATTCTTCTTCAATATTGCCATGTAAATAGGCGTTATTGATATCTATCTGTTGAATAAGCCAGTTATTTGTTGTTGCTACAGCCAAAAACATTCTCACAGTAGTTACTTTTGTGACTGGTGAGTAACTATCATGATAGTCAATCCCACATCTCTGGTTGTACCCTCTGGCTACAAGTCTGGCCTTATGTCTTGATACAGTTCCATCAGCAGCATATTTCACCTTAAATATCCATCTAGATGTGATTGTTGCCTTCCCCTCTAGTAATGTGACCGATTTCCAGGTATGATTCTTTTCCAATGCTTCTATTTCTTCTGCCATGGCCTTCTCCCATTTGGAATTGCTCTTTGCCTCTTTATAAGTTTTAGATTCCTGTTCCTTTTGTATTTCAGCTAGATAAGCTGAATGGTTATTACTCAATAATAAGGAACTACCTCCTTCATGAAACACATTATTGACCACAAAGTCTCTCATCCATGTAGGCTGTGTGCGTTGTCTGGTGGATCTCCTTCCTTCAATCTCCATATGTTGATGTTGTTGTGTCTCATGCACAACTGCTTCAGGTTCAACAATGTGTCTATTATGCATAATTGGGGTTGGTGACTGCTGCTGCTGACTAGAATCAAATTCATCCTCAGTAACAACATCTGATGTGGTAGGGGCCTCATGAGCTTCATTTATGATATCATCAGTTGCATCTATAAGTATGTGATTGCTAGGCGTTGTCTGCAAAATAGGAACATCATTAATTGCATAAGGGAAACAAGTTTCATCAAACTTGACATCCCTGGATGTGCAAAATTTGTGTGTGACCATATTATACATCTTCCACCCTTTTTGGCCTGCTGAATTCCCCCTATAAACACAAGGAGTGGATCTGTCATCAAATTTTCCTTTGTCAGGATGCACATTTAACACATAGCCTTTGTAACCAAATACTTTGATATCTGCATAATTTGGCTTTACGCCATACAAAACCTCAAAAGGTGTTTTCCACTGCAAGACCTTAGTTGGTGATATATTCAGTATAGTTGTGGCATGCAGTAATGCCTCTCCCCAGAACTTGACTAGTACTGACCCTTCCTTCAATAAAGCCCTTACCATAGTTGTTAAACTCCTATGCCTCTTTTCAACTATCCTATTTTGTTGTGGTGTGTATACACAAGATTTTTGGGGTTAAATACCATATTTCTGCAGTACTGATTGTGTTGACTTGCCAATAAACTCAGTGCCATTATCTGTTCTAATGCACTTCACACATTGTTGAAACTGTGTCTTGATTAAACATAAAAAAACCCTCCAATAACACACTCACATGGTCTTTATGTTTAAACAAAACTGTCCATATAACTCTGCTATAATCATCCACAATGGTTAACATGTACCTATCACCACTAGTAGAAATTTGTTTGTAGGTCCCCAACAATCAATATGTAAAAGATCAAAAACTTTTATTGATTGAGTTGTACTGCTACAAAAAGGCCTTCTGGTCTATTTAGATCTGATGCAAACATCACAAGTACTAAAACGCTGAGAATCTAGAAACTGAAATACATGAGACAATTTCTCTGCTGAGATATGTCCTAATCTTCTATGCTATAAATGTGTATCGGTGGTATTTTCTTTCACAGAAAGAGCTATGGCATCTTTATTCATACTACTACATTCTAACTGCATTAGCTTGCAGAACTCATTTATTACATTTGCGCTAAAAGAGTCTTCATCCAATAAGTACAATCCTCCCTTCATTCTGCCCACTGCAATGATAGTTTTACATGGCTGGTCTTGCAAAACACAATGCTTAGCCCAGAACAGCACAGTGATTGCATTATCTGTCAACAATCTGCCTACTGATAACAAATTCTGCTTGAAAGTAGGCACACACAACACATTTTGTAAAATGCATCCCTGTGGTAAAATAACTTCTCCTTTATAACTCACTGAATGCATATCACCAGTTGGCAAAAAAACTCTTCTAGAATGTTGTAGCTTCACAATGTTACTCATAATTGAACAAGTAGAGGTCATATGAGTAGTGGCCCCTGAATTTACTATCCACACTACTTGTTTTGTATTTTCAGTAAAAGAATTACCTGAACAAGCACCTGCAAAACCAGCAAATGCAGAAAATTTTGTCTGCTCGGTTTGTTTGCCTTTCAGTGCCCTTTGTACCTCTCTCTGCATCATTTCCAGTTTCTGTAACATTTCTTGCATTGTATCAACATTATGTTTATCACCTGTTTCACCAAAATCATTGTTATATAATGGATTATCAAAATCTTCTTGAGTCAAGTTGGCCTGGTGTTTAGATGGACCAGTAATCCTTTTCCCTTTGAACCACTCCGGGTATCCCTTCAATCTGAAACAGTCATTCTTCTCATGAACTTCCTTCCTACAATAAGTACAGAATTTATCTGACTTGTTTTTGGCATTGTAGCTTGTTTTACCACCAGTGTTAGTGTTGTTGTAAGATTGCTTTCTTCCAGCAGACATATGAGCAAAATCTACAGCATTGTTTGTACTACCACTCCTAGCATAGAGAATGCCTTGTTAACAAAAGGCAAAGGCTCAGTAATCAAAATTTGATCCCTCACATAATCAAACTCAGGATGCAATCCTGATAGAAATTGCATAAGCTGCTTATCATCAATTTGAGTTTGAGCTATCTTTCTAGATCCTCCACAGGTACAATTATCAAGTGGTTTAAGAATTGCATACTCATCCCACAACATCTTCATCTTATTGAAAAAATCAACTAAGATCATACCTTCTTAATTGAGACTGCAAATTTCCTTGCGAAGCTGGAAAATCAAAGGACCATTGCTCTCTCCATACCTCTCTGCAATTTCCTTCCACAATCCTCGAGCTGTTTTGGCATTAATGAACACTGGTGCAAGTTCCTTGGTTACTGAGTTTATGATCCATGAGAATACAAGATCATTATTCTCTCTCCACTTCATATGTGCATCTGAATCTGGATCTGCTGGTTCTTCATCAGTTGTGATCACACTAGTCTTTTTTTTGCACTTATGGCTAATATCATCGCTCACTTCCACAGATTATAGTTTGTGCCATCAAATATGATATGTGAAATCAACAAATTAGGGCTTTCTGTACCTTGAACTACTACAGCATTTTGAGGGATACCTGGAGTAGTCATTGGAGATTGTTGTTGAATTTGCTCTGGTTGTTGAACTTCTTCACGATCTAGATCTGAAGAATTTTCTGATTCGCTTGATTCTTCTTCTCGCTCCTCGCGACTGGAATTCACCACTTCACAATACGATCTGTATTGTTCCTTCTTCCTTCGCATTCTCCGATGATCTCCAGTGACTGTGATTCTCAATTTCTGAGCTCCGATCTAACCTAGCTCTGATACCATAATGGACAAGCTAAGAAATTGAGAGAAGAATCTTGTTTTATTGATTTAATGAATTAGTAGAAATATACAAGTGTGCTAATGGTGGTTATATATGAAACAGTATTTAGCTTGCTAAAATACCCCATCAGCAGTTACTAAAATACCCTCACTGATTATTAGCTAAATACAAGAATGTCCCTTCTCCTTATTATCCTAATATTCCAATAAGCTCATTAGAAAATAAACAAGCTCGAGCCAAGCTTCGAGCCCAAAATCCTATTTGAACTTGGTTAATTAAGAAAATTATTTAACCATGAATTGTTTGTGAGTAAATCGTTAATTATATTTATGAATTTTGCTCGCAAATAGCTATTCCATTGTGTACATAAACAAGCTCACAAGCAAATTTCATGAATAAATAAACAAGATACTTACAAATAGTTCGTCTATTACTCATTTATTATGTTTGTGAACGAACTCATCTAATAGCAAATGAAATAACATTAAGTTTAGATATTTGTGAACTAACATAAAACTATATAGTTTTCTACAAAACTAAAATCTGTTCATATATGTTCTAATCAAGCCTGCTCGCGAGCTTTCGAGCCAAGCTTTGGCTTGCTCTAGCTTGGCTCGTTTACGAACTGAGCCAGTAAATCGTGCTCACGAGCAGCTCGTTTACAAATTGAGCCAAGCTTTTATCGAGCGCACCATCGAGCCGCTCATGAGCGGCTCGGCTCATTTACAGCCATATCCTCAATAATAGAAGTGATGAAGATGCTCTTAGTAATTTGATAACTCACTAAGAGACTGTTGGAATTGGTCTTTAACTCTTTCTCTTCAAATTGTAACTTAAAACACTACAGGAAAAACAACTTTTGGCAACGGCAAAAATTGTTACCAAAAATATGTTTGGCAACGATTTTGCATTTTGCGCAACGATTTTCACTCGTTATGGCTAACGCCGTTACGAAAAGGGTTTTGTAATGACTCCCATTTGTTGCCAATAACACCTATTTGGTAACGACACCGTTTGTTTCAAAATATATATTGTTGCTAAATCTAGAATACATAATAGAGAATTATATTCATGTTTTGCAACTACTGTGGTCGTTGTTATATATATTTCACATTCTGCAACAACTTCTGTCATTGCCAATAAGTACTTAAATAGTAACAATAGTGGTCGTTAGGAAATTAACGTTTATAGATACAATTATTGTCGTTGTCAATGTTTCATTAATGGTAACAACGTTTTCGTTAGCAAAGTTATTTTTCTGCAACAATAGAACTTGTATCCATAACTAGTTTTCATCAATTACAACTAGAATTTGTTGTCATAAATTTAATATTTGACAACAGCTTATTGTTGCAAAATTTTATATATATATATATATATATATATATATATATATATATATTGTAAAATTAATTTAATAGACAGATATAAGTATAAATAGTAATCATCATCAACTAGATTCTCAATGTATTTCATCATATGGTTTAACCCATCATCATACTTAATTAAATCAACCTAATTTAATGTGTCATCACCAAGTAAAAAAAAATACATGGATGTCAAAAAGCTTATGCACGACTTTGTAAAAAAAAAACCTAAAGTTCGTTAGCTATCCAAAAAGTAGCCTTTTCCTAAAACATGGATTTCTTTTGTACCGGTTGCGATTCATTCATGATAGATATCATCATCCTGAAACTCCAACCTGATTAAAAAAAGAAACAAGAAAGAAAAGTACATAGGAAAAAAAGTTAGTAATCAAACGGCCTAAGGAGAACATAGTGACAATCAGTGGCTAAATATTGAAAAATATTAACTTTTCTTATAGTTGGACATTCTCATATTTCTCAAAAAAAAATGTCACATGCAATTAAATACGTATTGATTACATGTAGAAACTGATCATGGATATCAGGGATATATATTACAAACTGGCCATAGTACTCAAAATATTGAAGCATAAATTTCATTTCAGACTTATCAAAGATATATTACAGAATATGATGAGATAAAATTGAATAGAAGTTGGTGTATAACAAGTTATGAAAATGGACAGAATTTAGCATACTGAGACTTTCAAATGTGAAGCAAATGGATAAGTAAATGGACATTTCAACAGACCTAATTAAATATTTCACTCTGATTTTTAAGTCAGTCAACATTTATTTCAGATTATTAGTGATCTGCAGATTTAGTTTTATCATTTTCATGCACTTACAATGAATGCGTACTAAATGGAACAAACCAGACACACTATAGATCTATGCTCTGTTATTCAGGTAATAGATGAACAGAAAGCACCAATGATTAGTTAAAGTAGAATAATGTTGCACAAAGACATAATATTAGTATAGCATTGTTTAAATTAGTACAACCTAATAAGTAAACATTTAAAAAATCTAACACCTCTATGCAAACAGAAACAAGAACAAATTGGAAGAGAATAGGAACATCAAAATCATGAGATTCGCACACCAAGTGGTTACTAGCAAACAATGTGGTTCACTTAAGCCGACAACTATTACCATTAATTTAAGAAATCATGCATATTGTAATCAACACTTAATTTTTCTAAATAAAAATGAATTAAAAGGTTTTCATTATACCTAGTGTTACTTCTTATCATCTGCATAAGACGTTTCTCCATAGATGCTTGCTCTAATTTGAATTCTTCCATTTGCTTCTTATTAGTTGTTAGCTCACTTTCTAGATGAACAATTTGATTTTGTTGTTTCACGAGTTTTGCTGTTGTATTTCTTCCTGCAACCTTGCTTTAGCTGAGCCTCCATACCCACTGCCTTTACCTCGAGTATACCCAGATTTTGGGCCAAGTACATGAAGCAACATTTCTTTTTGTGTTTGAGGATGGGTTTGATCCCCTTCAGGTTTTTTTGTCCTTGTCTTGTACAAGTTGATGGAGTTGTGTCTACAAAAGAGAAGAAAAATAATAGCAATGTATTTGATCAAGAATAAGAGAAATTCATATACTTATATGTATTTCCTTAGAGCGGTTATCATTAACCCATTCAAGTACTCCTCGACCATTTGTGCGTGTATGTTCAGTCATTCAGACCACATCCGCAAGAGGAAGCACACCATCATTTTGTTTTGTCTAAATTCATAGCCAACTTTTTTCAGTATCTGTGTATTTAAATGCATAAGGTTATTTTGTTCTAAATCTCAACACTCCAAATTGGAGTGTTAAGGAGGGTTGCACACTAACCCATCAAAGCCCTTTTCCTTACATTCTTTATGAACTCTCGATACACCACATCAAACGAACCCTTACCAGTAACTGCAAGTCTACAATATACTAGTATATTTGAATAGTATCGATGTTTCGATAGTTCTACTTAGGTGTTAATCAATTGAAACTGGACACAGCAGTCTCCAACCTACCAATTATTAAGTTATCTTTTGCTTTTAGCATGTGCTTCTGAGCAGAGATGAATTTCCCACAAGAAATTTGTCTATAGACAAACAAAAACATCAATAGGGTACAAGAAATCAAATACCCTAAACTGAATTTAGAATTTAGAAACACAAAACAGAAATTTGAAATCCTGAGCTAAAACCCTAATCAATAAAAGGCAGCATATATATACAATGAGAAACAAACAACAAAAGTGGAAAAGTGGAAGAGAGTTTAACCTCAACTAGAAAGCAATTCATGACTATAAAATAAAAATCATACAACCAAACAACATAAAACGCACAATAAATTGAAAAATACCTGTAAATATGAAAATTGGAGGAGAGAGCTTCTGGAAAAACGTCAACTAGTAAGCATTCGCCAGCCCTTTGAATCACGTCAATCGCCGACAACTTTACTTGCCTTCCCACCAGTTACGAATGGTGGAAGAGGAATGTTTACAGTTAGAGAGATTTTATAAATATGAAAATAGAAAGGTACAGATAATTGATAGGGGTAGGTGGGAGGATATTTCTCTTTTTTATTATTTATTTATTTTTACTTCCCCACGCATTTTTTAGTGGTGAATATTAATATCAATTAATTTTATTTTTAATAAACCTAATAATATGTTTTTTCAACAATATACTTCGAAGCTAAACGTTTTATATTTAACGCAACATAAAAACATTGTTGTTATATATATTTTCCTTTACCGCAACAAAGTTATTGTGGCCAAATCTAGCATTTTTTCCATTATAGCCCACCAACCTAAATTTTTGGAGGGAGAGTGGAAGAAACCTAATTTATTTTATGTCTTTAAATTCGTACTAAAAATATATTATTTATCTTAACAACAACATTGTTACCAAACTTCTTATTTTCTTTTAAAAAACGCACTAAATGAATTTTTTTAGTAGAAATGTCTATATAAGTGAATTGCATGTCTTGTTAATTAATCAAATAACTGGTTTTGCAACAACTTTAGGGTGTAGCTATACAAGTGTTTATTTATAGCTACCAAATCTTTGTTGCTAAATTCCCAAATTTTTTTCCACAATTCCCGCCTTACAAAAGTTATGAAGGGAGAACGGAGAGAAATATATATTAATATATATTTTTTAATTAAATAAATATCTTTCACAATAACAGGGTTGTAGCTATATATAACTTATTACCTGCAACGACTGTACTTGTAGCTGTACAAAGTTTATTCTACGGCTACAATATTGTTGTTGCAAAACTTAGTTATTTTCTGCACAAAGCCCGCGAGACCAATTTTTTGGAGGGAGAATTTGCAGCAAGAGTTATTAATATACATATTTATTTTTTAATTAGTCGAATAAACAACTTTAGCAACTACTTGTTGGGTTGCACAAAGTTTTTTATTTAAAACAACAAGATGTGTTTGTTACCGTAAATTGTGAAATTTAGAGTAACGAAGCTTTTGTTACTAAAACTATTATTTTCTATTGGCCCCCAAAAAAAATTCGAAGGGTGGTGTTGGGTCATTTACAGCAACAAACTTTAGTAACAACTGAAGATATAGTGTTACCAAAAGTTATTTATGGCTACAAAATTTTATTTTGTTGCTTGCTAAAAAAACAAATTTCTGGTAGTAACTCATTAAAAGGTTGTTAAAAATGCTTTTAAGAAATCCGAGGTGATCAACATAAAATGATATATAAAAAAAACCGAATGTTTATCCATTAGGCTTAAGATTGCACCAATCGTAAACATTAATTTTAATATTACTGTTTTCAATGTAGAAACTAAATTCATCATTTTTTTAAATAATTATAAAGCTAAGTTTATAATTTACCGGTTGTAAAATATAGTTTAAGTTTAATTCTTTGAAGTCAGTGAATAATTGTTTTTCTCTACAAATTGTTCAGTGGATTTCGTAAATTATAACATTGGCTGATATGGAAATTTTGTTTCAGAACCTTTTCCAATTAAGCTTCTATTTCTTCTTTTTCTTTTACTTTTTTTTAGTTCTATTCTAACAGATGCTAATGCAAAATAAAATTACAGAAAGCTAAAATGTTAAAGGAGTTGATAATTGGATTGGAAGTTGTTGTTTCAAAACGTGATTGTAGCAAGTGCACTAGGTACAAGTAATAAAATGATAAGTAGAGTATCGTTCTTCACAGGGATTGATGAAAAATTCCAAATGAAAAACCTTATGAAATAAGGTGTTCAGAATAACAATAACTTCTTTCTTTTAAATGAGGATGAGTTTCATATGATTTGATTAGAATAATGTAAAAGCAGCTGATCTGTAGAGAATCAGTTCAAAGAACAATGATTTATCACAATAAAATGAAGAGAACAAGCTAAGCCTAGCATGAACATGGAGTTTACAGTTTAACTTTTATCTATTTATTCATGAATGTAATATGATGTGGGTCCAGGTCTCTACTTTAGGCTCACTCAAGTCAACTCTCGTGTGTTCTTGAGATTCTAAGATTTACTAGACATTTAAGCGTCCCTAAATGTGTTTCTTTCTTGCATTAAACATTAAGCAGCATTCCATAATGAAAACCCTTGATATAAAACCATTATGTCTCCATTTCTGATTTTACATGTTTAATGATAGATAAGTGAGTATAAAAGCAGTATCCCATCATTTATAAACACTAAGATAGGAGTTAATAAACTCACTCATGAAGAACATCATTAAACACACCATAGAATAATCTACATTCATTCATAAATAAACTAAGAAAACTTACAACTCCAGTCCGTAGCTAGCTCAGCTCATTCGGCTGACTACTCACTCATAGTAATGAGTGAACAATTACAAAAGATGCAATAACTCCTCATCAATGGAGTTAGGTCGGGAAATTAAGAGAGCTCCCGAGGAAGATGAAGTTGTAGATCCAAAAATTATCCAAAAGTTAAGTCCCTTCTCTCCTCCTATCAGTTCGCTATTTAATTAGGAGAGAAGAGATAAAATAACATAAAAGGTACACAAAAGCAGATTGTTAAGAACACAAGTACATATATTTTCATAAATTAATGTTGATTAAGGAAACTTGAACACTCAAGGCCCCAAGATCTCCTTTTTGTCGCTAACTATCCCTGATTCCGCCTCCTTTTCATGCTGTCCTCCCACGCTTTACACTGTTGCCTTTTGGTCCGTAAGGCCTCCTTCTCCTTTCCTGCAAAACACTGTACATGGCTTCCAAAATCTGCAACAAAAGCCTTTTAGTCTGCAATTTATAATAAATAAACAGCCCAATTAGCCCATTTGTGATTAAATATAATATGGTTATTAGGGTCAATTATGAACCCATCAGAAATCTAGTTGGAGATTTTCACGGAAGCGATAATTCTTCATCCATTATATTAAAATATATTTTTGGACTAGCTGGATCGATCCGTTCCTTTATTATACACGTTCATATTGTGATTTTTTTATATATATAACATATGATCCCATTATCAATATTAGATTTAGAGTAGCTAAAAGTCACAAATAATACATACTTAAAAATGTTATAAAAAATATTAAGAATATTCATAGTATTTTTTATTACCAAAATATTTATTTACATGTGCATTTAATTATAACTTTCTCATTTGATATGTTTGATTATGGTTTGTGTTGTGTAATATCATAATATGTCAAAGTGGAAAAAATATAAAAACGTAAGATCTAAAAATAATGTTATTTGTATATAGACGACAAAATTTAATAAAATTCTACCAAATAGTCTATATTAGTACCTGATTAGTTAGAGATATGCATATCAATTTAATTCCAAACAATTAATTAAACCAAATAAATTCAAACTAATTTTAATTAGATAAATTAGGGATGACAACAGTACGAATTTCATGTATCCGAATCTTATATAAAAAGATTTAAGACGAAAATGAAATTTGAAAAAAAAATATATATGTGATCAGTATAGATAGAGTACGAATATACCTCGAGTACTCGTTATCCATTACGCATTGTTTAAGTTAAACAACTACTTGACTAATGTTTTTGTTTCTATTTGAAGATTCTCCTCATACTCTCCTTTTTATGAGGCCATTGTTTTGAAGAGTAAAACACACTATTGGGCACCCTCAAAGAAGTCGGAAGTCGAAGCAAGTCGTGAAGGGCAATGTGATGCGCATAGGACGGCCGATTGGAAAAGTTGCGCACACATTCCCTTGTGTCTTGCACATGACATGCCAACGAACGCGTCTTTCATGTGCATGACAAGCAGGTCAAAATCGCGACCAACTCTCAGCTCCCAACTAGACCTGCCCATGGGTTGAGCTGGACCAGGTTCGGGCCGGGCCTGACGGGCTTTTGTGTAAAAGTGCTCATCCCAAGCCCAGCCCAGCCCAGTATTAATTTAGGTGGGCTCGGGCTTAAAAATCAAATCCCAAGCCCAACCCATATAAGCCCACCTAAAAAAATATATATAATTTTTAATTATAAAAAATCAAATTTATACTTAAAATAAATATTTAATTATAAATATATAAATTTCTTAATTAATATTAATAAGGCGGGCTGGGCTGGGCCGGCCCGTGATATTTTCATATGTCCCAAGCCCGTCCAAAAAATAAGCGGGCTCTAACGGGCTGGGCCTAAGAGTAAATTTCATTGTCCAAGCCCAGTCCAAGGGACACGGGTCTGGACGGACCGGGTGGGTATCCGGGCCCGTGGATAGGTCTACTCCCAACGCCCTTTCCTTCCCTCTTCCCCTTTTTTCTTTTATTTACAATTTCACCGTTGATTTGTAAGTTTTCTTATTATCATTTTGAGAGGGAAAAAAATCTTGTCTTATTCCTTTCTTCCTAAATATCTTTTTTCCTTCTTCCAAAAATTCATTTTTAGAATTAAGCAACATAAAAAGCTTTTAAGTGTATGCATTAGACCGATTCTAAGTTGTACAATTCAGAATCATACTTCTTTTGTGATTAGGCTGTTTTATCTTGAAGGCGACCGATATTTCTGACTACTTGCACAATTCATAGGCACTGCCACAATGTCTTAAAAAGAGTGATCTCGTCCGTGACTCATCTCATATTACTGTGTTCGGTAACTTTCTCTTTTCTCTATTCAAGCTTATATATATATATATTGTAAAAATATTTTAAGCCAAAAATAATTAGAATATTATAATTTGACGAATGAAAAATAGAGAGGTCTGAATCTCTATAAGGATCCAGATACTTTTCTGCATTTCATAAATGGAGATGGAGATCCACTGCCTATTCGGGGATGATATGGACTGCAAAAGTAGTTAGTATCCCCCAACATCTCAAACATTAGTGTTAGTTATATTTTTGTAATATTATCAATGTCAACCTTGTCACGTGTGGATTAAGTGTGGGCGTGCCTGGAAAATTAATTCTCAATTAATTTGGACGGTAAAGTGATGAAAAATGCGTCCAAAAACTTGATTTCTAAACGAGCCGACTGTGGGGACGCAAGAATTGAAAAAGTCTCTCTTGGATTCTTAGTGCCGCTATAAAAGCTTTACTATATATTTAATGGCTACCATAAACTAAATGACAGAAAAAATTAAATATGAAATTGACACGGTGATTTGAGAAAAAAGTCAATTTTATTGATATGAAAATGGGTTAGTTATATAGATGTTGATGAAATATGAGGAATTACAATCCAATTTATATCTATTACAAAATACTTAAATCGATTTTGCATGTTGAATTTAAAACAAAATATGAACAAAAATGGAAATTTTAATACAGAATCGAAGAACGAAAATGAAATGCTAATAATAGAATTAAACGAAATTGAAATGACAAACTTATAGCCAATAAATGGCTAGCTTTGACCGGTCTTGGGCTGAAATCGGTCTAGATTCCACGAGCGTGAACGTAACTTGAATGAACAATCGAAGGTATGAACGTCTTGAGTGTGAAATTCCAATAACAATTTGATGATGAATGAAGGTGGACGAGTTAAATGTTTGGAGAATTAAACTTTGAAATTGGGAACGATTCACAACGATTATTTCGAGTTTAATAACGAGGTTGACAAGATCGAAACAGCATTTAGAGAGGCAAGACTAACGACTCAAGATCGAATTAGTTTGGTAACAAAAACCAAAAGAAATCAGATTTTCGGTTTTGTTAAAAAATGGTGAAAATGAGATAGTAAAAGGGCTGTAAAATGAGTTTTTGGACACAGAATTGAGCAAAACGAAAGTCTAAAATGAAATTTAGGATGTTGGGAACGAGTGTGTGTAAGAATCAAGGTTAGAATCAGACTTTAAAAGGATGAAAATGTGAAAATGGCTGGACAAATTGTATAAAACTGGATAGATTATGTAAAATGATTTGAGGTCCAAAGAATAGCTTGTAAAACGACTTTTCTAACATGGAATGAGGTAAACCGCAATCCTGTAATCAAATTTGGGATGTCGGAATCCCGTTGATCCGGTTGGATTTGTGGGCAAGAGGCAGCATGTCTCTTGCGCGGCTCCTGATTTTCCTGCCGACAGCGCCGGGCACTGCATTGAATCTGCCGGCGCTGGTGCTGGGCGCTGCGCTGGGATTTCCGGCGTGGTGCCTGGCACTGTTTGTCTTATCCCGGGCAGCGCTGGGCATGTTGGGGCAGCAATTGGGGGGCAAGCTGCCTCGAGTCAAATTCCTTCTACGGTTGTGAGTGATGTTCAAGGACAGGGGAACGCGGCTTCCCCCAGGACTGTAATTGGCACAAACGGGATAGGTAAAGGTTCTTGGAAAGACACGGTTATGGGGGTGGTTGAGGAGGAGCCTTGTCTAGAGGAAGTTGAGATGGTAGGGGAGTCTGAGGATCTGTATTCTGATTCTGACGAGGAGGAGGGTGCCCAGGATGATCCTCTTTGTCCGGTTATTAGACTGTCCTCAGCAGAGAAGCGTGAACTCAGAGAGAAGTGGAAGGTGTCCTTAATAGTTACGGTGCTGGGGAAGAGAATTAGCTTTAACTATTTTGCCCAAAGGATTCAAGCCCAGTGGGCTAGGAAAGGGAAAGTTGGTATTACTGACCTGGAAAATGACTACTACGTCATCAAATTTACCAAAGTTGAGGATTATAATGATGTGATCAAAGGGGGCCCGTATATTATTTCCAACCATGTTTTGGCTTTACGGCCTTGGGTTCCAAATTTTAATCCTCATGATTGTACTGTTAACAGGATCTTGACTTGGGTTAGGTTCCCGGGCCTTCCTATTGAGTATTACAGTGAGAAGTTTCTCAGCAAAATAGGAGGTATGGTTGGGAAGGTCCACCATGTGGATAAAACTACTATAGGAGCCATTAGGGGCAAGTTTGCAAGGGTTTGTGTGGATGTTGATCTTGCGAAACCCTTATTGTCAAAATTCTGTGTTCAAAACAAGGTGTTCTTTATTGAGTATGAAGGCTTACATAACATTTGTTATGATTGTGGCATGTATGGTCATTCTCAGGAGGGATGCCCTAAAAGGGAGAGTGTTATTAAGGAGATTGTTGTGGATAGTGGGAGTAAAACCGTAGGAAGCCAGGGGAATGGAGGGAACTTCGATCCCTGGATGGTGGCAAAAAGGACTGCTCGTCGTAGAACACAACCTCCAGTTGTGCAGAATCCTCCTCCTGATATTAACAGTAAGGGGAAATCCTCTCTATCTAAGCCTATTGTTGTTCCTAGTGTGAAGGAGAAGTCTATCCCAAAAGCTAGGGAGGAGGCTGGAACCAGCTCAGCCCTTAGGTCTGGATCTAGATTTGGAGCCTTGACTATTGAGGATGTTCAAGAGCCTGTCCAGGGAGATGAGCATATGGAGCTTAGCATGCCGAGTCTGGAGTCTGTTGAACCTTTTGAGATGGTGGTTGAATCTGTTAATCCCCTCTTTGTTTCCAAGAATGAAGCCCAAGGGGGAACCCTGGATCTGGCGGCCCGAAGGATGAAGGAGACAAATGAGGTTAGTATTCCTACTCTTAGTGGTGATCTTGGGATTGGGAAATCAATGGGGGTTAATAAACCTAGCTTGAAAAAGCCAAAGGGTAAACAAAAAAGCATCCAGAATTCTTTGGCCCTGTCAGAGAAGAGGGCACCTGCGGGTACCTCGGTGAGGCTCTCAGGAGCCCCTAATAAATACATGGCTTAGGTAGGTTGGTGCAGTCAGTTTTCCTCCTTTCGATGGATTTTTTATGTTGGAATGTTAGGGGTGCGGCTAGCAAAGCTACCCGTATCCATATTAATGATCTTATTAAACAGTTTAATCCTTCTTGTTTTGCTTTATTGGAAACTAAGATTAGTGGAGAGAAAGCAGATGAGGTGGTTAAGAAGTTTAAGAACTGGAATTGTGTTAGATCGGAGGCAATTGGCCGGGCTGGTGGGATTTGGCTTTTCTGGAGGCCAGATCGGATTCATTTTGATATTATTAGTATAGATAAGCAGTTCATTCACTGTAAAGTGAGTATTTCCGGTAATACGCCTTTTTTTATTACCCTTGTGTATGCTGACCCTATCTTAGCTAATCGAAAACGGCTCTGGGAGGTTCTCTTTTCTATGAGTGTCAACATCTCTAAGCCCTGGTTTATTGCGGGCGACTTTAATGATATCGCCTTTATGAGTGATCAGAGAGGGGGTTCCAATCATTATGTTAATTGCTGCCTTCACCACAAGAATAGTATGGATTTATGTGGGCTTTCCGATCTGGGGGCTTCTGGTCATAGATTCACTTGGAAACGTAACAATACCTTTGTTCGTTTGGATAAGGTCTACGCTAATGTGTTAGCTCAGACTTCTTTTCCTGAGAGTTCTGTTTTAAATCTCCTGTTCCGTCATTCGGATCATTGTCCTATTTTGTTTAGACTTTTGAGAGGCAACCTTCCTAGGGGTAAGAGACCGTTCCGGTATCAGTTGGCTTGTGAGTCCCATCCTAAGTTCAAGGAGTTCGTTCAAGAGAATTGGAAACGTCATTCGAATGTCCTGCAAGCTGCTGAAGGGTTCAGGAATAATGTGCTGGGGTGGAATAGAAATGTCTTTGGGCATATTATTAGAAGAAAGAATAAGTTATTAAATAGGATGGAGGGCATTCAGCGTAGGTTGGAGATGAGGTTTGATCACAGTCTGGATGGCCTCCTCAGAACCCTTCAGAAGGAGCTGGAAGCTGTTCTTAGGCAGGAGGAGCTTCTCTGGTTTCAGAAATCTAGGAAGTCCTGGATTAGAGATGGGGATCGTAATACCAGGTACTTCCATCTTTCTACCATGATCAGAAGGCAGAGGAATAGAATTGATGCCATTAAGGACTCTAATGGTGATTGGGTGTATGAAGATGAGGTGATTCGAAATTTGGCCCTGGAGTTCTATAAGGATCTGTTCAAAGATGAACCTGTCCAGCTGGAGAGGGCTCACTCTGTTGCTACCTTTCCTCTGATCAGTGAGGAAAGCAGTCAGAGTGCCTTTCATCCTATATCCAGAAAAGAGATACACCAAGCCATCTTCAGCATTGGGGCGTCTAAAGCTCCTGGGATTGATGGTCTGCCTGCTGGCTTTTACCATAAGCATTGAGATGTTGTGAAGGAGGGTATCTATAATTTTATCATAGGTGTGTTTAATGGTTCTAAGGATATTGAGCTAGTAAATAGAACCCTCCTGGTTCTTATTCCTAAAATTGATAAGCCTTCTTCCTTTTTGCATATGAGACCCATCAGTCTTTGTAATGTTCTTTATAAGACGGTTACAAAGATTGTGGCTAATAGAATCTAGGGCATTCTTCCGGCGATCATTTGTCAGAATCAGGGTAGTTTTGTGCCTGGTAGACAAATGATGGATAATGTGGTGATTGCCCAAGAGATGGTCCACACGATGAAGATTAGGAAGGGGAAGAAAGACATTGTGGCTCTGAAGCTGGATTTGGAGAAGGCCTATGATCGCATCAACTGGAATTTCCTGATGGAGAGTCTGGAGAGAGCTAGGATCCCGGATAGCTGGAGAAAGTTAATTAAGGTATGTATTTCTTCTCCTGTGTTTCAAGTTATGGTTAATGGGGATATGTCGGAGGAGTTCTCTCCGGGCCGGGGTATCCGTCAGGGTGATCCTATGAGTCCCTTCCTTTTCGTTATTGCTATGGAGAGGTTATCTCACCTGATTCAAGATGCTATTGATATTGGGAGTTTCCATCCGGTGGCTATCAATAGCTTATGTCCCCAGGTGACTCACTTATTCTTTGCAGACGATGTCCTTATCTTTCTGGAAGGTAATGAGGAGCAGTTGAGTGTCATTATGGATATTCTTGATTGTTTTTGTTCGGCCTCTGGTCAGAAACTTAATATCCAGAAATCTAGGATGATGTGCTCTAAGAATATGAATCCGAGAGTTTGTAAAAGATTAAGTGATCTGTCTGGTATTCCTCTTACTAATTCTCTTGGGAAGTATCTGGGTATTCCCCTCCACAGTGAGAGAGTGTCTAAAGTTTCCTTTAAAGATACTTTGGATAAAGCCAATACGAAGTGTGCCACGTGGAAAGCCAAGACTCTTTCTCTCACTGGCCGCCTGACGTTAATTCAATCAGTTAATTGTGCAGCTCCCAATCACATCATGCAGGCTTGTCAGCTTCCGGATCCTGTGCTTAATGATCTTGATAAGATTAACCGTATGTTCCTGTGGGGGGAAGCTGCGGAGGGAAGAAAGATCCATCTAGTGCCTTGGAGTGAGGTTTGTCAGCCAAAAGATTCTGGTGGTCTGGGCATTAGGAAAGCTAAGGACAATAATAAAGTTTTATTAATGAAACTCCTTTGGCGTATGTGGCAATGCCCTTCCTCTCTCTGGGTTCGCCTTCTTTGTGGTAAGTATCGGAAAGACAAAATCTTCGGGGGCCCTAAGTAGAGAGTTGTCAATTGTTCCTTCCTCTGGAAAGGGCTTAGCGCCGTGTTTGCTGAGTTCTGCTTGGGGGTTGGTCTGGAGGTGGGTAATGGTAAGTCCATTAGTTTCTGGTTTTACACCTGGATTGAGGATAAACCATTAGTAGATGTGTGTACTTCCCCCCCGCCTAGTGATATCCGTAACTGGAGGATTGCCGATGTGGTGGACTCTGAAGGGGACTGGATCTGGTCAAAGTTTGATACTTTCTTTAGCCTAGAGACTCTCCTTAGAATTCAGGGAGTGAAGGTGAGTAATCAAGAGGAAGACATGGATAGGCATTGCTGGGCGCTGACTAACAATGGAGTTTATTCTTGCAAATCTGCCTTTGAAGCTTTTACCCTCAATAGGTCCGATCCTCCCTCGGATGTTTGGAAGTCCATTTGGGCCCTCAAAGTCCCTTACCGTATTAGGAGTTTCATGTGGCTGGGCGTTAAGGACAGGTTACTTACTAATTCGGATAGGCACAAAAGGCATTTGGCGGACTCAGGAGCATGCAGTAGATGCAAAGGCCATGTTGAAACTTTGTGCCATGCTCTTAGGGATTGCTCTAAAAGTAAAGAGGTTTGGAAGAAAATTCTCCCACACCATATTTTCTCTTCCTTCATGACCCACTCTGTGGATGACTGGTTCTCTGATGGTATTAGTGGAAAGTTACTATCTTACATGGAGCATGGTGACATTTTCTTTGCTATTATCTGTCACCAAGTTTGGAAGTGGAGAAACGAGGAGATTTTTGGTAATAAAACCGTGTTTATGCCAAACTTAGCTGAGTTCTTCTCGAAAAAACTCTCCTCTATTATTGAAAGTTTCAAAGGAGAGTCCCTTGCCAGATCTTCCCAGATTAGTGATGTCCACCTCGTGGGATGGAGCAGGCCGATAGAGGGGGTTGTGAAGCTGAATATTGATGGCTCCTGCCTCAGCAATGGTAAGATTGCTGCCGGAGGTGTTCTTAGAGATGCGGGGGGCGCCTGGCTTTCTGGGTTCACCCAGAATTTGGGGTTGGGATCTTCCTTCTCAACGGAGCTCTAGGGTATTCTCACTGGTATCAAACTTGTTAAAAGGCTGGGTGTTAAGAGGCTTTCTGTGGAGTCTGATAACATGGAGGCCATCAAAATGATTTCTGAAAATCATGCTATGGGTCTTAATAGCCGCAACCTTATCAAAGCTATTAAAAGGCTTTGCTCCTTCTTTGAGATCTTAGAGTTCAGTCACATTTTCAGAGAGCAGAACCGAGTTGCGGATCGCTTGGCGGCGGCAGGCCATGAGGGGATGTTAGGTGTTACTACCCTTTCTGTTTCACCTATCTTTCTCTCTCCTCTTCTTTTAGAGGATTGGATTGGGGTTAGCTTCCCTAGGCTAATCCCAGAGTAGTTGTTTTTTGTTTGTTTTTCCTTTCCTATTTTTACCAAAAAAAAAAAAAAAACTGGATTAATTTTACTTTTAACCTTTAAAAGTTAGGCCAATTTTTAATCTTTATTAACAAAATACGTCATAAATTTCATTATCTTCATTCCACTTACGTATCACGTTGCGTTATGACTCATCGGTAACAAATAAAAAAAATTAAAAAATCTCTCATATTCTATACCAAAACAAATACATGTTATAGTTTCAAAAAAACAAATACATATATCATTGTTTTTTTAAAAAAATCACTGACTGTACCCATTGTTTTTTAAAGAGTGAGATTTGCAGCCTTAGTTATCTGACCTACCTGAATCCAATGATTACTTGATTAGTACTACTGACTACCTAACTTTTCCACTTGCGAATTTGTACTACAGACGCGGCATGCCAATCTCTCTCTCTCAGGCCACAGCCATCAAAATCAGGCACTAGTGTTCATTAATAAGACTCAACTATGAAAAACCTTAGTCCCGAAATGATTCGGGATCTGCTAACATGAAACATCACATAAAACCGTGAAATCAAGTCGTGTCAGTGACACAAATTCTAATGCTAAAATAGACAAAAAAAAAAAAAAAAAAAAAAAAAAAAAAAAAACTGAGTATTTCATAATTTCAAATGGATGCCTAAATCATTAGCAGTTTTATAGATAGAAAATTTATGAAGCAAGAGACATTGAAAAAGGGTTACTACAATTCCTTGGTATGGAAACGCCATATACTCAATTAGCAATGGGGGATCTGAAACAAAACCAATAGATTATAGTGGAAAACAATTAAAAAAGCAATGATACAAAGAGGGAATTGATGTAAACATCTTATAACATTAGACTCAGCAGCACCAACCATAAGCAATTCAGAATCAATACCGTGAATGGGATTATGCAATAGCAGGCATGTCTTTCACCCATGGATCCAGTGGCTTACCAATAGAGTAAACAATAAAGCCCATTTTCCTCAGCTTTTCAACATTGACGACGTTTCGCCCATCAAACATAAATGCAGGCTTCTGCATGTTATCATAGATCCTCTGGTAATCGAGAGTTTTGAACTCTTCCCACTCGGTCAGAATGCACACACCATGAGCATCCTTTGTTGCTTCATATGCATCCCAAGCATGACTAACTTGTTTTACATTTTTTGGACTCATTGGCTGAAGATGAATGGGATGATCCCAATCAAATTTCTTCATAGACAGGTCTCTTTGAATTTGGTCCTGTGAAACCTGTGGATCATATATGCTCAAGTTTGCTTTGTCACCCAACAAACCGTTGCAAACATCAATTGCTGGGGTCTCCCTAGTATCACCAGTGTCTTTCTTGAAAGCAAATCCCAGAATTGCTATCTTCTTACCCGAGACTGTGTTGAACATAGATGAAACCAGCCTGTTCACAAATCGGTTCTTTTGGTAGTCATTCACCTTAATAACCTGTTTCCAGTAATTTGCAACCTCAGGAAGACCATTGCACTCGCAAATGTATACCAAGTTCAAGATGTCTTTCTGGAAGCAAGATCCTCCAAAACCAACACTTGCATTCAAGAATTTAGACCCAATTCTGGTGTCCTTACCAACAGCATGGGACACTTCGGTGACATCTGCACCAGTGGCTTCGCAGAGAGCTGACATGGCATTAACAGAAGAAATCCTCTGAGCCAAAAAGGCATTTGCGGCGAGTTTAGAGAGCTCAGCAGACCACAGATTGGTGCATAAGATTTGATCAACAGGGACCCATTGTGAATAAACATCTTTCAATGCTTGAATTGCCTTTTGTCCTTCTGGAGTCTCCCTACCACCAATAAGCACACGGTCTGGCTTGAAAAGGTCTTCAATTGCAGTTCCTTCAGCAAGGAATTCAGGGTTAGATAGAATCTGAAAGTTGATGCCTTTGCTGTTGTGCATCAAAATCTTTTCAATTGCCTCAGCTGTTTTAACAGGAACAGTAGATTTCTCAACAACAATTTTATCAGATTTTGATACATCTGCAATCATTCGAGCAGCGCTCTCCCAATAAGTCAAATCAGCTGCTTTGCCAGCTCCAAGTCCTTGAGTTTTGGTTGGGGTATTAACTGATACAAACACTATATCAGCTTCTGAAACATGCTTTTCTACTTCAGTGCTAAAGAAAAGATTTTTTCCCCTGCGCGCCTTCACCACATCATCAAGGCCTGGCTCGTAAATGGGGAGTTGGTCACTGTTCCAGGCACTGATTCGAGCCACAGAAATGTCAACTACAGCTACTTCGATTTCTGGGCACTTCAGGGCAATCACAGCCATGGTTGGACCGCCAACATAGCCCGCCCCAATACAACAAATCTTCACCATTTTTATATCCTAAAGGATGCATAACCCGGTATAAGAATTAGAAAAAATAAACTAGAACAAGTCAATCACATAAGCAAGATAATATACCACATTAATCACCAAAACTCTAAAGAAACAAACAGAATTGTTGCTTAATACAGGAACGCTGATAGATCTGGAATAACAAGAGCTCTTTCCCTAATTTCCAAGACAAAGACAACAAAGAAATGCACTTTAAATGCTAAAACTAAATAACAGAACGCACAAAATTAAATCCAAGTACGTGTCACGTAAATCTGCGGGTTTTATGCGCTTTGAAATCTCAAGAAACTTAAATCATAATTACAAGTTTTTATGTAAAGAAATAAGGAGTTTCATTTCAGATCTATACACTCCATTGCTTTGAAATCACAGATCGCAAATTATTGAAAAATGCAAAAGCAAGTTCTTCAATTCAAACAGATATGGGATCCTGCTTATGAGAGATTTTCTTCATACGTTGTGTCAACTAACAGAATCAAAATAGAAGATTCATCTATCAGATTTACCGTAACAGGTATCATTCCTCGGATCTGTAAATATAATTGAATAATGTACCCATAAACAAATCCACTGAACAATAAATCTAAATACAAACAACATATCAAAGGACACCAAAACTAAATAGGAAATGAGCTAGAAAATGCACAGAACAAAAAAGATGGAATGAGAAGATAATTTACCTTGCGATGGTTTGGATTTTTGGCGAGGAAGAGGAAGAAATTAGGAGTGAAGGGAAGGAAATGTGAAGTAGAGATCTAGCGGAGTAGAAGGAAATCAAGATTCAAAGTCCACAACTTATATATATATATGTAACACCAGCCGGGGCCCACTCTTGCTGGCTTTTCTTACATCTCCCTTAACGAGTGGGAAGTTTATGGTCATAAGAAAATAATATCGAATTTTCAATTATTGATTTTGTCATTTTAAAAAAAAAAAAAAAAAACATAAATATTTAACTTAAAAAAAATTATATATTTATATATGGAATAAATTATAAATTTGTCTCTTAGTTAATGTAAAAAATTGTAAAATTTTATATTTAGTGTACCGAATATAGAAAAAATTTGGACTCCTATAAATTATATGGTCCAATTCTGGACACAAATAACATAACTATAAACCGGCGCTCTTACCTGAACCCGAGACATCCATATATATCTCTCCATCTTTATAAGTGAGGTGTTGATTGTACTCCTACTAAATGAAAAATTGTACATCTTACTTTTTATTCCCAATCTAGACAAACCTTATCGTTTATGTTAGAATAGGGGCAAACGAATATATATTACGCATAACTTATATGAGCTAAGTTTATATTTTGCATCTCGAACAGTAAACACCAACTGCACCTATTTATGCTCAAAATTTCTCTATGTTCACAAAATTTTACCATTTTTTGCCCTAAAGGTAAACTTACACTTTCTAAAAAACGATAGGCACAACTTTAGATATAATAATGATTTGGCTAAGTTCATTTGTGCCTCTTAAATAGTTAGGTGGGAAGTTTTTCCATTGGAGATTTAGTGCTTTGCTTCTTCTCATGGCTTTTTTTTTCATTTATCATAATATGAATAGATGTAAAAAGTTAATAGGTATAAATTTATTAGTTTTTATTATTTTCCTTTTTACCTCTTGTAATAATAATATATAAAAACATTTTTCAATCTTTTTAGTTAAATTCTGGATATGTTTTTATTCTTTTTTGTTGTGTTTCCCAGGTGAAAAAAATTGGTATCAAAACCTAACATTTTATCATTTGAGATTTTTTTTTTACTTTTCAATTGAGTTTTTCATAGATCTTCTGTTCTGAGAAACAATGCACAGTATAACTTCTACATTTCTTGTAAAATTTTCTTTCTTTCCATTCTATTTTGTTGATTCGCATATTATTTTCTACTAAAATATTGTGGTCTTGATTCTGGGTTCTCAATGGCAGCTTATTCTCATTGGTGCATTAGATAGATATCAAAAATGTTTTCTCACATAAGACCTTCAACTTGTGTTTATTGCTCAAAGAGAGTATGGCTAAATTTGTTAAGTAATTCCCTTAGTTTTTATATGGATTGGAACAAAGTCCTCGAATATGATTTGGAAAGTTCAGTCAACCAGTTTTCGAATCGAATTTCCCAAAATTTATTAACTACCTTATAGAGTTCAAGTAAATATGCAGGATTGGAGTAAACATCTATACTCCAGCTTGATAGGACTGTTGCAGTGTGAATAGATATTATAGTTAACAGTTAATAAATATAAATTTATTAGCTATTAGCTTTCCTTGAAGACATGCTTTTATAAATAACTAGTTTTTGGTCCGTGCGATGCACGGATTCATCTTAATATATAAATATTAATAAAAATACAATCTAATAATTACAATTAATGACATAAATGTGTTATATAAATTAAATATTATTATTTGATTTTCACATTTACTTTAAATAATATTTTTATAGATAAATATAATAATAAAATAAAAACTAATATATTATATATTATATTATATTTTTTATCAGTAAAAAAAGGAGGAAGTGACACCTCAGTTCCATCGTTACTGTTTTATATTTTATATATATATATAGATATGTAGAGAATTAGAGAGATTTTAGGGATTAATTTAAATTCTATAGTCCTCTTAGATATATGAGATAAAATAATCTTTTTATAGATAAATATACATAATAAAATTAAAATTAATATATTAAATTTTTTATCACTAAAAAAGGAGAAAGTGACACCTCAGTTCCATCGTTACTGTTTTATATTATATATAGATAGATGCCGCCAACTTGCTATCAGGTCAGGAAAACACCTATCAATATCAAACCTCGTGCTAGAAATGGGGTAGTGCCCATTGGGGGCAGATTTGCCTGTAGATAATGAGATAAATGGGAACTCGGAATACTGATTTAAGGTTTGGCTAAAGATCACTAACTGTATATATCATAGTTCAGACCCTTGGCATAAAGCAAACAAATGGATGCAAAAGATGCAAAAATGTCAGACATAAAAGAATATACAAGAACAAAATTCCTTTAATTCATTAATTAAAAGGAAAATGCACTATCCCCTTGCAGGATAGATATTTATATGCAGAAAAAGCCCCCCCAATATCCTTGTCATTACAAAAGTAAAACAGACTGTACACCAAGGAATGCACAAGGACTTTCAGAGAACCATTCTCATTTCATGTTCAGCTCACTAGTTGTTCCTTGTCCAAATATTTCTTCAATAATGTTACATGTCGGTAGGAAACTAACATCTTTTGTCGGAACTGCATATCGTGTATCCCAAGATTTAGTGTCACATGTATCCAGTAAGTAGACCTGATCCACTTCATCACTGAATCTCCCAGTTCCAAGCACGAAGTCCCTGTTATCAGCTCCAACTCGACTAAGTTCTAAAGCAGCCCCGTTGTGAACTGCTCCATACAAACCAGTCTTGTCAGCTTGGAAATCGAACGACATGCATGAATCATCTCGAACACTGAAATCCTGCAAAACACTTCCTGCCTTATAATCTGCATGCAAGTCAAACCTGCTCCCATCTAATGACTTCATGTTATTTGGTTCCAAGACATTATCTATCTCAGAATCTTCTCCAGTGGCATCTCCACCACTGTCTCCCAAATCCCCATCCTCATCACTACCGTCATCGTCACTATCATCTTTGTCTTCGTCCTCTTCAACATAAGTATACACTCCACGATCAGCATTATCACATTGATCGATAGAATCAATATCTGAGTCATCATCTTCATCTAAAACTTGAAATTTGTAAGACCCCCTATTGTTTCCATATAATTCATCATCGTCACTATCGATGTCTAGTGAGTTTGATCTGTTTTGAGCAGCCAGCCTCCGAAGCATGAAGACATTAAAGTAATAGCTGACAATTTCCTTAGAGGACCGAGTTGAGAACACTTGCGACAAGTGGTTCCAAAAATTTTGGCCTAAGGATGCAGGGTTGGAATAAACTACAGCATGAAACACCCGTTCCTCTTCTTCAGTCCATTTATGTCTGACCTCCTCTCCCATGTCACAGAAGCCCAAATTAACAAACTTTTCATGCCCAAGGGATTTCTTAAGTTTTTCCCGAGCTTCCTGTATGTGTTGTCGCACACATCTGACAGAGCCTTCATCAAGACAAGTGCAATCTGTCCTGCCACTATCACCACCACCAGTATAGCTGCAATCTACCATTGATTGTGCGTCTGGCAATGGCACTATACAAATACCCATTTGCTTCTCTTCATCAACACTGTAAGTTTTCAGATTTGAATACGAAAGCAACGAAGGGCTATTTAGACCGGAAGAATCTCCCAGTTGTAGTTGATTCTTATCGAAATGTCCAACCCATACTGGAATACTGGCTTGATGATTTGGTCCAAGAGGTACATGTCTCGTTGGAGAACGATCCAAATATGAAGAGTAGACATCCTCGGGTGGTTCTAATCTCTGCATATGATCACCTTCGGAACGTTCTATGGAAGAATAAGAGTAAGCTGCTACCCCAGTCAAAATATCATCATCACTAGAACTGCTAGTGATCAATGAACGAGGAGTGCTTAACTCTACACCTTTACCAAAATTTGAGACTTCACAGACAATGTTGTTTCCAAGTGTATCATGCTGTTGAGCTTTTTCAAAGCTTCCTACATGATAATCTGTTTTACAGAGCATAAATTACAAGTATTCAAATAAATAAGGATTGAAGCCTTATTTGGTCCTTGTGGTATCCAAAATTTTTTCATTTGCCACTTGTGGTATCATTTGACCCTGAGGCTCATAGGTGACACTTAACCCATTTTAAATAGAAAATTATTTGATTTTTAAAAAATTTCACATGGTACAATCTTTAACACGGGACATGTATACGAGACAGTTGTTTTAAAAAAATATTTCCATATAGACTTAACCTATGGATAAATAAGGAGTTTTTTTTTCTTATGTATCCACATATTAATTCTAAATGAAAACAAATAATTAAAACAATCGTCACGTGCATATGTCACTTGTCAAATATTGTGTCATGTGGCAATAATTAACAAATCGCTTAACTTTTCATCCAAAATGGATTAAATGTCGCATATGGGAATACTCAGGGGCAAATGTTACCAAACGACACCACATTAGCCAAATAAGTCTTTATGCCAATAAATAAATAAACCAAAATGATGGTTCTCAATCAATCAAGTATTTTCAGTCATTCCAGAAGATAGTAATTATTAGCACCTGCAATAGTGGGTTCCTTAGATGTAGGACCTGCAAATTGAATCAACTTATTGCTGCAGTCCACCTGTCTTGTCTGCTTAAAAGGAAGTTCTTGGAAGTCCTCACCATCAAAAGGCCGTTTAAAACCCATTCTAGCCTGAAAAAACAAATTTCAAAACAAAAAGTTTGATTCCATACGAAGCCAAATCTAAACCACACAGTGAAAAAGAAAAATTGAAGCACAAATATGCAAAAACACAAAGGCCCATGTTAATAGTAAAAACAAGGATTCGGCCATTTTTTTCAATCAAATGGAAATAAGAACAATTTTCTGACAAACAACAACTAGCTAAGGATGGATGCAAGACCAACAGTTAGTTAAAAGGTATGATAGAGAATATCAAAACATACAACCTAAAGAAAGACTAGTAGCAAATATTGGATACACTGTAACATAAAGTCATAGTATAAAGCACAAAAAGGTTGAAAAACGATTGGCTTAATAGGCCATAGGAGTGCAGTAAGGTTCTACACACGATAAGCATTGTATTCAAGCAAATTCATTTGCATTAGCTTCAATTGAAAACATAAAGGAAGAAAGTAACTAACCGTTACCTCTACACTACTCATAAATGACACAATGATTTTAGCATTAAAAACACTTACCAAGTAAGAAAAATAACAATAATAATAATAAGTTATTTAATAATATTAACAACATAAAACGACAACCATGTCAAAACGACAGTTACCTCTCAAGCTCGTCGAATTGAAACTCGATTACAAAATAGGACGAAGATGAAGCTTAATTTCCGCGTGGAGGAAACGGAATTGTATCAATAAGCTAATATACAGATTATATCAAATGAATCCCCAACTCAATTTACAAAAACAGGAACCAAAAAAATTTCGACGACAAACCCTAACCCTAGATACCAAAATCAATTACTAGACAAAAAAAATTCGGGGAAAAAAAGGGGTGATACGGACACTATGAAGCTCAAGGAATCAAACCCCCAAACAAATTTACAGATACGAGCAACCCTACACGAAGTGTAATCTCACAAACCCTAGAGCCCAAATAGCGCAATTAACTACCAAAAGATAGACTCAAAATTGATAGGAATATTAAGATTCACGTAAAGAAGATTTAAATTCCACGAGAAATCGAGAGATTAAACGCACGACGAGGAGTCGACATGAAACCCTAACCCTAGAATCGAGCAAAATCAACGGCAGAGGTCGAAAGAGGTATCAAAAGAAAGAGGAGAAATGGAATTGAAAGAATCGGTCGGTCTAAATAATCGGAAAACAGAAATCAGCGATCAATTCCGAACTGAAACTGGGAAAAGGGGACTATCGAAAGACGAATTTTCTTATTTGCTATTTTGTAGACGAAGAGATCCGAAAAACAAACCGGGTTAGATTGACAGCGGCTGGACCTTATTATAAACTGAACCGGGCCGGCTCCTCGACAATTATTGATAGTCTTATTTTACGCGCGCTAAGAATGTATACGGTAAAAAATTATAAAATTCATTTATATTCGAATTCTTTTACTTGGATGAAAAAGGTGAAAAAAGGTAAAAATAAATGTGCTTAAGATCCTTGATTTTCTGTTTTTGTACTAATAAGTCGCTAATTCCTTTCAAAATAAAAAATAAGTCGCTAATTAATGAGATAGTTTAAAATTAATATGTTGTACATTCGATTAATTACACTAAATTGCTAATTAATGAGATAATTATTAAAATAACATGACAATTATGTTTAACTTTATTGAACACTCGATTAATTATACTAAATCGCTAATTAATGAGGTAATTAACTTTAGTATAAAGTTGTATTCAAATAACATGACATTTCATGGTTAACTTTATTGAACACTTGATTAATTACACTAAATTGCTAATTAATGAGATAATTAACTAAAGTTAATTTGTTCCACGATATTTGTATTTTAAGGTTAATGCATGAGAATTAAGAAATATAATTAATTTTAATTAAAACAATTTGGTTTTTGGTAAGATTAAAAGACTTTGTTACCTTTATATTAATTGCAATTTGCATCCACTGATTAATTTTATCTATTCTTAAAATAAAAGACAATTTAAATAATACTATTATATTTGGTAAAACTCAATTAATGTGCATTGATTAAAGGGTAAATTCCAAAAAAAACCTCTGTGGTTTGATGTTGTTCCAAAAAAAACTTTTGTGGTTTGTTATTACAAAAAAAAAGGACTGTGGTTTGCGCTGTTACCCGAAAAACGGAAATGGACTTAACACCGTTAATTTGCTGACGTGGCACAGGGGTAGACTTGGAAATTCGAAATTTTTTTTATTTTTTTCTCTCTCATCTTCTTCTCCTTCCTCATTCTCCTCCTCATTCTTCCTTCTTCTTCATCCTTCTCCTTCTCCTCCTCCTTCTTCTTCTTCTTCCTTCTTCTTCTTCCCCCTCCTTCTTCCTCTCCTCCTTCTTCTTCCTCCTCCTTTTTTTTTTTTCTTCCATTCTTTTTTTTAATTTCCGATTTCCGAAGAAATCTGGAAATTTCCGAAATCTGGAATCCAGATTTCCGGAAATCTGGAAAAATTCTAGATTTCTGAAAAATTTTTAGAAATCTGGAAATTTTTCAGATTTTTAAGACAGATTATTTTATTTGTTTTGTGATCTCCAAAATTACATAGAAGAAACGGAAGAGAGGAATAAGGTTTGCTCAGGAAATATAACTCTCTGATATATATATATATATGATGTTTTAAGGTTGAATACATAATTCATTTCATGTTGGAAATATATATATTCTGTGCCTTTAAGTATTGGAATTTGTAATTATTGAATTGCATTCATCGAGTTCTTTCCTGTTTGCACCTTGCTTCCATCACTTTGCTTTGGAATAATTTGGTTTAGGCTAACTGGTTTAATTCAATAGCTTATTATGGAGAATATCTGTTGATACGTGTATTGTCTATTAATCCATGATTATGGTATATTATTGGCCTTTTTCTTTTGTTTATTAATTATGTTGGTTTTGTAAGGCATATTGATAAAAAATGTTTAGGTTTTTGGCAAGTAGTATATTGAATGGTATATAGAAAAAGCGTACACACAGAGTACATGAGGAAATTTTTTGATATTTCTAAAGTTTTTTTTATTTGTTTCCTTTTGATTTCTGTCTGGAAAATTTCCAGATTTCTGGAAATTTTCTAGAAATCTGGAAATTTCCAAAACTTAAAAAAAAAAGAAAAAAAAAGGTAGAAGAAGAAGGAGGAGGAAAAAGAAGAAGGAGAGAAGAAGAAGAAGAAGGAGGGGGAAGAAGAATAAGGAAGAAGGAGGAGAAGAAGGAAGAAGAATGATGAGAAGAAGGAGGAAGAAGAAGGAGGAAGGAGAAAAAGATGAGAGAGAAAAAATAAAAAAATAAAAAAAATAAAAAAAAAATTCGAATTTCCAACTCTACCCCTGTGCCACGTCAGCAAATTAACACCGTTAAGCCCATTTCCGTTTTTCGGGTAACGGCGCAAACCACAGTCCTTTTTTTTTGTAATAACAAACCACAAGAGTTTTTTTGGAACAACATCAAACCACAGGGGTTTTTTTTGGAATTTACCCTTGATTAAATCAAAACGTCATATATTATAGAACAAAAAAAATTCTAGAAGGACACCTGTTATAGAACGGATGGAGTATTAAAATAACATGACATTTATGGTTCAATTTATAAAAACTTCATCTCTCCGTTTATGAGAGTTTATTTTATCTCTTCTAAGAAGAGTTAGAGTTCGTTTTTTTTTATCACTAATGGAAGGATTTTTTTTTGGAAAATCGCCATATTAATGATAGTGACGGGTAAATCCTTGATTTTAGAGAATTGTAAGTTGACGGAACTGAAGGGAAAAGAGGATACTTGTGTATGGTCGGTCGTTTTCTTACTGTCAGAGTCATCAACATTGTGGCTATGAAGAATCACATGGACAACCTTTGGCGAGGAGAGAAATAAAAATCTCTGAAAACGGCCCCAACATTTTCTCGTTCGAATCTTTTCATGAAGTGGATACAAATAGAGTTCTTGCGTCTGGTCCTTGGACCTTGATAGTCATTTACTAGACATGAACGATTGGAAACACGGGATGTCCCTCGAGAGTGTTCCTTTGGATTTTGCACCCTTTTGGATCCAATTTTATGATTTTGCTATAGGGAATATGTCGAAAGTGATTGGAAGGCAAATTGGAAACTTCATTGGAAAGTTCCTAAAGTACGATGCCAATAACAATTCGAGATCTCATAAAGCACAAGTCGCTGCCTCAGATAACACTCACAGCCTGTGCTTTCAGAGGATAAAATTAGTGGATGTTAACTTGACGGTGAGTTGGCTCTAAAGACTTGGTGTGTGGGGAGACGGTGACTGCGACGATTGAAAGTGAGTCGCACTAAATTTCGGTGTCGGTAGAGGTGGAATGTGGGACGGTGTAGGTAGGGGTGGAATATGAGAGATTGTCGATATGGTGGGTGCAGTCATATGCGTGAAAGGATTCCGATATATGGTGTGGATTGCAGCACAGTTACAGTATTCAATAAAACTGGATCAGCGGCAACAATAGTAGTGAAGGAGGCAGCTGAGGTGTTTATGTAGAAATGGTGTTTGGCGGTTTCTAGGGTTGCAGGTGTGGCTCTGATACCAAAAAGATTGTGAGGCAGCTTAACTGTGTATTGATGTAATCACGGTATTTATACACAAGACATAAACTGAACCCTAGTGGATTTCAAAAAAACTAAACCCTAGTTATATAATTATAGAAGTAACCATGTACATATAATTTATTAGCAATAACTTTTCGATGGTTCTCCCACTATAGTATTTTTATCGATACAAATTTCCTATTTTAGTGACTTTATTAGGTCAAAAACTAATTTAGTGGATACCGGTTCACAAAGCCACTACTTTAGTGACCATAAAAACTTTTTCCCGAAAAATGAATGATTATAACTACACTTGTTTACACGTGTATACAATAGTTGATTCATTAATATTCGTTTAGTTGTTGATGAACATTCAGTCCATATATGTTTTTTTAAATGTCCATTCGTGCAAATAGAATATTGACTCGTTAAAAACCTTATTAAAGAAAAATTAAAAAAACAAAACTTATGATTAATCAAAAAAGAATACATATACGGTTACAATATTACGGAATTTTTTTGAGACGACACATTGTATTACGGGTAAATTTTATCAATAGTGTATAACTTTTACCCTATTTCACACTTTGATGTACAATCTTTATTTTGTCTCACTAATATATACAATCTTATTGGTGACCTCCCACTATAGTATATAAGATAATTAATTTATTAGTCCATATATTTTGACAAAACACACTGTTTAGTCCCTGTATTTTTAAAAACACATGGTAAGGTCCCTAACCTTTTTCTCAGTGAACTGTTTAGTCCTTCCGTCTGTTTGTTAGATTTTTTACCGTTTATGACTTCGAAAATGACTAAATTATCCTTTACTATTTACCTTCAAACTTCAGATGAGGAAATCCAATTTAGAAGAAGAAGTTATTTGTATGAAGAACAACAAAAAGAACAGACTCAATGCTTACGAATTGGAACAATTAAGAAGAAAGTCAAGAAGAAGAACACTCAAAATTGATTTCAGATGCATTAGAATTTAAAAGAAGGGAAATAAAGGAAAAGAAGAACGCAAATCCAAATTGACTAACAGAATCTTCATAAGAGTCTAACGGCAGGTACTAAACAGTTCACCGAGAAAAACGTTAGGGACTAAATAGTTCACCGAGAAAAACGTTAAAGATTTTACCATGTATTTTTAAAAATACAGAGACTAAACAATATGTTTTGTGAAAATATAGTAACTAATAAATTAATTACTCTAGTATATATCACCTGCTTTTTTCTTTTTTTTTTTTTGCTGTCTCTTTCTCCCTCACGATTTTTTTCTCTTTCTTACTCTTTCTCTCTCTTTTTCTGCTTCCTCCTCCTTCTTCCCCATTCTCAAGTTTCAGATACTAAATAAAATTATGAACAAAGATTGATAAAGTATTTTTCTCTTTCTTCTCTTTCTCTCCATCACTCATCTCTCTCTCTAAAAAACGTTCATCTCTCTCCCAATTACACTTGCAAAACTCGATATATTGGTGCTGAAACCAAATCGCTGCATCTAACGTAAGCCTCAAAAGATTTCTTATTACAAGAAATTGATTGGAGCAAGGGCGTTTTGAACCCCGAAAACATGAGTTCTAGGTTCCTTTCTCTTCGATTTGGCTTTAATCTGTCTCTCTAGTTCTCCTAGTCGAATTCTATGGCTTTTTGCTCTTAATCCGACTTTGTGATTGATAATGGCTGCCTTATTTGCCTTTTTGTTGGATTGTTATGTGTTGATGATTTAATTCTGTGATATTGGGTTTTTTTGAGGCTCTGATTCTTGCTTATGGATTCATTTACTGTATGTAAATGATGGGTTTTTTTTGTGTGTGTTTTTTTGTATGTGAATGGCTCTGATCCTCTTCTCTCCATATCCTCTCTTTCTATCTTTCTCCAGATTCCATGGTTGTTTATTGCATAAATTAGTCCCCAATTTCAAAAAAATCTATCGTTCTCTACAGAGCCGTTCCTGATCTTTTGTAGGCCCAAGGGTGAGAGAATAAAATTGGGCCGTTCTCTATCAATGCAAGGAATTGGAATTTAATCTTATTATTGTCAAAATGGTATAGAAATTGACTGAAAAAGAATTTGAAGGCACACAGACATGGAATTTAATAATGATGGTGGAATAAGAGAAGATGTTTGAAAATTGGGTTTAATGGACTCAAATTGAGTTTCTGCATAATAGTTGTGATCGCAAATCCGAATGAAAAATACAGATATTTCATGACATGCTTCATAATCTACAGAGAGAAATGGAGAGTTAGAGAGAGGGTTCAACTCGTTTTAGAGAGAGAAAGGGAAAGTTAGAGAGATGTAAAGAATAAATGAAGGAGAGAATAGGGGTATAAAAGTAATTTCATACTAATGAGTCAATTTTTGACTTTTTGACCGGTCAAACCGCTAATGTGGCGTGTTGGCCGGTCATTTTTACATGTTGTACACTAAACTGGGAGGTCACCTATAAATTCGTACATATTAATGAGACAAATTGAAGGTTGTACACCAAAATGTGAAACGAGGCAAATGTTATACACCATGATTGTATTACCATAAACCAACTTTTAAAAAAAATGCTCTAACTAATATTTTAGTAAACAAATCTACAAGATTGTAACTTAATTGAATTTATTGAGTACTTAATTCATAATTCTTTTAAATAAACATACAAATCACATGGCCTATTTCAGTAAAGGATTTTAAGAAACACATATTAAGATTAAGCAGATGCTAGGAAACTTTTGAACCATTTAACAGAATCCTTAGGGTATCTCTTGAGGTTATCCTTATAATCCACAAAGTAAAGACCAAATCTTGAAGTATATCCACCTGCCCACTCCCAATTATCCAATAAAGACCAAACAAAATACCCTTTCACATTGCACCCATCTTCTCTGCAATACACAAATTAAACAATGTAGTATATGTTAATTAGTTAGATAACATGTTTAATTATCTCATAATTTATCTTAACAAAGTTATTAATTTGCTACTCATACTTGATTGAAGCTAGCAAGTTGGTTAGATAGTCATTGAGGTATTTGATCCTTTTCACATCGTTTACTACATCTTTACGAGAGGCACTACCCGAATCATCCATTCCTGCAAAGAAAACAAGTCGTAAGAGATCATTATTAACTAATGATTAATTTTGGGATGAGTTTCAGATTTTCCACTAATGTTTTTGGGGACGTATAGATACACCACTAACGTAAACATAGAATTTTTTTTAGGTCCCCATGGTAGAACACATAAAACGAGACTATTACACCCGCCCAGAGGCTGAGGCAAGGGCACAGGGTTGTCGATGCACACTCACCCGTCGTCAGGAACTCCTGCCCATCCTTCATCTTCATAAGGGTTGCGCTTTTCTTTTCACCCCATCCCAGGCCAAAACGACGTTGTTTTGGCGTTAGTAGGGGCTATAAATATTTTAAGCCCCATCATATGGGTTAATATTTATTTTTTCCACTCCAAGCAATCAAAGGATGATTCTACCACTGCCTAAGCTCAAAACTGCTCCATGTTGGAAACATTGAAGACAATCTTACATCAGGGTGTATCTACGCTTTCCCTAAAACGTTATTTTATATATGTTCCAAGCTTTAAAGTAATTAAGCAGAAACATTAAATGGATATATTCTAGAGAAAATTATTTACCATTTTCTGTTATAAAGATTGGGATATTGCCATATTTATTCTTGATGTAGTTCATTAAGCTTCTCATGCCTTCAGGAACTATGTATAACCATACAGAATTAGCCTGCAATTTTAGATAAAGTGCAAGTTTATACATTGTTAAAAAAGTAAAAAGCAGAAAGGATTAGAAATTTCTATTAGTGTGATTTTACATACCTTTTCTCCAATAGGGTTCAGCAGGCCTTTGAACGCTGAAAAACCACATCAGACACCGATATATTACACATTGTAAATGGCTAATAATTTGCTGAAGGGCAGCCCAGTCGCACTACGCGTCCCCTCTGAACGATGGTCCGGGGAGGGGTCCCACCACAAGGGTGTACTGGGAGCAAGCCTTCCCCTACCAATTTATTTGGCAAGAGGCCGCTCCTAAGACTCGAACCCATGACCTCTTGGTCACACGACAACAACGTTTACCGTTGCGCCAAGGCTCGCCCTCCAATAATTTGCTGAAGTTATTGAAAAAATGAAAGCTTGGATGAGGTGAACTTACGAAGAGTTAAAGCGCCTGAGTCTGCTAGAGAATCATTTAAGACCTTACCAGCTGAACTATCTTGAGCATAATATGTTGTATAGTGATTAATACCAACAAAATCTAAAGACCCTTTAAGAAGAGCAGACTCTGTTTTTGAGAATCTTGGCAGGCGGCCTCCAACTCTACTAATCATTGAACTTGGATAATCTCCGAAGATTAAAGGTTCAAGAAACCTGCACATCAAACACAAAATAAAAGATAAAATAAACTATCATATCTGTAAATATGTAGCAGTAATAGTAATAGTTAGTAATTACCAGCCAAGCTGAAAATCTTGTGCTCTTTGAGTTGCCTCAATATCTGCTGTTTTGTTTGTTGATGGAGTAAACCACATAACATCTAATGATATTCCGATTGATCCGCGTTGTTTTGCCTGATTGAACTCCAAATTTAGATTCAATTCAATGTTTGCTGTTACATATTTATAGTATTTATTGTTTGTCACCTTATATTTGTTCCTGTAAATGTTAGCCACAGTTCCATGAGCAAGAAGCACATTATGAGCCACAATGTAAGGCTCGGTAGCAGAATTTCCAGCCCTGCAGAGAAGGCGCAGAAGAATGGAGCAGCGACCTGGAGCCTGGAGACCCACATCATATCCTTGTATGGTGAATGTATGTGGCTCATTGAATGTTATCCAATGCTTCACTCTATCCCCAAAACTTTGGAAGCAAGTCTCCGCAAATATTGCGAAGTCATTTCTGTAAATGACTTAAATCAGTATCTCATATATACCATTCATTCATTCATTCAGTGTAACATCATATCAGGTTATAGAATTATTTAGTGTTAGGAAGTCTTTTACATGATCTGAGGGCTCAGCCATCCTTTGTATCTATCGTCCAAGGCTTGGGGAAGGTCCCAGTGGTACAGTGTCACGTATGGCTGAATTCCTGCATATATATACTGTTATGTTACATATTGTTTTCCAGTTTTTTCTCTACATAAAAAGTACAATCCAATTACTGTCTTACATCTCAAAGTAAAAATTTAAGAATAACTCAAGTTTAGTGTTCTCATGGATTTGTTTAAGAATAACTAAAATGACAAAACACAATTATATATGTGAAAAAATGTATTATTATCCAACATTTTGGATGAAGATTTCAATTTGGTGTCATACAGTTGTTAGATAGTTCAAACCATATTGAAAAATTGGAGCAACTCATACGAGATTGGATTGTTTATAGCCTATTTATCGCAAAAAAAAAAAAAAAAAAAAAAAAAAGAATTTTTAAAGTGAAAAAACCCTTAAAGAAATTTTTATAGCTATATCGAGCTAAACCAAACTGACACTGAATGTATTGAAATGAATTTAAATCCCCGTAATTGTATAAACATGAAAGATATGTTGAGATTATTTAAAACAATTTTAATCCGGTTAACGATTAACCCGATAATAATTTCAGTTTGTACCCCTCTGAAATCAGAGGTGTGAGAGATTGTGGGTTGGAATCTATGAAGCACCGATACAGGTACGCATACGGGTACGCGTACGGGTACGGCAAACGGCATTTCTAAAAAATATGAGATACAGCTATGGCGGGGATACGGCAAATTTTATATATAATTAATAATATATATATCATTTATAATGAAAATTGAAAAGATACATAAATATATAAATCACAAATCATATTCATAAAGTCATTATAAAAACACAAATAATACTCTCAAGTCATTATAAAACCACAAATAATATCTATAATATTAACTAATAAGTCATTAATTCATAGCAGCTCGACCAGATGAGAGGAAAAACTTGATCAAAGCAGATCGAGCAGATGAGAGGGATCGACTTCAGCAAAGCAATCGAGGAAGACAACTGATTGCACAGAACCACTGAATAGAGAGGGAAAAGATTTAGAAATTTCAATTTTGTTAGGGTTCAATCGCATCGCACAAGAGAGATTTTTAATTTTAGTTTAGGGTTCAATCGACTCGTGCCTGTATATACTAGTAATCCTGGGATTATTTCATTTTTTTTTTAAAAAAAAAAAAAAAATTTGAGCACAATGCGCTTACATTAAATTAAAGAAGAAAGAAAAATCCCCACCAAACCCGGATGTGATTCGTGCCTGTATATACTAGTAATCCTGGGATTATTTCATTTTAAGCCTTATATATTTTGAGTTTTTTAAAAAAAAACCTTATACTTTCAAAGTTTTTTAAAAAAACCCCTAAAGTATCCCCGAAGTATCCCCAACGTGTCCCCGAAGTGTCCCCGGCGTGTCCCCGCGTATCCCCTCATTTAAAAAAAGAAAAAGAAAAAGAAAAAAGGGGATACTTCCCATCCGGTACGTATCCCGCCGAATCCCTGCACCCGGAGTATCGGATACGCGTACGGTGACCTCCGGGAAGTATCGGTGCTTCGTAGGTTGGAATCCATCCTCTTACAGAAAAAACAAACCATAAAACAATCAATTAAGGTTGACTTGAGTGATTAAAGGCCTCAAATTGCTTAAGATAGATCTCGAACCAAGAAATCGGACAAATTATAAAAAAAATGATAATAATTTAATAAATAATAGATAATGGAGTATTTCAAATTTAAATTTAATAAATATTTAATTTAATTGTTTCTTTATAATTAATTGAAGAAAATTATCTCAATATAATTTTTCACATTTATATCAACAGTAAAAATATCCAAATTCTCTTATAAATTCCACCAGCATAACAGAAATGGGAGAGAGTGATGTAAGGTTGTACCTGCTGCAAGTAAGGCATTGATGAGTTTGTTGTAATGATCAATTCCTGCCCTATTTATCGCCCCAGTTCCATCTGCAAGTTCGGTGATATTTGTAAAATTTGTCAAAATTACTAATCATACGCTCTAGTAAATTCATTTGATTGTTTGTCAATTGTAGCAACTGATTAAACCAGTTCACGAGTTATATTTGAAGTCCAATCAAATTATAAACTATTATAAACTAGTATTTAGTATCATAATCATTGATTTATGTTAATTATAACATTTTGAAAAAAAAAAATCAGTAAATCAGTGTAAAAAAAATTATAATCTCATATCCATATATACTTTTTTAAATGAAAACATAAATCTAAATTATGGATTGGATTGAATGTTTCAGTTTGGATATATATACTTTTTGGTTACTTTTATATATATAAATGTATTTGGTTACTTTCAGTTTTGGATATTGCGTGCCGGTGTTATAATAGGCCTAATTAATATCCAACAGAATAAGATAGTACTAAATTTGTGGATGATATATATAAAAATGGACTTACTAGGATATATCCGAGGCCAAGAAATAGAAAATCTGTAAGCATCCATGCCCATGTCCTTCATAAGTTGAACATCTTCCTGTTTTCAAATGAATAATTGCAAAATCATGTCACATGCCCTTAATTTAAAAACATTAATTTATGGAATTCGCCATGAAATTGTACATACAGGAAAACGATGGTACTGATCAACTGCCACATCTGCGTTAGAATTATCAACCACTTTTCCTGCAATAGATACAATGTTTAATTAGAATTAAGAAACCACACTTTTGAAAAGATAAATCAATTAAATGAAGAGTAAAGAGAAGAAAAAGTTACCGAAAGAGTGGGAGAAAGTGTCCCAAACACTTGGTCCCCTACCATCCTCTTTTACTGCTCCTTCATACTGTAATATTCATTTTATCAACGGAATTCATTAATTTAACTTTGGTTAATTAATTACTCTTCCAGTGAATAATAATTGGATTTTTGACACGACTCCGTTCAAGTCCAGCTCACAATGGAATATCCTAATTAAATTCAACCCCACATATTCGGCCAATAATTAAGGCTATCAATTATTTTTTACTAATTCGATTTCGTAAGACTTAAGAATGTCTCTATCAAAAATTAGAATTCAACTATTAATGGCCTGAATGAATTCAGAGTGGGAACATACACTCAGCAGCATAGACTGATTTTTGTGGACGTTACAAATATTTCCAAAGTCAACCTTTCCTGCATGCATGATAGTATTATATTTTCTATGTATACATTCAAATTCTTTCTTCCCAAAAAAAAAAAACATTCAAATTCAATACATGAAATATTTTTTTTAAATATTTAGAAAAGTATTTCGGCTTTAATTTCTTTTTACAAAAAAACAGAAACCATAAGCTATATGTTTTGTTTTCTTTTTTTGGTAAAAATATGTTTTGTTTTCTAATTTTACTATAATGAATTCCTAATAATTTGGTTTTTAGCATTAATTAGCTCTTTATTAACAGTTTAATCAAAATTGTACTCTATACATATTTTGTCAAAATGTGCAAATAGTATTTTCAGCTACTAATAAAATATAGAAAGCATGATAGAGATAAAATAAAAAATATTAGTGAGAAACTAATTAATTCCTAAAATAATTTATTCAATTATTTTCTTACTTTAATATGTAAAAAATAATTCAAATCAGTAGCCTAATCTTTCTTTTTTTTTTTGAAGAAAAAAAAAAGATTATGAGTATGGCTAAAATAAAGTAACCATAAAAATAAAAAGCACCTACAGTGTAATTATTAAGGTGCTTTCTATGCTTACTTTGTTTTTTACAAAGTAAGTTTTACTTTATTTTTTCTACCATTGGATGTTGTCAAAGTTCATCACCATCCAATGGTAGAAAAAACTAAGTAATGCTTACTTTGTTAAAAACAAAGTAAGCATAGCGAACACCTTTAATCTTAAACATTAAACTTACCGTTTTCGGAACAAATGAAATGAAAATAGTAGATTTATTTTTCTTTACAAGATAAGCTTAAAAATACCAGAATTTGGTACAGGATCTCATTTCTGGAACAAGACTCATATTTATAGTAAGAAACGCCCAATCCCAATCAGGTGCCTTTAATTGCCTAAACCTTTTATAGAAAGTATCGTGACATATACATAACAGAATACAGATACAGAATTTTTCATATTAAATTTAAATTAAACCCTATATCCGCTAAATTTATAATTCTTTGTTTATTAAGAAAAACAATTTGATAAAAAAATTTAAAATTTCATCCGTTAATCATGGGCTAGTAGGAAGTGTGCAACAATGATGAGGCATCTAACTTTAGAATCAAGATGAAATAAATAATTGTAAAAAACAAAAATAAAGCAGCAATTTAGAAAGAAAACAAAAAGAAATCGGAAAGTTAATGGAGAGAAATAATTTGGCAGTTTCCGAGACAAATTAAAGTTCTGTTCATCCTTACTGATGTCACTACAGTACAGTTCGAATTCGAAATGAATAATTGATTTTTTGTTTTTTAAAGTTCTTGTTGATAAGAGAAATCAAGAACTTGCCCCCACAAAGCCACATTCGAAATAGTAGATTACAACTAGAACAGCACAAAGAATGGGTCATGTGAAACCTGATCGCCGAGAAATGGAATTTGAATTCAAATTAAGAAATTAGCTCGGCAAAAATGAAGCAAGAGAGATTTGATTGCTTGTCCAGATTTGAAACCAGTGAAGAAGAAAATACATCTAACTCAGATAATTTTATACTAACCTGAAAAGCAGAAGAAGCAGTGCCAAACACGAATCCTTTTGGAAAACTTGCTCTGCTAATCTGCGCCGACAAGCAGATTTGTATCTCGAAAACCAACACCAAAACTACAATCGTCAAATCAATCGCTCTTCTCATCTTCACTACCATGAGCTATATGCATATACTCACACTGACAAATTCGAGAAATAATGGTTTATGAAATTGAAAACTACTTCGCGTTTGTAAAAAGGAAATCTGCGAGGGAGAGAGCTGATTGGAGAGAGGGATTTTAAATCAGAAGCGAGAAAAGGATTGATTTGGAATATGCTTGAGAAATGTGTGTGGAAGAAGACTGGTATGGATTTATATAGAGAAAGAGAGTAGAATCTGGTAAGACAATTATCAGAGCGGCAAATGTGAAATCAAATTGGGGAATTGATGGAGGCGGCCAGTTATTATGAAAATCAAAGTCTCTTCATTCACACAAACATTTGTATAAGGAGTATTATATATGCAATGGAGCTCTTCTTTATGGGGATAAAACAAATGTAGCAAAAAAGCTGATTCAGATTGCTTGGAGATTGTGATTGCTTTTGATTTTAGCCATTGGTTCACCCAAAATAAAACCAACTAAATGTTTGTGTTTTTTTTTTTTTTGTTAAATAATTAAGGAAAAGTATACGAATAAACTTTATGTTTAGACCATTTTCAAACTGATATAGGCACTTAAAAATTTCAAACTGATATAGGCCCCTTTTTTTTTTTTTTTTTTGACTTAAAAATTTACAAACTGATATAGCTCTGTTTGGGAATTAGCTATTAGCTGATTACATTAGCTGATTTGACTAGCTCTTTGTGTAGACCTGTTTGGTAAAAATTAGCTGATTGATAATAGCGGTTTGTGCAAAAGGACGAATAAGGACATTTCTTTTTTTAATTTTAGGACCTGTAAACTAAAAGTAGGGTTAAAGAAGTCCATTAATTTAAATATTGCAAAACGCTAATTGAAAAAGCTCATAAAATGAGCTTTTTCAAAATTAGCGTTTTCATCCCAAACCTCTCTCCACCAAACACTCCAATCAACGGGTTCAGTGGTCAAACCGCTAAAGTTGGTCAAAAACGCTCTTTTTATCCCAAAACGCTCTTTACCAAACAGGGTCATAGTAGATATTGTTTGGATGTCGGTATTTGAAGGTAGGTGGGTGTAAATGTAATTAGATAATCTTATATGTTTTGAGGTGTAATTGAAAAGCATAATAAGTGAATGCATGTGATGGTGAATTTTGGGTAATTTTTCTTACACCTCAAATTGGAGGGAAATTACGGTACATATCTTTTTGTTCCAAAATTTACCTTTTATCTTTTATTTTATTTATACAAATGAAAAGATATAAGAGTAATTTTATATAATTACATTACTAAATCATCACTTACCTTATCTTTCATCCAAACACAACAAATTATTTTATAACCAACTGACACCTCACATCTCTCTTTCTCTTATATCTCTCATACTCTCTATCTCCCCTAAACCTTTTTATCATCTTCTACACTACCATGGCTCCATTTCTATACTGCAAACCCTTGTGCTTAGCTTTAGCAGCAACAGCTCCCATGGGACTGAGACTATACGGTGACTACCTCCATTTCCAAATCGGGTTCCTTCTTCAACTCTTCACAAACAACTTCCTTCACCGGTGTCACTATCTCTTCAAATTCTGATCGATTAACAGCAATTACACTAGCCATAATCACCTTATTACAGTTACCTCTTTTTTACGTCGATTAACCTTCTTCGGAAACTCATATGTTGCAAATGATCTTTAAAGGCTTCAATGACTTGATGAATGAGCTCGCTGTTCGGAGAAGAATCCCATTTGTACCAAAAACTAGTGTAACAATCAAAGCAACCGCATTCGAAAAGATGCTTCCTTTTCACAGTTTTGCTCTTGTTTTCAACAGAAGAAAAATATCTACCTTTAATGGTGGTGAGCATGGACCTAGCTAATAGATATGCTAAAACATCACACTCATTATTTGGAAGGGAGAAAGCTAGAGTTAGAACGGTGACCGAAAATATTTTAAAACGGGATCGGAGTCCTTATATGAAGAGAGAAACGAGTAGCCATTGTTGCTTTTTCTCTTAACCTTCATTTTTTTCTCTTAGCCATTGGTCAGACTTTTGATGATTATGTCATCAACGTATACCTCTATCTTGTCGTTGATGAGATCTTTAAAGATTTCATTTACGAGCCTCTGGTACGTTTCTCCTATATCTTTTAAACAAAATGGTATAACGTTATAACAATACGCACCTTCATGAGTGATGAAGCTAGTTTTTTCTTTACTTTTGGGATTCATGGGGATCTGATGGTACCCTTGAGCTGCATCTTCAAAGGAATAAATCGCATTGGTGGTCGTGGAATCGATGAGTGTATCAATACACGACAAAGGTTATGAATCCTTCGGAGTAGATTTATTGAGGTCAGTAAAATCGACGCAAAGCCGCCATTTCCCGTTAGCTTTTTTTATTATTACCACATTGGCTCTCATTTGGGGTATTGGATTGGCTCGATATGGCCACAATCCAACCACTTCTTAATCTCCGCACTGATTATTTTTTATCACTTCGACCCATGGTTTCTTCTTTTCTGGCATATCCCTTCTATAGACTTATCTATGTTGAGGGAGTGCATAATGACTTGTGATGAGATACTTGTTACATTTGTTGGGCACCAGGCGAAGACATCGAAGTTGTCTTTGAAACATTTGGTTATGTCTGTCTTAATAGGTTCAGCTAAAGCTTCGGCCACCTGAACCAGTTTACCTTCAGCCAGCCATACTATTTCTAGAGAACTTACAGGCTCGACTATTTCCCTTTCCTCTTCTCACTTATCTGATATGGACGTTTTATCCCTATCTTTTAGGGTGAATTAAGGTTTATTCTTGAGCTAAATAATTAAGTTTAGTGTTTAGTTTTATGCATATCTCAATAAATCAATGAGAAGTAAATAAAATATTCACTTTTAGTTAATTTGAATCACTTTGGATATCGTTTTTTTATAAATAAATTAAATAAATAAATCAAGTAATCTCGAGCTTTTTTACAGGTTCAAGGAACGCACGCATATGCAAGAGACAAACGAAAAGGACAGAAGCAACGCATCACACGCCATGTGAAAGGAAGAAAATATTCTTCTAGAGTCCCACACGGTGTGTGGGTATGAAGGGGACAAGAACGGCAGTCAATCGAAGACTTTTTAGACAAGTTCCCCAGTCAACGGGCAACCCACACGATATGTGGATTGGCCACACGGTGTGCGGGAAGACTGGAGCAGTTGTTTCATCTTCGAAAATTGCCCGAAATTGCCAGAAGCAAGCCCACTCGCCGTGTTAATAAGGCACACGTCGAGTGGGACCATTTTTCAACATTTTAAGTGTGAAAACATCCAAAGACAAATGTAATTATGATAAAGTTACTTCATAAGCAACATTAAAAAAGTATTGATTGCAATAGTTTATAGCATAATAGATTGATGTTTCTTCCATTTTAACACAGATTGTAATTCTTTTATATCGTAAATATAATATTTATATTTAATTGTAGTTTAATTCAATTTTTATTTAACATATATTATAATTCTTTTGTATTATAAATATAATATTTAATTGTAATTGTAATTTTAATTCAATTTTTAGTTTTTTATTATATTCTAATATATTTTTAATTAATCTCATATTTTATTATTATTGTTTCACAGAATTCCAGTTACAAAAAAAGAAAATGTATTAAAATTGCTAAAAATTACAAATTATTGAATTTTGTAAAAATAAATAAATCATTCACCTTTAATTAAAATTCTATGAAAAACTAATCAATTATTTTCAAAATTAATTTAATTTAATTTGAATTATCAATAAAAAAATATATATTAATTTCAAATATATAATATATAAAAAAAAATTTCTACCATGATATAAAATTACTTAAAAGTAAATATGTCAATTTATTTATTTATCTAAATTATATAAAAATTTCATATCCCGTGCATCGCACGGGTTTTCGGCTAGTTAAATATGATAATAGAATCAATATTCCATTTCATTCAATTACAACTTTGATTACATTACTGCTCCCATATATCACATTGCATCATGGAATACCAAAGGGACCTTTAAAAAATTAAGAGCCATATTTAGCCATAATGTTTTAGGGGGAGTGCATATTTACCTCTAAAGTATAAAATGGTGTAAATTTAACTCCAACGTTTCTAAGAGCGATCAATTTTAGCCATACTTTACCGAAAATTTGAAAAAACTGGTTTGACTGTTATTTAACTGTCACTTCAAACATTCCAAACATCAATTATATTTAAGATGTTTAGTATGCTACTAATAGAATTACAAAAAAACTCTGTTAAAATGTTAACAATTAAGTCTTTCACATAATTCTTCCTCGGATCTATTTATCTCTCTCCATCCCTTTGTGTTGTGTTGTTGTGTCCTCGAAAGTAAGAGAGAGTAGCCGCCACCCCTCTTCCCCCTTTCTCCTGCACCCGACCCCTCTTCCCTTTTCCCCTCTTTTCTTTGGAAAATATTTGGTTTTGCCCAGATCGCACAACAAAGTTCAAGGCTACTTCTATATAGTTGAGGAGGAAGCTTGTTTTCCTTCTTCTTCCTCCCCCTGCTTTTTATTTTTTCTGTTGTGTTAGTTTGTTTTCCTTTTGTTGTATCGTTTTGGATCTGATATATTTTATCCGATCTCTGGATCCGTTTGTCGTGCATCTGTTCGTTAAAATCTTTGTTTCTGTAACATTTTCTGTTGTAGCAAGTGCAGAAAATGTAGATCTTATCCGTGGATCACTGGATCTACGTGGTTGCAAAAGAAGGGACGTAGATCCGGTGTTTCAGACTAGGCCAAAGGATGAAGATTGAACTACAGCTGCTCCGCTGCGAATCTGGGGTTACGATAAATATATGGTTCAACGGTCCTCTATTTTAGATGTACCTTTATGGCTTTTTTTGCTCTTTGTAGTCTTTTTCTTGCCGTTGTGGTTCATGTAATAGGCTTTGCCTTTATGTATTTGAGGTTTTATTCCTTACTATTTTCATGTTGTACTATCAATCTTATTATCTAATGAAATTTTAGTATTCCCATAAAAAAAAGTCTTTCACATAATTAATCACAAATTTTTTTATCAAACTGTCTAAAATATTTATTGTGTTATTGATATAGTTACAAATAACCAACAAAAAAATATATAAAACTGCTATAATTCATCGATAAACATAAACTTATTTGGAATGTCCGATGTAATAGTTAGATCAGTCTTTTCAAACTTTCGATAAAATAAATTTACATCGTTTTGTACGTTAAGATAAAATATACACTTCTCCTAAAACATTAAAACGTTAAGGTTAACTTAAGTCTTATCTCCGAATAATAGTAGTATAATTAACTTGCACACTGTGTAGATATTCAACTAATTATTTTTAAAAAGGGGACTAATCTAACTATAAATCGGGTTCGCACAAGATTGTAAAAAAAAAAAAGTCATGTCCTACTCGCCACTACGGGACGTGGACTGTGATGGTCCACTAAGATCTATCATGGATTGGCCTGCCCGTCCGCTGGCCCCATGGAAGCGCGTGAGATTATATCCAATGGAATTAGTGGTGTTTGTGCTGTGAAAAGAGTAGTTTAACAAAGGATGTACGGGGATGGGGTGGTGCCTATAAGGCCATACCTCAATAGGCATAAAAATTTAGGCCTAATAGCTCCCTAAACTTGTAGTAGATTGATTCTCTAAATTTTACAAGTGTCTCACCAATTCTCTAAATCTGCTTATTTCGTATTACCAGCTCTCTAAACTTGTCCATAAAAATAGATTAGCTCCCTAAATTTTGGAAGTGCCCCCACAAACTCCTTAAACTTGCTTATTCTGTAACAACTAAATACAAAAACCATAATACTAACTCTCGATCCTCATCCGTTCAATCTCTCAAACCTGCAACACCAACTCTTATAATAGGCTGAAAGGTAGGAGAAGCGAAAAAATTACCTCCCGAATAGATAAAGACATATTTTTAGAATTTAGGTTTAATACATTTTTGTATTTAGTTGTTACAAAATAAGCAAGTTTAGGGAGTTGGTGAGACACTTGCAAAGTTTAGGGAGCTAATCTGTTTTTATGAATATGTTTAGAGAGCTGGTAAAACACTTACAAAGTTCAGGAAGCCAATCTACTATTTTAGACAAGTTCAAGGAGCTGTTAATGTATTAAGTTAAAAATTTATAAAGATTAATACATCATGAGCACCGTCTACTTGTGCCAAAAGTTTGATTCATACAGTAAACTTATAAAATGTCTTTTTAATCTCTCCAATATTCATACAATAACCTATTTACCACTTAGATTTTTTAAGTAATTTATTGACCCTTGATTCATTTGCTTACATTGATTCATTTACTTATGAAATTATTTAAATGGTATACATTTCATTTTGTCTAAATATGTAAAAAAAAATTCAAAATTAAAAAATTAAATGTGTAATTTATGATTCTAAATCATTAAAGCAAATAAATTTTCTGTTTTTTACACCTTTATAGCGTTTTAATAGATTCGGAGACTTAATCATGACATTATAAGCAAGTTTAAGGGGCTAATGAGACACGATATAAGTTCAGGAGTCAAATCAAGTTTTTTGAACAAGTTTAAGGGGCAAGTGATATATTAAACTAATTAATAAAAAAAACTTAATACATTAATTTCCACTTTCCACTTGAACGTGTCTAAAAAGCTTGATTGACCTCTTGAACTCGCATGATGTCTTATTAGTCCCTAAACTTACTTACATGATTAAGTATTTAAATCTATAAAAACACCATAAAAGTATTGTTGAACATCCGACATTGCTAAATGATGAAGCTATATGACTCCTTAAATATGTGAGACAATTCTCACCATTTGAGGTACCTTTTGGGGTGAGTTAGGCCTTTGTTTACAAGTATAAAAAGTAGAAAGTTAATTTATTTTAAGATTTGGAATCACGAATTAGACCTTTATTTTTTAATTTTTGTAACGGTTTAGACAAATTGAAATGTATACCACTTTAAACAAGTTTATGGGACAAATGCATCACTATAAATAAGTTCAAGAGGCTCATATGTCATTTTAAACAAATTCAGGTGACAAATAGATTATTTTAAACAAGTTGAAGAGGCTAAAGATACGTTTCATAAGTTCATAGGTCAATCATGCTTTTTGGACTAGTTCACGGGCTCTCTATAATACATGACGTTTTATCTAACTTTATATTATTTACTATATAGTTTCTCAAATATTTAAACTATTGAATACTCCTAGAATTTAATGACTAAACAATGTATTATTAAAATACGAGGACTAAACGATATATTAAATAAAATATAGAGACTAATAATTTTTTTTGTTCTATAATACATGACGTTATGATTCAATCCATGCAGATTAATTGAGTTTTACCATATATATGCTCTATTTAAGTTGTGTTTTTATTTTGGGAATAAATAAAAAGTAATTAATGGATACAATTAATACAATGGTAACAAAGTATTTTTAATTAAAATTAATTATATTTTTTAATTTTTATAACTTAACCTTAAAAGACATCTATTGTGGAACAAATAAGTACTTTACATGTATATAAGTCAAACAATAATTTTCTAACTAAGTACTTTTCTTTTTTGGAATCTTCTAACTAAATACTTAAAATTCTCATTTTTAATATGAAAGTCACAACACTAAGTAAAAAGGAAGTAACAAGCACTCCCTTAATCAGTATCTCTCATCCACTAAGTAGATTTTTTTTTTAGGCTTAATACATCATTTGCCCTTTGAATTTGTCTAAAAAGCTTGATTGGCTCCCTGAACTTTCAAAGTGTCTCGATAGTCCCTAAACTTGCATAAAATGTTCAGTTAACCCCCTATACTTGCGTAAAATGTAATCAATTGATCACTCAGTTGCAAAAAAATAAGTTAAATGAGGAAGATGTATTCCACACGTCTTATAATGTTATTACATAATTCAAAAATAGAATAAAAGTGAAGTTATTACTTGTTTAACTATAAACTTTGTATTCTCTAATATTACAACTGCAATACATTTTCCACATTTAATTCATTTTTTTGCAACCAAGTGATCGATTGATTACATTTTATGCAAATTTAGTGGGATAACTGAATATTTTATGCAAGTTTTATCGGGACGCTTTATAAGTTCAAAGGGCTGATCAACCTTTTTGAACAAGTTAAAGTTCAAGGGGTATTAAGTTTTTTTTTTTTTTTTATGATAAACAAGTCATTAATTCATACAACTCAAAAAACACAGCTGTCTAGAATTTTTTTATTTATTACAAAAATACATGTAGAATTTACAGTAGCCGAGTAAGAAATAAATGTTGGAAGGGTTAATAGATTAAAATTGTCACAAATTACATATCTTCCTTTGGAATAAACATCAACTATAGATAATTCTGGCATGAATTCCATCCTTAATATCAAATTTGTTATACAATTTAAGTGTATACCTATTATTTGAGAAAACTTCGTATAAAAAAAATAAACAATAATTTCTTAATCAAAAAATTAAATTTTTTATTTTTAATATGAAAAGATAAAAAAAAATGTCGAATAAATCTTTTGTAACCCTTTCTACTCAGTCCATTATATTTAGTATTTAGTGCATGTTTATGATATGAATTGTTCTTTTATTTAGTTGCTATTGTGTAAGTGGTGAAGCTCTTAGCCTAGTAGTTGAGAGCTTATCTATGCTTTGGGAGGTTATGGATTCGAATCACATCTGGATTTGATGGGAATTTTTTTCTTCTTCTTTAATGTAAGCACATTGTGTGCAAATTTTAGTTGCTATTGTGTAAAACTTGAAATTGAGTTAAAAGAAATAATTATTAAATTTCAAATATTTAATATTGCAAAGCAACTCAAATTACAAGTTTATATTTTATATTTATTTATCTTGATTTGAAAAATTGTTAGCTAGGCTAATTTATTTAACTTTATTCTCCACTTGGCATCTCACAAAAAGATGTAGTTCACATAAGATAGATCTGCCCAATAATATTTAATTATCATGTTTTACATGTGGTGCATATTGTAGTATAAATTAAAATCCATTATGTTGAAATAAATTAAGTTATTATATGTGTAAAAAGTGGAAGATTTTTATGAGGACCCATCCACAATTATTTATGTTCTGACATTATAGAAGTTACATCTCCTAACCCACTACACATTGTTTTTTAAACTTTATATACATTATAATCAGGAAATTTGGTGCACTAATTTATTTATTTGTGTCATGCCAAAACTCTGTCAAGTCAATATTAATTATACAGCATGTACCAAATAATTTAATATACTAAAAAACAATAGTAATAAGTCAGGCAGGGCTAATCTCTTCAACAACAACAACAACCTGGATAGAAGATCAAATGGTCATTATTTATTTATCTAGATTTCCCAAGAAGCAAACAAACTAATATAGATGCATCACATAATTGAATTTCCAACTATTCATTGGGTTAACTTTACTCTTTTAGCTTTAAAGAAAAAAAAAACTCTAATGTTAATGGTTAAGAGTAATTTTATCTCTAACGCGTAAAATGATATAATTTTATGCTTTAACATTGGCAGTCAAAAGCAATTTTACCCCTAAAGTTTGTAAGTTGAATCAATTTCAGACATTATAAAACATATATATTTTGTTCTTTATTCCTCAATAGTTTTTTTTTTAATGGAAGACTTGGAGGTCAACCCAAAAGAACCAAAGCATCCTAACAAGGTTAGCACACTTCGAATCAAATGGAGTCGAGTCCAAAATATTATTAAAAGAGAAGAGAAGATCCGTACAAAATAAATAATAAAAGACAAACAAAAAAGCGAAATAAAATACATACAGACTAGCGGAATCGAAACTGGGGCAGTCCCGCCAAGTCATCAGACACAAGATGTGAGCAGAAGGAAGGCGAGGAATTCCATGAAATCAATGAAGAAGAAGATCTACCATGGTTAGCTAAGGAATCTGCCACCCTATTTCCTTCTCTAAAAATATGCGAAACAAAAATTGTCATTTGGGACACAAGGGAAAGGCAAAGCATCCAATCTTGTCGGAGACGCCAAGGAACAGTCTTGGATCTTGATTTTAGCAAATTAACAACATAGCTTGAATCAGATTCAATCCAAAGCTTCTTCCAACCTTTATCCCAAGCCATACGAATGGACTGCATAACACCCTGTAATTCCGCCTCAAAAGGGAGACAAATGCTAAACGGCATCGCAAAAGCACCATGCGGAAAGCCTCTGCAGTTTCTGAAAATTCCACCTGCCCCTGCTAAATTATCAGCCACAGATCCATCTGAATTTACTTTGATCCAACCTGGCAGTGGAGGACGCCAAATAACTTCCACGCAGGAGGGTGCGGGAGGAGGGCGACCAAGTATAGAGAGTTGTGACAAAACATGGTGATCCTTAGCTGAATGAAACATAACTCCTTTGCTTCCAAATTACACAGATTAAATCATGAGTTAGGAGCTTGTTCAAAACATGATGTCTAAGAGTTGAGGACTGAATTTTTGTGATTGAAAACACGCCAAAAGAGAGTTGAGACTGTCAAAAACTCCAACACGCAGACCAAACAAAGAAAAAATAGCGTTCCAGATTTGGGTCGTGAAGATACAGCTCACAAAAAGATGGTCATGACTTTCTAAATTAAGACGATAGAGTTCACACCGTGAAATTAAAATCAAACCTCTTGCACAGATTAAATCATGAGTTGGGAGCTTGTTCAAAATTGCTCTCCAATAGATAAGAGAACGAGACGGTGGCAAGAAGCTTTTCCAGATGAAGTTTTTCCAAGACACCTCAGGCTGAACCCCCCGAATCAATTTGTAAAGACTTCTGACCGAAAAAACGCCCTTTCGATCAGCCTTCCAGAAGCACACATCTTCAGAGTCAAAACCTCCCTTGATATCTTCAATATCACCCCTAAAATCTTCCATCTCAGTCGGGAGATTCGACCAACCAGAACTGCCATAATAATTTAAAACTGAATCGCCACTAAGCTCAGTATCATCACAAATATTCAAACGTTCAACAACCGTTGGGCAGATCCAAGAACTAAACCAGAAATTGAGCTTTGAGTGTACGCCAATCCACCAAGAAGAATTTTTCAAGATAAAAGAAAAACAACTCCTAGCGGATGACCAAACCGAGGAGCCAATAGGTGTGGATCGAGGACCCCCCATCTTACTTAGAAAATGTTTCTTCAAAATCCCCATTGGAAAATTATCTAAGGAGATTAAATCCCAACAAAATTTGCCCAGCATGGCAATGATCATATCTGCAAAGTCTTTTACACCCAAACCTCCTTCAGCAATGGGTTTATGTTAGGCATAAATTTGACTACAATTTAACATATTATTTAGGATGAATTAAAGGTGTTTTTAGGGTTAAATTATGTAAAAGAAGGTCTTATAAGTGTTTTTATGCAGATTGGGAAAGATTAAGTCAAACAGACTGTAAGCAGCCTGTTTTGCACAAACCTTGAGGAGATGAGCAACCTATGATCTAGCAGTCTAATGCTGCGTTTCTGATGACGGATGGCGACTTGACAAGCGGCAGGAGCGGCAGGCAGGAAAGGCAGGAAAAGAGCAGCTAAAAGAAGCATGATGACAAGAGTGTTCGACCCTTGAGTATTCAAGGGTCAAAAGTATCTTAACCACTTCTAGTAATCTAGGATCTATGAACAATTTATTTGGTTTTGTAATATTTTATCACATACTTTCGGTACCGTTTGTTTTTTTCTCCTTTAAATAGACGTAGTGGGGGGAAAGGAACCAGATCCTTTTTTGTGAACTGAAAAGAGAAGTTTTGGTAGAGAGAAGAGCTCTCGAGGAAGATGATAACTCCATTGATGGAGTTCTGTAGATGCACGACAGACTGTTCACGCGGTAGTATGAGTGAGTAGTCATTTTGAACTGGTTCGGCCAGTTAGGGCCGGTTATGTAAGCTCTTTATTTTCTATTTATGAATGAATGTTGATAACTTATGATGTGTTTGATGAAGCTTCTTACTCCATTGCTTATGCATGTATGCTAGTGTTAGATGAATGATAGGGAACTGCTTTCATCTTCACGGAACTTTTTATCAAACATCCAACCCCGAAGCAGGAATGTTAGGAGGTTGTATCAAGGGTTTTCTTTATTGAAATGTTGTTTCGATAGTAATGCAAGAAAGAACCAACCTTAGGGACGCTTATGGTTGTAGTAAGTCTTAGAATCTTAAGAACACACGAGAGTTGACTTAAGTGAGCATTAAAGCAGAAACCTTGACTTCACTTTACTTCATTCATGAATAAATAGGACATTTAGGGACTTAAAGTAACCTGTTCCGTTGTGCCTAACCTGTTCTACCTTTTATCCATTATCAAGTAATCGTTTTTATAAGTTAAATCATTGACTTTGTTACCTATTCACAATATCTCTCAATATAAAGAATTCACACACCACGAACACCCTGTTCTGCAAGGTTTTTCTAGTAAAATTTGGTCATCAATCCCTGTGGAGACGATACTTTATTTATCACTTTATTATTTGTTTCTAGTGCACTTGCTAGAGTCTGTTTAGAGGACAACAGTTTACAACATAAATTCCAAGAGGGGATGACAATCTTCTTTTCATTCACCGAGCCCGACCAAAGGAAATTCAAAGTGCATCTTTTTAAAAAGTTCAGCAGGTCAGGAGGCCATTTATAAATTGAAAAAGAATGTAGAACTAAACTGGAAATCACTGATTTAATTAGAGTTAACCGCCCAGCCATCGAGAGTAACTTCCCTTTCCAGTTACTGAATTTTAAAATAATTCTATCTGCAATTGGTTTCAACAACCTATTTCTTGGGATTCCTCGAAACAGAGCAACGCCAAGGTAAGAAAAAGGAAGCGAACCAATTTTAAAACATGTAATCTCAGCTAACATGCGAGCACGAGTAGGAGTAATTCTTTGGCCAAAAAAAGCTTCAGATTTAGTCCAATTTACCAATTGACCCGAAAGAGTGCCATAGAGTTTGAAAATATCAGTAATTAATTTCACATTCTGCACAGAAGCTTTGCAAAACATCAAGATATCATCAGCATAAAACAAATGAGATGGAAATTTAGAGTTTCTGACATAAGACATAGGCTGGAGACGCCCAGTCTCCAAATGATTTAATATTAAACGACTCAGAAAGTCCTCAGCCAAGCAAAAGAGGATTGGAGAAAGAGGATCTCCTTACCGAAGCCCCCTGGAACAACGGAAATAACCTTTAGGGGCCCCATTAATCATAATGAAAATTCTAGACGAGATGAAAATATTAAGAATAAGGTCTCGAAATTCCACCGAGAAACCAAACGCCTCTAGAACTTCCAAAATGAAATTCCAATCCATAGTGTCAAATGCCTTTTTGATGTCAATTTTAATTGTCATATTCCTCAATAGTTGCATATCAATTGGTAAAAAATATTTCATATTTTCTGTAATTTAATAATAGAATTAAAGATTGATATTTATAAATTTAGTTAAATATTTAAATTTTTTGTCCAACTCGTAAAATAACAGTATACTTTTTATTTTATTTTTTTTTTAAAAATTCACGTGTGATCATATGTTGTGGTATGTTATTAATGAGTGATAAAATGACACACATGTGAAGCTTAGATTACAAAATTCATGACCGAGAAGACAGTTTGTTGAATAATTTCTCAAATTTACCCAACTTGTCAACATTAAGGGTAAAATTGTTCTTAGCTACCAACATTAGGGGTAAAATAACACAATTTTAGATGTTAAGGGTAAAACTGCTCCTAACTATAAACATTATGAGTATTTTTACACATTATCCCTATGAACAATAAAATTCTGAAGAATAGTAATCCACTCCAAAAATTTTGACAAAGAAAAGCTTACACGAGCTAACATATGAGTCACATGATTCGCAAAACGATATATAAAGCTGATAGTTACACTATTGAAAGAATCACGAAGAGCCCTACACTTGTTAACAATAATCTCATAAGCCGAGCGGAAGCTAGACTGCTGGAGGGGATCAACCACACTTAACGCATCAGATTCCACTTTAACTCCATCAGACCCTTTGCCTCTTAACGAACTGAGTGTCTTACGAATACTGATAGCTTCACCCTCCCTTGGCGATTTTTTTTTTCAGATTTTCTATATGCGAAAGCACTACAAAAATTGTCATAGGAATCGTGTAGCACTGTCCTGATATCAACGAAACCCGCTCAAAGAACAAAATGATGCATCTGCACTCAGTTTAAATCACTTGTTTTATAATCTATTTAAAATGTTGGTCTGATTTATTATTTCGTAACATTTATCTCGTGACTTATTTAAAATGTTGATCTTTACTTCCTGACTTATTATTTGATAATATTGGTTCTTTGACCTAGCAAAATTAGTGAAATCTCAACCAGTAACACTGACTAAGATTTCACTAATTTTGATAACTCAAGGGCAAGTGTTATGAAATAATAGACCAATATAGAAAGATAAACATTTTAAATAGATCAATGGACAAATAGGGCTTTAAGTCTTTATCACTCTATATAGTTCAGTTCGAACAAATATAAATAAATAGATATTAGTGATCATAGACAAAGGGAAACTAAAACCAAAGTTGTAAAAAATGCTAGCGCTGTCGGATAGATAGAGCCTCTTAGATTTTTTTTTTTTTTTGAAACGGAACTTGATATTATTACTCAAAGCATTAAAGCATTACACAGAAATGGTGGAGGAATCTCCAGCTAGGTACCTCTTTCAGACAAAGAAACAGACGCTCGGGCTAACACATGAGCAACCTGGTTCGCTGAATGACTAACAAAAATAACAGAACAGTTGCATATATCCCTGATAAGTGCTTGACAATCTCCAATGATAATTTCTAGGCTCGAATTGCTGCTGGTTTCTCGCCCTAAGGCATACACCTATACTTGTGAATCCGACTCTATAATGATATTTCTCCAGGCCTTGGATTTCAGCCAGCTTAATGCTTCCCTGTAGGACAGAGCTTCGATGAGAAGCGGATCAAGTTGGCAGCTGATAGTTCCATTCGAGGCTGCTATATACCGTCTCTCCTCATCTCGTATAACAAAACCAAAGCCCCCATGACCATGCTCTTGGAACCAAGCCCCATCCACGTTAAGTTTTATCAGACCCAGAGGCAGAGGGTGCCAGCGTTGCGCAGGCCCAGAAGTTGCAGCAGTTGTTCATTGCGCATGCCCAGAAATTGCAGCAGTTGTTCGTTGCGCAAACCAAGAAATTACAGCAGCTGTTCGTTGCATCGGTTTGGCCTGCTGCCACTGATATAACACGTCTTTCGCCCGGGTAAAAGTGAAGATGGTCGTAGCAGATTTCCCATTCCACAACCAATCATTTCTATTCATCCATACCACCCAACACGCGGATAGTGCAAGCTCAATTTTCTCAATGGACTCCTCTCTCTGTAATAACCTCCAGACGTCAATAAAATTCGAGCAACGGATGCTTATATCACCTATTGGCAGCAAGAGCCATACCCGACGTGCCTCAACACAGCCCACTAAAGAATGCATAGTGGTTTCCTCACTTCCCAGACATAGTGGACATGACCTATCGACTGGAATAGCCCGGCCAACCAGAGCCGATCGGGTAGGGAGGCACCCCGTGAGGACACGCCATAAGAAATCTCTGATTTTTGGCGGGATATTAAGCTTACAGACATCAGTCCAGTTCAGAATTCCTGACGAATGAAGAATGTGCGAGCGGTTAGTGAGTTGTTTATAGGCCGATTTAACTAAAAATTGCCCTTTTTTATCCCATAACCAGCCCCAATCATCCTCAATATCCCTAAGACTGAGTTGTATATTTCTGATGAGATCAAAATTCCTTTCTGTAAACATCCCATGTGCCAGGTCCTCGTCCCAGCAGCTGCGACCAGGCACCCGCAGGTTGCTTACAGTGACAATTTGCATATCTTCCAGTCTGCTGCTCTCCACGAAAGGGTTATCCTCATCAGGTAACCAAGGATCTTCCCATATGTTAATACTAGTCCCATTTCCCAAAACTTTCCGAGCTCCTCCTTTAATTACATCCCTCGCTTCTAACATACTCCGTCAGATATAGCTCGGATTGGGAGTAATTTCCGAATCCTGATATGATGTGTGAGGGTAATACCTAGCCTTATAGACTCTTGCAACCAGAGAGTCGGGCTTGGTGAGCAATCGCCATCCTTACTTGGACAGTAAAGCTATATTAAACATATGTACTCTTCTGAATCCCCAGCCTCCGAATTTTTTTGGTACACATAACTTGTCCCAAGCTTTCCAGTGAACACCTCTGCCATTCGCTCCTCCTGAGCCCCACCAAAAGGAGTTCATCATTTTCTCCAGATCTACGCAAAGCCTTTTAGGGAGGATGAAGAGTCCCATTGCATAAGAAGGCAGAGCCTAGATAACGGATTTGAGCATGATTTCCTTACCGGCTCTGGATAAACACTTCAATTTCCAGCTATTCAGCCTCGAGCGCACCCGCTCCTCAATATACCCGAAGACCTGTCTCTTGTTTCTGCCAATAAGTGATGGAAGGCCCAGATACTTACCCGGCACAACCATATGGTTGATGTTGAACAGAGAACTCAGCTCCTCACAACACAGTTCACTACAATTTCTACTGAAGGAAATTGACGATTTAGAGCAATTAACATGTTGACCAGATGCCCTTTCATACTGGAGCAGGCAATACTTTACAATGCCAGCCTCCTGTTTAGTAGCTCTGAAGAATAAGTAACTGTCATCAGCAAAAAAGAGATGAGATATAGAGGGTGTCGTGCGGGCAATTTTGCATCCATGTATTAGGCCATGATCCTCTAGAGCAGTCAGACTGGCCGAGAGGCCTTTCACACATATCAGAAAGAGATACGGGGAAATTGGGTCCCCTTGTCGCAAACCTCTAAAAAGGGTGATAGGGCCAATTACATGACCGCTACTAATCACATTATACTCTGCCTTTGTCACACATTCCATAACCAGATCGATCCATTTCTCATCGAAACCCATTTTCCTCATCATAACGCGCAGAAACTCCCATTCTACTCAGTCATATGCTTTAGCCATGTCAAGTTTAAGGGAAGTAAAACCATGAGCCCCCTGAGTCTTTCTGTTAAGAAAGTGGTTTACTTCGAATGCCAGCATGACATTATCTGAAATGAGTCAGCCTGGTAGGAAAGCACTCTGCATTGGAGAGATAAGAAATGGGAGGACCTTTTTCAATCTGTTTTCTATAGCTTTAGAGAGGATCTTATAGATGACGTTACACAAAGCAATCGGCCTCAGGTCCGACATCAATTCAGGCTTATGCTTCTTTGGAATTAGAACCAAATTGGTACGATGAATATCATCCAGAAACTTCCCATCATTAAGCCATTTGATACAAGACGTTACCACATTCCGTCCCACTAAGTTCCAGTAGTGTTGATAAAATCGCGGATTGTACCCATCAGGCCCTGGGCTTTTATCTGGGTGCATAGAAAAGACTGCTGCTTTAATTTCTTCAACAGAGTACGGACGGAGCTGCTCTACATTAATGTCATGTGAAATCAATCGGCTAGCATTATTTAGAATAAAGGACGGATCACAGCCAGAGGATGCAAAAATCTGATTGAAATAATTAGTAATGAGAGAGGCCATACCAGACTGCCAGCCAACCAAGTCGCATGTTTCATTTCAGAGTCTGTTGATATTTTTTTTTCGATTTCTCCCTGAAGCCTGTTGAGCAATTTCTGCAAGTGCACGGTATACGCTTGTAGTAATAAAAGATATCGATCCCACAGGGAACGTTTTTTAACAAAAACTTATTTTGAATCGGTTAAATTTACTTATAAGATTTATAGTAAGGAAAATCGTTAAATCGGTTTTGGTTTTGAAATTGCTAGAATGAGAATTAGATTAGAGTATGAAAATGCTAAAAAATATTCTGATTTAAGAATGAATTTGCAAGACAGGAACGCTTAGTACTTTTTAGAAAAGTAAACAAATGTATTTGTTTGCATTAAGTAAAGAAAACAACTTTAAACTTTGTATAAATTATAAAGATGAAATAAATGACGGAACCTCTAATTTTTAGGCTTTGAACGCAACAATCCTCCTAACTGGTTTAGATTGCTTCCTTAACCAAATTAAAACTCTACCGAGATAATAATTTGTCTAAGTGTTCAACAAAGTTTCCTTGTAAAGATTTTGAATTAAACTACGTTTTAATGAAAACACCAGCATCAATCCACTTCGGATCCTTTACCAAAGTGCTGCATAAAAATCTATCGAATAGAACAGACTTTATTAGATGAAATATAAATTGATACAAGTTTACAGAGAACACGGAGCATGGAAACATTCGACGACTTGCAAGTGAACGGGTTGTCAATCCTTTCCTTGGGTTTCGTTAGAGTTTGTCAGGCTTAGGGGCGGATCCTCTACTCAATCTTCTCGTTGAATCTTCGTAATAGAGACGGGGTCTGTCTACTACCAAAATGTAAACTAAATTGGAACAATGTCTAAACGCTACTGAATTTGTTATTATTGAATAAACAATGTGTGTACATCATATTGTTTTGAACAGAAAATGAAATCTAAATTCTGAATCACTTGACTCGGAATTTCTGCATAAATTCTATACTAATCTCTTTCTTCTACATCTCTTCAACTCTTCATCAACTCTTTATTTATAGATGTTGAAGAGTCTTGATTGAAGCGTCGCGTTCGTTGTGAAGGATCGTATCCGTTGTGAAAGGACGTCTTTATTCACCCGAACGAACGTGTTTCGTCGAAAACGAAAGTGTGCAATTTGGCTTCTACAGATTTCTGCTCTTACCGAGAATATTTAATTCTCGGCCGAGAATGGGGGAGCATCATTTTGGTCTTCGAACGAAGGGAAGGAGGAGCTGAAGGGAGCGTGTCGCGACCGAGAATTGGGGGGCCGCGGTCGCGGCACGGAACTTTTCCGTGTCTTTGGCTTTCGTTCTCGTCCTCGATTTGGCGTTATTAATTTTCGTCATCTTCGACTCCTTTTGTAGGGTTTTTCTTCTATTTTTGATCCTTTTTCACTCCTATTTGGATGTTACCAAATATTTATGTACCTTGAATGAAAGAAACATATTCGAGAGTAAAAGTATTCTAAACAGATATAAACAGCACAAATTCATAGCAATATTGATGTAATTATTGATGATATTTTAGGTATATTTTGGGCTTAACAAATCTCCACACTTAATCTTTTGCTATTCCCGAGCAAAATTTCACTGAATTTATTCTTTAACTAATCTCGTTTATGAAAATAAAACATATATCTCTGTATTACCTTTTGAATTAGTTAAGCCGAAAAGACTTACTTCGCATGGCAAATTTATACGCAAAACATCAAACTAACTTTATATAATATACGATATATCATTCGTCTTGTATCTTTGTTTTAAAACTGAAGTATTCGGGACGATATAAGCACGCATGTTATTGAGTCTTTTGTCTCAAGGCATTTCAAAGCACAAAATTTCCTTTCCCAAACCTAAACTAATATATGAGATATATTGTATATTTAAATAAGTACTTAGGATTAATTTATTTGCTTAGTTACACCCGAGATAAGGGTGGTCTTGATCGTAACTTTATACGTATGTTATTGCTTAGTGTTTGCTTAAGAGGTACCGACCATGCCATGGGTGGACGCAATCGTTACTTTAAACTTAAACACGCTTATTATTATTATTTGTTTGTTTTTAACGTTCCTTCCATACCTCGATTGTGATAAGGGTGGTCGCAACCGTGGCCAAAAGTAAATGGTACTTAATTTTATTTCCTTTCATGCCTCGATTGTGATAAGGTTGGTCTCAATCGTGGCCAAAAGTTAAGAATTCAACTAATTGATTAATTAATATGAAATATAAAATTGAAATTGTAATTTGGGAAAAAGAAAGATAGCACATTCATCCTTTATTGACTTAAAATTCAACATGTATTATGGCTAAAGTTTCCTTAAAAACTTCAATTGGTGTTAATGTAAGACGAAATCAAACCGAGCTAAAATTGTTAGTTCAATTTAATGCCTATAAACCTAATTGAAAATTTAAAATAAGATTTATTGTATCATGAATTGTATGATATAAAATAGAGATTGAAAATAAAGAATTTATTTAACTAAAATACATCCACTCGAGACAATTTTACTTTAAAATCGTATGAGAGATTTGTGAAAAATTTTGAAAAATATTACCCGTATAGAAATATTTTTTTCTAACGATAATGATAACCTAAACAAATAATCATACTATCTTATGATTAATTTATAAATATATGAAAAATGTCGAGTTTATGAAAAATAGTGTGAAAAATAAAATGTGTTGCAATATATGTTGCATTTGCATAAAAATTATTCGTTGCATTTGTTATTTGTGCTAAAAAAATGATATATGTATATCTCCTCCCACACTTAAATTGGACCATGTCCTCATTGGTGCAAAAATCGAGATATCATGAAAAATAAGCATGAAATAAAGCATACGAAATAAAGATAGAATATTAGCAAATTAAAATCATAAAATTAAAAATTGTACCAAACATATTAAAAAGAAATATTGTACCAAACTTTAACAAGATAAAAATAAAAATAAAGAAAACAACCTATGCATGTGGCGGGGAATCCGGAGGTGTAGGTGAAGTCTCCACATTTCGTCGTCGGAAAAATGAAAGCATCCGAGACCGAGTAGACCTATGCTCACGCCTCAAAAGGTTGAGGTTGTCATTCATCACCATGTTATTTTCTACCAAATCATCAATTCTTAAGTTCATTTGGCGATTGTTGGAATTGATTTGGTTCAAAATCCTCCGCAAATCCACCGGATCATCCTCTTGAGGTGCTTGGGGTTGTGGTTGAGCTTGTGGTTCATCCTCCTCGCCTTCCGCCTCGCCGCCGCCTTCGGTACCTACAAATTGAGAACTTGAAGCGCCACCACCTATAGTGCCACGAAGATGGGCAATACGGGAAGCATATGTTATAAAGACGGGGGGTCCTTGCGGAAGCAATAAATGAGCCCGCTCAAGAGCCGAGATGTCCAAAAGTGGAACATACCCACGGTAGGTGGACATGTCATAATCTGCCAATTCACCCCGTGCTCCCAACACAATAGCGGTGATAAAATTATAGAGAGGGATTTGAATGGTAGTAGCCCTCGAGGCACGGAACAAATTATCAAATAGAATACCAATGCTATCAATCCTCAAGCCTTTAAACAAACTATCCAAAACAAACAAATCCCGAACCTGAATCTTCAAACTCTCAACACGACCAAACAAGGAGAAACTCAAAAATTTATGAAAGAAGAACACACAATTGTCCTTAATCAACTTGCTTGAGGTGTTTTTCGAATTAAAATAGTCTTGGTCCGAAAGAGTTTGCCAAATAGCATCATTATCAAAATCCTTAGGCTTATCGTAAAAATCAGAAGTAGGGAAACCAAACATGTTTCCCATTGCTTCATAATCAATGGTGTAAGTGGTACCCTCATTCCTAAAAGATATTGAAGTTTTCTTCTTGTTCATGGTCAAAGTGACCAAAAATTCCACTACATATTCATTAATACGGGAAAAACGCATATTAACGAATTCTTGCCAACCCAAAGCCTCAATAAAAGCATCAATTCTAGTGGAGAAATTCAATGCTCTTACCGAATGGAAGTCTAGGAAGTGCATGTCTACAAATTGGCGATCGGCTTGTGAAAAATGTTTGAAACGAGCGGCTTCCTCCTCCGTTTCGATATCGAAATAAGCCCCGCATCGAACCCGAAGGCGATTAGCTTCTGTTATAGTGGGCTTGTGACCAACACGCTTGGTTCGAGGCATGTTAATGGTGTTTAGGGTTTAAAAAGAAGAAGAAGAAAAAAAAATGAATTGAGAGAAAGAGCAAAGCTTGAAGATGAGTGTGGGGGATGTAATGGTAGGTGTTTGATTTGAAAAGAGTATAGAAATTGTAATGAATAAATTGGGAAGAGTGAAAATTGTTTTATGGGGAAGAGTTTGGAGTAAGGGATTGGGTAAAAAGAGAGGTGATGTGAGGTTTGTGTAAGAGGTAGGTTTATATAGGGGGTATTAGGTAGATGTAGAGGTAGAATAGGAATAGGAATAGGAAAAAATTGTGTCAAAAATCGGAATCAAAAGGGCCTGTAAATCGCGTGTCGCGACCGCGAATGGCAGAGCCGCGGTCGCGGCACGCGAATTTCAGAGAATTTTTCGCTCTGAATTCCGTCCGTTTTTGCTGCTCATACCGAGAATTATTAATTCTCGGTAGAGAATTGGTCAAAAATGGCTATTATGGTGCCTATTGACTTGGTTTGTGCAATTTTATTGATGAATTGGGTCCTGAACTTAAAAAACTGTCCCTGTACTCAAAAACTAAAAATAAATGTCATTAATTGCAAGGGAAACCAAAGGTTTAACCTTAATAAAGGGAAATAAATGGTATATGAAGAATTAATGAAACTTAAATGCTCATTTATGCATACAAGTTAAAAGAATCATATTAAGTGCATATTAAGTTCATATGAATATATATTAAATGCATGAATGTAATCAATTGAATGAATTGATAAAAACCTAATGTATTAAACTTAATGAATTAAGTTTGTGAAATTGGATTATGCGTTTTAAATAAGAAATCTTTTTAAACTAATCTAAACGTTTAATTATTTTCATTTAACCAATATTTGCAACTATTAGAAAATAAATGAACAAAGATGAAATAGAAAAGTTAATTTATTGATTGAACATATATGTACAAAATTAAAAATAAACAATTAAATTACAACAACAAAAATAAGAAAAATATATACAAATTAAAATGAAAAACCTAAACTACTCTACATATTCATCCCTATCAAGCGGGATGTCGGTGGCCCTATAATGGTCGATTTTTAACTGCACGAAAGCTTGGCGTTCCGGTGCAGAAAGAAAATGCGGGCATGCACGAAAGACACGTTTGACGAGTCCTTCGAACTCTAAAAACTCATAGTCTATCGCCGGGAAGAATTCATCATCACTCCAAGGAACATCAATGGTACCCTTGGTACCGAGAATTATTCCACAGATTATATTGCCGAACCCAATCTTTTTATCCTTGGATCGAGAAGCGGCGACAAGACCCTCCATCAGAATCTTTGAAGAATCCACTGCATTTCCCTGGAATATATCTCCAAGAACATAAAGATCTGTGTCACGGACCACACTACTAAATGTGAGACCGAATAAACCGTGACACAAAAATTTGTGCAAATACAGCATGGAACTAGAGTGAAAGGAATGATTATAGGCGAGTCTAGGATTGAAATGCCAAAAACCGGTAAGCATTCTCCAAATATCTGTGGACGTCATGTCTTTTCCAGGATGACGTTTGATGGTGTCCTTCAAGGGAAAACCAAACCAAGCATGCAACTCGGGATAGCCGAAAGTGAAGATTTCGCCATCTCGACGAAAACTGAGACGTACCCGTCGTTTATTGACAAAACGAACGGTACAAAAGAATTCCAGAATCCAATCGCCAATGATTGGAAATCGCATTTTGGTGAATTTTGTCCACCCTAAACGTTCCAAATAGCGACTCATGTCATCGTTAATGCCAAGTTGAGTGTTCAAGAAGTCATCCATATACAACATTCCAGTGAAGAATTTGTAACGGAGCCTCCAGTAACGCCTACCTTCGTCGTGATTGAAGATAGGAAAAGGCGCCCCATACCGTTTGGATAAGTCTGGGCGTTTGTGGCATGAAGCAGCATTGTGCTTTGAGGTTTTGTGTTTAGTAGGCATGGTGTAGAACTAAAGAAACAAGGTTTTTGTTACTTAGTGAAAAATGGTGTTTGAAGAAAATCAGAAATTTGATCTGACAAAGATGAAGAAGATCTGTAACAGAACCAAGATTCTTATGGATGAATTTATAAGATCTTAGAACGAAATGAGGTGTTGTTTTGATGCGAAAATGCATAAAATTACACCCTTCGAAATTGAAGAAACTTAAGTTTTCGTTTATGAAAGGGTTTGTCTACAGGTTGAAGATGAATCAGGCCTGATAGTGTAGGAATAACGCGTGTCGCGACCGAGAATTCCAAATTCTCAGTCGCGACATGCTGATTTCCTTGCGGAAATCAGGCGTCGTAACCCATTTTCTGATTCACGGTAGAGAATTAATTATTCTCGGTAAGTTCAGAAAAAACCTAACCTATTTGGACAACTCTGAAAAAGAGGATTCTCGGCTGAGAATTCCAAATTCTCGCCAGAGAATTGCCTGAAACTTTAATTTCGGTCTAATTTCCTAAAATAAAATCTAAAATCATGAAGTAAACACATTTTATGCATGTAAATCATAACATTAAGTCATCTAATCATAAAAATGGCATTTTGAAAAAAAAAAATAATAAAATAAAATGAACAAAAACTAAATAAACTAAATGATTTATACGTCAGATAATCTTGTCACGAACTCAATTCCTATTTGTGAAATATTTTCGTAATAGATTTTACATCGATTACCATTAACTTTGAAACGAACCCCGTTAGGACCTTCCAGTTCTAAAGAACCATAATCGAATGTTTTGACGACTAAATACGGTTCTATCCATCTGGACTTAAGTTTTTCTGGAAATAAACGAAGTCGTGAATTAAATAACAGCACTTTATCCCCAACATTAAAGTGTTTGACTTTAATTTTGGCATCGTGCCATTTTTTAACTTTTTCTTTATAAATCTTTGCATTTTCGTAAGATAGATGGCGTAACTCATCTAACTCATTTAAATCGAGCAAACGTTTTTTACCTGCTTGTCGTAAATCAAAGTTAAATTCCCTAATAGCCCAATAGGCTTTATGTTCTAATTCGACTGGCAGATGACATGCCATCCCATACACTAAGCGGTATGGAGTCATTCCTATTGGTGTTTTAAATGCAGTACGGTATGCCCATAACGCATTATTGAGTTTACAAGACTAATCTTTACTTGAAGATGAAACTGTTTTCTCTAGAATCCATTTGAGTTCTCTATTTGATATCTCCGCCTGACCATTTGACTGAGGATGGTATGGCGTAGACACGCGGTGGTGTACTCCATATTTTTCATAAGCGTTTCAAAACTTCGGTTTATAAAATGGGTACCACCATCACTAACGATGACTCTAGGACAACCAAATCTATAAAATATATCGTCAAGAAAATTAATGACTACTTTAGAATCGTTCGTCGGGGTTGCAATTGCTTCAACCCACTTTGAAACATAATCAATGACAACTAATATGTAAGTTTTACCAAAAGAAGGGGGAAAAGGTCCCATGAAATCTATTCCCCACATATCAAAGACTTCAACTTCTAATATGGTTGTGAGGGGCATCTCATCTTTCCTTCCTAGATTTCCTATTCTTTGGCACTTATCACAACGAGTAATAAATGAACGGACGTCTTTAAACATCGTAGGCCAAAAGAAACCACATTCAAATATTCTAGCTACTGTCTTGCTAACTCCATTATGTCCTCCATAAGAGCTAGAATGACATTCCGACATTATGGATTCATATTTATTTTCACCAACGCATCTCCTAATTATCCCGTCACCACAAGTCTTAAACAAAAAAGGATCTTCCCAAAAATATTGTTTAATGTCGAAGAAAAATTTCTTCTTTTGTTGGAAAGTTAATCCTTCCAGAACAATGTTGGCTGCAAGATAATTTGCAATATCCGCATACCATGGTGACATGACATCTTTTATTTGGTAGAGATGTTCATCAGGGAAATCATCTCGTATACCGATAGTTTCACCTATAGGACCATTTTCATCTTCAAGTCTCGATAGATGATCGGCGACAAGGTTTTCTACTCCCTTTTTGTCTTTAATTTCTATATCAAATTCTTGTAACAATAAAACCCATCTAATGAGACGTGGTTTTGCATCTTTTTTAGCAAATAAATATCTTAATGCTGCATGATCAGTATAAATAATAACTTTCGAACCTAACAAGTATGATCTAAACTTATCACATGCAAAAACTACAGCTAACATTTCTTTCTCAGTTGTGGTGTAGTTTAATTGTGCACCGGACAGTGTGTGACTTGCATAATAAATGACATGAAGTTTCTTATCCTTCCTTTGACCTAAAACACATCCGACAGCTAAATCACTTGCATCACACATAATTTCAAAGGGTAAATCCCAATCGGGTTTAGCAATAATAGGTGCACTGACTAAAGTTGTTTTCAATGTTTCGAAAGCTTTAACGCAATCTTCATTAAAATCAAAGGTTGAATCTTTCATGAGTAGATTAGTGAGTGGTTTGAAAATTACAGAAAAATTCTTGATAAATCTTCTGTAGAAACCGGCATGTCCTAAAAATGATCTTACTCCCTTAACAGTAGTTGGAGGGGGTAATTTTACTATTACTGAAGTTTTTGCTCTATCCACTTCTAATCCTTTTTCAGATATTTTGTGACCTAAAACAATTCCTTCGTCAACCATGAAATGAAATTTTTCCCAGTTTAATACCAAATTTGTTTCTTCACACCTAGACAAAACTTTATCCAAGTTTTTTAGGCACGAATCAAAAGAATCTCCATAAACTGAAAAATCATCCATAAAAACTTCCATGATATCTTCAATGAAATCATTAAAAATCGCAGTCATACAACGTTGAAATGTTGCAGGTGCGTTACATAGACCAAAGGGCATTCTCCTATATGCAAACGTTCCATAAGGACATGTGAAGGTCGTTTTATCTTGGTCATCCGGGTAAATATATATTTGAAAGAATTTGGAGTAACCGTCTAGAAAACAGTAGAAAGCATGACCAGCTATCCTTTCGATCATTTGATCAATGAAAGGTAGAGGAAAATGATCTTTCCTAGTTGCTTTATTTAGGTTCTTATAGTCTATACAAACCCTCCAACCAGTGGTGGTTCGTGTAGGTATTAATTCGCCTTCTTCATTCCTTACAACTGTTATGCCTCCCTTTTTAGGTACACAATGGATTGGACTAACCCATTCACTATCCGACATAGGGTAGATGATTCCATTGTCCAGAAGTTTAGTAATCTCATTTTTTACTACTTCCTTCATATTCGGATTTAGGCGTCTTTGCCTATCCGCTTTAGGTGGCTTATCTTCTTCTAAGTGATATGCATTACAATACTCAGATTAATACCTTTTAAGTCTGAAATTTGCCAACCCATGCTTCCTATCCTATTTCTAACAACTTCTTTCAATTTCTCTTCTTGAACCTGTGTTAACTTGTTAGAGATAATTATAGGTAGAGAATCGCCTTCGCCTAAGAAAGCGTACCTCAAATGACTTGGTAATTCTTTAAGTTCTAATTTAGGTGGAACTATAATCGAAGGCGGAACTGGTCCATCATCTCGAATCAAAGGTTTTGGGTCCTTATCTTCTAGTTCCTCACTCATTATAGGTTCTATTATTTCTTCTTTTTGAACAATGTCATTGACACATTCTTCAATCAAATCAAGTTTCATACAAGCGAAATCTTCCATAGGGTATTTCATCACTTGGTTCATATCAAACTCGATCTTATCGTCTCCTATTCGTAAAACTACTTTCCCTTCCGACACATCAACTAGAGCACGTCCCGTGTTCATGAACGGTCTACCAAAGATTAGCGGACAATTAACGTCATAAGCAAAATCTAAAATAACGAAATCGGCAGGAAAAATAAATTTGTCAACTTTAACTAAAACATCCTCAATTATACCATATGGTCTTTTAGTGGTTTGATCTGCTAATTGCAAAACCATATTGGTACGTTTGATATCTTCTTCTAAGCCTAACTTATTAAAAATAGATAATGGCATCAAGTTAATGCTTGCTCCTAAATCACAGAGACAACTGGGAAATTCAATATCTCCCAATTTACACGGAATGGTAAAACATCCGGGATCTTTGAGTTTTGTGGGCAAATTACTGGACACAATTGAACTGCAATCTTCAGTTAGTGAAATGGATGAAATTCCTTCCCAACTGATTTTCTTTGAAATTAAATCTTTTAGGAATTTACCATAATTGGGAATTTGCGTAATCGCATCCATAAACGTCAAATTAATATGCAAATTTTTAAGTTTGTCTAAAAATGTCAAAAGTTGTTTGTCATAGTCCTTATTGCGGACTTTGTGTGGAAAATGTGGTTTGGATACAAAAGTTTTTATACTAGAGTCAATTGGTGCATCTTTTTGATTTAATATATCTTCTTTGGACTTTGGTAAATCAGTTCCAAGTAAAGTCGAATTTCCGGGCATTTCCGGACCTAAGTAATTTTTCCCTGAACGAAGAGTGATAGCCTTAACATGCTCTTTCGGATTTTCTTCCATATGGCTTGGAAGACTTCCCTCCTTGCGGGATGGAATTGATTTAGCGAGTTGTCCAATTTGAACCTCCAAATTATGGATGTTAGATGATTGGTTTTTAATAAGCTGATCGAATTTATTCTCGATCCGTTTAAAACCATCGTCGTGATTACTTATTTTTCCGCTCATAACATCAATAAATTTGTCGATTTTAGAAGATAAAGTGCTAATCGTATCTCTTGATTGATTTTGATAATTAGTGGTACGATTTTGATTAGCATTAGCATTATTATTATTATCTCTCCAGTTAAAGTTAGGATGATTTCTCCATCCAGGATTATATGTATTGGAGTAAGGGTTATTAGGTTGGTTTTGCCCTTGGGCAAAGTTTACCTGTTCAATTTCGCTCATACCTTCATAATCCACACCCGTTTGGATTGGCTTACCATTAGGATCACACGGTGCCATAAACCTATCAATTTTGTGCGATAAGGCAGAAAACTGGGCTTGCAACATCGCAACTGGATCAAGATTCACTATACCTTTAACTGATGACGTAGTTGAGGATGATGGTTTCGCTATTGGTACGTGTCCACGTTCCGCGGGCCACGTACTGCTGTTAATCGCCATTTCCTCCAAAAGTTCTCTTGCTTGGGCAGATGTTTTCTTCATGAATAACCCGCCAGACATAGCGTCCAATGAACCTCTAGTTGTAGGATTTAGTCCATTATAAAATGTTTGCATTAAAAGTTCAGCGGGCATAAACGTTGAAGTTCTTTAAAACGTTCCCAAGCCTCATAAAGAGTTTTATTATCATTTTGAGAAAAAGATGTTAACTCTTTAATGACTCTTGCGGTTTTTGCTAAAGAAATTTTTTTTGATAAAAATGCTTGGGCTAATTGCTCCCAAGTCTCAAATGTTGCGGCTGGCATAGAAGTCAACCATTCTTTGGCTCAATCCTTCAAAGTAAAAGGAAAAAGGCGAAGATTGATTGCTTCTGCAGTCACATTTGGTATTTTAAAAGTGTCACAAATTTCTAAGAAATTTGTCAAATGGGTGTTAGGATTTTCGTTAGGTAACCCGTAAAATGTTACGTTATTTTGTAATATATTAAGCAAAGTTGGCTTAATCTCAAATTGATTTGCATTAATTTGGGGTCTAACTATACTGTTCGTTACACCGGCCACTCCTGGCCTAGCGTAATCCATAAGTGTGGCCATAACTTCTGGCTTGGTAATTCTAGTTTTTATTGAAGTTTTGTTTTTGTTTTTCTTTTCTTTCTTGTTCTTTTTAAGAGTTCTTTCAATTTCTGGGTCAATAGGATCTGGTGACGTGCCTGAACTTCGAGAACTGCACATGAACCTGAAATTTCGCACGAACCGAAACTACCTACAAAACAGAATTTGAAAAATAAATATGTTAGTAACTAAAAATAAATAAAATATAAAAGTTTGAATAAGTATGAATAAACCTAGATTCGAAATAAAATATGAAAAATCTAAATTTTTGTCAAAAATTTTGGCGTTCCCCGGCAACGGCGCCAAAAACTTGTTGAGCGATTTCCGCAAGTGCACGGTATACGCTTGTAGTAATAAAAGATATCGATCCCACAGGGAACGTTTTTTTAACAAAAACTTATTTTGAATCGGTTAAATTTACTTATAAAATTTATAGTAAGGAAAATCGTTAAATCGGTTTTGGTTTTGAAATTGATAGAATGAGAATTAGATTAGAGTATGAAAATGTTAGAAAATATTCTGATTTAAGAATGAATTTGCAAGACAGGAACGCTTAGTACTTTTTAGAAAAGTAAACAAATGTATTTGTTTGCATTAAGCAAAGAAAACAACTTTAAACTTTGTATAAATTATAAAGATGAAATAAATGACGGAACCTCTAATTTTTAGGCTTTGAACGCAACAATCCTCCTAACTGGTTTAGATTGCTTCCTTAACCAAATTAAAACTCTACCGAGATAATAATTTGTCTAAGTGTTCAACAAAGTTTCCTTGTAAAGATTTTGAATTAAACTATGTTTTAATGAAAACACCAGCATCAATCCACTTCGGATCCTTTACCAAAGTGCTGCATAAAAATCTATCGAATAGAACGGACTTTATTAGATGAAATATAAATTGATACAAGTTTACAGAGAACACGGAGCATGGAAACATTCGACGACTTGCAAGTGAACGGGTTGTCAATCCTTTCCTTGGGTTTCGTTAGAGTTTGTTAGGCTCAGGGGCGGATCCTCTACTCAATCTTCTCGTTGAATCTTCGTAATAGAGACGGGGTCTGTCTACTACCAAAATGTAAACTAAATTGGAACAATGTCTAAACGCTACTGAATTTGTTATTATTGAATAAACAATGTGTGTACATCATATTGTTTTGAACAGAAAATGAAATCTAAATTCTGAATCACTTGACTCAGAATTTCTGCATAAATTTTATACTATTCTCTTTCTTCTACATCTCTTCAACTCTTCATCAACTCTTTATTTATAGATGTTGAAGAGTCTTGATTGAAGCGTCGCGTCCATTGTAAAGGATCGTATCCGTTGTGAAAGGACGTCTTTATCCATCCGAACGAACGCGTTTCGTCGAAAACGAAAGTGTGCAATTTGGCTTCTACAGATTTCTGCTCTTACCGAGAATATTTAATTCTCGGCCGAGAATGGGGGAGCATCATTTTGGTCTTCGAACGAAGGGAAGGAGGAGCTGAAGGGAGCGTGTCGCGACCGAGAATTGGGGGGCCACGGTCGCGGCACGGAACTTTTCCGTGTCTTTGGCTTTCGTTCTCGTCCTCGATTTGGCGTTATTAATTTTCGTCGTCTTCGACTCCTTTTGTAGGGTTTTTCTTCTATTTTTGATCCTTTTTCACTCCTATTTGGATGTTACCAAATATTTATGTACCTTGAATGAAAGAAACATATTCGAGAGTAAAAGTATTCTAAACAGATATAAACAACACAAATTCATAGCAATATTGATGTAATTATTGATGATATTTTAGGTATATTTTGGGCTTAACAAAGCCGCAGAGTGGAAAAATTTCGTGTTGAGGTCCCCTGCCTAGAGCCACAATTTTTTACTTCTCTGGCGCCAGTAGACTTCCTGGCGAAGTAGTAAACCCTCTAGGCGACGCCTAGCTTCCACAAACAACTCAACCGACACAGAGTCAGTTTTACCTCGAAGCCTTTGGACATCTCGATGGCATGCTGATATTACACTTCTAAATTCACGTTGAAGCTGACAGCCCCAGTTTACAAGCGAGTTACTACAGTTACTCTGTTTCTGAAGCAACCCGATGCTGCTGTCCTTATTCCAGGCTTGCTCGATAGTTCGCAAACAATCCTCCTCTTCAAGCCATGTGTTCTCAAATTTAAATCTGCTATGCTGAGGCACGTGGTTAGCAATAATTGAGAGGAAGAGTGCTGAATGGTCACTGCACCCTGCATCTTCGTTTAGTATGACAGTCTGAGGAAATAATGACATCCATGCTGAATTAGCGAGGCCTCTGTCTAATTTTTCCTCGATACACAAAGGAGAACCTCTACTTCGCTCCCAGGTGAAAGGGTGTCCAAGCATTCGTATTTCAGAGAGATCACAATTATTTATCACATCACGGAAACCATTAATTAGGGAGGTTGGATGGCGATTGCCTCCACGCTTTTCTGACTGTGATAGAAGGTCAAGTGTGAACTATTGCTTAGGGAATTAAGAAGCTACCAGGATTCAGATATGCGTGGCCGCTCAGAAAACCCATAAAAACCGGTTAATCGATACTCCGGCAAACCCAAAATAGAGACTCGCACATCAATAAAATTCATAGAATAACCAAGTAGACTTATAGAGCAAGAAGACTTCCACCACAAAGCTAAGCCCCCCCCCCCCCCCCCCGAGTTAATTTCATCCACACAAAACATACCATCATAAGAAATTTTCTTTTTATTGCTTCAACCTTTAGACGGTTACATTTTATTTCCATCAAAAAAATAAAATCAGGCTTAAATCTCCTGACCAGGTCACACAACAAACGAACTGTACGGGCGTTACCTAGTCCCCGACAGTTCCAAGATAGAATGCTCATAAATTCTGCCGGGTCTGACCAACAGATCCCGCAACATTGGTATTAGACATATCAGGCTGATTTTCCTTATTACTGTGCTCATCTAGCTCCATCGAGCCCGTGTCAGTTTTCACGCCCATTCGCTTTCTTTTTGGTTCTGAGACTTCTATCCCCTCGCTTTCCACATTCCCTGTCACTGGTATTATAGGTTGGATTGCTGCCGCTGGACGAACGTGCCAGCTTATTTGAGGTTCAGTGATAACCTTTGGTAGTTGGAAGGGGTTCCCCAACGTGTGGTTTCGGGGGGCATGGTCTGAGGCACTCGCAACACTAGTTGGAGGAGCAGATAATAGGAACTTGGACTTGGGTTGGTTCATAGTTCGACGGGTTGGAGCACGCAACCATGTCCCATAAACTTTCTCTACCTTTTTCGGATCTGAAGAGTCAAAAAGAGCCGGGCAGAACTTATCGGCATATCCAATACATCCGCAGTAGAAGCAGAATGTCGGCAGGCGTTCGTACTTAAAATGAATCCAGAAATCTCTCCCCCAGATCTGCTGAGCTTCATCTTACATTTCAGAGGTTGTAGCACATTAAGAAGAACACGGATGCGCATGTATGCACGCCCCATTCCACTAAAATTATTAGCATCGAATTCAATAAAGGAGCCAAGGAAGTTACCAATACCAGTGACCATGGCTTCTGACATAAATCCCGCAGGAACATCATATGTCTGGACCCAGAATTCAGTTTTATTCAGCTCCACCTCTCTTGGATTCTGTCCTTCCTCCAGTCGTTGCATTATTAGCAAATGCTGATCAAAAGTCCATGGCCCTCCTTTTACTACTCGTTCGCGTTCCAAAGGATAGAAAAAATCGAAACGGAATAGGTTAGGTCCTAAATCCTCAATACACAAGCCTTTCGATGGCATCCATACCTCTGCCAATGTGTTTTTCATAAAAACCGCTTTCACTGTTCTATCTGTCAAGAACTTCCCAACAATACTCCACGACGGTTGCCTTGAAGTAGGCGTAATCTCCTCCGGTTGCAAAACAAGGCCCGACGCATTCTCGGTTTCTAGGGTGATGTTAGCACAGCATTCGGTGATTGAATCCATGGTGTTTAGACGGGATTGTGGGGGAAAGGTTGCCGGCGGGTGGGAACAGTCGACGGCGGCTGAAGTAGGGTTTAGGGTTTTGCTCGTCAAAAGTGAGAGAATTCTTAATTCATAAAATACAAGTCTTATATTCAAAACACCTCGACCCAGATGCGTCTTAGAATTAATTGAGGGTTAGTTTTAAGTTATTTAATATAAATTGAAAAAATTGAAATAAAATTCAAAGGTTGGGTTATTTAAAAATTCAAAGGCCGGTTGGGGCCGGTGAGGCCGCCAAAAATCAGTGAATCAATTTATAGGTGTGTATCAGTTCAAAACCAAACTGGAAGATCAGAATATCAAAATTACTAAAATAATTGACACCGACACCGAACCAAACAGTATATAAAACCGAAATAAAATCGAACTGAAATATTCGGTTCGGTTCAGTTCAGTTTTAAACCGAACAAACTGAATTAGTTAAAAAATAAAAACAACACATATTTCCTTATTAAATTTATCTCAATAACAAAAAAATTTGAAATACTTACAAAATATATCTATATTAGCTTATTATCTCAATAATATTAAGAAAAACTAAAGTTGTAACATCTAATATGTATATATATACAAATAAAGAAGAATATGTGTAATTCAATGCGGTGCAGGTTTTTTATATTTTTTTTGTCAAACCGAACCGAAAATCCAAATTCAATCGGTTAGGTTCAATAAATGGTTTAAACTGAACCAATACACTCCTGTAATTTATACCATCTGATTTGAAGAAATCAATGTGGTAAGAATCTCTTAAACTGATTTTTAGAACACCGACTAAAACCAAATGATCGGAGGGTTAATGGAGAAAAATTTAGTAAGAAACACAAATTTTTTAAGATAAACAATCTATGACAGGAATATCTGTCGCCAATTCTGTCATTATGTAAAATTTGTCTCAAATTTTGAAATACTGCAACTGCGGACGAAAGTTTTATGTTTATCAGAAACAGAAATTTCCATAGATAAAAATGAATTCTTTTTTATTATTTGTTTTTTCAAAATCGGGATCGACCGGCCCTCCATGATCGTAGATATAAAATGCTTCCTCGTTATGTACTAATTGAAGTTGTAGCTACATGCTTTATATCATGTAGGAATAATATGTTCTTTAGTTTTCATCGCTAAAATATGCTGCCTATATATATGTATATCTATATGTATTTAGAGATATTGAAAAATTGGAAGTAGAAGTCGGCTAAAAAAACGAAAAATGTATTCCATTTTGAATGAGAATTGTTAAATTTGGGGCAACAAGTCATTTTCCTTGGTACCTTATTTCCGCAACTCAATATTTATAAGTAGCAGTCGTCGTCAAATATTTCTAGTATGAACTCACAGCTTATTAGTATTTTTAGTTTATATGGGGAATTTATTCACCAATTATTTTGTTGGAATTTACCATACATAAGATTCCTTCCTTGCTACATAAATATTTTTATTTTTTTGATTTGACATGTGATGTGTGTTGAGTGTACGGTGAATATAGATAATGGAGATAGATAGAGAGGTATATGAGTTTAATGAATTCTGCTGATTATGTTAGTCTTAAAGCCTTTTATATGTATAGTGGTAAATATGTGAGTCAGTAAAGAATTAGGATAGACAATAAGGATCCATTTGTTTTACCTACTGTTTGCTGTTTGCTGTTTGCTATTAGAGTTTGTTGTTTGTTGTTGCTATTTGCTGTTACCTATTACGGTTTGCTGTTTGCTGTTGGAAAAAGCTGCTTTTCCAAAAAGCAGAGGTTCTTTGCTTTTGTAAAAGGCTGCTTTTCAGGTGTGAAAGGCAAACATGAGATCATTAACCAAATACATAGTGCTGCTTTTCAGATTTAAAAGGCAAACAGATGTTTACTAACCAAACACCTAAAACTCTCCTTTTTGAAATGAAAAGGCAAACAGGAGGATGAAAAGGAGCAACCAAACGGGCTCTAAGTGTTGTAGATAAATATAAACACTAACTAGATAATGATGGACATTATCACTAACACCCCCTCAAGCCGATGACGATGGAGGAGCAAAAGACGAGAGCGAAACATAGTGAAGCGAGCAGTAGCAAGCAAGTAGCTTGGTTAGGATGTCTGCAAATTGATCATCAGTCAGAATGAAACGGACGCTAAGAAAACCACTTTAAACTTGTTCACGAACAAAATCAAGCTTAATGTATTTTGTTCGAGCATGAAACACTGTATTTGAAGTTAAATCGATGGCGGATTTGAAGATGTCAAGATAAACACAAAATGCATTCGTCGATCTTCTGTCATTAGGCACCCACCCCAATAATTGTCAGAGTAACAATGAATGTGATCTATAGGTTTAGCATACATGACTATTCCAAAATCATATGTGCCCTGAATGTAACGAATGACCCATTTGACACTTTTCCAATGCTCATTAGTGGGCCAATGGAGAAATTAACACAACTTGTTGATATCAAATGCAATATCAGAACGGGTGAAAGTTAAATACTGAAGCTCCCACAATGCTTCTTTATTCATCACCGGAAGCCAAACCCGTGCCAAGATCCTTGGAGAAAGTTGGTGTAGAGATGATATCAGTAGTTTCTGCTTCCGCTTCTTCTTCATCCGGCATCCACCACTGCCCCTCCGTAGCCACACCCTCCTTCACATACATCATGGACTCGACTTCCTCTCTTCAACCGAGTTTCGGTTGGCCCTTTGAGTCTCCCTTCAATCCAAATCAAATGGCAGCCGCATAAGACAACGTCGTCCCTGGGTTCTCCGATCATCGAACTGCGCCTCTGTCCGAACATCAACTTCTTCTAGCATCGGGTTGGTTTGCGCAGCAGGCAGTGAACTCACAGACGGTCTGATCGAATACAATATCTTTTTTTACTCTTTGTAATTTTTTTTATTACCCAATACTTGTTTTATTCTTTACTAATAAAATTATTATATACACACTCTTATTACTATCTAATGAAAATTTATTATTCTCATCAAAAATGTATCAAACTTACTTTAGAGGTTTAACCAATAAAAATAATAATAAAAAAACCATACGGGGTTCACGAGGCTTTTTCTTAAAACTATCTTTAATAATTAATCCGTTCATTGACCAAGTAACATATACCGATAGATTTCATCATAAATAGGTAAAAATGATTGTCACAAGTTGCTTAATTTCACAATTCTTTCCTTAATACTATACTAATTACGTTATAAAAGTGTTTGAAACTTTAAAGCAATAGATATAATGGTTTAAGGCTACAAGTCATCATCACCAAATTAATGCTATAAAAATCCAGATAAGATTTATCCGAATTTTTAATGGAAAATATTATCTTATAATATAAAAATCACTTCATTTTCATCTTAACTATCATAATGAATCCAATAAAAAATTTAATGACATTAATTATTTTGTACGTTTAGTAATGGCTTAATACATCATTTGCCCCTTGAACTTGTCCAAAAAACTTGATTGGTCCCCTGAACTTTCAAAGTGTTTCGATAGTCCCTCGAACTTGCAAAAAATGTTCAGTTAGCCCTCTGAACTTAAAACGTAATCAATTGATCACTCGGTCGTAAAATAGTGAGTTAAATGCGGAAGATGTATTCCACGAGTCTTATAAAAAGTAAAACGACCAAAATCGGAATATACGATTCTAATATTAGAGAAGACAAGTTGTATAGTTGAGCAAGCAATAACTTCTTTTTTAATCTAATTTTTAATTATGTAATAACATTCTAAGGTGCGTGGAATACATCTTCCGCATTTAACTTACTTTTTTTTTACGACCGAGTGATCAATTGATTACGTTTTACGCAAGTTCAGGGGGCTAACTGAACATTTTTTGCAAATTCAAGGGGCTATCGGAATATTTTGAAAGTTCAGGAGGCCAATCAAGCTTTTTGGATAAGTTCAGGGGGCGAATGATGTATTAAGCCTTTAGTAATAAATATATGAGCATGAAAAGGATAGGTGACTATGGAGTTCTTATATTAAGCATTTTACCAAGCTTTTATGTTATTTGAAGGATCTTTAATTCACATTTGGACATGTCGATCCTGACAATTTAAGAGTCCTAGACAAAATAAGTAATAAATATCATTTTAATATAAAATTTACTAATTAAAGTGTAAAGATTAGGCATGCCTTTTATTTTTATTTTATCAATGGGCTTTCGGAAAGAATTAGACACTTTTGTATGATTTTATGACTGTCTCTACAACAACAACAACAACAAAGCCTTAGTCTTGAAATGATTCGGGGTCGGCTAACATGAACCATCATATGAAACCGTGCAATCAAGTCGTGTCAGCGACATAAATTCTCTCTCTCCACTTTATCCTATCCACTACCATATTCTCCCCAATCCCTAATAAACTCATATCACTCTCGATCACCCTCCTCCAAGTTTGCTTAGGTCTACCCCTACCCCTCACCACTACATCCTTTTACCACTCTTCAGTCCTCTTAACCGGCGCATCAAACGCTCTTTGTCTTACATGGCCAAACCACTCTTCAGTCGATTTTATGATTGTCTTTATTAAAAAAAAATTAACTTTCATATATATATATATATATATATATATATATATATATATATATATATATATATATATATATATAACACTAATTTTATTTTCTTTTTGGCCCCTCCAGTTCTGGGCCCTAGGCCGCCGCACCCGGTCCGGTCCTGGGACACGTGTATTGTGATTTCACTTGACAATTAAAATAATGAGATCTCTTATAATATGTGTGAATTCATGTTACACATGACAAAATATATATGAGAAGTCCTCCATTTGATATGGAGAATCGAGTGCTTCTAATAATTTTTCGTGACTATATATGTGTGGCACTATAATCATTGAAGGAAACATGAGTAATTGCCCCTCTCGGATTACATATGAATACGGTGTAAATGACTTTTTTTTTGTCATTCTTTCTCCTTTTCCTTCTTCTTTTCCTTCTTTTTGTAGATATGTAAATTCCAATGTTTTAAAAACCGAACCGAGCAATAAACTGCCATGATAACTGATTAATGATTCATTGGTTCAATCGGTTGAACCGAAATGGTTCAACCAAATAATATCATAAATATATTATATATATATAAATTAATAAATAAACTAATCCATGTTAAAATCAATGCATCATCTTCCTATTTAATTTCCTTCCTAATCAAATATCAACTTAATTCACCTTTTATTTCTGGAGTGCAGGCTTTATATTAGAAAAATAAATATAAGTTATATAGTTTTATTAAATTATTTAACAAGTTTGAAATTTAATTTAGTTTAGAAAACTAATTTGATGTATAATCTGTAGAAATGTATAAGTTTATTGATGTTTTATAAAGTGATTATTAATTAGATATGAATATTCAAAATCAAATAATCCATTCTATAAAAAAGAATCTAATGCACAACAAAATGCCACATTTCTATTATAAGTACAATTCATGCTACTTTGGAGTAACATATAGCATAGGGCTTGCTTTTTCCACATTTGGTGCATTTTTCCATCAGAGCTCACTACAATCTGCTTCCTTTCCCTTACTTCTTCTCATACTTTAATGGCGTGAAACCTCCATCTTTGCAACTGCTAATTCTCAAAGAACAAGAGGTCATGCAGATTCAATAATTCATATTTATAGAAGAAAATCCGATGTCTCTTATCTCTTATCCTCTCTCATGTTCAACTCCGAAAAGTGATTCCACTTAATTAAAATAAGGGTAAATTTCAAATAAAACCCACGTGGTTTTACTAATTTTCAGATAAAGGATTATGATTTATTTTGTTCAAAATAAGGACTGAAGTTTTCAACTTTAACAAAATAAGAACTTTTTCGATTGATATTATTAAAATCACCATTGACGACTTCAAAAATGACATATTTTAATAACTACTAATATTTTAAGCAACTTTAATTCTCCAACTTTTTTATTTTGAGATTATTTAGATGATTTTTGGTAAAGAGAGAGAAAGTTAATGTTTAGAGAGAGAAAATTCTAAAAATGATGATTTTCGAAAATCGAAAATGTAGTTTCATAGCAAATATGAGGGTAAATTTTATCAATGGTATACAACATTTGCCCCGTTTCACACTTTGGTGTACAACCTTCAATTTGTCTCACTAATATGTACGACCTTATAGGTGACCTGAAAATATGGTGTACAACAGGTAAAAATGACCGGTTAACGCTCGGTCAACGCGCCACCTCAGTTTTGACTGGTCAAAATGTCAAAAAAAAATTAATAAATTACTTTTATGTCCCCTCTCCATTTATCCCTGTCTCTTTTTCCATTTTTATGCAAATTCCTTCTCTCAAGCTTCCCTCTCTAACTTACTCTCTTCCTCTGAAACTAAATAAATGATTTCCTTCTCCAATTAATAAATAAAAAACCACAATCTCATTTGTATATCACATCTCCAATTAATAAATAAAAAACCACAATCTCATTTGTATATCACATAGAGATTAATTTAAACAAAAGCTTTAAATTGAGTTTGTTTTCCATATCAATATTAGTGAAGGGATAAAATCAAGGAATTAAGCCAAATTCAGTTTACCCAAGAATAAAACTTTGGTTTGAAAACTTATGTCCATAAGATTCCTACAAATTCTACTCAAATTTTTCCGTTTCTCCAAAATGCGGGAACCACCGGTAGAGGGCATATTCGACGTGCATATGTTATCCTTGACCGCAACAAGAACCCGAGCAAGAGGACCGACATCCTCGCCTTTTTCAATCTTGTCGTCGATAGCTTGGGCCTGTTTCAAAACAGAGTCGGAGACATGGAGAAAGGAGTTAATTTGGGGCTCAGTTCGAATAAGGCGAGATAGATAGGAGTCAGCAAGTTGGGTTGCAGTTAGGTGACGGGAGAGAAGGGAGTGTCGGATGCTGAGGATTTGGGATGATTGAGGAGGTGTGTTTGGGAGGGCGGAAGTAATGTGAGGCAGTGAATTTAAGGAGAAGGACCGGAAGCGAGGGTTAATGGAGGGGAAGTGGAAAGGGAAGCGAGAGAGGGAGCGAGGAGGTTGCAGAGTGCATAACATTTCTCTAGTTCTGATTATCCTCTGAAGAAGATAGAAGAAGGGTTTAGCAAATCTGGGTAATTTATCAAATCTGGGTAAATTATCAAATCTGGGTAAAGCACAAAGCTTTCTCGATCAATAGAAAAATTGACCCTCCCAGTGGAACTGCTCCCAGCTCTCCCTTCCTCCGCTTAACTGATGTATTTGAAGACTCAAGCTTGTGGACTTATTGCCTGGCCGGAAGGAAAAAATAACTTCTCGGTAATTTGACAACGAGAAAAAAAATGGAGGAGAGAGAGTCTAAGAAAGAGAGAAAGGGATAAATGGAGAGGGAATAAGGAGAATTTTGCCTTTAAATAAGGGTATAGAAGTAATTTATTAAATTTTTTTTACATTTTGACCGGTCAAAGCTGAGGTGGCGCGTTGACCGAGCATTGACCGGTCATTTTTACCTGCTGTACATCATATTATCCGGTCACCTATAAGGTCGTACATATTAGTGAGACAAATTGAAGGTTGTACACCAAAGTGTGAAATGGGGCAAATGTTGTACACCATTGATGAAATTTACCCGCAAATATGACATTGAACAACTTTAATTCTTGAAAATTTTCATTTTCAGGTCGTTAAAGATGGTTTTAATAGCATTAATCCAAAAAGTACTTATTTTATTAAAAGTGCGAAACCTCAATCTTCGTTTTGACAAAAAATAAACCACCGTCCTTTATCTGAAAATTAGTGAAACCACAGAGGTTTTATTTGAAATTTACCCTAAAAATAATGTATTGTGTGGACTAGGATGACCTACACAATAAAAATATGATTTTTTTTTTGTGAGGGGTACAAGGAGGACATGTGAGTCGGGAAAAAAGAATCTATTTAGACTAACTCTGATAGAAGATGCTCTAAAAGCGGACTAAACTTAACATATCATAAAAAAAAAAATATGGATGAATTGGACGATGAGGCGTTCTAACCTAACTTCGACGACAGTTTGCTCTAAAACCTAACTCTAGCTTCAATTTGCATCGCTGTCTCCTCGTCCTCTCATAAGGACGGCTCTTGCAGCATCGCTCATTTGTTCTCACAGTCTCCTTTCTCAAAGTCTTGCTCCACGGGACCCATTAAACCTGTGATCTCACTGGAACCAGGTATTGTTCATCTATTTAGTCGTGAGGCTTACCTTCGTGCGATGACACCCCTGAAACCTTCAGCACCGGTGTCGACCCTTCAGCCTCAGTCTCATACCGTTCCCTTGCCGACAGTTACGATTCCTTCGACTTCACAGAAAATTTCCTATGTCAAAGCCTTAGCTGGTTCTACGGTAAACTCTGTTACATCTAACTCTAATCATGATCGACCCTTATCTCTGAGGAAGGTGAATTTAAAGCCATTAGAATTCAACAATCCATTTATGAGGAGCCGGTACTGGTCTGTCAGCATTCAATAATAGGTAGGATTACTTTGGGCAAAGGGAATTCCCCATGGAAGCCTTTGATCTCAAATTGAAACTATCAAATATTTGGAACTGTGGTGTGAACTGGAAATTGATTTCACTTAGGCGGGGATTCTACCATATCATTATGCGCACTACAGAGGATTTGCAATCAGTTTGGGATCATAAGGCGCTCTCTCTAAAGCCAGACGTCATGCGGTTTTCATCATGGACACCAGGTTTTGACCATGACACTCATAAGTCTACATCAGCTCAGGTACGGGTCCAGTTTTATAATCTCCCCTGGGAATTCTGGGATAAAAGGATAATTGTTAGTATTGCGAGAGCTGTAGGGGTTCCAATTCGGTTTTACAAAAAACACAATTGATGGGGAGTTTGAGGATTACGCTAGGGTTCTTATGATCTATCTAAGTAAATGCAGCACAAACTCCGGGTAGACACAAACTCCTTGATGCAGTGGGTTACCCTAGAATATGAGAAACTCCTTGATGTAGTGGGTTGCCCTGGAACATGTAGCAAACCATGTATTACACTAGGAATACATAGGATACCATGTAGAGTAAGATGCTACATTGATATATTTTACTTAAGAACAATACACACATATATACAAGGTTTTTCTTCAATCAAGGAGACATTATAGGCCTACAACAGTCTATTACAATTGTTTAGTTGACTTAGGGATGCTTATATTTATTACATTGACTTATTCTATAACATTCACCATGTACGAGGATCCCTGCTAATTATCTATGACTGAATGGTTAAAGCGCTCAACTTATAATTACGAATTCGTTCAATTCCTACTAGATACACGCCAATGGAATGAAATTGATTGTAACTGTCTGAAATTTATGAATAACGAATTCAAACTATTCTAACATATTTAAAAAATAACCCATAAAATAAAAAATAAATTAGCACTGGTTAAAATGTGGTACCCAATTTCAAACACTATCACTGCAAGTCAATGAAATACACTAAAACTTAATAAAAGTAATATATAACTAATTCAAAATCTTAAAAAAAAAAAAAAAAAACTTACATAATCAGGGGAGTTAAATATGCATTGTGGCAATTAAAAAAAAGATTTTGTGTCAACTTAAACGCAAATCAAACACATATTTGAGTTTATCATATTTTAAATTATACCATTTTTTATAGCTATGAATTTTTTTTTTTATAATTACAATTTAATCCTATAAAAATAAAAAACTACAAAAAAATTTCTTTAAAGAATCAACCTTAATTAACCCAATCAATCACATGCTTGTTGATTGACTCATCCAATTGGCCATCCGGTGCATAAATAACTCGTATAATTCTCTCTCTTTCATGCAAAAAAAAAAAAAACATATTGTAGATGAACTAAACTGATTTAAAAAAGAAAAATTCTCCAAACCATCTAAAACAACTTCCAGCTTCCTTATTTCTTAAATTTTACTAAAATCTTCATTCTTAACAACATTAACATCTTCTTCTTTATCACCAATCACTTTCATGGCCAAAAAAATAAAAAACAAGAAAAAAAAAACAAATACAAATAAAAAAAATACACAAACTTACCTTCAAAATGTCAAGAGTTTTTATCCCTTTGATTCCTCATCATTTTTCCATCAATATCAGACTTAAAATATTTTAGAACACTCATTTTATTAGCATTTTCTGAAATAACATCATCAATCATAGAGGTGCCAAAAGTCAGAGAAAATGTCCCAACAAGCTTCAATGAATCAGAAAGCTTCAACGAATCAGAATCAACAAAAGACACATCTTGCTGATTAATAAAAACATAAAGGGTAAATTACAAAAATGGGTCAAATGGGAGACTCATTTACATATTTAACCCATTAACTCAATCTACTACATATCTAGACTGATTTTGTGTGACTTTCACATAATACCCCTAACCTTCCCACTTCCCCCTTACGCGAACGTTCTCTACCCTCTTCTCCTTGGTTGCGGAAACGGTTGTTGGCTCCTCCATTAATAATTCTAAGACTTTTGATCTTCATATCTTCCTTTAAATTGCACGAAATCTGCACTATTTCTCCAAATCACAATGTATTTCTCTTCTTCCTCTTTTCATCTCTTGATTCTGCAACTTCCTAATCCTAGAAAACGAAGTCATGGTTCATCATCTTCCATTTCTTGCTCATTTCTTGGTTTATTTCTTCTTGTGACCATCGAAGAAATGGTGATTCTACGTTATTTTTATCGTTTTTCCCAGTTTATCATATTGTTTTCGTAGAAAAATGTAAGTATATACTGTTTTTTCTGCGTTTCCCCATAAATCCACTTAGCAAATGCGGTTTTCGTGAAGTATGTGGGAAAATCACACAAAATCAGTCTAAATATGTAGTAGATTGAGTAAATGAATTAAATATATAAATGAACCTTCCATTTGAATTAGTTTTGTAATTTACCCAAACATAAATTATACATACCAATATTATCGCCCTCATCCGCATCACATTCTTCCTCGTAATCAACAGTTTCTTTCGCCTTCATTTTCTCCTCGTTATTATATTCATCTTCCTCATTATTTATAATATCATCAATTGCATCAATACCCTCACACTCCATTACATATTTAACTTCCAATAAATTACACCCATGGCCACTGAACTTTGCCCATTTTAACATTATAACCACTGAACTTTACACTTTTTAATACTGGTGGTCACTCAACTTTAACTAACTCCTCAAAATGACCGTTAACGACTTTAAAATGAAAACATTCACGAACTAAAGTTGTTCGGGACAAAATTTACCATAAAACCACATTTTTTATTTCCTAAAATCACATTTTTTGAGCTTTCTCTCTCTAAAAATTCACTGATTCTCTCCTTACCAAACAACACATAAATGACCTCAAAACGAAAATTTATAAGAATTAAAGTTCTTTAAAATATCATTAACTCTTTGAAATTTTGAGACTCTCAACGATCGTTTTGAGGCATTGTGTTAAAAGTGTAAAGTTCAGTGACTATACCATTAGAAATTGAAGTTCAATAGTCATAATGTTAGAATGGATAAAGTTGAATAGCCATAACCCATGGATGTAATTTACTCATTTAACTTCACCATCCTCGTGAGACTTCATTGCATCTTCCTTACCAATATTCATTCCATCTTTCTTCTCACCACTCATAAAAGAAAAAACATCAACATCGTTTCTAAGAACTTTCTCATCAAGTGCATTATTATCAAAATTATCAACTTTCATATCTACCCATCTACCACTAACAAAAACATGTAAAATAGTACAAAATATAAACCAAATTTTTTTTAAAAAAAAGATAAACAAAAATATAAGAATTATTAGTAAAACATTTAAAATAATATTTTAAATTATTTTCCATTCTAGTCACTTCAAGCCACTTTAATTCATTTTCAAATTATGCTCTTTCAGACACTTTATGACACTTTCATCCCTCTTATAACACTTTAAATCCAATTTCACCCAATGTAAGGCACTTTCAAAAACTTTCAAACCCTTGCAGACACTTTCACACATCTTCATTCAAATTAACATCACTTAAAAATTGCTTAAATTGATAAAAAAAAAAAAAACAAAGTCAAATTGAATAACCCAGGGTAAAACTTAACAACTAAACATAATCATAATAATAACAATGATATTAATTGTAGATACCCACTTTTATTCGGGATATTTTTTGAATTTTTAGTAAAAAATTTATTTGAATCATATCTATTATCTATTATATATATAAAGTGTGGAACAAAAATAACACTTGTCAAAAGGATAGAGAAGCTATATATGATGTGGCATAATAATGAGACACTTTGATTATGTGTCAATTTTTCCATTGATCAGTTTTTAAATTTTGAAGTGATGCAAAATTATTGCATTTTTTTCTTTTATTTTCTTTACGGCTATTGAGGTCGTCATTAACCCCTCTACTACTTCTTTATGACTTATCTTATCTATGCATTTGAAAAGAGTTTAGTGCAACTGTCTATTTTCCTAGGTTTTTCGATCATTACTTTAGGTTTAATTCCATATCTTCTCTTAGGTTTTTCGATCATTACTTTAGGTTTAGTTCCATATCTTCTCTTATGTGTCTCTCTCTAACTGCTCTTCCAATTTCGTCTGCACCTCATATGTAGATCATCTTTGATTGCAAAATGTAAAGACAGCACCAAATATTTCTTTGGGTGAAATAGTGATAGGATACTGTTATTTTCCGAAAATGAACTAAAGCAAGTAATTTCATTTTGTATATCAAATGCTTTATATGAAATTAAGTGATTTTAGAACCTGGTAATTTATGTTTTATTCATTTGATATGCGTGAGTACTAATTTCTTTCTTCTTCTTTTTCCTCACTTAATTTTACTATTAGGGTTCTGCGCATATTGTCCAAGAGCAATCTCCGTAGGGATGAGTAAGTTGCTTTGAAAGCTTCTACGATGTCATTGTTAGTACGACTAGCTGCACCAGTGTTTTATGGTATATAAAACACACCCTATAGTTATCTGTATCTCTTTTATTCTATCTCCATCTATTTAGATTAGATTTGATAGACTTTGTGTAGGGTTCAAGTACTTGTGTATATATATTATTATTACTTGTAGCCCTAATTACTTAGTACAAAACATTTTACCAAATTCATTATTAACATCTCACAGTCATCTTATTCTAATATTAATAATATGATTGATGAATCAGATAATGGAAGGTGAAAAAGATAAAAAAGCGAGGAAGGAAATACAAGTGTTTGGACAAATGGCTAGAAAGGCTCTTAAAGAAGGTGGGTCATCTTATTCTAATATTAATAATATGATTGAACAAGTCATAATTAAAAGAAGTTTGAAATAAGCAGTTCTTATCAATAAAATAGTTCTCAATGTAGTTTTTAAAGTTTATGATATATAATTAGTTAAATTTTAGTACCAATCACAAGCTAATTCCATCATATATAATAGAATGGAAGGATGTAGCAAATTACATTCTAATATCATCAGCTAATACCAGTAGCAACGCAGTACCCAATATTAATAATATGTTAGCTAAATTGGAAGCAATCAGTGTTTGAATGGTATTTTTGTAGTTCAGGTTGTTATAATTGAATTGATTCAATTTTGTTCTTAACTATTTATTTTTTGTTTTTCAATTTTGTTTGTATTGATTCAATTTTGTTGTTATCCATAATTTCACAGGGAGGAAACAATGCTAATTTCAGAGGAATGAAATTATTAACTAAATGACAGTAGAAAACTGAAAAATAAAAACATAGGACCAATTTATATTTCTGATTTTAAAGTTATTTAATGAGATAAAAAAGACTTAGATCATAAACTATTGGTCTATTTGTATTATTCTTATTATGGTAAATAATTTATTGGTCCCTACATTTTTACGTAACATCTATTTATTCCCTCTATTTTGAAAACACATTACAAGGTCCATATCTTTTTGTCAATATTAACATTTTGTTCCCTTTATCTATTTTTTTTTAATTTTTAACCGAACATATTATAGCTTTCAGGATACAAGGTTCGACAGCCATAGTATGATACAAAATAACCAGTTTATTTTTCCGAAGATTTTGGAAACATTCAATCCTATTTTCTTTTGTAAAAGATATTATATTTTGATGTTAAAATTGGATATTGAAAAGATAAATAATTGCATATAACATGTTGGAAGCCATAAAAATCTTTAAAGTTCATGTCAATTCATTATCCCTTTCACTCCTTTAACAACTACCAACAAGTTCCAAATTTCCATTCTCTAACCTGAAATGGAAAGGATTCCTAAGTTAACATATAAACTTGCAAATTTCCATTCTCTAACATGAAATGGAAAGGATTCCTAAGTTAACATATAAACTTGAATGTGTAAATTGAGAGTCTAAAAAAAATTTAAACAATTTATATTATTAAAATCACTAATCTTTAAAGTTAAGAAAGTATTTATTATAAAGTAAATATAATTTCAAAAGTTAAAAGGAAAAAAAGAAAGTTAAAACATATAATTATATTTAAAATATAATTTGCATTAAAGTTTTAATAATATAAAGTAAAGTATTTACTATATTTAATTACATTATTTTAATATAAATATGGAATAATATTTCATTCAAAAAAATATGAAATAATATTAGTACTTTTTCAATTTATATTTTTATTGATTTTTTTATATATTCATTAATCCTTTTATATAAATATATATATTATTTAAGAAATAGGAAAAAAAATTCGTGCATTGCACGGGCTTGAAGCTAGTTCATTTATATACGCAATGTTATTCTACTTAGAACTTATTAAAGGAATTATTTGAATAAAATTCAATTCCATGTATTTTGATTCATTTTGATTAATGTATTAATACATAGTATTCAATTAACTCATATAAATCCCCAATGTAATAAATTCTAATCTGGATGTTGTAAATGTGCCCCAAATATATACTAGGATTTAGATATATTGTGGCTATTTATCCAATTTTTATGTTAATAATAATGTTAGTTTTGATAATTTGTTATATATATATAATATGGGGTTTTAGTTTTTATTATTTTTGTTTTATTTAAATATGTTTGGGTTAAGAGTTTAACACTTAAATAAATTTTAATTCATTTTTAAATATATATTTTGAAATGAATCTTTTTTATGTTTAACTATGCTAATTAAGTGTTAAAAATGTTAAAAAAAATGAATAATTGATAAATAACAAAATAAATGAAGGAATTTTATTAATAAGAATATAAATGTTTTTTTTTTTGAAAAGTAAAACTTCATTAACTTATACCAACTGGGAGCCGAGTAAAAAGTAATTAGACTATCATTGGATCGAGCATTACGAGCTATAGTATGTGCTGCTCCGTTTGCTAATCTAGGAAAAAGAGACACTTTAAAGTCGTATCTATTATCTAAGAGACTTTTACAGTCCTGAATCACAAAAGTCCGACCAATTAACTGAAGATGAATTGACTGCTAACACAACCTCATTTGCATCACATTCAAAAATAACATCATTAACTTTACATAAACAACATTCAATATGAGTTTAATTTGTTTTCTGATTTTTGTTATAAGGAAATTAAATGGGGAAGATTTGAAGATCCATGCTCTACTGTTGGATGTTGAAATTCCTTGCTTTAATTAATTCGGGGGCCTCCCACCGCTTTCTTCTTTCTTTTTCTTTTTTCTTCTTTGCCCCAGTCTTCCTCCTCCTACCGTTTTATTTTTTCTTTGTTTTTCGTATTTGTAGTTGTTTTTCCTTTTGTTTGTGTTGGTCTTGTTTGTTGGATCCTATATCTTATCAGATCTCTAGATCTGTTTGAATTGCATCTAGTGGCTACAATCTTTATTTTTGTAACTTTTTCTGTTTTAGCAGAAACGGTAGCTCTTATATCTGTTTGTGTTGGTCTTGTTTGTTGGATCCTATATCTTAGCAGAAACGGTAGATCTTATCCATAGATCACTGGATCTACGTGGTTGCATAAGAAAGGACTTAGATCCGAAGGTTCAGAATGGTTCAAATGTTGAAGATTGGTCTACAGTTGCTTTACAGCGCATTTGGAGCTATGATAAATATATGTTTCAACTGTTGTTTATGTTCGATGTGCCTTTGATGACCCTTTTTGCTTTTAATAGTCATTTTCTTGCCCTAGTGGACTATGTATTAGGCTTAGCCTATATGTATATGAGGTTTTATGCCTTACTGGTCTTATCTTGTACTTGCAATTTTACTACTTAATGAAATATTATTATTATTATATAAAAAAAAAAAATCGGAGGCAACTTAATTTTCAAAGATTGGGTTGAAGCTCACAATTTTAAGCCCACAATTCATATCAGAAATTGGTTTCAAGTTCGGATCGTTATCCGCACTATCCACATAAATTTAGATGAAGACCATTTTTTATTCGGATCAAGATCCATTGTCAAAGTCCTTGTTAGATTCATATGCAAACAGGTGAAGTGTACCATCAAAATACGGATTAAGGTTCATGTTTATTCCAAACATTATGGCTTATTAGATTCGAATTACGATTATGCATTGTTTCAGCTATATGCTTTTCAAAATCTTATTTTCAACATCGGATTGTATTTCCATCCATGATACGATGGACTTCTTTTTCAGGATCCGATGAGATTCCTGCGGGATATCGTCTGCTCATAATTATTATTTGATTTGTTATTTAATTGTCATATTGAATTTTTCGAATATCAATTATATTTAAAATATTTTTTTTAATATTAACATATTTATAAATAACCTGCTGTAATACCAATAATTAAGTGTGTCATTTACAAATTGATCATAAAAAACTATTAAAATATTCACCATAATATTAAAATGGTTATACATAACTATTTTAGTTTATCGATAAATTTATTTAAAATATCTCATATAACAATCTAATAATTGTTAAATCAATTGATCTTAACTAGCAAAGCTAAAATTGTATCATTTCATAAATTAGGGGGAATTTATACTTGGACACAAACTATACGGTTAAATTTGTATATTATCCGTGTAATATCCACGTCCGTATCCCAATTCATCGCCGGAAAACAAAATCGAAATTTAAATCAATGTGATTTTCCAGTACAAGTGAAGGTTAATTAAGAAGAGTGGAGCGCATATTTAGTTGAGAATGGAAAACGAAGAAGACGGCCCACCCCTAGCTGTTGAAATTGGCAGCACTGTGCAACCCGATGACGTTTCAGTTGGGGTTACTGTCATCACCGGCTATCTTGGTGCTGGCAAATCCACTGTAAACCGATTTTCCCTAACAATCTCAACTATACAAATTATTTGTGCGTTTATTATTCTTATCGATTCAATTTTGGTTTCCGAATGTGGTTCTCACTATTTCTACTTGTATTGCATTCATTTGTCATCACCTACTCAATTCTTTGTTTGATTTGACTCATTAGTCTGTGTACATCATTTCCTTGGTTTGTTCTGCTTGAATAGGATTCTTATGATGCGATGAAACGGACTTTTTTATGCCAAAGTTTAGATAAAGGTTTTCTGTTTCAAGTCCTACCCACTTAGGAGTAATATATGTTTTCATTCTGAAACTCGTTGGATGAATGTTGTTAATACTATTTGGGGTTAAGACCAGTGGATAGTTGAGGAAACTTGATAGTTGTTAGGCATTGTAAAGGACGGACCGTTTTGATTTTCTGCACAGTTACCGACTAACTGTTGGTTTTTTTCTTTAGCTTGTTAATCATATCTTGACTTCTCAACATGGGAAGAGAATTGCCGTCATTTTGAATGAGTTTGGCGAAGAGATTGGAGTAGAGAGAGCAATGATAAATGAAGGAGAAGGTGGCGCCTTAGTTGAAGAATGGGTGGAGCTGGCCAATGGGTGTATTTGTTGCACAGTTAAGCATAGTTTAGTTCAAGCCCTGGAGCAACTTGTACAGATGAAGGAAAGGTACTTATTTTGTTAATACTTAGCTTGCTAGCTATGCAATCCTTGATAATTAAATCCTGTGGACTAGTGCAGTTAATGATAATTGAATTTATTATTTTTATTTTTTGGTAAGTTGATCTGATTAGTGGGTTTGAGGTTGCTTAGGCACCCTTTAGGCTGCTCTTCTAATTAAAGTTTTACTTGTACACTAGGAGTTAAACTCGAGATAATTGAATTTCGTTTATATACTCATTTTGCAGTAAACTTGATCATATAATAATTGAGACCACAGGGTTAGCAAATCCTGCTCCACTTGCTTCTGTTCTTTGGTTGGATGATCAGCTGGAATCATCTGTCAAGCTTGATTCTATAATTACTGTAAGTGTCCATATATAATCAGTATCTGTACTCATCTGATATATGTTTTAGGTTTTAATTTTTATTCCAGCTTTTATAGTCCTGAATTCTCAATTGATGCTTCATTTAAGTTGAGATTTGATTTGAGGTGAAAATTTCTGCTTATAGATTTTATCATCTGATACTGAACTCACTATTATAATAGTGTCTGTCCTGCTGTCCTCATTATGTCATTCTTGTGATTCAGAATGATGAATCAGTGATTAATTTTGACAGTGTTTAGAGCTAACATTTGATGTGAGGTGAAATAAGATTTGGGCTTATAGGTTTCATCATCTGATACACACTGTTATTTTACTATCTGCAATCCCTGGGATGTATTCTCTGTCCATTTACATTTCTTGTTGCTTGATGAACTAATTATTTCCTTCATCAATAAAGCTCCTATTTTCCTCATATTGTGTGCCATAACTGTTTCAGTATTGTGTTCTTGTCTATTGTTTTCCTTTGCTATTTTTCATTGCATTGTTACCTGTCAAACGCTTTCCAATTTGCCAAATCATCAAAGTTCAAATAAAAGTGAATTCCAGCTGGTGCATATCCTTATGCTTCTCTTTTTCCCCTTTCATCAATCAAATGAGGGTCCCTCATACTTCATTCATTTGATCAACCAAAATACTGCCATAATGTTTCTTTTAGCTTTATATAATTTAAGTCATTGGCTAGCTCCAACGACAAGTCTCTGTGGTTGGCTGTAACGACTTTTCCTGCATTCCACCTAGTATTAGGCTTTATCTTCACAAAAATGTAGTCTTTAGTCCTTTTCACTATTCCACTTCAGTGTAGCTCTACCTTTTGACACCCATATCAAAGTCAGCTTATGCATATATAGTAGGATTCATAATTTTGTGGTGCAGAGCAACTGCCTAAGCTTGTGACACTTTACTTTTCATGTTGTTTTAAGTTATTTTATTATGTTTTTTTTTTTCCCTTAAGCAACATATATAAACAAATTTCTATTCGAATAGGTTGTGGATGCCAAAAATCTTCCTTTTCAGATGAACATGCCTCGCGACTCATCTTCATTTCCAGAAGCATTTCTTCAAATAGCATTTGCGGTAATTCTCACGACTAATACTGATGATCATGAATATTTATAGGCAATGCTATAAATCCTGATTATTTGATGCCTAGAAATGCAACATCAACTTTGTATACAAAACATAGATTTAGGAACTTTCGGACCTAAACAGGACAAAAGTATCATGTACCATGCTGAGTAGTTTGCAGAATGGCACTTGGTTACGTACGGTATACCTTTATACATTTATTGATGACTATGTAGTCCAGTATAGTTCATAATCATTTAAAACCACTGGTTTTCTTTTTCTCCTAAATGCTTTTTGTAGGAATTGGTTTGATTATTTCTACAGCCTTATTGATTTTGCTGTTTTATGTAGGATGTTGTCATTCTTAACAAGGTTGATTTGGTGTCTTCAGAGGGCTCTGGAGTATTGGAGGAACTGGAGAAGAAGATACATGACGTTAATTCCCTTGCCAAAATTATTCATTCTGTTAGGTGTCAAGTTGACTTGTCTAAAATATTAAACTGTGGAGCGTATGATGCTTCTGTAAGTGAAAGAGGACATCACTTATTAGTACATTTTCTTGTGATGTTCATTCCTTTATCTGAAGGGATCTTAAATAATTTCTCCTTTTGCAGCATGCCACGCATTTGGAAGCATTGTTGGAAGAAACCAAGTCACTATCTACCGGAAATCTTCATGATGCTGGTGTTCGAACTATTTGCATTTGTGAGACTCAGCAGGTTGATCTTGACAAGGTAGTCATTTGAATATCTCACTGAGTATATGATCAAACTTTTGAGTTCGACATGATTTACAGTTGGGTCCTTATCATGAAAGCATTCTTCTGTTTCTCACCAAAATATAGACTATTTTGATTAATTTTCTTCCAACTGTTGATTAGTTGGTCCTAATTTTCTGCTCTAAACTGATTCCTCCTTTACACATGAACCAGAAAAGTCTTTCCTTGTAGGCTAGATTTTATCTTGGGTAAAGCGTAGTCTTTGATATGCTACATGAAGAAACGAAACAATATTTGAGAACCAAACCATATGCTTTTGCATTTTGATGCTCTGCAATGGATTCTCATCATTGGAAATGCCTTTTTGGTGATTTTTTGTTTTTTTGGAAAATTTATGATATCCCTTGTTGTTTTGCTGATTTCAGTAATTTAGCTTGCAATATATATTTTTCTTTGAGGAAAAACATACTATGCAGTCCCTGAACTATTCAACTTTTTTTGTATTGAGCCTTTGAACTTCTATTCTATTTTATCAATACTTGGAATGTTATTTCAAGTTGCTTAGCTCTCAAATTTCAATTTTATGTCACATTCAGGACTTTTTCAATAGCATTGTTGGGGAAGTCTTTAACCTAACTTAAATGACCATTTGAGGGCTCCTTAAAGGGCGGCCCGGTGCATTACGCGTCCCCGCTAAGCGAGGGTCCGGGGAGGGGTCCCACCACAAGGGTGTACTGGGGGCAAGCCTTCCCTTGCCAATTTTTTTTGGCAAGAGGCCGCTCCTAAGACTCGAACCCGTGGTAGCTTAATGTGCAATGTGACTAAGTCACTACAAACAAAAGTTGGAGAACTTCATAGAATAGAACACAACAAAAGTTTGCGGGTTTAATAGAACGAAACCAAGTAGCTGTGGGGTATTAATAAGGAAGCTGACTACATGTTTCTATCTAGTTAGGACTCTGTATAAATCATGTCTCCTAAGTAGAGTTAATTTAGGTTTAGTTTTCTGTTTATGTATTGGTTTAGGTTTAGGACTCTCTGTCCTTGCCAAACCAAAACTCTATTGTATTTATATTAGGTTACTTCCATCGTTGAATAATAAGCACGCATCATATAGAGATAAATATTCTTCATGGTATCAAAGCCCTAGGGTTTAAAAACCAACCATTTTCTCACCATCGGAATCAATTTCCGTTCACAAATACCAATCAACCAACCGTGTATAAGTCTTCTTCGGTTTTTTGAAACTCTGGTTATCCTGTAATTCTTCGGTTTTTTGAAACTCTAGTTATCAATTCCAGTCCAATTCCAAATTTTTTTTCTGAATTCCAATTCTATCGATTCTGCCTCACAATTCTATCGATTTCCAATTCTATTTTTTTTTGCTGTTCAGTTTTTCTGCCTCCATGTTCGATCATCTCCATTATTCTGCATTTGTGTTCAGTTTTTTTTTTTTCATTTTTTCTTGATTATATATATATATTATTCCTTTAGCTTAAAAGAAAAATGTCGATGCACTCATCAGCAGGCTCCTCTTCCTCATCCGGGTCTCTTTCATCCGGAGTTTCTAGTGGTAATAATGTCGGTTTTACTCAGTCACAAACTATTGGGTTAAGTCATAATTTGTCTGTCAAGCTCACCCCCTCCAATTTTCTACTATGGAAGAGCCAACTGACCAATATTCTTAAAGGAGCTCGTTTATTTTCCCACATCTCGGCCTCTGCTCCTCCGACATACATGAGTGTAGATGATTGGGACACTTAGAATTCACAAGTCCTTGCAATCATCTATGGCTCCGTTTCTGATAACATGCTCCCACAGTTAGTGGGTTCTGAAACTGCCAAATAAGCTGGGGACAACTTCATACAACCTTTGCTGCAGGCACTCGTCCTCAATACGGAATCAATTCCTCACCTTTCAAAAGAATAATGATTCAGTCTCTACATATATGCAAAAAGCTAAAATGTTGTTTGATCAGTTAGCAGCTTTACAGAACCCCATGGGTATGAATGATTTTGTTGACTGCATCATGGAAGGACTTGGTTCTACATATAGACCGTTTTGTCGTTCACTAGAAGCTCGACTCGAGCCTATTTCTTATGATAATTTGCTTGGATTATTGATTAGTGAAGAAATCCAACTTGTGGGGGATATAATAATCGTGGATGAGGGCGCGGACGTGGACAGCAGTCCTGAGGTGGACTGTTCAACGACCAAGGTGCTTCTCGTGGATATGGACAACAATCTCAGACTGGACGTGGTACATTGATTTCAACAAACATTGACTATTCCACAATGATATGTTATAACTGTAACGGCAAGGACCATTATTCTCGTTCTTGTTTTCACCTTGTAAACACAAATCGAAACCAACCTTGGGTTATGGATACTGGTGCTACTCATCACCTCACCTCTGATTTGGAAAATCTTGCTCTTCACTCTGAATATCACCGTCCTGAGGAAGTCACTGTAGGTAATGGTTCTAAACTCCCTATTCACTTTGTTGGTGCTTTCGAAAACCTTAAATTCAAAGATGTGTTATTTGTTCCCTCCGCATCTCAAAATTTAATATCTGTCAGATCTCTTACTTCTTCTAACAATATTTGTGTTGAATTGTTTGCTGATTTTTTTTCTAGTAAAGGATTTGGCAACGAAGCAAATCATCCTCAAGGGACAGAGTAAAGATGACTTATATTATCTTCCTGTTGAAGCATCAGTTCCAGTCTCAATAAACTTTGCTGTTTTATCAACGTGGCATGCTCGTCTCGGCCACGCAACAATTCCAGTTGTTAGAAAACTAGTTCAACGATCCTCGGAAAATATTTTTCGGCTAATGGGATAGTTCAGCGATCCTCGTGTCCTTATACTCCTGAACAAAATGGTTGTGTTGAAAGAAAACACCGTCATATCGTTGAAATTGGTTTAGCAATGTTAAAACATGCTCGTTTACCACCTACTTTTTGGTCTTATGCCTTTGATACTGTTGTTTACATTATTAATAGATTACCTGCTTCATCTGTTAATTTTGCCATTCCATATAAATTATTATTTGGAAATTGCCGTGATTATACTCAGCTTCGTATTTTTGGATGTCTCTGTTACCCTGGCTAAGACCATATAGTCCTCGTAAATTGGATCCTCGTTCCACTAAATGTGTTTTCTTGGGATATAGTCATTTTCACAAAGGTTATCGTTGTTATGATCCTATCTCTGGTAAACTCTATGTCTCACACCGTGTACTTTTTGATGACCCCTCCCCCCGCGCGCGCGCGCGCGCACGACAACCCTGTGATTACAATTCTATTATTATTGAATAGATTACCATCTACGAATCAAACACTCCATTCGGCAGATAAAAATCAAACAGATCAATCCAGTCCAGTATCTCGGCATGGATGTCCAGCATCTCGGACTACCAGTCCAGAAACTCAGCTCGATAGTCCATCATCTCAGGCTGTCAGTCCAGCCAAGAATTTTAAGCTTCACAAAATTCATCGTTTGACCAGTCCAGTCCACAAACTCGGACTGCAAGTCCATCGCTGCCCACAATCGAGATTGCTCCTGAGTTATCTCCTGATTCTCAAAACAGTGCCTCCTCTTCACTGATGGTTCAAGCTCTTCAAGGCACTCCTTCTCGCATTCATCGAATGGTCACTAGATCCTAACTCGGGACACTAAAACCAAGGATTCTCAATGCCACGGTACAGAAAGAACCTACTACCTTTTTGCAAGCTTCGAAATCACAAGAATTGCGAGAGGCTATGGGCTCCGAGTATAATGTTTTAATGACGAATGGCACATGGAGCCTAGTTCCACTATCTCCAAATGCTAATCAAATTGGTTGTAGATGGATTTTTAAAATTAAAACAAAGGCTGATGGTGAAATTGAGTGATACAAAGCACGATTAGTGGCTAAAGGCTATCATCAGCGTCCAAGAATAGACTACTCCGACACCTTCAATCCAGTTGTTAAACCTACTACTATTCGCCTCATCCTTACATTAGCCGTCTCCTTTGGATGGAAAATCACTCAGCTCGACATCTCAAATGCCTTCTTACACGGTGATTTACAAGAGGAAGTTTATATGACACAACCACCTGGGTTTGTGGATCCTATACGCCCTACACGTCTGTAAGTTGCACAAATCTCCATATAGTCTCAAACAGTCACCACGTATGTAGCATGAAAAGTTAACATCTAAACTTCTTCTATTTGGCTTTGAGGGGTCTAAGACAGACAGTTCCTTGTATTATTTTCATCGTGGCACTGTTCGACTATTCTGTTTGATCTATGTTGATGATTTACTTGTCACGGGGAATGATCCAAGTATGATTGCCAGGCTCGTTCAGTTTTTGGAGTCACAATTTTCCATTCGGAACTTGGGACGATTACATTATTTTTTATGTGTGGAAGTTGACTGGAGCTCCAAGGGACTTTTTCTTCATCAAACCAAGTATTGTAAAGCCATCATTGAGAAATCAAAGATGCGAAGTAGTAAAACTGCTTCAAGTCCGGCAAATCCAACCGAGAATGAGGTTTTGTTACCCGATCCAGACATGTACAGAAGTATAGTGGGAAGTCTTCAATATCTCACTGTCACCCGTCCTGACATTTCATTTGCAGTAAATAAAGTCTCTCAATATATGCACGCGCCTCGTGAATCACACTGGTTGGCTGTCAAACGCATCTTGCGTTATCTAAATGGGACTTGTTCATTTGGTTTGACACTGCATCGAGGCGGCTGGCTTGGCCAATTACATTGTTTTTCGGATGCTGATTGGGGAGGAGATCAGAAAATCCACCAGCGGGTATGCCATTTTTCTAGGAAGATGCCTTCTGTCTTGGTCTTCACGTAAGCAACGTACAGTTTCACGTTCCTCCACCGAGGTAGAATATCGTTCGATCGCATCTGCTACATCAGAGCTAACCAGAGCTAACCTGGATACAAATGTTACTCCACGAAGTTGGTTTTTCTGTAGCTTCTCCTCCTATTTTATGGTGTGATAATTTGGGTGCAGTTCAAAAGCTCTTGTTGTACGGTACATCTCCACCGTTGATCAGACATCAGATGTTTTTACCAAACCTCTCCATCGCTGGAGGTTCCAATTGCTTCGAGACAAGCTTACAGTGCAGTCCCACCCAGTACAACTTGAGGGGGTGATGATAAGGAAGTCGACTACACGTTTCTACCTAGTTAGGACTCTGTATAAATTATGTCTCCTAGGTAGAGTTAGTTTAGGTTTAGTTTTCTGTTTATGTGTTGGTTTAGGTTTAGGACTCTCTGTCCTTGCCAAACCAAAACTCTATTGTATTTATATTAGGTTACTTCCATCATTGAATAATAAGCACGCATCATATAGAGATAAATATTCTTCAGGTTTTCCCTTTCTTCGCCCTTTTTTTAGACTGCTTTAGTCGTTTCTACCTGTATAAATCCAGTTGCAAGTTGAACAGCATTTGTTTGATTTCTAACTTCAATATGAAAAATTAACTCATTAGTATGATCTAACCAAGCTCTACCTCATGTCACCACAAGTTGTTTAACAGTCCCTGTTGGAAAATAACTTGATAAAGGATCTGGATAGTTATTGTCACATACAAACGCAGAAGTAAGAAGAATTAAAGTTGCAGGACTGAAGTGGTTATTATCCATTCAGTTAGTTATTTTCTTTTAAGAGTTATTATTATTATGTTTGTTATTATTGTTTTATGCAGTTAGTTGTTTCTTCTTTTCCCTAATAGCCAGAGGTTAGGATATGAGCTAACTAATTTTGGCATCTTATGCCAGCTGTCACAGTACAGCTTGTAACTGTTTTGCTCTCCTGCTATATGGAGAAGGAAATCTGTACTAGCAGAGCATCTTGAGAATTAATGAAATCTACTATTCTCTCTCTTACTTTATTCTTCTCTTCTCTCTTCCTACCTCACCATTCTTAAACATTCTCACCATTCTTAAACATTCTCTTCTTTTTCTTACTCCAGAACTGAGTTCTGACATTGGTATTAGAGATTCTTCTTTCCTCTGGCCATTTCTATATGGTAAATAACACAGAAAAGAAAACTAGAGCAGCCATTAAAGCACAAAACACAGCCATAGAAAATCTGGAGCAGCAATTCAAGAATCTCCAAGCACAGCTCAAACTGGTGACTGATTCCACCACCAACCAACTTCAAGCTCTACAGAATCAGATGCTGGATCTTCAAACACACCAGCAAACCAGATGGGATGAGCTGCGTCATGAAAAGGCCTCATCTAAAGAAATACAATCACAATCCCGTCTAGAACAACTCCAAACTCAACAGACCCTGGTAGAACTCACTAAGTCTGTTTCTGCCATAGCTAAGGTGATTCAAACTCAGCATATCTCATTCCCATCTTCCTTTGGAACGATGAATCCCACCAAAGGCATATTGCCAAATCCAAACACCCTCCATATACCAGAAGTACCACCTAAACCTCCCTATTCTAACAAAATGATCCCCAAATGTGAGTTACCCTTCTTTGATGGTACTGAAGTGGAAAACTGGGTTAGTAAATGCCATAAGTATTTCCAGTTATTTGACGTAGCAAAGGAGAAGAGGAAGGAGCTAGCAGGCATCTACTTGCAAGGGAAGGCAGACACCTGGTATAAGAACTGGAGCCAGGCCAATGAAGAGGCCAGTTGGGAGGAGTTTATTGAGGAAATCACTAAGAGGTTCCAGGAGACTGAGATCAAAGATGTGGTGGCAGAGATGGCCAATCTCAAGCAATCTTCAACTGTATTGCAATACCAGGAAGAATTTGAGGTATTAAAACTTAAAATGGAACGTAGATTTCCAACTATGAACCCTTCATTCTATGTGAGCAGCTTCCTCACAGGCCTCAAACCTGAAATCAGATCTGCTACACTGAAATCTATTCAGTAATTAAGGCAGCAAAACAGGAAGAAATCCACATTAAGGAGTTGATTGAGGTGGTAAAACCCAAGTCCCAATATAAACCTACCATCACCAACAAACCATGGAACCCAACTCCTATAGCTTCATTCAAACCAAGCCAAACAGCCACTACTTCAACAGCCATTGTTGTCAAGGGTAATGAACCTAAACCTACAAACAACACTCAGAATTATAAAAAGGTTCCAGGGGCCTGTTGGAAATGTGGGGAGAAGTATTTCCCAGGCCACCAGTGCACTACTAAGAAGCTTAATGTGATGAATCTGGATCCTGAAGAGAATGAAGAAGGTGGAGACATCACAGAAGAGGAGCAAGTTTCCAACCTGGAGACAAGCAATGATCAAGTAGAGCCCATATCTCTGTCAGTGAATGCTCTAGATGGAGGGGTCACTCACAACACAATCAGGTTGAAGGGAATTGTGCACAAGAAACCTATCATGATCCTCATCGATTCAGGAAGCACACACAGTTTTGTGGACCAGAAGTTGGCTGAGGAGGCTAAGCTACCCTTGTTGCAAGTCAAACCAACTGCTGTAGCTGTGGCAGATGGAAGGCAATTGACTGTAAGTACTAAATGTGATGGTTTTCAATGGTCCATGAGAAACACTAAGTTTTCCTTTCCTGTTAGAATCTTAGACTTAGGAGATTATGATCTAATTCTTGGGGTGGATTGGATGAGAGGTCATACTCCTATAACCTTTGATTTTGATAACAACAAACTCATAATCTATAAGGATCAACAACCACTTGAGTTACATGGTTTAACTGGTGAAGTGAAGCTTAAAGCCATGTCACTCAAATCCATTAATCACCTTGTATCTAAGGGCTGGAAAGGGGTAACCTCTAGGTTGTTTTTTATATCAGTGCAAGATCAAGATCTGGTTTTACCTAATTCTCACCTTCCTCAGGTTCCTAAAGCCTACCAAAACCTGATTCAGTCTTACCAAGACCTATTTCAACCACCAACTACCTTACCTCCCAAAAGATCTCATGACCACTCCATACCTCTCAAACCAGGTACTGAACCTATCAATGTAAGACCCTATAGGTATTCACATCATCAAAAGAATGAGATTGAGAAACTCATTATTGAAATGTTGACAAATGGTATCATTCAACCTAGCCACAGTCCATATGCTTCGCCAGTTCTCTTAGTCAAGAAGAAAGAAGGAACCTGGAGGTTTTGTGTTGATTATAGGGAATTAAACAAGGCTACTGTTAAGCATAAATTTCCTATCCCTATCATACAAGAGCTCATTGATGAATTACAAGGAGCTAAGCTCTTCTCTAAGATAGACTTGAGAGCAGGGTATCATCAAATTAGAATGAACATTGATGACATACCAAAAACAGCCTTCAGGACTCACACAGGGCATTATGACTTCTTGGTCATGCCTTTTGGCCTCACAAATGCACCTGCCACATTCCAATCTCTTATGAATACTATCCTTGCTCCTTACCTAAGGAAGTTTGTGCTTGTGTTCTTTGATGATATACTCATCTACAGCAATAGTGAAGCAGAACACCTCATTCACCTTGACTTAGTCTTTCAAGTCCTTAGAGAAATAACAGCTGTATGCCAAGGGGTCCAAATGTGATTTTGGTACTTCAAGTGTAGCTTATCTGGGGCATATCATCTCAGCTGAAGGGGTGGCAACAGATCCTGCAAAGATATCTGCAATGCAGCAATGGCCAACTCCTACTACCCTAAAGCAACTCAGGGGATTCCTAGGCCTTACTGGCTACTACAGGAGATTCATTCAAGGCTATGGGACCATTAGTAGGCCTCTTACAGATCTTCTAAGGAAAGACAATTTTCTCTGGAATCCCGCAGCTCAAGATGCTTTCAATCAACTGAAACTCCTAATGACTAAGGCACCAGTGCTGGCCTTGCCAGATTTCACTCACCCATTTGTCATTGAATGTGATGCCAGTGGCACTGGCATAGGAGCAGTCTTAATGCAACATGGGAGACCCCTGTGTTTTCTCTCCAAGACACTAAGCCCTAGAAATCAAAGACTGTCAGCCTATGAGAGGGAATTGCTAGCCATTTTGCAGGCTTGCACAAGTTGGAGACATTACTTAGAGCATTCAGTGTTCATCATAAAGACAGATCATGAAAGCATTAAGCATCTGCTTGAGCAGAAACTCCACACTTATTTACAACATAAAGGCATATCCAAGCTCTTAGGGCTATACTATACTATCCAGTATAAGAAGGGAAGTGAAAATAAGGTGGCAGATGCCCTTTCTCGCCAACAAGAAGGGAAATTGGAGAGTAATCAACAGGTGATGGCAATCACCATGGTCTTGCCTACTTGGCTACATGAGGTTCAGGAATCCTACAATGGAGATGCATATGCTGATTCTCTAATTCAACAATTGACCATTGCCCCAACATCTCATTCTGGTTTCACTTTCACCAATGGCCTACTCAGATACCATTCCAAGCTCTACATTGGAACTCATACCGACTTAAGGGCCAAGATCTTGATTGAGTGTCACAATTCACCAATTGGGGGGCATTCAGGAATCAAAGGCACCTTGACAAGGGTTCAACAACACTTCTACTGGCCTCACTTATCTAAGGCAGTGACAGAGTGGGTTTCTAATTGTGACACTTGCCAAAGGTGCAAGGTGGATAACTCAGCTTATCCTGGTCTTTTGCAACCCCTTCCAATTCCATCAGGTGCTTGGCAGGATATTGCCATGGACTTCATTGAGAAATTACCTAAGTCCTATGGTTATGATACTATCCTAGTTGTGGTGGATAGATTCTCAAAAGGAGGACATTTCATAAAGCTCTCTCATCCATTCAATGTTGCTACAGTGGCTCAGGTCTTCATTGACAATATTTTCAAATTACATGGGATGCCATGCTCCATTGTCTTAGACAGGGACATGATATTCACTGGGATCTTCTGGAAAGAACTGCTGAAACTCTTGGGCACTCAACTACACTTTAGCAGTGCCTACCATCCTCAGACTGATGGTCAGTCAGAAAGGTTGAATCAATGCTTAGAAAATTACCTTAGAGGCATGTGTTTTTTGAAACCTAAAACATGGTCTAAGTGGTTGAGCCTAGCAGAATTTTGCTATAATTCCACTTATCATAGTGCCATCAAGATGTCCCCTTACCAAGCCCTGTATGGAACCATTCCCAGACTTCCTATACTGCCTCAGATCACTACACAAGTTGCAGCTGTGGCTGACTTGCTCCAGGAGAGGGATACTATGAATAGCTATCTTAAAGAGTGCTTAACAACTGCTCAGAACAGAATGAAGCAAAATGCTGATCTCCATCGCACAGATAGAGAATTTGCAGTTGGAGACTGGGTCTATTTGAAGTTGCAACCTTACAGACAGGTTATAGTGGCCCTACGTAGCTCACTCAAGCTCAGTGCTCGTTATTATGGTCCTTTTCAGATCATTGCACGCATAGGCAAAGTGGCTTACAAACTCAAATTGCCTATTACTTGCAAAATTCATGATGTTTTTCACATCTCTCTATTGAAGAAGAAACCTTCTTCTCCTACCACTTGCCTAACCACACTACCTCCTACTAGTTCTGGTGAGTTCATCATTCAGCCAGCCAAGGTTCTTAACACCAGAAATGCAATCATTAATGATCAAGCAGTTCCTCAGTTGCTAATTCATTGGGAAGGCATGCCAGTCATAGATGCTACATGGGAAGATCAAGCTACGGTTACAGCTCAATTTCCTGACTTTTTTCATTCTTGGGGACAAGAATGTAGTAAAGGAGGAGGTATTGTCACATACAAACGCAGAAGTAAGAAGAATTAAAGTTGCAGGACTGAAGTGGTTATTATCCATTCAGTTAGTTATTTTCTTTTAAGAGTTATTATTATTATGTTTGTTATTATTGTTTTATGCAGTTAGTTGTTTCTTCTTTTCCCTAATAGCCAGAGGTTAGGATATGAGCTAACTAATTTTGGCATCTTATGCCAGCTGTCACAGTACAGCTTGTAACTGTTTTGCTCTCCTGCTATATGGAGAAGGAAATCTGTACTAGCAGAGCATCTTGAGAATTAATGAAATCTACTATTCTCTCTCTTACTTTATTCTTCTCTTCTCTCTTCCTACCTCACCATTCTTAAACATTCTCACCATTCTTAAACATTCTCTTCTTTTTCTTACTCCAGAACTGAGTTCTGACAGTTATGTCAATGTTTTTTTTTTTTGTTAGACTTTGTAAGTTCGAGGGCGAGCCTTGGCGCAACGGTAAAAACGTTGTTGTCGTGTGACCGAAGGTCACAGGTTCGAGTCTTAGGAGTGGTCTCTTGCCAAAAAAATTGGCAAGGGAAGGCTTGCTCCCAGTACACCCTTGTGGTGGGACCCCTCCCCGGACCATCGCTTAGCGGGGACGCGTAATGCACCGGGCCGCCCCTTTTTTTTAGACTTTGTAAGTTCATCAAATTGATAATTGTTTCTTGCCTAGTTCTACCTCATGGCACCGCAAGTTATTTCATCAGCCTCTGTTAAAAAAAGAACTTGATAAATGGTCTGGATAGTTATGTCAATGTTTTTCATTGGACATCATATTTTCATAAAATTGTTAGTTGTTTCTATTTTATTATTTGTTATCTCTTTCTTGACTTGATATGGGGTCATTCTGGACATTTTAACCGTTTCAGGTACGTTTATGGCTGGAGGAGATCCTATGGGATAAAAAAGATGGCATGGATGTATACCGTTGCAAAGGGATATTAAGAATTCAAAACTCTGATGAACTACATACTTTGCAGGTATTGTTTGAAACTCAATCAGTCAATTGTTAGTCATGTGAACTGTGGAGTATACTTGTCTCATTCTGCAGTATCAGTTACCTCGATCTATCATGAATATGCCATTATATTTCTGGTTGTGTTTCTTTGTCGTATTCATTTTCTTCTGTTCTGTTATGATATTTGCAGTAACAGGAGAATTTTGCTAGATACTAATAGCAAATCATTTGTCAATCCTGATAGAAGTCTTCATTCTGGATTGGACAACGTCAATATAGATGTTTAGGCTGTGACCACAGTATCTAATTGATCTGTAACCTCTGGTTGTGAACTCTGCCACTCTATGCTTTGTTGTCGTAGTTTTACATGTTTACCAGAGTGTCACTGCTTCTTTCTTCCTACAAGCATTAAACTGTTGCATAGTGTCTCTGCAAATAACCCTTATGAATTTTCGGCAGGCTGTGAGGGAGATATATGATATAGTTCCGGCGCGAAAGTGGAAAGGATCAGAAAATCAAGTGAACAAAATAGTATTTATAGGTAACTAAACATTGTCCTTGTCCCGGGTGCTATTTTTCCATAACTAGCTGAGATATTTATTTGAGTTGAAACAAAGACATTTTCCCATAGCTCATCTATTGCATATGTTTTGCAGGTCATAATCTTGACGAGGATATTCTTATAGACTCTTTTAGGGGTTGCACTGTGGCAACATAGATAAATTCAAATTTGAAATCAGACTGTTAGAGGAGATCATAAATCTAGATTAGGGGACTTTTGTGTGATTTGAAACCAGAAGAGGTGAAATGAGTTTAGAAAATTGTTCACCGGTTCAGTCCGAAATTCCAATGGGCTTGCAATGCTGGATGAACTAATACTTTATAGTAGTAGGCTTGCTCTTCTTCCTGTCATGAGAATCTAATGAAGGTTCCAAGCTTTTTCTGCTCAGTTGCCTTTAGGGGGCGGGCAGTCTTTATGGGTAAATTTGACTTGTAGCCTCTGAATTTTAGGGTATTTTTGTTGTTGCTGTTAGCTGATTGATAATCAGTGTTTGGTAAAATTATAATTAACTGTTGTTGCTGTTAGTATGTAAAATAACTAATATGGTCATGTTTTAAAAGAAACTAGCATGGTGGTTTATATGAAATCAAACTGTGGAAAAGGATAATACTCGCATCAAATTACACTGAAATGTTAGTCACGTTCACAAATTTCTTGAAAGAATACAGAATAGTTATGAATACATTTTAAAGGAATTTGTAATATCTAATATCATATAGCCAAAATAGGTCATGATTGGCATAAATTTGTTGCAATGGACAAATGAATTTGCAGAAATAAATGAAGATAAAAATAGGCAACAAGAACTTATCTATAAGAGATCAGAATTCGTGAGCAACAATTATGCCTGTTTACATTGATTTTTAGGGATATTTAATGCAATAGAAAGGAAACAAGAGAGGTTCAGAAGAAATAGAAGAAACAGCAGTATTTTTTTTTTTTTTTGTTGCTTGTTTCTACAATAGCTCGTTCTTTCTAAAACTGTAATTAGCAAATGCTTTTCAAGGGGAAAAAGCAAACAAGAGGTAGAAAGTGGAGAAACAAACACCCTCTTAGTCTTTTTTTTCATATCTTGGTATATAATATAAACTTTAATTTGTCACTTAAAAATAGTTGAATAGTAACATTCAGTTTGACAGAATCTTATAAAAACAGGTTGATATATATCCGATCATTCAACTTGTATCCAATCGTTTAATGACCCATAAAATTTAAAAATAACCTTTTCTTTTTGTTTTTTTTTTTTATCTTCCTAACTTGTTTAAATTGTTACGATAGCTATTTATTTGGGTAAATTGTACTCATGGCCACTTAACTTTACCCATTTTAACATTGTGGCTACTGAACTTCAATTCTTAATGATATGGCTACTGAACTTTACACTTTTTAACACTGGTGGCCACACAATTTTAATTAACTCCTCAAAGTTACCGTTAACAAACTCAAAATGAAAATATTCAAGAATCAAAATTGTTCAAAACGAGATTTACCATGAAACCATATTTTTTTATTTTCCAAAATCACATTTTTTGGAGCTTTCTCTCTTTAAAAATTTACTTTCTCTCCTAACAAAACAACACCTAAATGACCTCAAAACAAAAATTTTCAAGAATTAAAGTTCCTTAGAATATCATTAACGCTTTGGTTTTTTTATTTTTAGGCTGACAACGGTCGTTTTGAGGCGTTAAGTGGACACCGGTGTTAAAAAGTGTAAAGTTCAGTGGCCATACTGTGAAGAATTAAAGTTCAATGACCATAATGTTAAATGGATAAAGTTCAGTGGCCATGGGTGTAATTTACCCCTATTTATTTAGCTTTCTGTATGTGGTGGCATTATAAATTTATGCGTCTTTATTGGGATTAAACCTTTATTTGGGGCTTAAATTATAAATTATTATAAAGTTGGGTTGGGTTGAAATTTATTTTCAAGGAATGGGCTGTTTTTGAACTATGGTTAACAAATATAACCATTCCGGCGTCAGGTACGCCGGAATGGTTACTGTTACTGTTTGCACAACTTGTGCAAAGTAAGTTAGTAACAATTCCGACGTTAGGTACGCCGGAATGGTCACTGTTTTAATGGGTAGTGACTTCACGCCACTACCCAAACAAATATATATTAATATTTTGAATTATTAATATATTTTTTTTATTTTTTTAATTTATTATATTATAAAAATAAAATTACATATAAATTATAATGATTTGGATTAAATTTATACTTTATAAAATTTTGATTAAAATTTAAATTTAACCATGCTTGGAAACGTTAGGATTAAGTTTGCACAATTTCATATGTTAAGGTTAAATCTGTATTTCGCTTGAAGTGTTAAGGAAGTGCAAATTTAGCCATAATAATTTATAAAACATAAATTTAATCTATATGTGATTATTAATATGGCAGTCAAGAGCAATATAGCCATAATTGAAATTGTCTAAAATATTTTACTCTATTACTAATATGTGATAAGATACAAAAATACCCATAATGTCTAAAATGGTGCAATTTTACCCCTAACATTGGCAGTTACAAAAAAATGTACGAAACTGCTTCAATTTATTGACAAACTGGTTTAGAATGACCGATGTGGCTAAATAACAGTCAACCAAATATTTTCAAATTTTCAGTAGCGTATGGTTAAAATTAATCTTGTTTGGAAACGTTAATGTTAAATTTGCACAATTTCATACGTTAATCTGCACTTCGCTTGAAACGTTAAGGTTAAATATTTAATGTATTATTAACAAAAAATATGTAATGTAGTACACAGTAAAATATTTTAGACAATTTAAACAAAACTGTGATTAATTTATATGTAGCAAGTTTATTTTTTTTAAAATTGTCTATAATATTTTACTGTGTTATTAATATAGTTACAGAAAAAATATATAAAACTGGTTCAATTTATCGACAAACTAATTTAGAAAGTTCAATGTAGCTAAATAACAGTTAAACAAGTCTTTTCAAATTTTCGGTAGTATGTGGTTAAAATTGATTTTGATTGAAAATTATACAAATACAACGGTATAATTTATTTTTATAAAATAATAAATAAATTTATTTTTATATTTATTTTATTTCTATTATTATAAAATAATAAATTTATTTATTTTTATAAAATAATAATAAATTTTTTTTTATATAATTGTTACCCCACTTATTTGGCAGGAATCCCAAATGATGGGATTTCTGCCATTAACGTAAAAAAAACATTAAAAAAATAATAAGTTTAACCCTGGTTGGGAAACAGCCTCTTTCAAAGAAAAATTTCCCAACCAGGTCTTATAAGGTAATTTTTTTATAAAAATTACCTTAAACTAAGGTTTAATCCTCTTTATTTCTACTAACAATTTAAACAAGTTATTGGAAAGTTGTAAGTTACAATGACAAGTCATTTTAAATAAAGTTAAGGTGATAGAAAATTTGTTTTATACTTTGGGATCCATGGTTGATTATAGTTTTTTATCATTTCATTCCTCAATATCCATTTACCAATTTTCATTTGTTATTTTGCAAAAAAAAAAAAAAAAAAAAAAAAGTAGTACTTCATAAAAATAATCTTGTTATCTAGTTACAAGTAATTTCCACTCAAACTATCTATAGTAATTACAGGAAAAATAAATAAATTCCGCACGTCCAAATGTATTTCTACTAAAATATTAGTTGATTTTTATAATTTTAACTTTTTTTTTTCTATACATTTTGTTCGTTACAATTATTTTCTATAGATTTATACACTATAAGCGCAACTTTGAATATTTAATATTCCAAATTAAAAAGTCACTTATTTTGCTAAAAGTTAAACTCAAATAAAAGGCTAACTCATTTGACATGACCGAATTAAGACCAATTACTCTTTGTAATGTATAAAATCATTTCGTAAGTGCTGGCAAACAAGCTGAAGCCTTTTCTTTCTTCTATTATTTCTGAATCACAATCAATTTTTGTTAAGGGAAGGTCGATCACAATCAACTTTTGTAATGTCCTGTATAAAATCCTTTCTAAAGTGCTGGCAAACAGACTGAAGCCTCTTCTTTCTTCTATTATTTCTGAATCACAATCAACTTTTGTTAAGGGAAGGTCGATACAAGACAATGTTCTGATTGCTTTCGAATTGATCCACAACATTAACAACAATTGTGCAAGGAAAATGGATAATGTTGCTCCAAAGGTTGATATGAGCAAAGCCTACGACAGAGTGGATTGGAATTACCTAAAAGCTGTGATGCTTCGACTAGGGTTTGACAGTAGGTGGGTGAGATTAATAGTGATGTGTGCGTCCTTCGTCGAGTATACAATCAAAATAAATGATAATCTGTTTGGTCCTGTCACTCCAAAGAGAGGCCTGAGACAAGGGGACCCCCTATCCCCGTACCTCTTTCTTTTTTGTGTGGAGGGGCTGACTGCGTTATTAAAGAAGGCAGAGAATAGGGGCATTATCCATGTCTATCAGGTTAGTAGAGGAGCTCCTTCTGTGTCACACCTTTTATTCGCTGATGACGCCTTCTTATTCTGTAAAGCCTCTATCTCGGAGGCGAGGTCATTAAAGGAGTTATTTCACACTTATGAAAATGCGTCTAGACAAGCTATTAATTTTGATAAATTAGGTATTATGTTTAATCGGAATGTCGCATCAGAGTTGGTCCATGGGATTTCGAGTATTTTGGGGGTGTGTAAACCATTTAACACTAGCAGGTATTTGGGCTTACCGTCGTTGGTAGGGAAATCGAAGAAAGCTATTTTTGCCTATTTTAGAGATATGATGTGACACCGATTACAAAGATGGCGCGGGAGAGACATATCGAAAGCGGGTAAGGCCACTCTTATCAGGGCAGCTGGTCAGGCTATCCCTATCTATTTTATGAGTGTCTTTCTGTTGCCAGTGTCAATTACCGAGGAATTACAGAGGATGCTGAACTCCTTCTGGTAGAGTAATAAGAAGTCGGGAGGTAGAAGTCTTAATTGGATGGCTTAGGATCGCTTGTGTGCCCCCAAAACTATTTGGAGGTCTCAGTTTTTGAAATTTCACCGCTTTTAATCTGGCTATGCTTGGTAAACAGGGATGGTGCCTGTTCTCTAACTCTTTGTCACTTGTTAGCGGAATTTACAAAGCTAAATACTACCCTAGAGGGGATTTCCTATGAGCCGACTTAGGACACTCACCCAGTTTTATTTGACGAAGTATATGAAGTTCGAAGCTTGTAATTAAAAGAGGTGTTAGATGGAAAATTGGCGATGGGACCCAAGTCAGTGTGTGGAACAGCAGATGGTTGAGAGACGATGGACACGGGCAAATACAGACTCCGTCGATCCCTGGCCTTGAAAATTTGAAGGTATGTGATCTCTTTATTCCTAACTCTCGGGATTGGGATGTCGAACTTCTGGAGGAACTGTTTGGTGCCAGAGACATTCATGAAATGAATAAATTACCTCCTAGGCTGGTTAATCAGACGAACAGTATCGTGTGGCAGGCTCATCCCTAATGGAGATATACAGTTAAAAGTGCCTATCACTTAGCCGTGAGCATAGAAGGAGGGGAGCGTCATCATGTTGAGGGCGAATGGAAATCACTATGGTCTGCCAATGTGCCTCATATATAAGGTGAAATATTTTGTGTGGCAATTAGTCAAAGGTTGCCTACCTACCAGGGTAATTCTCTAGAAGAGAGGATTACCGATTACCACAAACTGTGTAGTGTGTAACGACCCGTGGGAGGATGAGTGGCATCTATTACTGGAATATAGAGTTGCCAAGTTAGTGTGGCAGATAGCTGGTTGGTTGGAGCTGATCACGACAACGGCAAACATCGCGTCTAACATATCTAATTGGTTTTGCAGGTTAGTCAAGAATTTTCATGCAGAAACTATCGAAAGCGTCCTTGTGAGGCTTTGGTCGATGTGGCGTGCTAGAAACAGAAAATTGTGGGATTAAGTAGTCACGTCTCCGGAGCAGGCCTCATCTGACGCAGATAATCTGAGGAGGGTCTAGTTACGGGCCTAGAAAATTAGACGACAGACAACTCGTCTACTAGGCGATGAACAGACCTGTACAACGTGGCACAAACCTGAGCTCGGTCGAGTTTCCTGCTGTACTGATGCAACTTCGTTCGAAGGCATTGACACTACTGGTATTGCGGCAGCGATTCGGGATGCAAATGGTAGTTTTGTGTGTGGGCGTAGCGAATTGAAGAATTGTGCCCCTCTAGTCAAAGAACAAGAAGTCGTTGCACTGTTAACAGATTTGTAATGGCTGGACAGTCAAAAGTATCAGAGTGTAACCTTTGGAACAGACGTTAAACTGGTAGTTGATGCAATCAATTCAGACACGGCGGACAAATCCGAGTTCGGGGACTTAGTTGCACAGTGTCGGGATCTGCTAGCTAAAAACGACTCTTACTTAGTCATTTGGATAAGACAACAAGTTAACGGGCTGTCTCATGAATTGGCACGGACAGCATGTTTCACCACTTGTCCCACATTCTTTTATTTTTTATCGAGTTTCATTTCTACTGATTGTTACATTATTGCTGTTTAACGGTTCATTAATTTATTCGTTCATTATTTGTTTTAAAAAAACCTAATAAGACAATAATTATCCGTAAAATTATAAGAATTATCTTTTTTTTTTGTTAGATTTAATCCTAAATCCCAACGGAGAACGATGAACCCAAACCCTCGAGCGGCGCATGTTTAGTGTCACATATCTCACCCTTCTTATCTAATTTATCTTAGGTTTATATTTATCCAATATTTTCTTTTTTGGGATAAGAGAAAAAATGTACTTAGGGTCTCTTTATTTTACCTGTTTGGTATATGCTCTTATTGACAAGTAGGAAATATTACTTGATTTTTCTATTAAAAACAGCTATTTCGAATCTTTACCAAACATTCTTTTGTCTCATGTTTAGACTTAAAGGGTAAAAAGCAGTTCTGAAAAATGGAAACAAATTGACACTTAATTCTGATAGGAAAAAAATGAATTTTATCCTTTGAGGTGTAAAATCAATTGAATTTATTAAAAATTACGAGAGTTTGAAGATTAGAAATTATAAACATGAGCTGTAATGACCAAATGAATTTAGTCACATTCACCGTTAGATCTAGGTTTATTAAATATAAACTTTAGAATGCTTTGAATCTCCACCATATGATTCTAATAAACCTAGATCTAACGATGAATGATTAAATACCACCTGATCATTAAGGTCTATGTGATCAAAGTCACTATTATTCATAGTGAAAAACATAACTGACTTAATGTAACAATTGACTCTATTTAACAATGTTAAACTCTCAATTAGATTTTAACGGTTAGAGTAAAATTAAACTTTTAATCATTAAGTCTATTTTAATCAGTTTGAGGTTGGTAAAACATTTCTTAAGTGGTTCATCTTCTAATTAAAGTGATCTAGTATATTGTGATTTAAACTCGAAATCTTTAATCTAAACGACTTGAAACTTTTATCAATTGGACTTATCTTAATTGATAGTAAAACTGAACTTTCTAAACAAACATTTGCTATGTTTCTCCTTTCAAAAAAACATTAGTTATGTTTTCAAGCTTTATCCTAAAACGATGTAGTTCTGGAAATTCTAAACCTATACTTTTTCTTCTCTGTTTCCTTTCAATCAATGTTATAAAGCTCGGACCAGATTAATCGGTTCGACCAGTCGAAATGGAAACCGGCTAGATTTCCGATTCATTGAATCCTTAACAAAACAGACAGACTTGGGGTTGAACCGGGACTCGGCAGTCGGGTTTGTTGTAACCCCGGATTTTAATTATTGGTCTATTTTTCTATTAAATGAATTTAAAAATAGTTTTTAAATCTTTAACGATAAATAAAAGAATAAAACTCATCGAGGTCTGTAGTTTAGCGTGATCTTGAGAGGAGTGGGTAAACCTACTATTATCTAGAATTTTGTAACCAAAAAAACAAAAACTAAGCAGAACAACAGTAATAAATTAAAGAAATAAGACATTACAGAACCCTAAAAAACCAATTTGGGAAAAATTCAGTCGATTCATTCTCAATAGGATCCCGACGCCGTGACCTCCTCCTGCACCTTCCACTTGTGGCGCCCGTCGCTGTCGACGTTGTCCTCGCCATCGCCTTCCCTTGGCCGTCGCCTTCGACTTGCAGGTATGATTTGTTTACAAAAACAGTAACTTAAGAGAATGCTTATTATATTTTGTTGTGAGGCAATATTCCCAATTCCTCTTTCTGTGCCTTGCCATTGCACTTGATTTCCTTGGATGTGCGGCAATAGAAGGTTGTGCGGTAAATTAATAGAATATAATCTTCTTTTTCCTTGAACTCTTATGATTTTCGCACTCTGGTTTCCTTTTTCTTGTGTTAATGGTTGTGTGAACTTGGTTAGATTTGTGAGATTCTGTTTGGTTTATTTTTCTCCGGAAAATTATTAGTTGGAACGATGTTAATCGGAGCTACTTTTTTATGTCAATTTTAGGGAAGCTGTTTAATCTAATTGAGTGTGATGCTGATCATCTAATCATCTCTGCATCATTGCATAATAGGAAGCTGAAAAAGGATTTACTATTCAAAATAGGTACTTTACTGTTCATTTAACATATATGACTGAAGCGCCATAATTAGTTATGAGTTAGCGTCCCCAATAAATTGACTGAAAGGCATGGATCAGAAAGTGTCATTGTAAAGGAAGAACTCAAGATTCTGTCAGTCACAGCCAGTAGTATTCATGTGTGTTGTATAGCTAATAGTTACAAATAAAAATCTCAGGGTTTGCAACTTTTGCCTGCTAGTATGTATCAAACATGAGAGTTCTGAAAACATCTAGGTAAGACTTAAAGAGTGTTTGTGAATTAGATTATCGAGGATTAGCTATTCCTTCTGCTCCCCAATGGTGAACTTGTATGAACTTATACTATCAAAACACAGGCAACTAGAGAAAGTGTGGAGAATGTCAAGTACTGTAGAGATTTAGTTGTTCTTTTGAGTCCTTTTTGTTCTATTGTCATGTTGGGCTCCCTTTGTTTTTACATCAGTATGATTATATCTTCGGTACTACAAATGGCAAGTGTTCTAGGGACGCTGAATATGGAAAGCTTCTATGATTAAAACATGTCCACGGGTTCGAGTCTTAGGAGCGGCCTCTTGCCAAAAAAAATTGGCAAGGGAAGGCTTGCCCCCAGTACACGGACCCCTCCCCGGACCCTCGCTTAGCGGGGACGCGTAATGCACCGGGCCGCCCTTTAGATATTTTCATGCCATATCATGGATCTTTGTGTGTAATTTTCAATTTCTAATAATCAATACACTAATAAGAGTAAACCTGGAAACCTAAATGTATAGGTGAATAATGTTTCTTGATGCAATTTTCTCATGTTTCAAACAGCAAAGCAATTTTGCAGAGGGTGCGTCTTATTCCTTTGATGGCTTTGGTTGTTATCTGTGGCCAACCATGCAGTGGGAAGTCCACGGCTGCAGTTTGCTTAGCAGAAGCTCTTAAGGAATCAGAATCAAAATTGACAGTTAGGATCATAAGCGAAGGTTCTCTCCATCTTGATCGTAATCAGAGTTATGCTAATATGACTGTAGAGAAAAATTTAAGAGGCGTGCTTAGGTCTGAGGTTGATAGATCAGTATCAAAAGACAATATAATCATAGTAGATTCTTTGAACAGTATCAAGGGATACAGGTATGAACTATGGTGTCTGGCTCGTGCTGCAGGAATAAGATATTGTGTTCTATTCTGTGATGTGGAAGAAACTCAATGTCAAAAATGGAATGAACAGCGCAGTGAGAAGGGAGAAGCCACATATGAAAATACCATATTTGCAGATTTGGTCAGAAGGTTTGAGAGACCAGATAGAAGAAATCGATGGGATTCTCCATTGTTTGAATTATGGCCGTCTAAAGAAGGAATTCAGAAATCTTCTGCTGCCATTACAGAGGCTGTTTCTTACTTGACTAAGAAAGTGGATTCTACATCTCGAGATGTTAAAATTTTGCAGCCAACAATTGCTACACAGAGCACACGGTTTTCAGATGCAAATTCTCTGTATGAGTTAGATAGGGCAACACAAGAGGTGATCAACATAATTGTGGAAGCACAATCTCAGGCTGTTGGAGGTCCTCTTAATGGCATTTGTATTGGTCAGGATTTACCAACTCTCAACACTTCAAGATCAGTTGGGTTGCCAGAACTTCGGAGACTAAGACGAACTTTCATGAAGTTGACAGGGCAGACAAGTTTAAGTGGACGACCCCCACCTTCTGATTCAGAAAGTGCGAAAAGGATGTTTGTGGATTACTTGAACAGGGAATTGGGATGATATGATATTGTATTGTAACGATTCAATCCTGAGAGGGTGGCATAGGGTTATAAGGCCTGGCTATAGAGCAGCTTTAAAGGATCGTATGGGGCAGGAATGAATTAAATATGGGGTTAGAAATGGAGAGAAGCGATATGTAAATGTATTTTAAAGCTGTGAAACTTAAAGAATGAGATTTGGGTCAAAGCAGATAATAGCTACATGGTATTGGATTGGAAGAGGAGACTGGTACGTTTTCTTACTATCAAGTCTTAGTGATTTTTGAGTTAATGCATTGGGACAAACAATTGTATTTTATAGGATTGGTTACCATATGTTGGGTAAGGAAATGAATATTGTTGTACTTGATTTTCGTTGAGGGCTTTAATAATGGTAGGTAGATGGAAATTTTCTGAATTGATGGTCCCTAATGAGCAAGTGCGCTACTCCTGTCCATGACAAGTAGTTGATTGCCTTAAAAAGGCTAACATCCCATTTGCTTTCTTGTATTTCTTATGAAAACACTTTATTAATTTATAGATTCAGGGGTTATTTGTTTACTGTTTGTTTGTTTGTTGTTTTTTTTCATAGTATATGTTAATTGATTTTCTTTGAAAATAGTTTTAAATATTGTTTTTTCTTTATCTTAAAGAAACATTTATATTCTAATTATATTTTACTGTAATTATGAAAAGGAGCACTAAATGGAAATTTAGTTGATTTTGCTCATAACACAACTAAATTACTTGCTTATTAAATAATTAATGTAATCAGTCATTATAGTGATGGTATAAATATAAATAGGGTAGACAAATAATTAGTCTCTTTATTTTTATTTATTACATTAGTTAATTTTTATGCTTTTAGAAATAATTATATAAATAATTATATAGTTGTATCTTTTGGGGGTGTTACTTTGGTTTAAAAATTACCTGGGATAGAGGTTATCTCTGGATCCTCATCGAGCTTGATTCTGATGTGGTGATCGGTCTCGGGAATGGTGACTCTCAATCATCCCTTCTCATGGCTTATTTACAAAGAGCAATAAAAATCATAAAAACTACAACTAACATAAAGAAAATATAAATTATATATTTCTCTTATGTCAAATCTAGTTGAAAAATTGCCGCAATCTATCATTAATTATTTAGGCTTTTGTAACTACGCAGATATATAATCGAACAAAGTATAAATAAAATAAGTATAGTTAATAAATGTGGATCTTCGCGATAATGTTTTAGGTAGGGATTTTTTCCGTTTTGTTTAGTTGTTGTTTTTTAGATGCTCTGTTGTTAATTTTTTTATTTTGCTTTTAATAATATTGGGTATCACCCAGCTTTTATTCAAAAAATAAATGTGGATCTAGTGGAAAAAGAAATTAAAAAAGATAAATAGATTTTAAACTAATTAAAATTGCAAGTAAAAAAATGTAAATGCCAAGTTAAAACTAAATCTAAATCTAAAAGGAGCGGCTTGTTTCTTCAAGAAATTAGTTAGTTAGAAGACTATAAAGGTTGAGCTTTGAGAGAAGGGGAAAGCCTCTGTCTAGCTAGAAACTTTCAAGAGAGAAACTTACAGTTTATTATTATTATTAGGGTAAAGTTCAAATAAAACCCCTGTGGTTTCATTAATTTTCAGATAAAGGACTATGATTTACTTTTTATCAAAATAAGGATTGAGGTTTCAAACTTGGATTAATGCTATTAAAACCATCTTTAACGATCTGAAAATGAAAATTTTTAAGAATTAAAGTTGTTCAATGTCATATTTTCTATGGAACTGCATTTTTGATTTTTGAAAATCATCTTTTTTCGAACTTTCTCTCTCGAAACATTAACTTTCTCTCTCTTTACCAAACATCATCTAAACAATCTCAAAATAAAAAAGTTGAAGAATTAAAGTTGCTTAAAATATTAGTAGTTCTTAAAATATGTCATTTTTGAAGTCGTCAAAAGTGATTTTAATAATATCAATCGAAAAAGTCCTTATTTTGTTAAAGTTAAAAACCTCAATCATCGTTTTGACAAAAAGTAAACCACAGTCTTTTATCTGAAAATTAGTGAAACCACAGGAGTTTTATTTGAACTTTACCTTTATTTTTTTTTGGTAAGAAGGGAAGAAAAAAAAAATAAACAAACAAAAACCTAACCCGGGATCAGTCTAGGAAGACTGACCCCAATCCTATCCTCAAGAAGAGAAGGTAACAGAAAAGAAGGAGGAACGGAAAGGGTAGAAACACCTAACATCCCCCCATACCCAGCAGCTGCCAAGCGATCCGCCACGCGGTTTTGCTCCCTATAAATATGGGAGAAGGTAAGAGAATCGAAGGCATATTTAAACTTTACCTTTATTATTATTAATATTATTGTTATTCTCTCAAAAAAGAAATATTATTTATTATTATTATAATAGAAACTTGCAGCATAAAAATACATTTCAATTCAACATTAAATCATAGCATGTCGCCATACATATATAATATATTTAAATTCATTGGTAAACGGCAGTTCGCCAATTGCCTTCAATTGGTTAGCTAGCAAATCATTAAATCAAAAGAATAGTCTTTATTAAATCATTTAGCCTTAATAACCCCTGCCCCCCTTTAAATTTATTAACTTTTTTCTACAGGTACTCTGAACTTTTTAAATAACTCATCACACATTTATAGTTGGTTTTAAAAACCTATCACATATTTATAATTAACATTAAAAACCTATCACACACTTAAAGTCGGCTCATTCAGATCTCTTGCACATAAAATTGTTGGTCTGTCATCTCTGACATGATATACAGAACGAACTAATACGCTTTTCCCTTTTCTATAGCAAGCATATCGATCTCGTCTGTCAAATATCACATACTTAAAGTCGGCTCATTCAGATCTCTTGCACATAAAATTGTTGATATGTCATCTCTGACATGTGAGATGATATACAGAACGAACTAATAAGCTTTTCCTTTTTCTATAGCAAACACATCGATCTCGTCTGTCAAAGATGACATATCAACGATTTTGTGTGCAAGAGGTCCGAATGAGCCAACTTTAGGTGTGTGATAGGTTTTTAAAACCAACTATAAGCGTGAGATAAGTTTTTAATGCCAACTATAAGTGTGTGATATGTTATTTAAAAAATTCAGAGTGGCAATAAACAAAACTTGCTAAATTTAAGGATGTAAATATACATTAAGCCAAATTGTAAATATTGCTGTTTGTTTTACCGGTTATTATTCGATAGCGTTTTGCGCTTAATCTAATTAAAATGTTGATTTGTATTCCTAACATATTATTTAAGGAAAAACTAAAAAATTGAGTCAAATGGGAGACTCATTTATGTATTTAGACCAATTATCCAATTTACTACATATCTAGACTATATTATTGTGACTTTCTCAAAATACTCAAGACCTTTCACCTTTCCCTTCCTATCTACAGTTTCCCCTCCTTTTTCTATTTATCTTTTCATCTTCTCCACTTTCTTTATATTGAACTCATCACCAAACATTTCTTCATCATCATGTCTGTCTCTTCTTCCTCTCTTTATCTTTTGATTCTTCCTGTTTTTAAAAAATTAAGTCACGATTCTTCATCTTCATGTTTCTTTTCATCTCTTGGTTTCTTTTTTCTTGTGTGAATCGAATGCATCGTTATTCTGCGTTTATCATATGGTTATTATTGATTTCAATGGTAAAAGACGAAAATAATGTAAGTATCTATTATTTCATCTTCATCTTTTTCCAGAAAATGACTTCGCCAGATGAGTTTTGCGAAGTCTGCAAAGAAAAAATAGGCTGAAAATGACGATTTTGCTTCGCAGAAAATGATTATGCGAAGTCTGCGAATAGAAAATCATCATTTTTAGCATGATTTTTTTTATCTTTGCAGACTTCGCATAATCGTTTTTTGCGAAGATAAAAAATCATGCTAAAATGATGATTTTCTCTTCGCAGACTTTGCATAATCGTTTTCTGCGAATTAAAATCGTCTTTTTTTTTGTTAAGTTTGTCTTCGCAAGCTTGCTAACACGACTTAATTATTGTGAAGGTGGTTGAATACAAAACATCAAATTCAAGTATCTCTTTATCTTGAATACAAAATCATTAATCATAATAGGCAGTGTTCTGGGATGTAGGGGAGATGATGTTCTAGGATATAGGGAAAGAAAAGAAAAATAATCATTATCATCCCAAAAGGTCATCTATTCCGCCAATTTTTTTTTGCTTCTGTAAAGTCTGGAAGCACCCCGATTTTTCTTGCTTCTAGTTCCTTCTACTTCTGGGATTTAGGATTTAGGGTTTGAATTATTGTTGCAATCTTGTTGTAAATTTTGATAATGTTATGATTTTAATGTTAGAGTTATTGTTGCAATCTTGTTGTAAATTTTGATAATGTTATGATTTTAGTGTTAGAATTATTGTTGCAATCTTGTTGTTATGATTTGAATGTTATACACCACTTCGTATTTTTTACAATTTGCGAAGGCTGCGACAATAATACTGCTTAAGAACATGACTTTTTTACTTCGCATATTGCGAAATCTGCGAAGTAAAAGTCATTCTGTGAATTAGTATTGTCTTCGCAAGCAAATATGCGAAGTAAATTTCATATTCTTAAGCAGTACTATCTTCGCAGACTTCACAAATTGCGAAATATGCGAAGTAAATTTCATGTTCTTAAGCAATATTATTTTCGCAGACTTTGCAAATTGTGAAAAATGCGAAATCAGACGGAAGAGAGAAAGAAGAAAGAGTAAGAAATTTGTAAGTGTTATATATATATGAAGGGTATTTTGAGAAAGTTGTTAAGCCCAAAATATACCTAAAATATCATCAATAATTACATCAATATTGCTACGAATTTATGCTATTTATACCTATTTAGAATACTTTTACTCCCGAATATGTTTCTTTCTTGTAAGGTACATAAATATTTGGTAAAATCCAAATAGGAGTAAAAAGAGCTTAAAAATAGAAGAAAAGCCCTACAAAAGGAGTCAAAGACGACGAAAATTAATAACGCCAAGTCGAAGACATGAACAAGAGCTGAAAAACCGAAAAAGCTCCGTGCCGCGACCGCGGCCCCCCCTTTTCACAGTCGCGACACGCGTCCTTCAGCCTTTTTTCCCTTCGTCTGAAGTACAATTGTTGCTCCCCCATTCTCGGTAGAAAATTTAATAATTCTCGGTACGAGCAAGAGATTTCAGAAGCCTAGTTACACACTTTCGTTTTCGACGAGACGCGACGCGATCGTTCAAGTGGATAAAGACGTCCTTTCGCAGCGGACACAATCCTTCACAACGGACACGACACTTCAATCAAGACTCTTCAACATCTATAAATAAAGAGTTGATGGAGAATTGAAGAATAATAATGATATAGTGATATGTGTAGAAGAAAGAAATTAGTGTAGAATTTATGCAGAAATTCCGAATCAAGTGATTCAGAAGTTAGATTTAGATTCTGTAAAAAGCAATATGATGTACACACATTGTTTACAAATTAATAACAAATTCAGTAGCGTTTAGACATTGTTCCAGTTTAGTTTTCATTTTGGTAGTAGACCGACCCAGTCTCTATTACGAAGATTCAACGAGAAGATTGAGTAGAGGATTCGCCCCTGAGCCTGACAAACTCTAACGAAACCCAAGGAAAGGATTGACAACCCGTTCACTTGCACGCCGTCGAAGAATTCAATGCTCCATGTTCTCTGTAAACTTGTATCAATTTATATTTCATCTAATAAAGTCCGTTCTATTCGATAGATTCTTATGCAGCACTTTGGTAAATGAGCCGAAGTGGATTGATGCTGGTGTTTTCATTAAAACGTATTTAATTCAAATCTTTACAAGGAAACTTTGTTGAACACTTAGGCAAATTATCATCTCGAAAGAGTTTTAATTTGATTAAGGGCAACTATCCCGAAAGGGTTTTGTCGCGTTCAAAGCCAATTAATTAGAGGTTCCGTCATTTATTTCATCTTTATAATTCGTATAAAGTTTAAAGTTGTTTCTTTGCTTAATGCAAACAAATATACCTGTTTACTTTTCTAAAGTACTAAAACGTTCCTGTTTTGCAAACTCAATCTTAAATCAGATATTTTCTAACATCTTCATATTCTAATCTAATTCTCATTCTAGCTATTTCAAAACCAAAACCGATTAAACGATTTTCCATATTATAAACCTTTAAAGTAAATTTAACCGATTATAAATAAGTTTTGCTCAAAAAACGTTCCCTGTGGGATCGATATCTTTTATTACTACAAGCGTATACCGTGCACTTGCGGAAATCGCTCAACAAGTTTTTGGCGCCGTTGCCGGGGAATGCCAAAATTTTTGACAAAATTTTAAATTTTTCGTGTTTTATTACGAATCTAGGTTTATTCATACTTATTCAAACTTTTATATTTTTAATTATTTTCAATTACTAACATATTTATTTTTCAAATTCTGTTTTGTAGGTAGTTTCGGTTCGTGCGAAATTTCAAGTTCATGCGCAGTTCTCGAAGTTCGGGCACGTCACCAGATCCTATTGACCCAGAAATTGAAAGAACTCTTAAAAAGAACAAGAAAGAAAAGAAAAAGAAAAACCAAACCCCAATAAAAACTAAAATTACCAAGCCAGAAGTTATGGCCACACTTATGGATTACGCTAGGCCAGGAGTGGCCGGTGTAACCAACAGTATAGTTAGACCCCAAATTAATGCACATCATTTTGAAATTAAGCCTGCGTTGCTTAATATGTTGCAAAATAATGTAACGTTTTACGGGTTACCTAACGAAAATCCTAATACCCATTTGACAAATTTCTTAGAAATTTGTGACACTTTTAAAATTACTGATGTAACTGCAGAAGCAATCAAACTTCGCCTTTTTCCTTTTACTTTGAAGGATCGAGCCAAAGAATGGTTAACTTCTATGCCAGCCGCATCAATTGAGACTTGGGAACAATTAGCCCAAGCATTTTTATCAAAATTCTTCCCTTTAGCAAAAACCGCAAGAGTCATTAAAGAGTTAACATCTTTTTCTCAAAATGATAGTGAAACTCTTTATGAGGCTTGGGAACGTTTTAAAGAACTTCAACGTTTATGCCCACACCACCAATTGCCCGCTGAACTCTTAATGCAAACATTTTATAATGGACTAAATCCTACAACAAGGGGTTCATTGGACGCTATGTCTGGAGGGTTATTCATGAAGAAAACATCTGCCCAAGCAAGAGAACTTTTAGAGGAAATGACAATCAACAGCAGTATGTGGCCCGCGGAACGTGGACACGTACCATTGGCGAAACCATCATCCTCAACAACATCATCAGTTAAAGGTATAGTGAATCTTGATCCAGTAGCGATGTTGCAAGCCCAATTTTCTGCCTTGTCGCACAAAATTGATAGGTTTATGGCACCGTGTGATCCTAATGGTCAACCAATCCAAACAGATGTGGATTACGAAGGTATGAGTGAGATTGAACAGGTAAATTTTGTCCAAGGGCAAAACCAAACTAATAATCCTTATTCCAATACATATAATCCTGGATGGAGAAATCATCCTAACTTTAACTGGAGAGACAATAATAATGTTAATGCTAATCAAAATCGTACTACTAATTATCAAAATCAATCAAGAGATTCGATTAGCACTTTATCTTCTAAAATCGACAAATTCATTGATGCGATGAGCGGAAAAATAAGTAATCACGACGATGGTTTTAAACGGATCGAGAATAAATTCGATCAGCTTATTAAAAACCAATCATCTAGCATCCATAATTTGGAGATTCAAATTGGACAACTCGCTAAATCAATTCCATCCCGCAAAGAGGGAAGTCTTCCAAACCATACGGAAGAAAATCCGAAAGAGCATGTTAAGGCTATCACTCTTCGTTCAGGGAAAAATTACTTAGGCCCGGAAATGACCGGAAATTCGACTTTACCTGGAACTGATTTACCAAAGCCCAAAGAAGATACGTTAAATCAAAAAGATGCACCTATTGACTCTAGTACAAAAACTTTTGTACCCAAACCACCTTTTCCACACAAAGTCCGCAACAAGGACTATGATAAACAACTTTTAACATTTTTAGACAAACTTAAGAATTTGCATATTAATTTAACGTTTATGGATGCAATTACGCAAATTCCCAATTATGGTAAATTCCTCAAAGATTTAATTTCAAAGAAAATCAGTTGGGAAGGAATTTCATCCATTTCACTAACTGAAGATTGTAGTTCGATTGTGTCAAGCAATTTGCCCACAAAACTCAAGGATCCCGGATGTTTTACCATTCCGTGTAAATTGGGAGATATAGAATTCCCAAGTTGCCTTTGTGATTTAGGAGCAAGCATTAACTTGATGCCATTATCTATTTTTAATAAGTTAGGCTTAGAAGAAGATATCAAACGTACCAATATGGTTTTGCAATTAGCGGATCAAACCACTAAAAGACCATACGGTATAATAGAGGATGTTTTAGTTAAAGTTGACAAGTTTATTTTTCCTACCGATTTCGTTATTTTAGATTTTGCTTATGATGTAAATTGTCCGCTAATATTTGGTAGACCGATCATGAACACGGGACGTGCTCTAGTTGATGTGTCGGAAGGGAAAGTAGTTTTACGAATGGGAGATGATAAGATTGAGTTTGATATGAACCAAGCGATGAAATATCCTATGGAAGATTTCGCTTGTATGAAACTAGATTTAATTGAAGAATGTGTAAATGACATTGTTCAGAAAGAAGAAATAATAGAACCTATAATGAGTGAGGAACTAGAAGATAAGGACCCAGAACCTTTGATTCGTGAAGATGGACCAGTTCCGCCTTCGATTGTAGTTCCACCTAAATTAGAACTTAAAGAATTACCAAGTCATTTGAGGTACGCTTTCTTAGGCGAAGGCGATTCTCTACCTATTATTATCTCTAACAAACTAACACAAGTTCAAGAAGAGAAATTGAAAGAAGTTGTTAGAAATAGGATAGGAAGAATGGGTTGGCAAATTTCTGACTTAAAAGGTATTAATCCAAGTATTGTAATGCATAGAATTCACTTAGAAGAAGATAAGCCACCTAAAGCGGATAGGCAAAGACGCCTAAACCCGAACATGAAAGAAGTAGTAAAAAGTGAGATTACTAAACTTCTGGACAATGGAATCATCTACCCTATCTCGGATAGTGAATGGGTTAGTCCAATCCATTGTGTACCTAAAAAGGGAGGCATAACAGTTGTAAGGAATGAAGAAGGTGAATTAATACCTACACGAACCACCACTGGTTGGAGAGTTTGTATAGATTATAGAAATTTAAATAAAGCAACTAGGAAAGATCATTTTCCTCTTCCTTTCATTGATCAAATGATCGAAAGGATAACTGGTCATACTTTCTACTATTTTCTTGATGGTTACTCCGGATTCTTTCAAATATACATTTACCCGGATGACCAAGATAAAACAACCTTCACATGTCCTTACGGAACATTTGCATATAGAAGAATGCCCTTTGGTCTATGTAACGCACCTGCAATATTTCAACGTTGTATGACTGCGATTTTTAATGATTTCTTTGAAGATATCATGGAAGTTTTGATGGACGATTTTTCAGTTTATGGAGATTCTTTTGATTCATGCCTAGGAAACTTGGATAAAGTTTTGTTTAGGTGTGAAGAAACAAAGTTGGTATTAAACTGGGAAAAATGTCATTTCATGGTTGACGAAGGAATTGTTTTAGGTCACAAAATATCTGAAAAAGGATTAGAAGTAGATAGAGCAAAAACTTCAGTAATAGAAAAATTACCCCCTCCAACTACTGTTAAGGGAGTAAGATCATTTTTAGGACATGCTGGTTTTTACAGAAGATTTATTAAAAAAATTTCTGTAATTTCCAAACCACTCACTAATCTACTCATGAAAGATTCTACCTTTGATTTTAATGAAGATTGCGTTAAAGCTTTCGAAACATTGAAAACTGCTTTAGTCAGTGCACCTATTATTGCTAAACCCGATTGGGATTTACCCTTTGAAGTTATGTGTGATGCAAGTGATTTAGCTGTCGGATGTGTTTTAGGTCAAAGGAAAGATAAGAAACTTCATGTCATTTATTATGCAAGTCACACACTGTCTGGTGCACAATTAAACTACACCACAACAGAAAAAGAAATGTTAGCCGTAGTTTTTGCATGTGACAAGTTTAGGTCATACTTATTAGGTTCAAAAGTTATTATTTACACTGATCATGCAGCATTAAGATATTTGTTTGCTAAAAAGGATGCAAAACCACGTCTAATTAGATGGGTTTTATTGTTGCAAGAATTTGATATAGAAATTAAAGACAAAAAGGGAGTTGAAAACCTTGTCGCCGATCATCTATCGAGACTTGAAGATGAAAACGGTCCTATAGGTGAAACTATCGGTATACGAGATGATTTCCCTGATGAACATCTCTATCAAATGAAAAGTTTCATATCACCTTGGTATGCAGATATTGCTAATTATCTCGCAGCCAATATTGTTCCGGAAGGATTAAATTCCCACCAAAGGAAGAAATTTTTCTTCGATATTAAACAATACTTTTGGGAAGATCCTTTTTTGTTCAAAACTTGTGGTGACGGGATAATTAGGAGATGCGTTGGTGAAAATGAATTTGAATCCATAATGTCAGAATGTCATTCTAGCTTTTATGGAGGACATAATGGAGTTAACAAGACATCAGCTAGAATATTTGAAAGCGGTTTCTTTTGGCCTACGATGTTTAAGGACGTCCGTTCGTTTATCACTCGTTGTGATAAGTGCCAAAGAACAGGAAATCTAGGAAGGAAAGATGAGATGCCCCTCACAACCATATCAGAAGTTGAAGTCTTCGACATGTGGAGAATAGATTTCATGGGACCTTTTCCCCCTTCCAATGGTAAAACTTACATATTAGTTGCCGTCGATTATGTTTCGAAGTGGGTTGAAGCAATTACAACCCCGACGAACGATTCTAAAGTTGTCGTTAATTTTCTTGACGATATATTCTGTAGATTTGGTTGTCCAAGAGTTATCGTTAGTGATGGCGGTACTCATTTTATAAACAAGAGTTTTGAAACACTTATGAAAAAATATGGAGTACGCCACTGCGTATCAACGCCGTACCATCCCCAGTCAAATGGCCAGGCGGAGATATCAAATAGAGAACTCAAATGGATTCTCGAGAAAACGGTTTCATCCTCTAGAAAAGATTGGTCTTCTAAACTCAATAATGCGTTATGGGCATACCGTACTGCATTTAAGACACCAATAGGAATGACTCCGTACCGTTTAGTGTATGGTAAGGCATGTCATTTGCCAGTCGAATTAGAACATAAAGCCTATTGGGCTATTAGAGAACTTAACTTTGACTTACATCAATCAGGTAAGAAACGTTTGCTCAATTTAAATGAGTTAGATGAGTTACGTCATCTATCTTACGAAAATGCAAAGATTTATAAAGAAAAAGTGAAAAAATGGCACGATGCCAAAATTAAAGTTAAACACTTTAATGTTGGGGATAAAGTGCTGTTATTTAATTCACGACTTCGTTTATTTCCAGGAAAACTTAAGTCCAGATGGATAGGACCATATTTAGTCGTCAAAATATTCGATTATGGTTCTTTAGAACTGGAAGGTCCTAACAGAGTTCGATTCAAAGTTAATGGTAATCGATGTAAAATCTATTACAAAAATATTTCACAAATTAAAATTCCGTTCGTAACGAGATTATCTGACGTATAAATTACTCAGTTTTTCTTACACAGTTTATTTTGTTTTATTGTTTTTATGTTTTTGTTTATTTTATTTTTATTTTATTTTATTTTATTTTTCCAAAATGCCATTTTTATTTTTAGATTACTTTATGTTATGATTTAGTTACGTAAATATTTTTATTTCATGATTTTAGATTTAATTTTTAGATAATTAGGATGAAATTGTAGTTTAAGGCAATTCTCTGCCGAGAATTTGAAATTCCCTGCCGAGAATACTCTTTTTCAGAATTGTCTATTTGGATTCGGATTTCTCTGTTCATACCGAGAATTTTAAATTCTCTACCGTGAATCGGGAGGTAGCTTTGATGCCTGATTTCCGCAAGGAAATCAGCGTGTCGCGACTGCGGCTTTGCCATTCACGGCCGCGACACACGTGTTTCCTGCACTATCAGGTCTGAAATGTCACAATCCTTTCAACAAACCTCTTGAAAAACGAAACATTGAGTTTCTTTATTTCCGAAAGGTGTAATTTTATACCTTTTCATAATTAAAACAACACCACTTTTCATCCTAAACTCTTATAAATTAATCCTAGAGGATTCAAGTTCTGTTACAATTTCTTTTCATCTTTGTCAGAACTCTGATTTTTCTTCACAAATACCGTTCTTTGCTAAAGTAACACAAACTTTGCACCATGCCTACCAAATACAAATCATCTAGGCACAACGCTGCCTCAATCAACAAACGCCCAGACTTATCCAAGCGATATGGGGCGCCTTTTCCTATCTTCAACCACGATGAAGGTAGGCATTATTGGAATCACCGTTACAAATTCTTCACCGGAATGTTGTATATGGATGAATTTCTTAATAGCCAATTAGGCATTTCTGATGATATGAGCCGCTATATGGAGCGCCTAGGGTGGACAAAATTTGCCCAAATGCGATTTCCAATAATAGGCGACTGGATACTCGAATTCTTCTGTACCGTGCGTTTTACAAATAAACGACGAGTACGTCTCAGTTTTCGTCGAGAAAACGAAATCTTCACTTTCGGCTATCCTAAGTTGCATGCTTGGTTTGGTTTTCCCCCGAGGGATACAATCAAACGTCATCCTGGACGAGACATGACATCCTTGGACATTTGGAGAATGCTCACTGGATTCTGGCGATTCAATTCAAAACTCGCCTATAATCACTCTTTTCGCTCCAACTCCATGTTGTATTTGCACAAATTTCTGTGTCACAGTTTATTCGGGCGCACATTCAGTAGTGTAGTCCGTGACACTGATTTATATGTTCTTGGAGATATATTCCAGGGCAATGCAGTGGATTCTTCCAAAATTCTGATGGAAGGTCTTGTCGCCGCTTCTCGATCCAAAGATAAGAAGATTGGGTTTGGCAATATAATCTGTGGAATAACTCTCGGTTCAAAGGGTACTATTGATGTTCCCTGGAGTGATGATGAATTCTTCCCGACAATTGACTATGAATTTCTCGATCACGAAGGACTTGTGAAACGTGTCTTTCGAGCAGGGCCTCAATTTTTATCTGCACCGGAACGTGAAACTTTCGTGCAGTTTCAAATTGATCGTATTAAGGCCAGAAATATCCCGTTAGATAGGGATGAATATGTAGAATAGTTTCTATTTTTCATTTTATTTTTGTATATATTTTGTTTTGTTTTAATTACTAGTTTGTTTTAATTATTTGTACATATGTTACAATAATAAAGATCTTATTTCGTTCAATTCTTAATCTTTATCCATTTGATCCATTATATATACTTAGCATATTTCATATGGGTACATTCTAATTTTTCATAATCAAATTAAGATAAAAAGGATTCACTTGAACTAATATGGTTTTCTATTTTCCCACACATATATTCACGTTTAATTCTATTTGTAACTCAATTTATTTTTATTGAATTAAGTTTACATTTAATCAATTCAATTCATGTATTAAATATGTATTAACATGCACTTATTATGCATTTAATATGGTTCTCTCAACTTATATGCATAAATGCACATTTAAGTTTCATTAATTCTTCATAATAAATTTATTTTAATTCAATTTATTAAGGTTAAACCTTTGGTTTTCCTTGCAATTAATGTCATTTATTTTAGTTTTAAGTGCAGGAACACTTTTTTTTTGAGGAAAAAGAAACCTTTTATTGAGAATCAGACGAAAGAATTACAGAAAGAAAAGGGGGCGGAATCACCCATTCACCATGATCAGAATCAGATTCGACAGCACGGGCTAAACAATGAGCCGCCGAATTCGCTGATCATTTAACAAAAGAAATTGAGACATTAATCAATGCTCGTAGTAAAAAATTACATTCAAAAATCACTTCCGAAAGGTACGAAAGCTGAAGCGTTGGTTTGTTGATCGATTGAACCACCGAAAGACAATCAGAACGGATTTCCACATTGCACAAATTATTCTGTTTAAGCCAGGATAAAGCTTCCCGAACAGCCATCGCTTCAGCTATGACCGGCTCGTAAAGACCACCCAACCTACCATTCACCGCCACGGAGCATATGCCAAGCCGGTTACGAATCAAAAAACCAAAGGAACAATATCCTTCGCTTGAAAAAACCCCTGCATCTACATTGCAAGCAAGCATACCCTCCGCCGGACGATGCCAATGCTCAACCGACGACCCCGGTCTGTCCGCCGATCGCCTACTTGAAAGAACAGCATTTTCCCAATCTCCTTTTGCTGCTAAAGCTGCCTCACAAATCTGTTCAGCAGGATCCATTATTCCTTGCCACACGACCTGATTCCGGTGTCGCCAAATGGCCCACAACACCCACGCCACCTCATAAAACAGTCTTTTATCTCTGCATTCAATGCAATTGATCAACCAATCAAGACATGAAGTTACAGCAAGCATCCTATCATCCTTATAAAAATGTCGCCACACAGCCTCAGCAATTCCACATTTTAAGAAGGTGTGACATTCGTCTTAGGGAGACACCGCGAAACAAATCGGACAGAAATTAGCTAAATTGCTATGCCTCCAAACTAAATTTGCCATCATAGGGAGGCACCGCGAAACAAGTCGCCAAACAAAATCCTTCACTTTTGGTGCGATTGCCGAACTCCACAAGGCCTTCCAGTCAACTACGGGCTGAGATATCGACATTGAGAGATCCTCCCTAAAAGTGCAGGAACACTTAATATTAAGTTCAGGAACCATTCCACAACAAAAAATGCACAAACCAAGTCAAAAGGCACCAAAATTGGCCATTTCAACCAATTCTCTACCGAGAATTAAGAAATTCTCGGTATGACCAGCAAGTTCGGCCATTTTTCATTGCGAAAATTGCCTGAAAGTCGCGTGCCGCGGCCGCGGCTATGCCATTCGCGGTCGCGACACGAGTATAATTTGCCCTATTAAATCCGATTTTGCCACCAAATTTTGCCTATTCCTATTCCTATTCTACCTATTCACCTACCTATACAACCCTATACAACCCTACCTCTTACACAAACCTCACATCACCTCTATTTTTACCCAATCCCTTACTCTAAACTCTTCCCCAAAATCCTACTTTTACTCTTCCCAATTTATTCACTCCAATTTCCTATTTTCAATCACTTCCAATTCACAACCCCCAACCTCATCTTCAAGCTTTGGTATTTCTCTCAACTTCTTCTTCTTCTTCTTCTTCTTCTCAAACCCTAAAAACACCATCACCATGGTTAGGACAAAGCGTGTTGGTAATAAGCCCACCGTTACGGAAGCTAATCGCCTTCGGGTTCAATGTGGAGCTTATTTTGACATCTATTCGGAGGAAGAAGCCACTCGTTTCAAACATTTTTCTCAAGCCGACTGCCAATTTGTTGGTATGCACTTCTTAGACTTCCATTCGGTAAGAACGTTGAATTTCTCTACTCGAATTGATGCCTTTATTGAAGCATTGGGTTGGCAAGAATTCGTTAATATGCGTTTCCCGCGTATTAATGAATATGTGGTGGAATTTTTGGTCACTTTGTCCATGAACAAGAAGAAAACTTCAATTTCTTTTAGGAATAATGGTATCCCTTACACCATTGATTATGAAGCAATGAGAAACATGTTTGGTTTCCCTACTTCTGATTTTTACGATAAGCCTAAAGATTTTGATAATGATGCAGTTTGGCAAACTCTCTCGGATCAAGATTATTTTAATTCGAAAAACACTTCAAGCAAGTTGATTAAGGACAATTGTGTGTTCTTCTTTCATAAGTATTTGAGTTTCTCCTTGTTTGGGCGTGTTGAGAGTTCAAAGGTTCAGGTTCGGGATTTGTATGTTTTGGATAGTTTGCTTAAAGACTTGAGGATTGATAGCATTGGTATAATATTTGACAATTTATTCCGTGCTTCGAGGGCTAGTACCATTCAAATCCCTCTTTGTAATTTTATCACCGCAATTGTGTTGGGAGCTCGGGGTGAATTGGCCGAATATGACATGTCCACCTACCGTGGGTATGTTCCGCTTTTGGACATCTCGGCTCTTGAGCGAGCTCATTTATTGCTTCCACAAGGACCTCCCGTCTTTATTTCATATGCTACCCGAATTGCCATCTTCGTGGCACTATGGGTGGTGGCGCTTCAAGTTCTCAATTTGTAGGTACCGAAGGCGGCGGAGATGCGGAAGGAGAGGACGATGAACCACCGGCTCAAGCACAACCCCAAGCACCTCAAGCGGAGGATGATCCGGTAGATTTGCGGAGGATTTTGAACCAAATCAATTCCAACAACCGTCAAATGAATTTAAGAATTGATGATTTGGTTGAAAACAATATGGTGATGAATGACAACCTCAACCTTTTGAGGCGTGAACATCGATCGACTCGGCATCGGATGCTTTCCTTTTTCCGACGCCGCAATGTGGAGACGTCACCTACACCTCCCGATTCACCACCTCAAGCTTAGGTTGTTTTCCTTTCATTTTATTTTTATCTTGTTATAATTTGGTACACTTTTCATTTTCTTATGTTTGGTACAATTTTCATTTTCTTATGTTTGGTACAATTTTCAATTTTTAATTTTATGTTGAATGTTTAATTTGCTCAATTTCAATCTTTGTTTCGTATTCTATGTTTTCTCCATTATTTTTGCACCAATGAGGACATGGTCCAATTTAAGTGTGGGGGGAGACATACATATATTAATTTCTACACAAATACGAACAAATGCAACGAATAATTTTATACAAATGCAACACATTTTATTTTACAACACTAATATATTGCAACCTATTTTTTTTCATTTTTCATATGTTCATAAATTAATCATAAGTTAATATGATTATTTGTTTAGGTTATCATTATCGATAGAAACAATATTTCTATACGGGTAATATATTTTTCAAATTTTTCACAAATCTCCGATACGATTTTAAGAAAAATTGTCTCGAGTGAATGTATTTTAAGTAATAAATTCTTTATTTTCAATCTCTATTGTATATCATGTAATTCATGATAGAATAAATCTTATTTTAAATTTTCAATTAGGTTTATAGGCTTTTAATTAAACTAACAATTTTTTAGCTCGGTTTGATTTCGTCTTACATTAAAACTAATTGAAGTTTTTAAGGAAACTTTAGCCATAATACATGTTGAATTTTAAGTCAATATAGGATGAATGTGCTATCTTTCTTTTTTCCAAGTTACAATTTTATAATTCATATTAATCAATCAATTAGTTGAATTCTTAACTTTTGGCCACGATTGAGACCAACCTTATCACAATCGAGGTATGAAAGGGAAGAAAATTAAGTACCGTTTACTTTTGGCCACGGTTGCGACCACCCTTATCACAATCGAGGTATGGAAGGAACGTTTAAAAAAATAATAAGCGTGTATAAGTTTAAAGTAACGATTGCGTCCACCCATGGCATGGTCGGTACCTCTTAAGCAAACACAGAGCAATAAAATACGTATAAGGTTACGGTTGAAACCACCCTTATTTCGGGCGTAACCAAGCAAATAAATTACAATCAAGTACTTATTCATTTTAATATATCTCATATATTAGTTTAGGTTTGGGAAAGAAAATTTTATGCTTTGAAATGCCTTGAGATGAAAAACTCAAAAACATACGTGCTTATTTCGTCCCCAATGCTTCAATACAAAAATTGGAAATACAAGACGAATGATATATCGTATTTATACTAAGTTAGTTTAATATTTTGCGTATAAATTTGCCATGCGAAGTTAGTCTTTTTGGCTTAACTAATTTAAAAGGTAATACAAAGATATATGTTTTATTTTCATAAAGAGATTAGTTAAAGAATAAAATCAGTGAAATTTTGCTCGGGACTAGCAAAAGATTAAGTGTGGAGATTTGTTAAGCCCAAAATATACCTAAAATATCATCAATAATTACATCAATATTGCTACGAATTTATGCTATTTATACCTATTTAGAATACTTTTACTCCCGAATATGTTTCTTTCTTGTAAGGTACATAAATATTTGGTAAAATCCAAATAGAAGTAAAAAGAGCTTAAAAATAGAAGAAAAGCCCTACAAAAGGAGTCAAAGACGACGAAAATTAATAACGCCAAGTCGAAGACACGAACAAGAGCTGAAAAACCGAAAAAGCTCCGTGCCGCGACCGCGGCCCCCCCTTTTCACGGTCGCGACACGCATCCTTCAGCCTTTTTTCCCTTCGTCTGAAGTACAATTGTTGCTCCCCCATTCTCGGTAGAGAATTTAATAATTCTCGGTACGAGCAGGAGATTTCAGAAGCCTAGTTACACACTTTCGTTTTCGACAAGACGCGATCGTTCGAGTGGATAAAGACGTCCTTTTGCAGCGGACACAATCCTTCACAACGGACACGACACTTCAATCAAGACTCTTCAACATCTATAAATAAAGAGTTGATGGAGAATTGAAGAATAATAATGATATAGTGATATGTGTAGAAGAAAGAAATTAGTGTAGAATTTATGCAGAAATTCTGAATCAAGTGATTCAGAAGTTAGATTTAGATTCTGTAAAAAGCAATATAATGTACACACATTATTTACAAATTAATAACAAATTCAGTAGCATTTAGACATTGTTCCAGTTTAGTTTTCATTTTGGTAGTAGACCGACCCAGTCTCTATTACGAAGATTCAACGAGAAGATTGAGTAGAGGATTCGCCCCTGAGCCTAACAAACTCTAACGAAACCCAAGGAAAGGATTGACAACCCGTTCACTTGCACGCCGTCGAAGAATTCAATGCTCCATGTTCTCTGTAAACTTGTATCAATTTATATTTCATCTAATAAAGTCCATTCTATTCGATAGATTCTTATGCAGCACTTTGGTAAATGAGCCGAAGTGGATTGATGCTGGTGTTTTCATTAAAACGTATTTAATTCAAATCTTTACAAGGAAACTTTGTTGAACACTTAGGCAAATTATCATCTCGAAAGAGTTTTAATTTGATTAAGGGCAACTATCCCGAAAGGGTTTTGTCGCGTTCAAAGCCAATTAATTAGAGGTTCCGTCATTTATTTCATCTTTATAATTCGTACAAAGTTTAAAGTTGTTTCTTTGCTTAATGCAAACAAATATACCTGTTTACTTTTCTAAAGTACTAAAACGTTCCTGTTTTGCAAATTCAATCTTAAATCAGATATTTTCTAACATCTTCATATTCTAATCTAATTCTCATTCTAGCTATTTCAAAACCAAAACCGATTAAACGATTTTCCATATTATAAACCTTTAAAGTAAATTTAACCGATTATAAATAAGTTTTGTTCAAAAAACGTTCCCTGTGGGATCGATATCTTTTATTACTACAAGCGTATATCGTGCACTTGCGGAAATCGCTCAACAAAAGTCATAAAAAATAGTCTATATAGGTAATGGGTTGGGTAATTGGTCAAAATTTATAAATGGGCCTCCCATTTGATCCAGTTTTATAATTTTCCCATTATTTAATAATATTTATATTATAACCTATTAAAATTAGTAAAATCTCAACTAAACTAAACTAAACAATAAATTAATAGTTTAATCTATTTAATATTTTGATCCATAAGAATTTAGCGTGAATTTTAAAAAAGTAGCAAAAACTGTTAACATACTATCGGTATTTATTGAGATTTCACTAATTTCAATAGAGTATAGTGTATATTAGCTGCGAAGTTCCATACCTGGAGGCTAATTTTAGACTTGCGGTTGAGGGTAATTCTTCAAAGTCCAATCTGTAAGGGTTGGGTAAATTTTTTTTAAAAATTCGTTGTTTCAGTGTGTCGGTTAAAAAATTAAAAGTGTTTAACATAAATAGAATAGATATATTTAATTTTCTATAAAGCTTGACACCAATTTTTTAAAAATAATAACATTTTTACGCTTTTTTGTTTTTAGTTATAATTTTTTTATATATAATTTTCATAAACTAAAGTTTAAATTAGAAATTAAGTTATTTGAGTATTAAAATTCAAAAATTGTAGTCACGGACTTGTCTGTGTAAACCTAGATTGGTCGGTGTTTGGAAGTCTATCACCGATTTAGGATGTTACTACACCGAAGGAGCAATCTTCGTTGTTCCACGAACTAAGAACGCAATCCAAGGACAAAGAGAGAGGCGGTGGCTAGGAGAGAGAAAGAGGGATTATCTAGTGCAGTCTTTCTTGTCTCTTTTGTGTATTTTTTGTGTTAGGTTTAGCCTCCCTAGCTATCTATTTATAGCCATGTTAAACTCTAACCCTAATCATAAACCTAAATTGATTAGGTTACAGACGAGTCATCAGTAAATGGGTCAAGGTCTGTTTACTCCATTTATTCTTACATCTCTATTTTTATAGGTTGTGGAATGGTAATAAGATTTTTTTACCCTTTAGTGATGTTGAGTGAAAAGCTTTATGGATTAGACTATTTATCTATGAGTTTGAGGTTTTAAGTATTATAATCTGAATATTATATGTTGTATCAATTATAATTTTTATTTTAAAATGCAATTAATAGGGTTGTAAATGAGTCGAGTTGCTCATGATTGGTTCAATGTTCGGCTCGATAAAAGCTCGACCGTGTTCAGTTCGATTTATGAACGAGTTGAGCTTGAGCATGATGAAACTAGGTTCGAAAGCTCGCAAACAGGCTCGATTGTAGATTCATAAATAAGCTCGTGAACAAGCTTGGTTCAATTATTATTTTAATAATAATATTTTTATAAAGGAGAAAATATAAAACAACATAAAATTGTAAAATTTAGTTTGTAGATTCCAAAACCATGTCGTTTTGTGTTCACAAAAAAATTCAATTCAATATATTTAATGACCATAATTAATGCGTTGTTCGCGAGCAAAGTTCATAAACTGAATTAACCAGCAGCTCGCGAGCAAAACTCGTTAACAAACTCATGAACAGCTCGTGAATAGCTCACAAGCAGAATATTAACCTCGACCTCATCAATTTTTCAAGGAGTCGAGACTGAGCAGGCTAAATACTGGTTTGGCTCGATTAAAACTCTGGTTAGTTTTAATCTTAAACTTAATAAAGAAAGTTATTCTCTAGCTAAACTAGAAGAAGTTAATTCCGGGTTTTACGGACTAAATTATAGGAAATCACAAATTTCCCATTGTTGAAGGTTGAAACCTTAATAAAAACTTTACAAAGAATATAATGGGTTTTTATTACTTAAAAAGTTGAATATCTTTACAAAGAAATGAGCTTATATAGCTCTCCCAACTTAAAATACAAAACACTAAAATACTTAGCTAAGGTTACAAATAATAGAGAGTGATATGGTAGAATGGGATGAGAGAACACAAATGACATCTAGGTTATTAACCCCAAATAGCAAAACAGTAAATACATGAGTGGCAAAACAGTAATTTTCAGAGTGGCAGAAATGTCTCAAGATCCTTTTTGGTGCAGGAAACACCCTGCACGGCGTGTGAGTGAACCCACACGCCGTGTGGGTCAAGCCATACAACATGTGGGTCACTCCACACGACGTGCGATTGGGCTTCTGCTTTCCGTGTGTGAATTCGTTCATGCCAGCTCCTCGTGTCAACTTCCTCAGACCAGATCCCACTCCACACGGCGTGTGGCATGTCGTGTGAGGCTATTTTGTCCCTTTTTGGTGTGTGCTCGTCCGTGTTTTGTTCCTCCTTCGAATGTCCTCGTTCGGATTCGAATCCTTAAAGGAGATGCCCGCATCACCTAACAGTTAAATGTTTGAACTTTAGTTTTTTCTAATTGAATAATTTAGATGTGTAATTATATTTGTTTTATTTATACTTATATATTTATCAATAAGTGTTTATATTTTTTTTTCATATAATGATTCACTAACAAAATCAATAAGTTGTAAAACTTGAAAGACTCAAAATCAATAATTTATAAAATCTTGAAAGACTTAAATTTAGTATTAATTTGTATTTTTTTTTATCATAAAGCTAATAAGTTAAAATTTTATAGATAATAGTAATATCATTAATATCTGATATAGATGACGTAACTTAATCATTGACTATCTGGCTTATAAATTTTATATGTTTTTACGAAAAAATGACGATATCATTAATGCCAGAGTATCTCGATCATTAAAAAGTACGATTCACATATATTTTATTTATGTACGGATAATTTTATCTTGTCGGGTTTTAATAAAAATAAAATATTTATCATGTTTTATTTAAAATTTGTAATTAATAATCTATTAATATTTATTGAATTATGGCATGGTGATATAATCATTTTTCTATATAAAAAACAAAACTTCAATTATTATTAAAAATCAAAATCACTTTGCATAAATATCAATTATATTTTTTACCAAAAATGCATAAAATACAATTAATCTTGCTTATTATAAATCAATAGCTATAGTTTAAAATATAATAAAAAAAATCTAACTAACCATTAGCAAATTGAAAAAATATATTAATATGCTAAAAATAGTTTAGTAGTAAAGTCATTTGTCATGTTATCTTATTGATAAAAGTTGAATCACTTAAATATACTATAATTTAATTGTTATAGTATATTTAAGTGATTTAATTATGTTGATATATTCCTTTTTATATAATTTATTAAAAAAATCAATAATCTGTAAAAAAAAAAACTTAAAAGACTTAAAATCAATAATTTGTAGAAAACCTGAAAGACTTAAATTTATTAATTATTATTTTTTATAATAAAATTAATGAGTTTTAATTTTTATAGATAACAGTAATATTATTAATGTTGATATGAATGGCGTAACTCAATCCATTGAATATATGATTTATAGATTTTATACGTACTATTATAGAGAAATTGTGATATTACTATAGATTTTATTTATGTTCGTATAATTTTATATTTATATAGATGTGTAATTATATTTGCTTTATTTATATTTATCAATAAATGTTGATATATTCTTTTTCATATAATGATTCGATAACAAAATCAATATTTTGTAAAAAAAAAACTTGAAAAACTTAAAATCAATAATCTGTAAAAAAACTTGAAAGACTTAAATTTAATATTGATTTGTATTTTTTTTAGCATAAAATTAATGAGTTTTAATTTTTTTTATATATAATGGTAATATCATTAATGTCTGATATGGATGACGTAACTTAATCATTGAATACCTGATTTATAAATTTTATACGTACTTTTACGAAAAATTGATGATATCATTAATGTTAGAGTATCTCAATCATTAGAAATACAATTCACATAGATTTTATTTATGTTTGAATAATTTATTTTATCGGTTTTTAATAAAAATAATATATTTATCATGTTTTATTTAAAATTTGTAATTAATAATCTATTAATGTTTATTGAATTATGGCGCGGTGATATAAACATTTTTCTTTATGAAAAATAAAACTTCATTTATTCTTAAAAATCAAAATCACTTTGCATAAATATTAATTATATTTTTACAAAAAAAAGTACATAAAATACAATTAATCTTGCTTATTATAAATCAATGGCTATAGTTTAAATATAAAAAAAAAAATCTAACTAGCCATTAGCAAATTGAAAACATATATTAATGTGATAAAAATAGTTTAGTTACAAAGCCAAGTTAATTGTATTTATGATGTTCTGTTATTGATAAAAGCTGAATCACTTAAATATACTATAATTTAATTATTATAGTATATTTAAGTGATTTAATTATCAGAAGAGTTGATGTATTCTTTTTTTCATATAATTCACTAATAAAATCAATAATTTGTAAAAACAAAACTTGAAAGATTTAAAATCAATAATTTGTAAAAGAAACTTGAAAAATTTAAAATTAATAATTGGTAAAAAACTTGAAAGACTTAAATTTAATATTAATTTGTATATTCTTATGATAGATAATAGTAATATCATTAATGTCTGACATCAATGACGCAACTCAATCATTGAAAATCTGACTTATAAATTTTATACACTTTTTTACTGAAAAATGATGATATCATTAATTTCAGAGGTTGAGCATCCATAATGGTTGGTAACAACCATTGTGACTCATGTAGAGTAAGTAACAAAGTTTAAGTAACATCCCACTAGATTAGATTAATTTTTCAAAACTTTATGGGATAAAAAAAATATTACTTAACAATAGGTATCAAAACTGTAATTTATCGATCTATAAAGTAGAAATTTGAAGGGAAATGACAGCACCTAACGCGCCATATCTGGCGTGTGTACTCCACATGCCGGATCTGACGCATCAGCGCTGCCTGTGATCCTCAAATTTCTGCTTTTTGGATTTTAAGGAGTTTGATATTTTATGTTACTTAAATCAGTAACAAACAACTTTTGGTAATAACCACAACAGTGGTTTCTAACAACCACACAGGGTTATAACAACAACAAAAAAAAAAAAATTCCATTAAAGTTGGTCTAAAGCATCTCTAGTGTTATTAATTTGTTTGTTACTCTGTGAGGTGGAGTTATCACCAACAATCAAAATGCATGTTACTGTTTTTGATTTGTTACCAATAAAAATTACAAACTAATGTAAAGGCAAAATCCAACTCAAATAGAGAGAGCAAACTCCATCAAGCCAAATAGAAAGTGGGTCAAAAAATCATGTTACTTTTTTGTGGGGTCAATTTTTCATAAGTTTTGTTTTTAACCCCTAATAATTATAAAAATACACTTTCGGTTCAAATTTTTTAATAAAAAATATTAAAGTAACATACAAGGTTGTAAAAGACACTAGACACTAGTCGGGTGGACATGGCCCTTACTGATTAATCGGGGATTAATCGAATTTGTATTTTTTGTATTTATTTATTTTTTATTAAATAAAGTATTATATAAATGTAATTAATATATGAATTATACTATGTAAAATAATAATATAAAATATTTAGGATAGAAAAACATACATATTTTAATATTATTTACATTAATGTCCTTAAAAAATAACAAATAGAGGGTTAGACTATGCTTACTTTGCGTGTTTTCACCATTAGATGAATTTTACACACCATCATCGAATGGTGAAAAACACAAAGTAAGAATTACTTTGTCAAAAACAAAGTAACCATAGAAGGCACCATAAATAGATCAATAAAATAATATTTATAACAAAATGTGTCAAAATAAAATAAAATTAATATTCTTAAAAATAAATTTAATAGTTTAAGGTTTTTTTTATTTTTTTATTTAATATTTTTTTTAAAATTAAAAAACTGACATAAAATTTAAGGACCAATTTTTAAAAAAAGACCGTATGGGAGTTGCCTAGGCCCGTCTGAGACCGTCTAGGAGGTAAAAAATCGGTCAACCGATTTATGCTGCCCGATTAGTGAAAATTGGAAAGGAGTTCTAAAAATCCCCGCCTAAGCGACCGCCGATTTTTAAAACACTGAGTTGTTATATTTGGGTGTGATTTGTGTCTACTTGGCAACCAAAGTTCTAACCACCCACTATTGTTGCTCTTAAAAAGTACGATTCACGTAGATTTTATTTATGTACGGATAATTTTATCTTGTCGGTTTTTAATAAAAAGAAAATATTTATCATGTTTTATTAAAATTTGCAATTAATAATCTATTAATGTTTATTGAATTATGTCTTGCTAAAAATAAACTCCAATTATTCTTAAAAAAAGTATATCACTTTTCATCAAAAAAAAATTTTATATCACTTTGCATAAAAATTAATTATATTTTTACAAGAGAAAATGCAAAAAAAAAAAATGCAATTAATCTTGCGTATTATAAATCAATATACTATAGTTTAAAATATAATAAAAAAAGTCTAACTAACCATTAGAAAATTGAAAAAATATATTAATATGATAAAAATAGTTTAGTTGACAAGTCATTAGTCAAGTTAATTGCATTTTTTCTAAAAGAAAGTAAATTGTATTTATGATGTTCTCTTATTGATAAAAGTTGAATCACTTAAATATACTATAGTAATTTAATTGTTATCATTTTTTTTAATCATAATTATGGATATGTAAATGGGAGTTATTTTTACTTTTACTTTCTTTGAAGTGCAATTAAATTAATTACTTTTTTTAAGGCAATTATTTAATTAATTTTTAGCTAAAGAAAGGATTAACGTGGCGTAGGAGAATGGGATTTGATAAAAGCAAGCAAAAATAAAATAAAATAAAATAAAAAGTGGGAAACACCGTAAAATCACAAATATTCTCTTCTTTCTTTCTCTCTCCTAAACATCAATTAAATTAGTAAAAGAGAAAAGAAGAAAGAGATATGAAATCAATGAATGACAAACAATAATGATGTGTTGTAGTCTGCTTCTCTTTGTCTAAATGTGAGAGCACTTTAGATCTGATTCTGTTTTTCTCCTTTTTCATTCATCGAGCCTACACTCTGTAATTCAACTCTCCTCTCCCCCATTATAAACCATCTCCCGATTTCATTGGACAATTTTCTGAATTTCATCTCACTTGAATCTCCACTGTCCAACCAACTCTAACTGCTCTTTGCCTCCTAAAACCCTATCTCATTTCCAATTCTGGTGAGTTCGTTTTCATTTCTGTAACCAATGTGTTTGTTTATATGGATTGTTCGTTTTTCTGTTTTTCATTTTTTGATCTGATTTGTTCTTTTTGTCCTTTTCGAGATCTGGATTGGTTTCGAAAGGGAAAGTTATGCGTTTGATTTCCTTTTTCTGAATTGCTATCCTAAACTGTAAAGTGAAAAACAGAATTTCGAATCGTGAATGGTTCAATCACTTTGTAATGAGATTCTATTTCCTTTTTGTTTTCTTGTTAGAGAGCGACGTAGGCGGTTGGAGACTGACAAATGTTTCGATATTGAATTTCTTTTGTTTGTTGGTTCTTTTGACTTTTTCTAGCAGGTTGATCTGATTGGAGCTGCTTGACTGGTTTGGTTTTTACTCAATTGTGACAATTTCTCAATATTTCAGATACTGTAGCATCATCGTCGGTCATAATTCTTCTGCTTATCTCAGTTTTGTGGATCGTTGGTCCACTATTAGGATCCAATTCTGGTGCCTTGAACTCGTGGTGATGTGGTGAATCTAAGTTGAGTTTCAAGTTTTGGATAATTTGAATCTTGATTGTTATGATCTCGCGGCTATTGCAGGAGGTTTTTTTCAATGCTTGTTGGAATTTTGCTTACTCGTGGTAACATATATAGAAGCTTATATGTTATGATAGGTTATGGTTTTCGCTGTTCTTGGAAATTTAGGTCAACCTCAACTATTTAGTGGATTGTGAAACTTAATTGTTTTAACACTTTGGACATGAGAAGCCCCTGGTTCAATAAACTATATTTCATTTTCGGTCCTAGACCGCCAGTTAATTGGTTGCTCTTGTGCCTCATTTGTGTACTTGCCCTTATAGCAATCTTAGGATCCACTTCTTCAAGTGCATTTAATTCTGTAGCCAACACCCCAGTGCCTGACATTTATTCAAACTATAGAAGGTTAAAGGAGCAAGCTGCAATCGATTACTTGGAGCTGAGAACTCTCTCATCAGGAGCTAGTCGGCAAAGTGAGCTGGGCCTTTGTGGCAGAGATATAGAAAATTATGTGCCTTGTTACAATGTTTCAGCAAATTTGTTGGCTGGATTTCAAAATGGGGAGGAGTTTGGTCGGCATTGTGAATTGTCAAGACCAAGAACCCGGTGTTTGATTCGCCCTCCAAAGGATTATAAGATCCCTTTAAGGTGGCCAGCAGGCAGGGATGTGATATGGAGTGGAAATGTGAAGCTTACAAAAGACCAATTTCTTTCATCTGGAAGCATGACCAAAAGGTAATGTTTTTTTTTTCTTTTGTATATTTTATATATATACACACACACACACACATATATATATATATATATGTTAATCTTGAAACTAATCCCGGTCAGTATTAAACTGGTCATTTTGCAACTTCTGACAGTTTGATTTTTGATATCTTACCTTTTCATTTTGGGAAAAATCTGTATAGGTTGATGTTACTGGAAGAGAATCAAATTGCTTTTCACTCGGAACATGGACTCATTTTTGATGGTGTCAAAGATTATACTCGCCAGGTTGCGGAGATGATAGGGTTAGGAAGCGACTCCGAATTTCTTCAAGCTGGTGTAAGTCTTCTTCAAATTTATAGCTGCTCCTTTTATGCCATGAGCAAGATTGGCTTGTAAGAACACTAGCAATACTGGTTTCTAGGGTTACTAGCATCTCTTCCAATGAATTAGCTCATTAAATCTAAACTCACCATGAATTTCATGGCCGTGTTAGCAAAATGTCGTATGGTGTGCACTTCAATAAATCTAACCGGAAGTATGAGTGCATGACTAACTGTTTACAGTGTTTTGCTCTCTCCCCCTCTCTAATTACAGGTGCAAACAGTTCTGGATATTGGTTGTGGATTTGGTAGCTTTGGAGCTCATTTGGTGTCACTGAAGTTAATGGCTGTTTGTATTGCTGTATACGAGGCAACAGGCAGCCAAGTTCAACTGGCCCTTGAGAGAGGTCTTCCTGCAATGATTGGCAATTTTATTTCACATCAACTTCCATATCCATCATTGTCATATGGCATGGTTCATTGTGCTCAGTGCGGTATTATTTGGGATGAAAAAGGTATTTCTAGATTCTTTATTGGACATATTCTATGCTAGTCCCTTCATACTCTTATGTAATGCAATTTATTACAAGAACCAAGGTTATCTGTTGTTTGGTCCGTCCGTACATTCATTCTTTCTTTATCCGCAACTTTGCTATTTTGTTACTGGTATTTCTTTTTTGTTTAGATCATTTAGTTCCCTCTAATACACTGGTCGCTAGTAAAATATTTATTCGGAAGAGGAATTGCATAGGAACTTCGATTACACTGTATTACTGTAACCTTGGGTTAACTTATGCTACAGTTCAGAAATTGTTATGTAAAACAAAGTAGCAGAGACAGTTCAGAAATTGTTCTGTAAAACAAAGTAGCAGAGTGAATATAGCCTTTACTCTTTTGCAAAATATAGTTGTGCTGGGAATGGACAAAAATATAGACTTATGCACTGGTCAATATCAGGCATAGATTCAAATAGAGATATCTAGCCTAAAAACTATAGTAAACAGAAGAGAAATTGCAATATGTTCATTTGAGCACAATATAAGAGCTATTTAGCTCTTTGAAGCTATAAATAGTAATTATTTTCTAGTGAAGGATAGGAAAGCAACAGTAAGATAATCATTTATGTCCCTAGTGGTTATTTCTTGAACAGTGCATTGAGACCCATATCACTTGTCTATTTTAGAAGTTTTGTGTAAATTGAATTGTTGAATTGTTTTACACATTTCCTGGAGCCCTTATATTGTTTTCACCATGAAGTGAATGCTAATGCTTCATAGTGTAATAAACTTATTTGGGATGTGAAAAAAGAAATCTAATCAAATATTGGTATGGTGTTATTAAGGATGTAGAACATCAGGTAAGTGGGAGAGCACTTTACTTTGGTGATAAGCTAGTCCGAGAAGATATTTAAAATTAAGTATCATTCAAGCAGAAGTTATCATCTTTAGGCTCGTTAAAATTTGGCTTGAAGACTAGACTTTTGGTATTATAAAGTTTCTCACTTGCTCTTTATTATTTTTCTAATACTGGGATTTACTCTATTTATTTTGGAGGAATATTTTTGGGAGTCAAAGCAGAAGTTGAAATGCTTAATAACAAACTATATTTATATTTCTTCCACTCTTCTCATTACCTGGTCAAGCGTAACAGATAGCTGAAAACATCTTTACCCTCCAGTTGAGAAGATACATTGACCTCAGCTGATTTTTATCCCTTTGTAATTGGAGGAATGACCAAAAGAAATTGACAATATGTGTGTGCTCATTATATTCCTGAATGAATTGTTTTAACCTTGACCTAGGTACTGATAAATCTGCTTTAGGATCATGGTACCATTATTATCTCATTGGGGCCATGACAAAACAAGAAACTACTTTAGTAAGGAAATTATTTTATATTAGATATTATTATCCAGTGTTGTTAAAAGTGAAGGAGGTGCTCGCCTAGCTGCCCAGGCAAGGCAAGGCAAAGCAGTAGCACATTTAATGAGGCACTGCCTTAGCCCAGGCACGAAGCTGAAAAGGCACACTTAGCTTATATTTTAGCTTTTTTGTTTTAAACTTCTAATGCTATTTGAGAAAGGAAATCTCAGTGGTTAAAGGAGTGTTGGAAAGGAAAGGTTCAGTTTGAGGTAACATTATCTTAAATACTAATTTGGTATTCAAAATAATTTAAAGCTAGTTATTACAGGTCTCATGGCCTTAAGGGCGCTTAACACTTTCAGTTACTCTATTAACATCTGACACTTGTTGGCATGTTTCTACACTTCTAGTTCTAGAATGGATTTGGAATTTTGCTATCAAGCTATATTCAAACAGTTATCCTTATCTCCTTGATGGTCTTTACATACATTTGACTTGAGGAAACTTGCTTTCTCATTGCAAAAAATTGCTGCAAATTTCTGTGCTGCTTCTCTTACTTCTATGAGCCAGTTGCAAACCGATTATTTTTTGTAGAACATTTAACGATTCAATATTAGAAATGTAAAAAGAAGTGATTATATGTTTGGTTAGAAATTTAATTTTGTAGTCTCATATCCTACCCCTGGATTTTTGTGTTCAGTAATGTGTAGTAGTCTCTTACATAAAGGAGAAAAAAAAATCAATAATAGCTGATAACTGGTTAAGGAAAGAAAAGGTACAATGATATAATGCGCATTTTCTGAAATCACTGTCTACAAATAATGAAGTGCACTCACATCCCCAAATATTACTTTTTATTATTTGTTGATATGATAAGTTACTTAAATGGCAATAATACTTAGTTTCTTACATGGTTTCTAACATTGGCCTGATGATGTAGATGGAAAACTGCTTATCGAAGTTGATCGTGTTTTAAAGCCTGGAGGATATTTTGTTTTGACCTCACCGATGAGCAAACCGCATGGAAGCTCATTGAACACAAAGAAAATAAGCACATTGAGACTAATAGAAGAATTAACTGAAAAAATATGTTGGAGTCTTATAGCTCAGCAGGATGAGACTTTCATCTGGCAGAAAACTGCAGATTTTCAGTGCTACAAATCTCGGTGAGGATGTTAATTATAATGCAATATCTTCTTAGATTTTTCAAAAAAAATTCATTAACAGGAGTTCTTTTGAAATTAGTGAGAACACTTGATTTATAGAGTTTCCTTTTTCTCCCTTATTTTGTATCACTAGTAACTCTGCAGGCAAAATAGTACTAATGTTTTCTGTCTCCCCAATGCCCCCACTCTTTTTTTTTTTGTACAATAGCAAGCAGGATTTTCCCCCACTTTGCAATGATATGTACGACACTACACCATATTATCAACCCCTTGTGCCATGCATTGGTGGGACCAATGGCAAACGCTGGATACCTGTTCAGAATAGGTCCTCGGGTTTTCAATTGACCGCAGCTGAACTACAAATTCATGGAAAGTATTGTTTCAACATGCATTATTTCTCATTTTTCGTTTGTTTAGTTATTGTCTTCAATTTATTTATTTTATTTCTGAGATACACTCTTTTTTTGTCTTCACTACATTTATGAGATTAAAGAGGTACTAGCAAGTTATTGTCCCAATAAAGCGGCCTAGGCCAGAGAATTCATTCTCACCCTTTTCCTGGAAGTAGCTGTTCTGTAGAAATGAACCGTGGCTTGTGGTTGCAAGCCAGACTTTTGTCTGTTTTCTCAATCAATGGCCCATATTATCAACCCTTTGTTTTTTTCTAAATTGTTTATTTAACTACATCCATTAAATGGTCTTGTTTGTTAATTCACTTTTAGCCTTGCAGGAGTTACGCCTGAAGATTTCTCTGAAGACTTGCAGGTGTCAAAGTCGGCTCTAAGAAACTTTTGGTCATTGCTTACACCCTTGATTTTTTCTGACCATCCAAAAAGGCCAGGGGATGAAGATCCATTACCTCCATACAACATGATACGCAATGTGATGGACATGAATGCTCAGTTCGGGGGTTTAAATGCAGCATTCCTAGAGGAAAAGAAATCAGTGTGGGTGATGAATGTTGTTCCTGTTTGGGCTCGTAATACACTTCCTCTCATACTTGACCAAGGCTTTGCTGGTGTTCTACATGATTGGTAAGCCAATTTCTTCTAAGTAACATAATGACAATTTGAAGGCAAGAAGAGCTTCATAGCTTTAGGGATCTAGAGAATTTGCTGCCTTCATTTATGCAGCAAGGAACCTGGCTTATTGTTTTGCATGAATTCATTTAATTTTGTAACTTTTAATTTGACATTTGAGGAATCCATATATTAATGATTTTGTCTTAGATGGTTTGTCTTGATATCTTGCAAATAAGTTTGGATTCTTTTTAAGAATTCCATTCCTATTTGGTATTATAATCATGAGAACATTAAATATCAAGATTCTTGAAACGAGTGAATATTTCTCATTTGTTTATGTGTAACTTTTGAGGCTATATAACGCATGCATTTTTAAGATAGCTACACTTCTCTTTTTGGATCTGAGATGGAAGAGGGGAAGAGTCTTTGGCTTTAATTGTTCTAATTTGGATTATGCAATCAAGTTAATGATTGAATAGTTACCATGAGTCCTATGTAATCCTTTGAGGTAATTTAGTTCAGGCACGTTTTAACATATCTAAACTTTATCTTTTGGGCCTGAGCTGAAAGATATGAAGACTGTCTGCACCTAAATTTTTTCTATTCTGGAGTGTGCAATCCAACTTCATGGACTTAATGTTATGAGATGATGCTGGTTTTTTTTTTGTCAGCTCCTTGGCATAGGATCTCTGGTTGTACTTTTTTATGAAAAGAATTGTATGTTGCTATGTTTTGAAATTAAATGTTTGTTGGTCCACAGGTGTGAATCTTTCCCTACATATCCCCGAACCTATGACATGCTTCATGCAAATGGGCTTCTTTCACATCTGAGTTCAGAGAGGTGTAGCATGATGGACTTGCTATTAGAGATGGATCGAATTTTACGCCCTGAGGTACTTTTCACTATTATTGCTGGCATTTCTTATGGCCTTATGGTTGAATAAAATTAGCTGCATTACTGCTTTCTATATTACGAGGGCACTACCTTCCTGCAACTTATGTCTTGGCTCTCAGAGTAAATCAGTTAATGGTTATTTGAAAACTTATTTGCTTAACTTGTGGTACACTTCTTAATGCGGGAACAAAGTAGAACCTAAAAACGTGTTATGGTTGGGTGCGAGTACGAAGTGGAAGAGACATTTATTATTTAGTGGCTGGAACTTCTATAGATAGATAGAGAGTTTTGTAGATTCAAAACTGTTACTAGTTACTGCATTAATTGATGTTTTCTCTCTTTTCAAACCAAAACATCTTTTTCTTCTTACCTATGTGCACTTTGAACCACTTCTTTTTATTCATGCTGGCTGGCCTCTGTTCTTTTAATGAACCCTACAATGAATTGCTTGTGTTGCAATTCTTATCCATTAGTTTGTTTGACAGGGATGGATCGTTCTGTTTGATAAATTGAGAGTACTTGAGATGGCACGTGCACTTGCTACACAGATGCATTGGGAAGCAAGGCTGATTGACTTGGAAAATGGCAGTGACCAGCGGCTACTTGTTTGCCAGAAACCATTTGTGAAAAAATGATGTATCCGGCATCAGGTGGTCCACCATCATGGAAATGTACAATCTTTATACCTCTGGTAATTTCCTATAATTCTTTCTACAGTGTTATGACCTATTAGGAACAATATATTGTTTTATTCTACTGTTATGAAAGTTTACTAATCAGTCTTGTTATGAAAGTCAATACTTTCTAAAATTGTCTTCCGTACAGTGCATAAGGAAAGTCAATCCTTATGTTATATTTGGCATCATGTTAATTTCAGCATTTAGTGATTTTTCAACTGCGATCTAGCTGATGATGTTCTGTTAATGTTATTGCAAGGCATGTATCTTTATGATAGCATCATAACGTGGCTTGTGTTCGACAACTAAAAAAACCGGGGAAAATTGAATGGTGTAGATTAGAGAGAAGAGGGTGGCAGCAGAATTAGAGCTGGGAAAGATGCAAATTTTTTGTCCGAGGCATTTGTAGTAATTCATTCATCATTATTTTTTTCTAATTCTTTTGAGTGTTATGTTTTTTCTTGTAGTAGTACTGGACAATAACTTTGGTCAAGGTTTACTGACAGGCAATGAGATGATAGTTACACATTTTTATCTCTCCGGTGACCTGGATTTTAGGGTTTTGTTATGGTAGGCTGGAAAGTTTTTTTTTTTGGTTTTTGCAAATTTTGTTGTTTTACCTGTATCTTTCAGAAGTTTGGTTCTAGAGCTGAAAACTGAAAAAAAAAAGCAGAGGTAATTCTGATAAATATTTATTCATTTGAAATCAATTTTATGTTTACAGTCTCTGGTCTCTCTTCACTATCTCTCTTACCTTACGAATCCACGAAAAAAACACGGTCATAATCTCATTCCCACAAAGATAAATCTGCGTCTTACTAATTGACCCGCTGAAATTTTCTTCGTTTATTCCATTTTCTGCTCTGCTTGTTTTGTGGTTGTTTGATTTATTATTTTAGCTGAGTTCGATTTTCTATCAACATAAGATGCCAGTATGTTATTTTATAAGGGGTAAAGGTACAAGGGGTCACGTACGAACCCGTCTTCTAGGAGAAAATAAAATAAAAAACTACTGAAGAATTTTCATTGCTAAACATACAATTTATATTGGTAATTTCATTTATTCAGAATTTGTCACGTATTTGACGTCACAAACGCAACTTGCAACCATCGCTGTCAATGCTGATGCTTAGTCCGGAAAAAATCTATAATTTTTAATAAATTTTCGTCCACTCACCCTCCTGGTATGGGTAAGTTACAAAATTAGGTCAAATTAGATATCCATTTACATGTTTAAATGCATTACTTAAAACACAATATATCTAGACTATTTTATTTAGGAATTACCTATAATACCTTTCATATATATAACACTTAGACCATTTTTCTTCCTTCCTCTCTTTACCTACGAACTCGAAGCCGAAGTGTTTTTCAATCTCTATGTTTCTTCTCCTAAGTGTTTGTTCTCTTCGATTTCAATGGCAAAAAGCAGCAAGAATGAATGTATCTATTGCATTTATGCGATTTTGACTTGGTTTTAGGGTTTTCTCTTCTTGTTTTTCTGTTTTTGACGAGTTCGGTTTAGGATTTATGCTTTTGCTGTGTTCTTTCGTTAGTTTATAGCTATATTTTTAAAAATTAAACTTAGAAATAGTTCAAAATGGTTGTGAAGAGTTCATTATGCCCAAAAAACGACTTCACAGATATAAGTTTGTTTCGCGGTTTTCACAAACTGCAAAACAAAATCTTCACGGATTAGGTAAAATCGCGAAGCAAACTCATATCTGCGAAGTCGTTTTCCCTTCACAGATCTTAAAAAACCGCGAAGCTATGAGTGATTTGTGAGTTCGCAATTTCTCTCATGCTTCGTGGTTTTGAGCATCTGTGAAGGGAATTAGATTTGATTTGCTTCGCGGTTTTAGCAACCGCTAAGTAAACAAGAGAACTACGAAGCATTTTTATTTCATTATTTAACTAATTTGAGCAATATTTTGTTGAAGGTTGGTCAATTTAAGGTTGATTCAAAGAAGAGGAAGAGGGTACCAGGTGATAATAGTACTAAAGGCATCACTTTCAAATATCCCTATAACTTGAATATAGAAACATCAATCACGGTGAGGGGTGATTGGGATGTGATGAAGAAAGTGAAGACCAGATTATCAACAGAGCAATTGGATGTGTTTAAGAAAACATGCTTTGGGCATTTCTTGGATATAGATGTGTGTACATTATCCACTCCTCTATGTCATGGGGTCCTTGCGAGAGAGAGTGCTCGACAAAATCCAAAACATAGAGAGATGTGGTTCAACGTCAAACGGGTAGAGCTGAAATTCGACGATCGTGAATTCAGACTCATCACCGAGTTGAGATTTGGTGATCCAAAACCAACTATGAAGCGATTGAGTAGTTAGAAAAAGGCAAACAAATTAAGAAATCTGTATTTTGAAGGTAGTCCGAGCTTAACTCACAAACAAATATATGAGACCTTCGAAAGTAGAGATTGGAAAGATGAAGAAGATGGTGATGCGGTCTTCATGGCTATGTTGTACGTTATACATAGGTTCATATTCACCGTCGATCCAAATAATTTGGTTGGTCCTAATATCATCGACCTCACTGATTTTCCGAAGTTGTTTAATGAGTTTCCATGGGGTGTGTTTGCTTGGGAGGAGACGTATAAGATGTTGCAACATGTCGTATCTGCTAAGAGCAGAAAGAAGAAATTTGAGTCGTTCCACAAGGGTACGTATAACAAGGCCATTCCATATCAGCTAGTTGGTCTGGCACAAGCTTTTCAGGTATGCTGCGTATATTTATTTGATCTACTTGATGTTAGATTTCAACTGGATTGATTTGAATTGAAATATTTTATAGGTTTGGATACTTGAGTTATGAAGTGCGTTTCGTAAATTCTATATGAGTAAAGACAAGAGCGTGCTCCCTCGTTTAAGTAGATGTATAACTTCAAAAAAATCAAACTTTTAAAGAAGCAACTGACGTTTTTAATATAAGTGGATATGTTTTGTTTACGTAAGCAATATGTGCTTGGATATAAGTAATATGTGTTGCTCAATGTTTATCGGTTTTGTGTTTTTCAGTTATCTAACGTAGCAACGGCTGAACTTGTGGTTGAGAATGTTGAAGAAGCATGTGAATGGTATAAGCCACTTAAGGATTATTTAGACGGGAAAGCCGTAGATATTGAGGCACTATTCGCGACATATAACATGTTTGAGTTGGTGGAGGAGGAGGAGGAGGATGTCGTAGGATATGATGTGGATGTAGTTGAAGGAAATTATTGTTGGTCCCTTGTGAGATAGAATTATTTCCAAAGAGGGGGGGTGTATGGAACTATTGGGTTAATTTAACACTTTTTGAAATTTCTCACTTCTAGTTCAATAGCACAGCATAAAGGCAAGTTCTGTTTACTGAGTTAATCAGTTAACAGAGCTTGATTCTGCATCTGATCTTACTACAGAGAAGATAGCTCACACAAAGAAGCTTTTATTGAAGACTTAAGGATTTGCGATTTATTGATACATAATAGTCGGAAGCGTTACTCATGAGATTAATTTTAGAGCAAGTAAATATCAGAAGTAAGTAAAGGAAAGAGTTAGAGAAAAGTTACTCAGTGATTTATACTAGTTCAGCCCCTTACCTACTCTAGTCCCCAGAATACATTTTTCTAGGTTTTAATCCACTAATGAACTCTTTCAATGGTAGAGCACAAACCTTTACGATAGATATAGAGGTTCTGTAAAGTACATTTCTTTACACTTCACACTCAGCTATCTATCATTCTCAAGTGTTTACTTAAAATCGAAGTAAACAGAAGAGCTTTTGATCCTTTTACGATTGATGATTTTTGTTCTAAAAACTAGAACACATATTTAATCACCATCTCTCAAAATGTATTACACAAATATAAACTATGAATATGTATTTTTGCTTTTGCTCTTTTGTTGCTTGAATCTCTAGATATCTTGTTGATGATCAAGTGTGAGAAGGAGTTTTTTCTTAGGCTTTTATAATGAAGCTTGAAGGCTGGAGCTTTTGAAATTCAAAAGGTCTGTAGGAGACAAAAACGACTTCTATCAGTTTCACCTTCTGACTTTTGCTTCAAAATGTTTACCGTTGCGGACACCCATGCTTCTATCTCTTTTAGCCGCACTCACTTCTGATTTCTGCTTAGACAGACTAATGGTTTGAGCATTTATGGCAAACGGTAGAAGTTGTTGGCGGGGACAAGCTTTCTGTCTCTTTTACTTCTTTCTCTTTTGGGACACGTTGTGTCAGACACGGAGTCAACGCCAACGTTTCTTGTCTTTTGGCTCAATTGCTTCTGGGTCTTTCTTGCTTTTAGCTTATTCCAGCTTCTGGGACAGAACCAAGGCTTTGGGTCTTTATTTCATTTAAGGCATTTTATTATTTGTAGCATTGTCTTTTAGTTCAACACAACACTTAGCAATATAATTAGCACAAAACATATAGATATTTAATTTTTGCACTTAAATATTTTTGGAAATCTAATTATATAATTATTTTTGTCAGAATCAAAACTCCATGTGAAAATTGTGTTTCAACAATGATGTGCATGAGAAGGATGAGGAGGATAAGGTTAAAAGCGAGAAGAGGACTAAGAAGAATGAAGAGGTTAGGGTGGATGAACAAGAAAAGGATGAAGAAGAGAGAAGGGCAAGGATGCATGTCAATTTCTAAAGTTGAAGGAGTAAGTGAAAGAGGAAGTGACTGCGGAGTTGATGGGAAAGATGACAAAGATGAATGAGGCGCGTTTGAGAGAAATAGCGGAGTTGAGGGAGGAGCATATGAGGGAGATGATATTGTTTAGGGATAAGCATAAGAGGGATATGGCGGAGATGATGCAAAAGATGATGATGGGAGAGCGGAAGGAAGAGCATATTGAAGACAATGTAGAAAAAAAGGTTGAAGAGGAGCGGATGGGAGAGAATGCAGAAGATGAGCCGAGGGAAGAGCATATTAGAGATTATGCTGAAGAAAACGTTGAAGAGGAGCGAAAGGGAGATAATGTAGAAGAAAAAGTTGAAGAGGAAGGGAAGGGAAAGAATGTTGAAGAAAAAGTTGTAGAGGAGGGGAAGGGAGAGAATGTTGAAGAAGATCGGGAGGTGATTCAATTCGGCAATGATACCAAAACACAACATATAACTTCCAAAGTGGTATATGAGTTAAAATGTTTATTAATATTTAATTGAAAAATATATGACTTAAACTGTGTTCATTTATTATATTTTGACGGGATGAAATTATGAATTTGAGTGATGATATTGAAACCGTCATAGTTATGCTTTTTGGTATTGCGGCCGGGAGTGAACCCATAATTAAGAAGGTAGCAAGCTATAATTGTGATTTTATGTATGTTTGTTCGCTGCTTAAAACGTTGATTTGGTATTTGCTATTGGCATTTAGAATGAGCTTAAACAATACCAAGTAAGGGGACGAGGTGGAAAGCCTATTAAAGATGTGCGAGCAAAGAGACCTTCAAAGTTCGTGAAAACACCTTTCACGACTCAAGGTAAGAAAATAAAAGGATCGAAGGTCTCTTAGGATGTGTTTAAGGGTTATAAAAAAGAAACCTAAAGCATGGATGGATCGACTTGTTGAAGATGATGTGTTGCTATATGAGACTTGGAAAAGTGTCTTCGATCTAAAATCGACAAAATTGTTGGGAGAGATATACACTCTACAACCAGACATCTCGTAGTTCGTAAAAATGGAGACGCCTAGTAGATATTGGGATGAGGAGGTAAGACTGATTTCAAATTAGATGTATAATTTGTTTGTGAATAATGTCTTATTTATGGGTTTTTTCTTGAATTAGTACATTGATGCATTCCTTTGGATGTTGAGGCGTTAGTCGGTGGAATGCGGATTGGACTACATCTGATAGCCAATTCACCAGATGGATGCAGTTTTCGAAACCCAATATCAACTACTTATGCACGACGATCAATGGTCAAGAGGACATGTATATGAGACCTTGAAAGGATATAAAGCGGGTATTCATGCCAATCAATATCAAAGGAAATCACTGGGTATTAGGAGCACTTAATACGACGAATATGCATATCTACATCTACGATAGTTGTATTCGTAATAACAGTGATGAGAAACTGAACGAAGTATTGGCCAAGCCCATCCACACCCTTAACATGGCCATTTTTAAAGCCTTTGTTTGGAAAACTAGCCATGAGATGAAAGTCATATGCTTTAAAAATGGCCCTGTTAAGGGTGTGGATGGACTTAGGTAGTAATTCATTTAGTTTCTCGTCACTGTCATTAGGAATAGAACTATTGTAGATGTAGACATGCATATTCGTCGCATTTAGTGCTCCTAATACCCAGTGATTTCCTTTGATATTGATGGGCATGAATACCCGCCTTACATCCTTCCAATGTCTCATATACATGTCTTATTGACCATTGACCATCCTTAATAAGTAGTTGATATCGGGGTTTGGAAACTGCATCCATTTGGTGAATTGTCTATCACACGTAGTCCAATCCATAGCTGGCCCGAATTCTACCGACTGACGCCTTAATAGCCAAAGGAATGCATCGATGTGCTAATTCAAGAGACAAAACTCATGAATAAGATATATTCTTCACAAACAAGTAAGACATCTGATTTTAAATCAATCTTATCTCCCTGTACCAATATCTATTATGTGTCTCCATTTGTACGAACCAGGACATATCTGGTTGTAGATTGTATGTCGCTCCCAACAATTTTATCGATTTTGGATCGGAGACACTTTTCCAAGTCTCATATAGAATCACATCATCTTCAACAAGTCGATCCATCCATACTTTGGGTTTCTTTTTTAAACCCTTAAACACAGCCTAAGAGACCTTCTTCGATCCTTTCCTTTTCTTACCTTGAGCCGTGAAAGGTGTTTTCATGAACTTTGAAGGTCTCTTTGCTCGCACTGCTTTAAGCGACTTTCCACCTCGTCCCCTTACTTGGTATTATTTAATCCCAGCCTAAATGTCAATAGCAAATACAAAATCAACGTTTTAAGCAACAAACAAACACGCATAAAATCACAATTACGGCTTACTACCTTCTTAATTATGAATTCGCTCCCAGCCGCAATACCAAAAAGCACAACTATGGCGGCTTCTGTACCATCGCTCAAATTCATAATTTCATCCTGTCAAAACATAATAAATGAACACATTTTAAGTCATATATTTTTCAAGTAAATATTAATAACCATTTTAACTCATATACCTCTTTGGGAGTCATATGTTGTGTTTCGATATCATTGTTGAGTTGAATCACCTCCCGGTCTTCTTCAACATTCTCTCATTTCCCCTCCTCTACAATTTTTTCTTCAACATTCTCTTCCTTCCCCTCCTCTTCAACTTTTTCTTCAACATTCTCTTCCTTCCCCTCCTTTTCTACATTATCACCAATCTTCTCTTCCCTCCGCTCCTTTTCTACATTCTCTCCCATCCGCTCTCCTATATCATAATCTTTGGCATCATCTCCACCATATCCCTTCTATGCTCCTCCCTCAACAATATCATCTCCTTCATATGCTCCTCCCTTAATTCCTCCATTTGTCTCATATGCGCCTTAGTCATCTCCGTCATCCTTCATTTCGCCTTCAACTTTAGAAAATGACCCTGCATCCTTGCCCTTTTATCTTCTTCATCCTTTGCTTGTTCATCCACCTTTAGCATATTCATCCACCCTAACATCTTCATTCTTCTTACGCCTCTTCTCGCTTCTAATCTTCTCCTCCTCCTCCTCAAGATCTTTCTCCTCATCCACATCATGTTCCTACAACATCATCCTCCTCATCCCCCCCTCCTCCTACATCCCCCTTCTCCTTCTGCCCCTCCTCAAACTCCTTATAAATTGCGAATAGTGCCTCAATATCTACGGCTTTCTTGTCTATAGAATCCTTGAGTGGCTTATACCATTTGCACGCTTCCTCAACATCCTCAACCACAAGTAGCTGATGACACGTCGGATGACTGAAAAATACAAAACCGATAAACATTGAGCAACACATATTACTTACGACCAAAGCACATATACTCACGTAAACAAAACATATATACTTACATTAAAAACGTCTAATGCTTCTTTAAAAGTTGGATTTTTTGAAGTTATCCATCTACTTAAACGAGGGAGCACGCTCTTGTCTTTCCTCATATAGAATTTACAAGGCACACTCCATAGCTTAAGTATCTAAACCTATAAAAAAAATTCAATTCAAATCAATCCAATTGAACATCAAATAGATCAAATAAATATATGAAGCACACCTGAAAAGCTTGTGCTAGACCAACTAGCTGATGTGGAACGACCTTATCGTATTTACCCTTATGGAACGCCTCAAATTTCGCCTTTCTGCTCTTAGCAGATACAGCCCATTGCAACGTCTTATACGTCTCCTCCCTAGCAAATACATCCTATGGAAACTCATTAAACAGTTTCGGAAAATCAGGGAGGTCGATGATATTATGATCAACCAAATGATTTGGATCGGTGGTGAATAGGAGCATATGTATAACGTACAACATAGCAATAAAAACCGCATCACCATCTTCTTCAAGGCTCCAATCTGTGCTTTCGAAGGTCTCGTATATTTGCTTGTGAGTTAAGCTCGGACTAGTTTCGAAGTACCAATTTCTTAATATGTTTGTCTTCTTGTAACTACTCAATCGTTTCACAATTGGTGTCGGATCACCAAATCTCAACCCGATGATGAGTCCGAATTCACGATCGCAGAATTTCAGTTCAACCCCTTTGACGTTGAACCACATCTCTTTATGTTTTGGATTTTGTGGAGCAATCTCTCTCGTAAGGACCCCATGACATAGAAGAGTTGATAACGTACACATATCTGAATCCGCCAAATGCCCAAAGCAAGATTTCCAAAACATATCCATTTGCATTTTTGTTAGTCTGGTCTTCAATTTCTTCATTACATCCCAATCACCCCTCACTGCGATTGATGTCTTTGTATTCAAGCTATAAGGATACTTGAAAGTGATGTCTTTCGTACTATTATCACCTGATACCCTTTTCCTCTTCTTTGAATAAGTCTTAGATGGACTAACCTTCAGCAAAATGCAGCTCAATTTAGTCAACTAATGAAATAAAAAGACTTCGCAGATTCCTTGTTTACTTCGCGGTTGATAAAACCGCGAAGTAAACATGTATAATTCTCTTCGCGGTTGATAAAACCGTGAAGCAGGAGTGAAACAACGAATTCGCAAATCACTCATAGCTTCGCATTTTTGAGCACCGCGAAGGGAAATAAGTCTTCGCAGTTATGAGTTTGTTTCGCGGTTTTTGCTCAACCGCAAAGATTTTGCTTCACATTTTGCGAAAACCGCGAAGCAAACTCATATCTGCGAATACTTTTTTTGGAACAAATGAACTCTTCGCAATCATTTCAAACTGTTTCTAAGTCCCATTTCGCAGAAAATAGATATAAACTAACCAAATAACACACATATACCATAAACCCTAAATTAATCGCGAAAACATAAAAAAAAACTGAGAATACATAACTCTAAACCAAACGAAAACGCAACAAACCACAGTAGATACGTACCTTTTTGCGGCTTCTTGCCATTGAAATCGAAGAAAAGTAGAGATTGAAAGTTCGAATTCGCAAATGGTAAACACTTTGAGTTCACAAAGTGAAAGAGGAAGAAGAAAGAAGGAAAATGCACTGAGTTGTTATATATATATGAAGAGTATTATAGATAATTCCTAAATGAAATATTCTAAATATGTAAAATGTTGTGTAATAGATCTTAATACGTAAATGAGCCTTCAATTTGACCCAGTTTTATAATTTACCCTACAAAAATAATTGATCCATTAAGACTTAATCAATTAAAAATGAATTGATTAAGGGTTTAAGTATACATTTAATCTTTGTTTAAATGGAAATCTTTTTGCCAATCGCAACTCCCATCAAAGGAGTTGAAGTTGCAATATGGAAAAAGATTTTGTGTAGCACCGCGAGGCTCTCAGCAAAATCAGAATCAGGACCAAATACTTGGGGGTCAATAGACCCAAACTTAGTAATTGGGGGATTAAGAACAAGGGACCCATTCTGGAAATAACAGAATTACCGCCCGAATGTACATATTCGGCGTCGGAAAGTTACATCAGCAAATATAATTATTGTTATTTTCTTCCCGGAATCAGGGGTCGAGTTCCGCCCTACCGGAAGTTTGCCATGTTAAGCAAACAAATATTAGAATTTTATGGGTGAGCTGCTCTATTTCTCCGCCTCTCCCTAGTAGCCATTTTCTCTCCATACCTCTGCAATATATCAGCCAAATCAACCATTCCTGCCTCCCTCAATTTCTTCCCAATCTCTTCAAACATAACCACACCTTCCTCACTTGAAAAATAATGCAAAAACTTATTATAATCAAATCTATCCACTTCAACACCACCCTTTATGCTCCTCTCCACATACTTACTAGCATCTAATGATCTCCCTGCCTTGACCAAACCACCAACAAATATTGTATCAAAATTCACAATTGGGTCTCTTTCTTTCCTCCCTCTCTTCCCCAAATGCCCTTGCAATAGCATTATATATGTGTGCATTATAGGTTCACATCCTCTCTTTATCATCTCCCTAAAAACTTGTGTAGCTTCACTTGCTCTTCTCAATTTCAATAGCCCTTTAATCAAACCATGGTATACACTTATATCTGGATTCTCAATCCCTTCCATTACTCTATATGATTCATTTACTCTCCCTCTTGATAGAAGTCCATATAGAAGATGCCCCAAAGTTATATTATCTGCTTCGATTTTTCTCTCAAGCATTTCGTCGAACACCATCTTTGCTTGTGAGATTTTCCCCTTTTTACACATCCAATTGATTACAAGCCTGTATGTAGATAGTCCCAAATCACCCATTCTGTTCACTCTCATTGTATGAAAGACCTTCAAAGCTTCATCATACTCGTTTCTTTTGAAAAATGTCTCCATCATTTTCTCAAACACATCGATTCCGGGCTCGGATCCTTCATCCACCATTAAATTCCAGATCTTCGAAGCTTCAATCATATTTCCCACATCACAAAACCCTTTGATTAACAATCCATAAGTGACTCCATTAGGTTGAATCGACTCTTTCAATTTCAATACCAAAAATTTCGCCTCATCAACGAGTTTGTTACCTTTACACAAACTCTCCACAACCTTGTTTAACCTCTCTACGCTGTACTCGCACCCATAATCATTCATCGAGTGAAAGAATTCGACGCATTTTTTCAGCTCCCTCGCCGAAGCTAAAGTATTCAGAGCAATGAAAAAAGTTTTGTCGTTAACTAATCGGAGTTTACCCATTTGATGAACGGTGGTCCAGAATAGATCGATGTTTCGTGATTTTGATATGACGTCTAGCAATTTGTTGAAAGAGACGGAGGTGTGGGAGAAATGCGGGTTAGGTGTTTGATGTGTGTACTGAAAGAAGCGATAAACGGGACGCCAAGAGGAATGGAACTTGTTGCATACTTGGAGGAAGAATTCGTGAGTGATTTGGGGATCGAAAGATGAAAGTTTGGAGTGGAGATTAGAGTCCGGTGAATTTTGCTGTTGATAAAGGATTGTGCAGACGCGGAGAAGGTGGTCTGGATTAATTGGGGATGGAGAAGATTGTTGTTGCTGATCGGAGGCGGTGGTGGTTAGGGGACGGAGGTGGAGATGGCAGTGGAAAAGGGAGGGTTTGTTGAACGAGAAACGTTGGAGTGACATGTCTGGCGGAAGAGACGGAGAGGAAGATAATGGATTTTAATTGCAAAAGTTAAAATTGGAGATGCACGGAGTCGAACCCTGTTTACTCTCGCATACGCGTTAGCTCTATCATTTGAGCTACATCCCCATTTATATAAAAAATAATAAATTATGTAATCTAATATCGAATGAATTTTAATTTAGCGAATAGAAAAAAATTAAATGTAAAATATCGAAACTTATACATCTCGTATGCAAAGTAAGCACTCTATCATTTGAGCTACATGCTCTAATGATAATTGGCTGAATATATATATATATATATTAATTAAATCATAGCATTGTTAATTTATTTTACGTTTTTACCGAGGATTGTAACATTGAAAAATTAGATTTAATGAAAAATAGATATTATTCCGTTATTTGATTTTTTAGATAGGATTGTAACACTTGGTGGCCTTTACAGCCGGTCCCAAGCTCGGACATAGGAGGAAGGTTGCGGTAGGTTTTGTGGTGGCCAGTGTAAAACTTAGCCACATCTTATGACATGAACCACAATATAAATATCCTGGGGGCGTTCCCTGCTCAGCGACGCGCTGCACTTCCTAGACCCGATTGTAGTGATAAATGTGCAAGGGTTGCTAAGTCGTCGCCCCGAAGCGGCGCGCCACCCCAAGACCTGGGGGTGGTGTCAAATATGCAAGGGTTGCGGGTAAATAAGCTAGTCCACAGTAATGGTAAGGGTAGGGGTAGTAGATTACGCTTTGGGACATGGAACATAGGTTCTTTGACAGGAAGATTAGTAGAAATTGTAGATGTTATGAATAGGAGGAGAATAAATATAATGTGCCTATAAGAAACCAAGTGGGTTGGAGTCAAGGCAAGAGAGATAGCTCATTGGGGTTATAAGCTTTGGTACTCAGGAAAGGATAAAGGTAGAAATGGAGTAGGTATTCTTATTGATCGGGAGTATATTGATGATGTAGTAGCAGTGTCTAGAAAGAGCGATAGAATTATGAGTGTTAAGCTAGTGATAGGGGATGAGGTTGTGAATGTCATCAGTGCATATGCGCCACCAATAGGATTAGACGTCTCTATAAGATAAGCTTTTTGGGAGGACTTAGAGGAAGTGGTGCAACAGGTTCCTTGGGATGAAAAGATGGTACTAGGGGGTGATCTCAATGGACATATGGGTTCTAGACGAGATGGGTTTGAGAGTGTTCATGGAGGGTATGGTTTTGGAGATAAAAATGAACCAAGAAATGATATTTTGGAATTCGCATCAGCCTATGACTTGAGTATCATGAACATATGGTTTATGAAGAGAACATCCCACTTAGTGACTTATCGGAATGACGGTAATGCGAGCCAAATTGACTTCTTCTTAGTAAGGAGTGCTTGGAGAAAGAGTTATATTGATTGTAAGCTGATCCCTGGTGAGAGTAAAACAACCCAACATAGAGTAGTGGTGCTTGATTTTCGAAGTAGGAGATGTATAAGAAAACGAACACCACAAGTGGAGACTAAGATTAAATGGTGGAAATTGCAAGGGGAGAATCAACAAAAATTTGTGGATGAGATGGCAAAAAAAGATATTTGGACTTGTAATATGGATTTAAATATAGATTCGATATAGACTAAGATGGAGCATAGTATAAGGGAAGTAGCGAAGGAAGTTATAGGGGAATCTAAAGGTAGCATGCCACCGGGTAAGGACACATCTTGGTGGATAGAAGAAGTACGACAAGCAGTAAAGAGTAAGCGAGAATCCTCTAAAATATTGGGGAAATGTAGGAGCGATAAGAACTACGAAAAATACAAAGAGGCTAAAAGGGAAGTAAAGGGAGTCATACGAGATGCTAGAGCAAAGGTGAATCGGGATCTGTATGCAAGATTGGATACGAAAGAAGGGGAAAGAGACATATATAAAATTGCTCGGATGAGAGATAGGAAGACGCGAGATCTCGGAAAAGTTAAATGTGTGAAGGATTTGGACCAAAAAGTCCTAGTTGGAGATAAGGATATCAAGAAACGATGGAGGTCCTATTTTGATGACTTATTTAATGGAGATCGCAGACAAGATGTTGGAGATATAAGTATCCCGCACGATATGATAAATCATGAATGCCTGCGGAGAATTCAAAAGGGTGAAGTCAAAATGACATTAAATAAGATGAGGTTGAAGAAAGCAGTAGGACCTGATGGCATCCCTATTAAGATTTGGAGATGTTTGGGGGAGAGAGGAGTCGAATGGTTGAAAACATTCTTCAATAAAATTTGGAGAAACAATAAGATGGCATCAGAATGGAGGAAAAGTATCTTAATCCCTTTGTATAAGAACAAAGGCGATGTCTAAGATTGTGACAACTATCGAGGAATCAAATTAATGAGTCACACTATGAAACTTCGGGAGCGATTGATCGAACAAAGGCTAAGGAGCACGGTGAAGATCTCGGAAAACCAGTTTGGCTTTATGCCGAACTATGGAAGCCATCCATCTAATGAGACAATTAATGAAGGAAAATAGGCAAACGTTTGGCAGCGGAAATATAAAATTTTTAACCTATTTCCTTTAAACCAAGATCCGTTAATCGTTATTTCATATAAAGAGGGATAGAAGGAAATACCTTTTGATGAACTATCTACCGTTGCAAGCGAAGTGCCCTCAACTCTTAATCCGAGTTCACGAGCACAAAATAAGAACACAAATCAAAACGATATTAGAACTCAACCGAATAATAGCAATCAAGATAGATTGCCTCTAATTAATCAACACAAGATCAATGAATAAAGGAAAGAGATGAAATCAATTGATTCAAAAGCAAGAGGTGAAAGACGATCCACTACGGTAGGGGGTCGAAAATTCTCTCTCTCCGGGATAGTAGGCTTGGCCGAAATTTACAACAAGAGGGGGTTAATATAGCCTCTTCTATCTAAACCCTACTCTTATTATTATTATCATCTATAATTATATCTAAATATAAAGATAATAATAACTTATTAATAGGATAATAATTAGAAGCTATTTAATCTCAATAAACCTCCTAACTTATTTATCCTATAATTAATTTAATCTATAATCATAATCTAATTATAATTGTTAAAATTAAATTAATTCCTTATGTGTCACAACACATAAAAATCGCCCCTCTCTATTACTGGGCCTTAGTGGACTCAGTTGGGCTTCCGTCAATTAATTAGCATTTGTTTCTCTTTTGGGTTCCAAGTCTTATGTGTGACCCATTAGGTTCTTATTGCTTTTAGCCGTATACAACCATTAAATTAATTTCTCAAAATTACATTCAATCTTTGTATAATGGAATGAGTACGCGAACTGTGATTGACAGATCCGAAACATTCCCCCAGAGCTATAAAAAGACATGTTGATTCCGGCATTACCTTTCCGTATTAGTTATAGTATAATTCGATCCTTTATCAACTACATCCTTGAACAGAATCTTATGACTATGGATAATGTCAAGTCACATATAGCGAGACGTTCGTTTTACTTGTACAGGCCGAGTTAACTCCAATTAGATAGGTTAAGTGAAATCTACATTTCAAGTCTTAAGCTATCACCTTACAATGATTTAGAGTCAAGTCTTCCACAAGCGATCCTTGGACGTATCTCCCATTTATCAGGAGTGACAAATGCTCAATCTAATGTTAACTATCGTGCAATTACTTCCTGTGATACCCAACGTCTGCCGTACACACCCCAGAGTCATCCCTGTTATGGATCGTGTTACAACAAGATCAAAGCATCACATTCCAGAATCCAGAATCACTAATTAACATTCCTTTGAGTCTTAGGATTACTTATACATATTAATACCAATGAGATGAACATGTGACAAGGATAAATCTACCCATCCTGTTATCTCAAGTCGGGCCCCCAATCCTAATGAACCCTTTCATTGGATCCATGTAACTGTCCAGATATCTGCATATCTGAAGCTTGTGAGATCAGCTTTCTGTCTCGACAGAAAACATTGTTACATGCAAGTCTTAACAGTGTTATGTCAATCCCTATTCAAAACATATCACTTGACTTGTGGTGGTTTTAAGTTTATTATAATGTTTTGTCTCACTTCATGCTTGTATGAACACTTTATAATCACTTTAAATAAACTTAGGGATTTACTTTTATTTAGACTTATTTAGTTCTTTAAAAGTGGTTGCTTTTATACAGTTATGAAACCCTATCTTATTAAAACAAATGACATAAAGAACAATTCATTTACAGTAGGTTTATATAGGACACTAAACCCCAACAATTAATGGAGCACTATCGAAATAAGAAGAAAGACTTGCATATGGTTTTCATTGACTTGGAGAAAACATATGATAAGGTACCAAGGGAAGTACTTTGGTGGGCCTTGATAAGGAAAGACATTTTGCGGAAATATATTGACATCATAAAGGACATGTATGAGGGAGCATGCACGAATGTATGTACTAGTGTTGGGAAGACTGCATCAAGGTTCCGCACTAAGCCCATTTCTTTTTGCCATCGTTATGGATGAACTAACAAGTTCACTTCAAGATGGTATATCATGGTGCATGTTGTTTGCAGATGATATTGTGTTGGTTGATGAGACGAAAGAAGGAGTAGAGAGGAAGTTGGAACTATGGAGACAAACTCTAGAATCTAAAGGCTTTAAGTTGAGCCGAAGTAAGACAGAATATTTGGAGTGTAAGTTTAGCGGCCATAGGAGTATGGAGGCAGGGACAATCACCCTAGATGGGAGAATTGTTCAAGCCTCAGATTGCTTTCGGTATTTAGAATCTATTATCCAAACAGATGGAGAAGTAGATGGAGATGTTGCTCATAGGATTAAATCTGGTTGGTCAAAGTGGAAGAGTGTTACGGGTTTCCTTTGTGACCCCGGCATGCCTAATAGATTGAAGGGAAAATTCTACCGCACGACAATCAGGCCAGTATTGTTATATGGTACGGAGTGTTGGGTAGTGAAACACTGTTACATCCATAAGATGTCGGTGGAGGAGATGCGTATGTTGAGATGGATGTGTGGTCATACGAGAAAGGATCGGGTGAGTAATGACATAATTAGGTCAAAAGTAGGGGTTACATCTATTGAGAATAAAATAAGAGAAAACTGACTAAGGTGGTTTGGCCATGTGAGACGTAGAGCGCTTGATGCGCTGGTTAGGAGGACCGAAGAGTGGCAAAGGGAGGTAGTGATGAGGGGTAGGGGAAGACCTAAGCAAACTTGGAGGAGGGTGATCGAGAGTGATATGAGTTTATTAGGGATTGATGAAAATATGGTAGTAGATAGGACGAAGTGGAGGGAGATAATTTGTGTCGCTAACACGACTTGATTTCACGGTTTTATATGATGGTTCATGTCAGCCGACTCCAAATCATTTCGGAACTAAGGCTTTGTTGTTGTTGTTTATATATGTTTGTTTATTTTTATATTATTTATGAGTTCTTGACAAAAAAAATTTTTTATTTATAGTAAGAGATATATTGTGTAATTGGAATAATTTTATAGCTAAATTATACTCCCTTCATTTGAAAATAATGGTTACATTTGACTAAATCACATATATTAAGAAAATTTATTGATTTGTATTAAATTTAGAAAAAATTACAAAATTGGATCAAATAAAAGACATATTTATATATTTAATCCATTTACTCAACCTACTACATATCTAGACTGTTTTTGTGTAACTTTCCCATAATACCCTTACCCTTTCATCTTCCCCCTTACGCGAAAGATTTCTCTTCCTTACGCTTCCTTACGCGAACGGTTTCTCTTCCCAGACCTTTGATCTTCCTTTCTTCCTTTATATTTCATGAAATCTGCACCATTTCTCTTCATCACCATGTCTTTCTCTTCTTCCTCTCTCCATCTCTCGATTCTTCATCTTCCTATTGCTAGAAAACGACGCCATGGTTCTTCATGTTCCTATTTCTGCTCGTCTCTTGGTTTCTTTCTTCTTGTGCGGTTCAAAGCAATCGTTATTCTACGTTATTTTCATCATTTTTTCTTAGTTTCTCATATGGTTATTGTCGAAAAATGTAAGTATCTACTGTTTTCTCTGCGGTTTTTTTTTTCAGAAATTCACTTAGCGTATTCCGTTTTCGCGAATGTATGCAAGGAGAAAGATCCTGAAAGGTGTCGATTTTACTTCGCGAAACGATGATTACGTGAAGTCCGCGAGGGAAATAAGTCTTCGCAAAAATGAGTTTGTTTCGCAGTTTTTGCTCAACCGCAAAGATTTTGCTTCACATTTTGCGAAAACCGCGAAGCAAACTCATATCTGTGAAGACTTTTTCTGGAACAAATGAACTCTTCGCAGTCATTTCAAACTGTTTCTAGGTCCCATTTCGCAGAAAATAGCTATAAACTAACCAAATAACACACCTATACCATAAACCCTAAATTAATCACAAAAACATAAAAATACTGAGAACACATATCCCTAAACAAAACAAAACACTATAAGAAAATAACAGTTTACCAACGACATTTTACCGATGACACATATGTCGTAGTTATTAGCGATGATATGCCTACGACTTACTTGTGAAATTATTCAACCAACTTTATAAACCAAAATACCAAGAAAATGCAAACAACTTACCAAGGACAGAAGTTACCAACGACTTATGCCGTTGGTAATTGTAACGACTATACGTGCCATCGCCATGTCGTCGGAATTAGGAACGACATACCAACGAAATACCTTGTAAACAAAAATGTATAAAAAATTATTTATTACAAAACATTTTAAAATATTATTAAAAACTACAAACAGCTTATCCAGGAATATATATAAGGATAAGATGCAAAAAAAAATATTTTTAACGTTGATAACTAAGAGCAATTTTACTCTTAATGTCTAAAATGATGCAATTTTATCTCTAAAGTTGGGAGCAACGAAGAAATTCACCCATAACATTGACAAATTGGGTCAATTTGAAAAATAACTCAACAAACTGCTTTCTTAGTAATGAATCTTGTCGTATGCATATATTATAAACATATAAATAGATGTAAAAAAATAAAAAAAAATTATACTGTATTTTGTACGAATTGAAAAAAAATTCAAATATTTCATCGAATTTGAAAATATTAATCTCTAATTCTATTATTAACTCACATAATACGAAATCAATATTTTTTAGAATTAACCGATATTCAATTACCGTAGAATCATGACAAAAGATCTGTGTTTTATAATAATTTGTGAAATCGACCCAACCTTATAACCTTATAGATAAAATTAATATCTTGAATATTTTTAATTAACTAAAAATTTTCCTCTTTTACCTCTAAAATTCACCAAAAATTCCCGCTTATTTCTCCAAAATTTCCCTCTTTCCCACTATTTCCCTAATTTTCACATACACACACACACACTCTCTCTCTCTCTCTCTCTGCGTTTAGCCCCCTAACCTAGAATCCAACCCATCTTCATCCCTCTCCATTCGTGACCTAAATCTTGGCTTACCATACCTTTCAACAAAAACCCTCCCAATCTCTGAGTCCACCTCAGAATCAGAAGTTTCGCTTTCCTCTCTCCCGCTCTCATCCTTGCTTGCCCTATTAGGTATTGTTCTTTCTCATCTAAATCGCCTATAGTATAGCTTGTTGATCTTGAGGTTTTTTTTTTGTTAAACTGAAATCTATTCGACCAATTTCAGGGTTGAAGCTCGTCGATGGCAATTGGTAATTCTCTTTACCTGCTTTTCTGTTTATCCATCCCCCTAATTTTAATTATCTAATTTATGCCATTTGTGGTTTATAAGGATGTAAGGCACATGGTTGTTAAAGAAAGAAATGTAGTTTAGTTTGAGTCTGAAAAGTATCACTAGGTGGGGAGTGATTGAATTGATTTCTGTGTCTGAAAATTCGACCTTTATCCCATTTATTTTGCTCTTACATGATTGACATTATTGTGCAGATTTTAAAGAATATGAAGGAGACGTTCCGGCCATTCAACATGAGTACTCGAAGAGTTCATTCTTAGGACCATCTCATTTCTAGCTTGTTTGGTGTGTTAAATTTTCACTAGCTTTTCAGTACTTATTGGTTTGTTGTTAAGAGTTAAAATTGTTTATCCAATGTTGTGTTTGTCATTATCTTAGTAGTTTGATGCTTAGATATTTCTGTTTTGGATTGATTACATCCATTTGGCGCTACCTGAAAATCTCAATTTACCATAGTTATAATACACACAAACTAATACTAATAAGCCAAATCACCTAATTTAAGTTTTTGAGTCTATATCTTTGCTATAAAGTTAGAGATCATACAATAATGTGGCTAAAATCTTACTGATTAGTTATCACCAAATCTTCATGTGTAGCTTGTAGATGTTGCGACATAGCTTACGAAATGCTAACTTTGATTTCACAAATAGAGTAAACAATAAAGAAGTTAATCACGTTTAAAACTTCAATTAGTCAAATAGTATTGTCTAGTTTTAATGAAGGGCTTGTGGGGAGGTCATTGAGTACTTTTTAATGTTCCAAATTCTTACAAGCATGTTTCACAAATAAGGAATTTGTGATCATTACACAGTTATCTGTTCAAATTCAAAGGCTTGAGGAATTGGCGATCAAGCAATTAATACCAGTGACCACAACAGAATTTTACCTTATTGTCTACGATTGTTTCCCTTTTCTTTTCCCCACTAATCTGGTATCTTTCTATTTTGTTAAATAATTTGACCACAACAGACATCAGAATTAAGGCTTATAGTCCGGAATTCCTAATCTGTATTTTTTGTGGGGAGAAATTATGTAATTTGCCTATTATTCATCATGTTATTTTGCTTTCAGTATCAAGAATGATGATAAGTTAATTCAAGAAGAGGGTATGGAGTCTCTTTCAGAGGCTGAGCTTGGTGAAGATTGTAGGAATGTGACATGCTTGGTTTGTTATCTGTTGAAGAAATGCGGCAGCAGGTTTTGAGGTTAGCATTTTGTGTATTTTGCTTCTGCAGATCATTATCCATGTTGGTGTCTACTAATGTTGATCTGTTACTGGTTAATATGAACTTCAATATGTTAATTTGTTAGGTTCCTTAATCTTAACTGCAGCTTTGTGACTGGCTTGATCTCTCTCTCTCAATCTCTTTGTTCCATTCAAGGTAATATAGAGCCCCATAGTATATCCTTTTTTTTTTCAATTGCATGTGAATCTTCTGTTTTGAAACCTTATGCAGGGCCTGTTGTAGATACTGTTGGTGTTACATCTTTACTATCAGAAGATTCTATTTCTGAAAGGAGGAAATTGGAGTACGTTGAGATGGAGGAGGAGCTTATCAAGGTTATTGTGTTTTATATTTATATTCTTGGCAACATGATATCCTCCTTAACTGCTCCCTTAATGATATGAGAATACAGTGTGATGAGTTTTCTGCCTTATATATACTTAAATGAGTTGATTTTGAGGTTCATTCAAGAATTGGTTCTTTGGTTTGTTTATTTATCTATCAGGTTATTGTTGAACTGGCAAAAATGGATTACAGCGAGGAGAGTTCAATAGCTCTAGAGATATGTGGTGCTTATTTTAACTTGTTCTGTCTTTGCAATTTCGTTTTTCACTTCTTTTTATAGTAAAAACAAACCTCCACTAACTAGAAACCATGAATTTTAACTGGTTCATATACAGCTTTTGAGAACATTGTAGAAGATTTTGGAGTGAGGAAAAGAGGGTAGAGATGGAAGTCCTTTTTAATGGAGGGAAGGGGGAGAAGGAAATTAAGAAAAGGACAAAACTGTATATTTGAATTACATGTCATTCAAGGACATTAGATTGATTGATGCTTTCTTGGGCCGAACAGGGCAATTATCGTACCATGTATGATTGATTGATGCTTTGTTGTATGGGTAGAGTTTTTGGATTTCGGTTCTTGCTTGGCAATCTGAGGCTACAAAAAGAGCTAGATCGAAAGGTCAATCTTTGTTGTTTTAGACCTGAAGAACCAAGAGCAAATAGAATTTGGAAGTCATTCATGAGATTTTTTAAGCTTTTGGGATGATCACCATTAATTGTTTGTGTAGTTCTCCTTGTTGGGTGAACAAAGTTTTCAAGCTTTTCTATTAGGATTCAGGTTGGCTTACCTTTTCTTCTGAATTAAACTTCTTAGAAATATAGTGAAGAAAAAAGTAAATAATTTAAATTCCAGAATTAAAAGTTGAAGCTCCTATCCTATGTAAAGCTAGCAACTTGTTTTAATCGCAGAAATCACTGAGAGAAGTTTCTGATATAGCAGAAGAATTGGGTTCTCCTGATGTCCTAAGGATAGTTGCTGATGTGCAAAAGTCTGAAGATTACAGTCGAATGATTCAAGAAACTATTAACCATTTTGGAAGATGTCAGTACAAAACAATTAATTTTATTTTTCACCCATTTCCAAATGTTAATTTAATCTTAAATTTCGTTACTGCAGTGGATCATCTAGTTAATAATGCTGGTATCAGCTCGGTCTCTCTTCTTGAAGAAGCAACTGACATCACAAATTTTAGGACTGTAATGGTAAAATTCTAAATCAAGCTCCTATTCTATATAGATTAATTCAATCTTGCTTTTCCTTTAATTGAAATGGAGATATGCAGGATACGAACTTCTGGGGATCAGCTTACACAAGTCGTTTTGCAATTCCATATCTCCGAAGGAGCCGAGGCAAGATCATAGCCCTTTCCTCCTCAGCCTTATGGCTGCCGCAGCCAAGAAAGAGTATCTATAATGTAATGTTTTGATTGTATAATAAAGTAAGTTTTAGAATTTGTAGTTCCCTGAATTGAAACCAAGTTTGTTACTCAGGCGAGCAAAGCGGCAATGGTGATATTTTTTGAGACATTGAGGGTTGAATTAGGGTCTGATGTTGATTGTGACACCTGGGTTCATAGAATCGGAAGTTACACAAGGCAAATTTTTATTACCTAAAGGCAAAGTGGATGTGGATCAAGCACTGAGGAATGTAAGTTTTATATCATTATAATTATGTTGTGTTGTTTTATATCAAAGTAAACATTTGTTTTAAAAACTGAAGAAAAAAATGTGGTTAATTTATTACAAGAAAGAAGCAGTTGCATATGCTTCTTTATGGAACAAAGAGTGGATAAATGAATAGAATTGGAAGTGGATAAAATGAAGTGACATCTTTGTTTCCACTAATAGTATCCATATATCTTTTCCTTTCTTTTGTTCATTTTATCATGGACAGAGAAAATGGATGTATCTCAAGTGTCTAAAATCCATGAGCTTTCGATGCATTAAAAACTATTTGTAAACTCCTAGCATTCACCCCTCTTTTTTGCTCGTCAAAGACTTGATGATATTGACATTTAATCACTCTCTTGGAGTTCACTGTGTAATAATATAAATTTGCACACTATAGCAATTATGTAACAGAACATTTCACAGAACTGGACCAGTTGTGTAATAGAATAAGACCAGTTGTGTAACAGAACAAGAGCAGTCATGTTTACAGAGCAGGATAGAACTGATAACCTGTTTTGGAATGGTATACCAGTCCAAAAATGGTTAACATGCTTCCTAATCCGTTTTGTTGCTCTCAGTGTTCTACATTATTTTACTTGTTCAAAATTTCTCCTATTTTTACCTGTTACTTATCATGCTTTTACTAGTTTATGGTTGAAGTTTTCGTTGATGAAAAGTTTTATACTTGTAGGTTGTTGCACTAACTGTCATGTAAGCATAAAATCTGAACTTAGACAGCCAGAAGCAATCGGGATATCTGCTGAACTAAAGTCAAAGGCATGTTATCTGATCTAAAATTTACTTGCATAAGCGGAAGATTTCTAAAAGTTCTCATGTTCTTTCATTTCTGTTTAACATTTTCTATCAATCCCTGAATTTTGATTTTGTATAATTTCATTTTGTAGGTACATTTGGAATATTTGGATGTTGATGCTGACATTTTGGTGACTTCTTCATATCAGGTTTCTCTCTTTTTTGTATTCATGCCATAAGCTTCTTGCTGCCACCACCGCCATTTGTTTGTGGACCGCCACCATCCTTCATTCTGCCATTGGCCTCCGCCAGTAGTTCCTATGTTCCACTGCTATTCTCTGCCACTTTTTCCATTGGAGGTTCCGTCTGTGACTTTCTACTCTGCCCTTCCTGTTTCTGATCCCACCAGCAGTTCTACTCCGCCTCTGTTGCTAGTACAAATTTCTGCTTTTGAAAAACGTTAATACTTGCTCTGGTTAATTGAATGTCATAGTTGGTGCTTTGGTCTAATATAAGTGGCATGCTAAAATCAAAGAAACTCACATTGGCCGTGGCTTGTAGTTGTATATTTCATATTCGTTGTGCTTTGGTCTAATATATATATGAGTACACACTAAACTTTGATTAATTAGAAGATAGAAAGCTAATTTCTCAAATTGGACAGATCCTTGTAGCCATATGGTGCATTGACTGGTTTGTTGTCTGGCACTAAAGACAATGCACTGCATTGACTGGGTTCATTTTGTCATTCATATGAATGATCAATTAACTTTCAATTATATGCATATGCGTTCAAGACTTTGTATCATATTAGCTTCAATTCTAAGGATTAATTGTTGTCCAAAGAAAGATACAATGTAAAAGTTAGATTGTTGACTATATGCATTTATAGGCCCACCTTTGCTATTATATTGTTGATCAATTTGGAATATATTTTCAGTTGTGAATACAAAACTCATGTTAATGCCTTTTCTTTTGGATGCAAGCTTGGGATAGTGATAAAGACTTATTCTAGCACAACCCTTGTAGCTTGGTAACCATGTCCTTAGCTAAAGCTCATGAGATATGTAGGTATCAGTTTTGCTCTTCCTTATCCCACATCTTTGAGTTTTATGAGATATGTCTGTCCCTCTTTGGTGTGACTACTTGAATTATGTACAAGAATCCGATCCGTCAGTGCGTGAATGTTCTGCTGATTGCGTTTAAAAAACAAGAAGTATTTTTGAGCATGCTGTCATTGCTGCTGGTTTGCATCTTGCCGAGGGCAATAAAATATGGGAAGTATACCGGGAATTAGAGCAGGCTGTTGTAGACACCGGGGTCGGAGGACCGATGAAGAAAAATTATAAAAAGGGATCCAAATCAGTCGATTGAAATAAATGATGAGTCAATAAAAAATAATAAATAAATAAAAAAAACGTTGTTCGAAGGAACCGTGGAGACCGGTTTGATCGAATTTGGAAATCGAATCGAGATGACGGGCGAATCGGTTCCGCGAGTGAAATCTTAAATCGTCTCGCCGAGTTCGGGGTATTTCACGCCCTTTTCTTATTTATTTTATTATTAATAGAGTCTCGGGACGATAGAGGGTTTTATTTTGGTATTCGAGCAATCCAAAAAATATATATGGTTTTGTAAAAAGATCGATTTTATAAAAGCTAATTTTATAAAATCAGTTTTGACGAAAATCATTTTTGATGAAAATCGTTATTGATTTTGGTTATTTTTAGATGTATTTTGTTTAGTTAAACATTTTTATTTTTTTAGTATATATAAACGCGGCCCCGTTGGGGGCCGGTATTTATGTCACGGGCCATTGAACGGCCCGTGACGGGGCTGGGCCGCCCAGGCCCAGGCCCAGCCCCCTGCACTTGGCATTCGGCCAAGTGCATTTTGCTGCACTTGGCCAAATGCCAAGTGCAATTTTAGCTTAGGATTTATAAAAGAAAAAAAAAATTAAAATCAAATAATAATAATTATAATAAGTATAATAATAAGTATAATAATGAGTCATTAAGCCAAATTAGCTTACCCTTGGCTCCAAGTCAAGAGTAAGCTAATTTAGCTTTGCTTGGAGCCTACCTTTAAACTCCAAGTCAAAAAAAACCTTAATGGTGAAGGTTTCATGCCTATAAATAGGATGGAGCCCAAGGCATTTGAGAGGAAGAAAATTGGACCCGAACCCTTGGAAAAATTCAACGAGACCCGAATTCTTCCAAAAACACAAAAATCGACTCAAAACACAATCAATCGACTTGATTTGGATCTCCATTACCGATTGAAGAGGTAATAATCCGAGGAACTAGACTCATTTAATCCTTTTATTGCATTTTGGTTATGTAGATCTCTTTATTTACTCTTTTATTGCACTTTTATTGTTTAGATTTGTCAAATTAATTTTCTGTTTTCATTCTACAAATACTTGAGTTTGGATCTAAAATAAAAACCTCGTTTTATGTCCCAATACGAACCGTGACCCCATTTAGGGGTAGTTCGGGACTAAAACGTTGTAGATCTAGAAAATGTTTTAATTAACGTTTTAAAATAAAACATCGTTTTGGGAGTCTCCGTTATAGACTATGACCCGATTTGGGTAGTTCGGAGACCAAAAATGATAGAATAGATTAGATCTAAAGCTTTTTAATAAATCTGGAATGTTGAGGGACTGTTTCTGAGATTTTCCCATCTTTTTGTCATAAAAGCAGATCAGTGATAGATTTTTCGTCACAAAATCTGCTGGAACCTTTTAAAATACCATTTATTACACTTTTACTACTTTATATATGTATATATATGTATACGGGTGGGTAGAGTAAATGATTTCATTCTATTTTTTATATGTATTAATGTATATGTGTATTTATATATGAGTTTGGGTTATAGATATTATTTTTGGTTTTTTTTTTAGGATTTTTTGTTAATAGTTTTCACTTTTATGGTTATTAATTATTTATTGATGGGTTGGGTGTTAAAATGTTGTATTAGTATTAAGATATTATGGGGTATTATTTTGGGTTAATTGTTTGAGGGTATATAATATGGTATCATTTTGGTTTATTTAGATAACCTAGGTAATTATTTTGGGGGTATTACATAGAGAATTATTTTGGCTACTTGTTTTGGGGTTCTCTTTCGATTTTCGGTAAGAATAGGGACTGTTTTGTTATTTGGTGACTTTATGGGCCATTTTGGGGGTTTATGGGCTATTAGTACATTATTTGTGTTTATAGATATATTTGGGTTAAATTGGAGTCATATATGAATATAGGGGTATATTATGACATTGAATATAGTCTTTATGCTTTTTGTTTTCCTAACTATTTTTAATAATAATCTACTTATTATGTATAGTATAATAGTTATTTTCCTATTTAAATATCATTTATACTAAGTTAGCTTTGTAAAATTATATATATATATATATATATATATATATATATATATTTTTTTTAAGTCTATTTGAGCTATACTAGTGATTATTTTGGGGGATTGTTTATTTGGACCTTTTGGGGTAATTAATTAATAAATATTTTTAGATTCATTAAACACTATTTTGGGTATTAATATTTAGATGTACATTTGGGGGTTATTTTCTATATATTTATTATGTAAAAACTATTTGGAGTTAAAAGTTATTTTCTTATTTATGAACATTGTTCATTGTTTTTACATGTTTTTAATTAAAATAAAAGTGTATTATATCTAGTATTATTTTCATTGCTATTTTTCACCTATTAATAATCATAATATATATATATTCTGTTTACCTCACCTTTAATCTATAGGTATAATTACCATTTCTACTAAAAATATATATATGTATATATTTCTTCTTTTCCCTTTGACATTTATATATATATATATATATAGATTTCAAAGGTATTTGGTTGAGTAAGTCCCGGGTTAAAAATAGTTAATTGTTGTAAATATGTTCAAGTAAGGTTCAATTGAGTAAATAGGGGAAATAAACCACAAAAAAGAGATTTCAACTTGATTATTTAAACTAAAGTTTTTTTAGAGATTCCGAACGTAATTAAAAGGTTTTTGGTTCTTTTCCATTTTCAAACGATTTCCACAATATCACGTTTTGAAACCTTAATCCGTTCCAACGACGGATTAAGCGAACCATGTAATTAAAAGCGTTTTTATTTGTAAATATTTGAGTTTTGAATTGTTTTCCTATCCAAATGGTTTTGTACAAAAATAAACGGACTTGTATGCTTAATCACATTTTTCCGGTTAAAGATTTTTATCTCACATTTTCAAACGCTCGAGTCGTTCCAACGGCGATTCGAGTGAACATCATGTAAATTAACGGGGTTTTGAAACGTACCTAAATTGTTCCAACGACGATTAATGTATGAACCATGTAAATAAACTCGTTTTGGGGAGTGAGATTAGTGTAGATTTAATATGTAAATTGAAGCATAAGTCACACTGTGAATAAATCAATTCTTTCTTCTATCTCCCTCTTCCTCTCCTAAATACTTTAAATTCATGCAAAATGGGTGATTCTTTACTAAAATGGCTTTCAATAACATGCTCAAAACGGTTTTCAAAGTGAGAAAGAAAAGGTTTCAAATGAATTTTAAACTTAAAGAGATATACGATTAGTCCGTTATCGCCTAACACGCTAAGTAGGAGGCCGGTGGTTCATAATTGGGCGATATCGGGGTGCCTAGTAGCCTTTCTCCGGAAAGGAGCTAGCCTTCTCGGCTCGTACCTAAGTTTCCCGAACCCTCACCGGTCTCCCGCAAGGGATCGGTGTTCATTTTCCCATTCGTGGGTGGTGACTCTTCCATACTCCGAGCTCCGACCCTGCCGAGCAGCTTGATTCCGCGATTGGTTGCTTTTGGCGCCAATCACAGCATCTGTCATCAACGGTGTCCACCCCCCGGTCCGCCCGCGTGAGGCCGCGACACCTACAAGTGGCGACTCTGCTGGGGAAGCGAGAAATTTGATTCCGGAAGGCGTGTATTAAGCCCTTAACGGGAACGGATCGTATTATTTCTTTTCATATGCATTCATAAGCATTATTGCAAACCTTTTGGATAATTTCCGCGAAACCTCTAGCGAAAGTCCATTCGTCGCTCGAAAGAGGCTAGTGTAAGTTCCCCCTTGCAGTAAGGCGCCAAAGGGTCCCCATCCATTCGTTAGGGGCGAATTTGTGCGGTCTTGTGAGGTCCCGCGATCAGCCGTGTCAGCATATAGTAGCCTTAGAAGTTGCCATAGGATTACCCGTTACTATTTTTGATGTGATAAATGAATCAGTTCGTGTTTTCAAATTGCCATGATACATGTCTAATCCTAAAATATGTAAAGAAAATGAAACGATACGTTAATATATACTCTTAAACCGATATACAAACTACCCCAAAACATCGAAATGATTCGAACTAAAGACGACTTAGTCATCTCGTATGAATGAACTTGTGCGACCCGCCTGGTCCCTTTCCGTGTCCCGAAGAAGGCACATGTTCAGGAAATACGTTGTGACGTAAGCACGTATTAGTTCAAGTCGGTTTGATATTAAGGATAGTTATAGCTCGATTCAAAAGACTATATTAACAGTAGCCGTTATTCACATTCTTTAAATAGGTTGGGATAAAACGAGATTATGACAAAACGAAAATGAAGAACATTTCTGTTTTGAACGACCCCGTTGTAACGTAAAGAGTTTCATGAACTTGGCCCGTCCCTTCCGAATAAAAAATGAGCTCTTACGTTATACCTTGCGTTGTTTTAAGGAGAAATGGACGTATTCGCGAAAGTGACTAAGAAAATAAAAGAAAAGCAAAAATAAACAAACGACCAAAATCATTCTGTATCTACGATATATGT